>NC_091015.1:94450878-95096503 GCF_041296385.1 Aphelocoma coerulescens
AGGTTTAGGTTGGCTATCCTAATGGAAAAGGTTTTCCATCCAGAGGGTGTGTGGGCATTAGAACAGGCTCCCCAGGAAAGTGGTCACAACACCAGCCTGACAGAGTTCAAGTGTTTGAACAATGTTCTCAGGCACATGGTATGACTCACGGCGTGTCCTGTGTAAGGTCAGGATTTGGATCTGATGGTCCTGGTGGATCCATTCCAATGCTGCATACTGTATGATTACTTCTTCTAATATGCCCACTTTTATTCAAGCATTAGAAAAGCCTAGAAAAACTTTCTGGGAACTAAACTAAACTTTTTCTGTCATGCTACTACTCCTTTACATAAATGGAAATTCAGTGGTTCCAGTGGGAAAAAATAATTTTCTTTGATATGCCAGTTTTGCTTCAGAACAAATAGCTGTAATTGTTTAAAAAATTAATGCTTTAAAAGAAAAACAAAGGAAAAATTTAAACGGCCCCTGAAGGCACAGCATGAAAGACTTCTACATACAGCAGAAGTATCAGCTAGTGATACATCAAAACCTTATTGGCTTGAATCTTTTTTTGTTTTTCTAACTACCATTGGGCTTCAGTGTATGGCGTTTAGCTGTTATTTGAAAAATTTTTACCTTGCACTAGTTTTGTGTGTGAGCTAATCATCATCCTATTTTTCAGCTTTTTACCATGCAGTGACTTAGTGATGTTTAGATTACTTTGGCTTGAAGATGAGTAATGAAAAATTAAAGGGGCAAAATAAATGTGTGCTTAGTCAAATTGCACCTGTTACTAGAATGAAGATATTTTTTGTCTTTATACAGCTGGACTCTAACAAAATATGACTGTGTTCAATTAAGTGGTGCCCCAGAGAGTCAAGCTAAGGCTGCCAATAATTTATATCTTTACCAAATATACTGGAAAAATTATAATTGCTGTTAAGATGAAGTTTATTTCTTTGTTTGTTTTAATTTGGAACAGCATAGATTTATTTAGACACTAAGCAAATAGTGCTGATATTGTGGTTTTACTTAAGGCCCACTCACTCAGCTCTCCTCCAGTGGCATGTTGTTATGATCCAGTTTTAAGGTTCTTAGAAATGCCTCTGCCCGAATTAAGGTGCAAACGAGACCATACACCAGTGACAATAGTAAGGGTTTTATTTGATGGTAAATATCAGAGAGAGAGAGAGAAAGAAAGAAGTAGAAAATAGGTGGGGGGGACAGAAGGAGTGACAGGGTCAGGATAAGGAAAATACCACCACTTCGTGGATCCCAGCGATGTTCGTTGATCCTCTCCAGCTGCTCTCTCGGTGGTGAAGGTCCCCCCAGAAGGCCCAGAGTCCCATGGGTGTACATGCTCAGGCTGGGTGGGCACACAGAGCCCCATGGGTGTACATGCCCAGGCTGGGTGGGCACACAGAGTCCCATGGGTGTACATGCTCAGGCTGGGTGGGCACACAGAGTCCCATGGGTGTACATGCCCAGGCTGGGTGGGCACACAGAGCCCCATGGGTGTACATGCCCAGGCTGGGTGGGCACACAGAGCCCCATGGGTGTACATGCCCAGGCTGGGTGGGCACACAGAGCCCCATGGGTGTGCATGCCCAGGCTGGGTGGGCACACAGAGTCCCATGGGTGTACATGCTCAGGCTGGGTGGGCACACAGAGTCCCATGGGTGTACATGCCCAGGCTGGGTGGGCACACAGAGCCCCATGGGTGTACATGCCCAGGCTGGGTGGGCACACAGAGCCCCATGGGTGTACATGCTCAGGATGGGTGGGCACATCCAGCCATGTCCCCCTGGGGTGGGGGTCAGTCTCTCACAGCAGACTCTGGGTCTGTTGCACCACGTGCAGCCCTGTGGGGCCAAGCCTCTCACGGGAATGTCCTGTGGATGTGCCTTGTGGGGCTGGGGGTTCCACAGCTGGGCCAGTTTGTGTAATCAGAGGATGGGTGTTCATTGCCTCTCACCAGAGGCTGCACCAGGCACCCAAAACCTCCCCGTCCCCCCTCGGCTGGGGGGAGTCTGTGCAAACCTGGCTTCTGTGAGCTGTGCTCTCCCCCCACCCCAAACTCAGCCGGGGATAGTTGCAGCTGGTGGCTTTGGCCTTTTGTGGATGATGCAAACCTTTACTTCAGCCTGAGGTGATTGAACAATGGGTTTCTCTTTATGACTTTCAGTTCACAGTCCCACTCTTCAGGGAAGCTTCTTCAGTTGTAGCTTCTTTATAATGAGCAAAACTTTATATCAATGTTTGAGGCATGAGCTGTTTTCAGTCTCTGACACATGTGAGAGACAATACTAGAAGTGATAAAACTCATGGGTTGAGATAAAATTTAATAGGTAAAAACAAAACCCACACATGCAAGCAAAGCAAAGAAAGGCAAGGAATTCATTCACCCTTTCCTGCGGGCAGGCAGAGGTTCAGCCATTCCCAGGAGAGTGGGGCCCCATCACGCCTAACACTGACTTAGGAAGACAAATATCATCACTCCAAGTATCCCTCCCATTCTTCATTCTTCCCCCATTTTACATGCTGAGGATGACGCCTTATGGTATGGAATGTCCCTTTGGTCAGTCAGGGTCAGCTGTCCCACTGTGACCCGTCCCAGCTCCCTGTGCCCCCTGCATTCCCTGCCATCCTCCTCACTGGTGGAGTGGGTGAGGAGCAGAAAACATCTTGACTCTAGGTGCTGCTCAGCAATAGCTAAAATATCTCTGTGCCATCAACACTGTTTCCAGTACAAATCCAAAACCTACTCTCATACCAGCTACTGTGAAGAAAATTAATTCCATCCAGCACAAAACCAGCACAGCTGGCACATCTGTCAGGCACACCTGCAAAGATAAGTCATGAACAGCATCAAGTCCAGTGGAACAGCACCTTTTGCAGTGACAATGTTTTGCACCTTCACCCCCTCCCCCCCAATTTTTCTTCTTTTGCTTGAAAAGAAAAAAAGCAAAAAGACACAGTTTTTGTTCACAAACTGCCTTCCAATTCCAAAGTTAATTTTGCTAGATTGATAGATGTTGGTTGCATCAAGAACCAAAATAAGCCTAAGAATGCGTTGCCTCCTCAGGATTTTTCTTGGTCTCCCAAACTGGGCACGTTTTTAATTTAAAGCTCTACAGTTTCAATCAAAGGTGTGACTTTTTTTTCTTTTGTGAATTTAGCTAAACAGTTTTTCTCAGCAAAATGTCAGTAATCTAAAAATTGCTGAAAGATCTAATCTAAAATCTAAACCAAGTGTACAAGCTGCAGTAACCATTTACCTTACCCCAGAAGATTAGGTGTATGAACAAATTCTACTTTAGGTTTTGTATTTGGTATCTTCTGTGATGGAGATTCCACAGCAATATATAGCATTGTTGAACCAATTTCTGAACTTCAGAATGCAGAAAAACTACTTATGTTTATTCATTAGTTTTTAGTGGTTTCAAACTCTGGAAATCACTCAATGGGAGACAGTGTTTGGTTTTGCAGCTTGGTGGCTGACCTGTTTCTGTTGATTACTACGTATTTAGCCTTTTTATTCGTATGTGTAACAAGTGTTAACGGTGTACTCTAGAACTTGAAGTCCTTAATAAGATTCAATATTTCTTTCTAAATAAGATTTATTTTTCTTTTCACAGGGATAACACTCTACAGCCAACCATATGGAGGAGCCTTGTTGGATGAAGACAAAATGTGAGCAAACTCTTAAAATGTTTAACAGCAGACAATTGAAACTATCAGTTAAATAAGAATATATGGATTAGATGCTGTGAATTGATAGACACAATTCAGTTCTATCGAGTGAAGCATTTTTTAGTGTGGACTGTCTGTCAAATCCACTGTTTATGCCAAAAATGGTTGCAGTATTTTGTAAAGAAAAATACTGAATTTATGCTGATTGTGTCATAACAGTTTTAAACAGGGTAACTGCTTCAAATAATTTTCAAGTGTTTAAATTTTAGTTTTCTGTAAAGGGGAAATATTTGCACAAGCTTCACTTTGCAACTCAGACACATGCTGTGCTCTCAAACTCACCTATAGTTTTGTAACTTAATGCATCTTGTTCCTGTTCTTTAATTAGGTGTTGACAGTGTAGAGATATTATGTCCCTGCTCATTGTAGGGTCTTGGAACTAGATGATCTTTAAGGTTCCTTACAACCCAAACCATTCTGTGATTCTGTGGTGTTTGCAATCAGGATTAAGGTCCTAATGTCAAGTGTTTTTGTAAGAAGTTGGCCTAAAAAAATGCTAGTCTTTGAGGGGTTTTTCCCCATTGTGTTTTCATGACACTCTTTTGCTTTTTATCTCAGAATGGAGAATGTTCGTCAGTGTGGGGTAGCACTGTGTATCATGCTGGGTTTCTCTATCCTTACTGCATCCATTGGAAGTGCCATAGTGAAAGACAGAGTATCTGGGACAAAACGCTTGCAACACATCACAGGCCTGGGTTACAAAACTTACTGGCTTGCTAACTTCTGCTGTGATATGGTATGTATTATGTGGGGCAGAATAAGGTGTAAATTTTAGGCTAGTTTGTCATAAATGAGCAAAAGGAGATATGGTCACAAGATACATGAACAAGATTTGAATTGCACAGTGACAGCTGTTGGCTGACATGCTAACAAACATTAAGTCACCATTCCTACTTTAATACAGGGTGGGGATTGTGTTCCTTGCTTTCCAAAG
Source organism: Aphelocoma coerulescens (assembly GCF_041296385.1). NCBI lineage: Eukaryota > Metazoa > Chordata > Aves > Passeriformes > Corvidae > Aphelocoma > Aphelocoma coerulescens. The sequence goes on from NC_091015.1 coordinate 94,455,545, forward strand.
CTGAATTGTAAATTATTTGCTAGCTTTAGCTATGTATACTATTTTACAGTAAAAGGAAGTTGGCTAATCAGCCTAGACAGAAAGAATCTTCCACACAGCAGCTCATAGGAGGAGTTTCTGTGCTTTGAATTTTGCCGTGCCCTGGCAAAACCTTTCAAGTTAGTGGAGAAAACTGAAAATACTAGTCAGCTACTTTAAGGGATAATTATGTTATCTGTTGTTGTGGATAATATGAGATATTTATAATTGGTACCTTTTATTTGTGGCAAGTACTGGAACTGACAGCTTAAGGAAGTGGTAGAGTTACCATCCCTGGAGGTATTTAAAAGACATACAGATATGGCACTGAGGGACATGGTTTAGTGGTGGACTTGGCAGTGCTGGAATAATGGTTGGACCTGATGTTCTTAAAGTCCTTTCCAACCTTTAGGTTGGATTCTATGGCATCCTGGTCAGGAACAGAAATTTTTGGAATACTGTTTTCATTTAGACTATTCTAATTCTAAAACATTAGATCTTTACCCATCCATGCTTGAAATCAGAATTTTCACACTTGAGCAATCTTGAGGTAAGAGCACATTTTTCCAAAAGATATTTACTTGGCCAGTCAGTCTTGGTATTTCTTTTTGCTGCTGCTTCAGATAAGAAGGCTTGGTTAAAAACTCAGTCCTTCATCATTCGGTTTTTCCTTGTGAGCAAAGTCAACTCATTATTTTCTGCCAGTGTCTCAAAATATTCTCACAAATCCAACACAGTACTGCATGATCAATCATGATCTGGGAAAGAACAGATACTGCTTTAAATGCTAATTGTGCTGCAGATCATTTAGGGACACTGAACATGTGAATATATGAACTGTCAAATTTTTTACGTATTTTAAGTAGTATAGGCTGTGTCCTGTGTTACTGGTAGCAGAATCTTTACTAGGCCTGCAGAAGTATTTGATTTATGAAATTGCTCTCATGAGGATCAGGCTGTTCTTACTGTATTTATAGGCATGAATGGTATTCATTACTATGTTCAACAAATGGAAAAAGTGTAAGTGCTAAGAAAATTTAGAGAAATAGAGAAATTTTGTTCAGATTAAGCTTGTGTCACTAGAGGGGCAAAATTAAAATTGTTTTGTTGTACATGCATGACTTCTGTAATGCACCATGATTTCAGGGTAAGATTTCCAATAGGATTTGATTTTAAAGTTATTTATTTATTTCTAGACAGAAGCCCCAGATTGTTGAAACATACTGGGACTTAAATGCTTTGTGACTTCTCTGCAATGTTTTTAACAGCTTCAGGATAACTGAAACATAAATCTGTGGGTGGTATGTTATGATATTTGTGTATGGCAAAGAAAAGGTACTCTGTGCATAAGATGAGAATATGGAATCCATCTACATTTTACTCCATTGTCCTTCTATTAAAAACAAAAAAATGTTTTCCCAGTAGCAAAGAGGTGATGGCCTCTGGTTTAACTTGGAACAGGTTTTCCTTGTACTTCGTTATGAAATCTAATTTTACTAGTATGTTGTTCTACACTGAATATTTATATAGACCTTGATTTGTTGCCTCTATTGCAGTTGTATCTCAGAATCTCAGTTATATTAGGATAAAGCTAAATATTACATAAGTATAAATGGAGGTAGTCAGTGCCCTAATGAGCTCAGGTTCAGTGCACAGAGCAGGCAGACACTGAAAATGGAGCTAAGCACAGATTTTCACATCCTGACATTTGCTATTTGCAAGCAGAACCCCTCTCTCTTGAGTACTTGGTTATAAATCCCCTATACCAATCCCACCCTGCCACCCATGAGTGTTTAGTTGCCATTATATCAAGAGACTAAACAGAGAAACTGCTTTCCCTGTTGCATGATGGCTGTAATGCTTTTATGTATTGTGTCCATTCCCAATTAAAGATGTCATTTGCTTCATCAGCACACATGGTCCTTCATTAAAATCTCTTTTAAAATTGCATCCTTATTATTCTCCTATGAATGAAGCACCAATCAGTGGAACTGCTATTTCTGAAACCAAACCTCTGAATTCACAGTGTAATTTGATGTTTTGGAGCAATGGCCCCACACGGACTCATTATCTGGAAGAGTTAGCTTGTTAAATGGATGTATTGGAAAGGTCAATAGAAATAGGATTATGGGGGATATTCTGTAGTCAGATTTTATCTTGTCAGGCTGTTTCATGTGTACAGGGTAGTTTCGCAGCAAGTATAGAGTCAAATCTCCAAGCTATTCTGCCTATTTCTTCCTAATTTATAGTATAATTGTATTGCAAGTATGGAAAAGTTAATTTTTAAAACCCTTCTATGCAAATTAGGTAAGACCAGTAAGAGATGCTCACCTACTCAGTGCTTTTTTCCTTCTGTTTCTAGGTGTTTTACATGGTTCCAGTCACCCTGTGTGTTGGTGTTATTAGTGCCTTCCAGCTATCAGCCTTCACTTTCCGAAAGAACTTGGCAGCCACTGTTCTCCTGCTGATACTCTTTGGGTATGTGATTGGAAATGCTACTATGGAATTACAGCTTCTAAGAAACAAACATAAATCTTCAGATGTAGTTTGCACCTGCTGCTGGATGCAGGGTTTTCTGTCTTTGTAAACAATTATGATTCAGCAAAATAAAATGAAAAAAACCAGGCTGAAATGTGAATTTGAAAGTTAAACACAAAAAGGGGGTGGAAATTTACTCACACATTAAAAAAAAAAAAAAGGATTGGAAATGTCTCAGAAGATACTCAGCCTGTATAACAGTAATTTGCTGTTAGAAATTGATTGTATGTTATCTTCCAGAAAATGAGGGAATATTAACATTGGTCAGAATTTCAGAATTTCAGTGCTTAGCTGTGCAGAATATCATCAAGAAGGTCACAAACAGCTTTTATTACAGCTCTAACCATTTTTTGTAATTCTACATAGCTCCAGGAGTTTATATTTCCAATGAGAAGTCTGTCCAATGTGAAGTACCAGGCTGGTCAGAGATTTGTCTCCAAACAGTGCTGTGAGAGAGGAAAGTTCTACCATGCTACTCTGTTGCTTATCTTCACATCAAAAAAACCCAAAAAACCCAACCAAAAACCCAACCCTGTTATAGGAGGTTAAAATAGCTGGTTAAACAGAGGATTGATACCTCTATAAAAATAGGTCTGTTGAGCCCTGGGATCAATCAAATGAATAGTGTATTCTGTTCCTTTAATTCTTCCCATGTGCTGTCTAAGGTGATGTGAGAAATGCTGAAGATGAATTGTTAAAGGAAAAAGCTTCTGAAAAGTTCATTCCTTATTTCAAGTAACTAATTGTTGCTATGCTTGTCGGGGAGGATGCATATCTTACATGACAGCTGCTTCATGACAGAATGATAGGGAAGGAAAAAAGAAAGGACTTTCTGCAAGATCAGGACATGTTCGATTCCAAGAAGAGTCTCAGATAAATCCCTCAAAAAACCCCCCAATTTACTATATTGCACCTTGAAACCCTTTTCAAGATTTTGTGCCTTCAGCAACTCATTTTTTTTAAAAAACTGTTTAGGTATCCTCAAAGCTGGACCTTTTCTTGGAAATTCTAGCCTAAGTTTATTCAGAATCATACTTCATAATTATCCTTCATCAAACGCCTTTTGCAAGCCAAAAGAAGCAAAGTCCTCTCTTGCAAAACCTTCCAAATTCCTTGGATAATTCTATTTATCATTTTTCCTCATAACTCCAGTTTGAGCTGATCTTTCCTGGATGTGAATGGCCAAACAAGTATGAAATATTCTAGAGGTCACGATGCCAGGATGTTGTAAACAAATTGTATGAAACATCCAAAATTCATAATTTTCTCTTCTCTGTATCACTCTTTTGTGCCACTCTCACTTCCTTTCTTCAGCACTTCCATCAAATGTTTCCTTCAAGTTAAAGGCACAAATTCTAACCAGTCTTAGTGCAAAGATTTCACACTATGAAATCTCACACCCTTTTTTTTAATTACCTTCACAACCATTGAACCCTTCTTGTGATCCAATTGCTGTCATCCTAGTGAGGCATAGGTATCTATAGAAATCTTAGCCAAGCAGCAACTGAAGCCCACAGTACAGACCTGTATGTCTACTGAAGTCATGACAGGTTTTTTCTGGTGTGCTTTGGGCTTTGGCCCTGCCCACAGTATACTATCAAATGGCAGTTATGCTGGCATTGTTTTAACCAAAATGTTGAGTTAGACTTTGAGTATTTTAGAAAAAAAAAGTCATTGACTGAAAAGCTGGACTGCCTTATTTTGTTGACTGCAGATGCAGCTTAATAAGCTCAATATAATCCTCCTGTACTGATCATCTTTGGCTGACTTAACAGATGTTGCAGTGATTTTTAACAAGAAAATCTATGTATTCAATGTGTATTAACATATATTAAGGATCCAATAGCTGTCAATGTACGTTTAACACGTCTCAAGGACACTGATAAAATTCAGAGTTGCCACTCTTCCTAATCTACCCTTTATTCAGCCTAACTACACTGTAAATGTGATGAAGCCTGCTGTGGCTATTTTATTCTTCCCCAGTACTGTGCATGTAATCCTCATTCATCTGCATGCCACCATCATCTGCATTTTTTTCCTTTTAAAATGTTTTTTTTTCTCTTCAGGGTACACTTGTGGGGATCTTCTGATCTAGAATAAAGATAAAAATAGCACAGTTATATAAAAAAGTTAAAGAGAAGAGGGTGTGCTTGAAAGAATAATCAAGTTTCTTAGTGTGCTACTTTAAAAGTGATTTCCTTTAAAAATATAATGGTCTCTTAACTAAACTACTTTTTTTTTCTCTTTTAGTTGATTGCAGAGGCGTTTCCTAGTCCAAACACTAAAGCAGTTTTGTCCAAAATGTTCTGTCTTTTACACTTAGAAAATACTAAATTGCAACTGAAGCAGAAGGAAAAGAAAGAGGATAGAAATGTAGGTGTGACTGGCCTCTACTTTAAAGGCTGTATTTGAACATCATGTAACTTTAGTATTCTGAAAGTCTTACTCATTTCTTAGCAGCTATAAGCAAACAAATCAAATTTTGCTTTCATTTACAGCAGAGTCACAGCACTGTAAATCACGTCTCTTTCCTGAGCTGTTTCCAAGGATGGACTTGTATTTATGATATTGTAATTCTGAGAACAGTGATTTTGGTATGTGCATGAAGGGAAGAAAAGATTGAGTGATTAAGACCGGCAACAGGATGCTGAAAAGTATAGTGTGATCTTGAATACTTACAATCCTCATTTGAGACCCAAACATTGAGTCATTTAACCTTTTTCTTCCTGTAAACTGAGGATAACATCATTATTACTTCCCAGCAGGGTTTGCAAGTTTGTTTTTTAAGGTAAAAGATTTTGGCATTTTCCAATGCAATAAGAAAGTACAAAATACTGAATTCAAAAGGGACTTTTATGACTTATACTCTAAACTACACTTTAAGGCAGTGAAGAAGCGAATTCACAGGTTTTTGGCTAGTTGCTCTTGCATGGAGCTCACTACTAAACCAGTTATGCATATTAATATTATATAAGAAGTGTTTATAAATACATTACATATGTACTTATCATTGTGCAATAGAGTATGCTGATACCTCCTGAAGTCTATATAATGCTTGTTTGATAGCTATATCTTGTGCTATGATGAATGGAAAATAAATTTTCTTTATGTTAACATGCATGCTCTAAATGCCTAGACCTTGTTTTAGTCTTTATAAACATCTCTTTATAAAACATGTGAGTACTCCATTCTGGATAGGCATCACTTGACTTGTCAGAAGGGAGGGTGCCTTCCTCCTTCTTTTAAAGATTCTCATGGAAGGTGATGTAGCTATGGACATGCTGTCTTATCCTCATTGTGCTGTGCACTCATTTTGATAGCTATTACTCTACTAATTGACAGCCTGGTTTAGGTAATAACATGGTCTCTAGGTTTTTTCCATTCTAACTTATCACTGGCACAAATATTAGTTCCAGTTCAAAGATCATTGTTTTTTCTTCTTTTTCTTTCTCTTTCTTTGCTCACAATCTCCTTTTTCTTTTGTTCTTTTTTCTTCTTTCTATGAAAGCCTCTCAGAAAAGATAACTGCTCAGCATTCATGATTTAAGCTTTAAATATTTGGTTTTAATTCCTTCTCTGTGTAAGAGGCTTGATAAGGTCCATGGGTTTGCAGTCATTCAGAAATCAGGATTGCGAGCTGTCTGGAACAGTAAAAGTAAATATCTGCAGCTGATATAGGCAAAAATGGATCATAACATGGTAGTAAATATGTGCACATCTATGGAACTATAAGCTAATTTGTTAAGGAACACTTATCCCAAACTTGTCCTTTTTTAAATCAATTGTTCAGAAGAGTTTCTTGTCTATCTTAAAAATAAGGAACAATAATTGTGGTTTTATTCCAATGTGATAACTGACTATTTTTTTTGGGGGGGGGGGGAGGCAAAAACATAACTTGTGACAGTTTTGTTTCTTTAAACTTTCAGGTATGCAACTTTACCTTGGATGTATCTTGCATCCAGATTCTTCTCAAGTTCAGATGTAGCTTTTATTTCTTACATCTCCTTAAATTTTGTGTTTGGCCTGTGTACCATGCTGGTGACTCTCTTACCTCGCTTGTTAGCTATAATTTCCAAAGTGCAGGTCAGTATAAAACCTTTGGTTTATCTTTTTCATAACTGAGATGTATACACACACATACATGCATGTATATATTTGAAAAAGTATATTTTCCTGTTTATATATTTGTACAGATAAGATTTTTCCAGTAGAAAAACACATGGTTTTTAAACATTCATGATTTTTCTGTCCTAGAATATACCATATCGACTGTTACCATCTTGAATTTTAACTTGTCTATAACCCAAAAAAGCATGCTGTAATAATGGGAAAACAGTGTTAATTGAAATTTTGACATTTTCTAGACCATTAAGTTGTAATTGGCACATAATGGGAGCTGTTCTGGTCCATTAAATAGATTATATGCACTGTAAAATGTGTTTGAATAATATTGACATAAGAGATAAGCTGCATATTCCTAGGATCACTAATGCACTGTATGAATAGTAATTCATACAGTTCATTCTCACTACATGTATGTGATTTTAATTAGTCATAATAGTGTTTAAACCACTTGATGGAAAGGAGTTCCAAAATGAGTATGACTCTCCATTCGGGAGAGACAACCTCCATTTATACAGGTCAAAATCTTGATGTTTGAAGGAAAATCTGGATTATGTGTCATGCAAGTGTGTAAGCAGATGCAGTATTCACTTGGGTTTAAGTTGGTGATTCAGATTTGATAGTATTCAAATATTAAAAGGTTAAGGAAATAGAAAGATCATGGGTACATGTGTTTCGATACCATCTGTGAATTTCAACTAAGACTAGAATGCCATGGCTGTAGAAAGTATAAAATGCAATATGATATGAACCTTGTCCCCAAAAGAGTTCACAATATGCCCTTTAGAATTCAGTTTACCATGAGGGAGATTTGAATGCTGCATCCAGTTTTGCAAGTGTTCTCATTGGGCTGTTGGAGAAAATTAATTTTTTTCCTTTTTTTTATTCTTCTCCCTCCTTGCTGCATACAGAGTTTTCAGAACATCTACAATATCCTCAAATGGGCATTCATCATATTTCCACAGTTCTGCCTAGGCCAGGGTTTAATAGAGCTTTCATACAATCAGATCAAGTTTGACCTGACCAGGAACTTTGGAATAGATTCTTATGTGAGCCCCTTTGAAATGGATTTCCTGGGCTGGATTTTTGTGGAAATGGCCCTTCAGGGAACACTGCTACTTCTTTTACGTCTTTTCCTTCATTGGGATCTCCTCCAGAAACCAAGGTGTGTTACCATTTGTATTCTGCCACAATGGGCACTGAATTAATTTTTAGAGAAATAAAATGGTGTGTTCCTTTGAACACCTGAAGAGAAATACCTCTGATAACGTGGTGTACCTGAATTAATGCAGACTACAGAAAAAATACAAGTAGTTGTTTTTCCCTTGAATTCTGATGACAATTGATCACCAAGTGCTAAGGCATTACAGCCAGGAAAATAGGAGTTACACAGCGCAGCAATGACCAATTTGCCATGTATCACTTATCATGCTCTGTTGTAGGGGTCATTCTTCAGTCAACAGCATGGACAGCCCTTCAGAAGATGTTGATGTAGAAATGGAGCGTCAGCGACTCTTTGGTGGGAGAACTGGCAATGATGTCCTACTTCTGTACAACCTCAGGAAGTGTTATGGAGGCTTCAGTAAGAAGAACACAGCTGTGGAAAACATAAGCTTGGGCATACCGAGGGGAGAGGTAAAGGGGTCTTTCTTTTTCCCCTTTTATAAAGGAACACTTTAGTCTGAGCAATTGTTGAGACATAGTGTGTGTACAGGGAAAGATCTGTAGATAGCATCAGAAAAATTTCAGTTGTAGTAATTTCTGGAAATCAATAACTGGATAAAAGCAGAAACTCTGGTTGTGCTGAAGAAGTGACTGTTCATTTGTTTTTTGGGTTAAACATTAATCAGTCTTGATTTTTTTACTTCTTGCTTACCTTTACCAATTTACAGTAATATAGGCTAACATAAAAAGCAAGTAAGGTATCATGGCAGTTCAAAGAGAAAACAGAATACCCAACTCAATAGCAAACCATGGACTGAATCCTGAATTTGTCACCACAGCACACTTTTAGTTCCCATGCTGAAATCATCACAGTACATTTGAATATAGCATATACAAACAAACAATTTCAATAAATTAAAATTTAGTGCTGAACAAATTTTTATTTGTGTTTGGTTTTTTTTTTCATCATTTTGATGGTTTGGGGAATTACAGAAATTAATTTCTAAGCTACTGAGAAAGAAATACTTTTCTTGTTTGCTAATATAATATCAGAATATCTGAGAAACTTGCACATGGCAGCACAGGTCCAGTGACGTCCTGCTACTTGCTGATTAGCTGTTGGGTAACTGAGGCAACCAGGAGGATGTTATTGCTGATTAAAGCCTATCTATCAGTAAAAAAGTTCATGAAAAAGGTATTTCAAAATCATAAAGAGCTATGTGTAGACTTAATATGAATGCTATCCTAGCTTATGCATAAAGTTATTGCAGCTAGGGGCCTGAAATAAGTGTTCAAATGAGTGTGTCTCTTGGATGTTTGTTGTTCACTTGTACAGAGCGAAGCAGCTCATGCAAAGATGGGAAATATTGACTCTATGGACTGATAGCCAGGGTTTGGAAGCAGGACCTAAACCCTCCTGTTCAAATGTAGCATTTACTAATAATATGGATAAAAAATGAATTTATTCACTGGGAAGGGTTTTAAGTGGAGGGCTAGAATCCTAAATAAATCACTTTTAGTAATTAGGGGGTAATCAAAATATGATGTATATGGGATTTTTTAAACTGATTTTCTGTGGGAAAGGGAATTTGCACACACTTTATATCCATATACAGTTTCTTACAGACATATTATAGGAAATGTGGAAAGGGGACAAACTTGAAGGTGTAATGCTTCTTATTTTTTTCAGTATAGCATATTGATTGTCTTTTGGTGGTGTTTTGTTTTTTTTTTAATATGTATCTCTGGTAGTGTTTTGGACTCCTTGGAACAAATGGAGCTGGGAAAAGCACAACATTTAAGATGCTGACTGGAGATATCACCCCATCTGCAGGACGTGCTGTTATCAGGACTCCTACTGGGTAAATAATGCAGGGTTTGATCAGAATAGTGCTAATTGATAATGCACATGATCAAAGACTCAGCACGTCTTCAGTACTTTATACTGTACTCTAGGGACCTATTTTGTTCCCTTTTAAATGTATGCTGCTTTGTTGCTGTTAAGTCTCTGTGGAAAAGCATTTTAGCATTATTTAATTCTGTTTGACAGCTCTGTTAGTTGAGAATAAACTTGTCTGGTAGCAAAAGAGAAACTCTAAGAAGACTTAACATACATCCTTTTAAAACTTAAAAAAAATTGTAACATATGTTAAGATGCATGGACATATATCCCCCGTACTAGTACTGCACTGAAAGTTTTCCAGGCTTAGACAGATGAGAAGTGCTTCAAGTGCATAATTTTAAAATATTTTCTTACACTTATGTACTTCAGAGTCATTAATTAATTACTTGATCAATATGCTATATAATTAGGATACGAGGTAGTGTTGGTAAAATTTGTCATTCTGATGGAGTGAAAATGTATAATGGACTTTGGGTTAGATGTGACCAATAATTATCATTTTTCCCAGCAAAACTGGAGGGGAAGTAAAGTTATTTTTTTTTAGTCACTAGTAAATATATATATACACACATGTAAATGGATTCTGGGCTCTTTTTCTAAATGATGTAGATTTTGAAATATTTTTTTGGACAAGGACAGGTCAAGAGTTTAATTAAGAATTTTTTAAAGGAAGCATTTTTGAATTTTCAAAATGTTAAGTTACATTTTTTTGGTTTAGAAATCAAATTCTTTCATAGGTCAGTATTTCCTCAATTCTTTACAAAGATAATGATTATCAGATTTAGCTTCAAAGAATAAGTAGTTTCAATCATTGCAAAATTCAGTTTTCTGGAAAATTTGCACTTTTGAAATCTACAATATCACCACTATCAAACATAATTTTACTTCAGTGTGTTTTTTCATTATCTTTCATAGCAAACCATAAAAAAATCTTAATCATAAAGCAGGAATGATTTAAAAAAAACAAGCAGATTTTGGAAAAATTATTCTTAAGAGAAGAAGAAAGGGTGTGAGTGAGGCTTTAAAATGGTTAGATTTTAGACAGTCGTTTTCATTTATAATTTTTCAAACATTTCTGGTTTTATAATTTTCTGTCTTAAACAGAAGACAAAATTTTTCAGACACTAGGCAAAATTAAAAATAACAGAAGTGATTTAAAATTAGGTAAAAATCAGCATTTGTTATTCTTTGGAACTGATGGAAGGCTTTGTACCAGGATATGATGGAGACCAGAAGTTTATAGCATGAGTCTGAAGAGGATTTGAGATTTGGAGAAATAAAATAATCTGTAATTTTTTTTTTTATAAAAGATTGCCATCAGGGCAGTATTTAAGCTCACAAGTTTTTTTAGAATCTGAGGAGTATTTTGCTGTAGATTTTAATGGGACTTGCCTTGGGTCCCATCTGTGCATTCATGGATCACGTATGGCTGTCCCTGCACAGTGTGGTCCCAGGTCTGTATTTGGGAAAATGATTTGAACTTGTGTGACAATTCCAAAATTTTAACATCTATTTGAAAGCAAATATAAAGTTATAAGAATATAATTCATTTATTATATATTGACACTTACAGGATGTTTGCTGACTACAAGATATTTTTTTTTGAACTCTCTAAGATAATTTTTGTGAGGAAAATTACAAAAAAAATTAAAAATGCCTGTGTTCCTTTCAGCAGTCTTGTTGTTTTGTACCTGTGGTTAAACAGACAAAAAGGCTTATGAGGTCAGCTTTAGTGTGCTACTGGCTTTTGACAATAGTATAAATGTTGCCCCTGGACATTATGTGTGTCACTTTCATTCCCCACACTGTGTTTTATAAATCCAACATGAAAGCATATATTAAGGTGCAATGTTATTTACCATATACTAAAACATAGGTAATGATATTTGACACATTTAGGAAGCTTGAGAGAAAGCCTTAGACAAATGAATTTCAGTGTATCAAATACCCTTGACAACATTAATTATCACCTTTTATTATGGTGGTGTCAATCGAGTTTATGGACTTTTTGTGTTTGCAGTGGCTGAAGTGAGGGTAAAACCCATATTCCCAAGTTTTCAAAACTTTAATTCAAGAAGGCGACCTTAAGCAAAAGCTGCTGTTATACAATAGCTAAACTTAGAGAAACAATTCAAGGCTGTGAGAAGAAATTTATGTCCCTCCTGACTTTGTTCCTTGCTTCATATTTTTGAAACTGCCTTTGAGCAGTTCGTGGTGCACTGTGTTGCTGTACTCCTGAAAATCACTCAGGGGCAAGTTGTTGGCTGTTCCAGAGGTGAGATGGTAACCACAACAGGTCTGGGAACCCTTCCTCAGCAGCTGAAGAATGACTAAAATTACTCATCGCAGGTGGATTGATTTGCATTTATGACTCAGATAAATGAAGGAAGGGATATTATGGTAAGAAGCCTTCTCCTGTTCTTACTCTGGTAGTGTATTCAGGAGTCTTGTGTTCCTGGCACAGAGAAGAGACTACAGTCAGCAGAAGAAAGCAGCTGCTGGTCACAGCTGCAGAACGTTTGTTGGTCAGCAGAACTAGATTTTTAATTTAAAATTTACATCATGAAGGAGATTCCATAAAAACATTACCTCTGATAGCTATTACTGATGAATAATTGGGCAGCAGCTTAGATGTAGATCCCACCTCTTTTGGGTTTGACTGGAAAGAACACATCTTTTGTCCTCTGTCATCACAAAAGGACCAGATATTGTAGTCTGATGAATCCTTCACAAAATCATAAAATATTTTGGGTTGGAAGGGACTTTAAAGATCATCTAGTTCCAATCCCCGTCCACGGGAAGGGACACTTTCCACTAGGCCAGCTTAATCAAAGCCACATCCAACCTGGAACACTTCCAGGGATGGGGCATCCATGTCTTCTCAGGGCAATCTGTTCCAGTGTCTCACCACCCTCAAAGTAAAGAATTTCTTCCTATCAACTAATCTAACCCTACCTTCATGATCAAATAATTAAATATGTAAAATAATTATTATAAATAATGGAGAACCTAACTAATTTTACTCCATGAAGAAAATCCTTAATTCATAACAGTTCCTGTTTCCTTGAATAACTGTGCTTGAAAGCTTCTCATTTAAAACAAATAAACAAACAAACAAACAAACAAAACCCTAAAAAAATCCACGCATCCATTTTCCTGATTGCTACTGAATTTAAAATGAAGTCAGGAGTGTTTTTTTGAGGCAGGTGCACTGAAAATGGCCTCGAATTTTGTTGAAAATTATTGCACCTTGGAACAACATGAATTCTAGAAATGGAAGATGGGATTTTTCAAAGGTACAAACTGAATGCAAAGTACAATTTTTGGAAGGTCAACCTAAAATATCTTGGAACTGCATGGGGTTATAGAGAAAGAGCCTCACACACCAATAATCAGGTTGTATTCAAGTAACTGCTGCTATAGTCTCAAAGAAATTTAAAAAAATATATTTCTGAGCAGTAACTTCCTTTTTAACAGGGCATAGGAGCAGATTTACAACATCTTCAAGTACTTTTAAAAGATTTGTTGGCCTCTAGGTTGGTTGTTCGCTGAATGCTTAATAACATTAAAAAAAAAAAAAAGGAGCTTATTCCTAAGGATCGGAGAGAGAACTGTGTCTGTTTTTGTAACAAAAGCTAACAAAATCCATAGAAGCTAGGTATAATGCATGTTAGCTTTCAGTATCACTGGGTTTCATAAGTCAGGGTGTCTATAAATGGGAATGTTTGTTAAATACTAGAGCCAACTTCATTTTTTCTGCAAATTGGTGTTTCCTGACCTTCTTCTTGATGGGGAAATGCTTTTCAGGAAGAGAAGTTTTCTGATCTGTTTTAATTAGGGTTTTCTCTTTTTGATGCACTACAAATTAAGTAGATATTTTAAATTCACTATGTGCCTGAACTTTATATCCTATGATTTGCGTGACCAATGCACATTTATAGCATACAAGCTGAGCAGTCTACAAAAACCCTGTTTTTTAAAAATTTTCAAATCCCTCTGCAGAAAATGTTTTAGGCAACTTATATATAACATTTGTAGGCCCATTCTAGTTGTTACCTTTATGTAATAAAAATAGTCCAGTCAGAGAAATAATAGGAATTTGTCACCAACCACAGCCGATCTTGTGAAGATGATGCCATTCACAGGGGATTTTACCTTTTTATTATTTTGCATAGCTCATTAATATTGCTGTTATCAGTGACATATCTGTGTAAATGAAACAGAGAAGTAATTAGCTTCTAGAGACTGTGTGTTCATTTTAGGGATATTTGCCACCCCAATATTAAAGAGTGCCAAAGGAGCAAGCAGTATTGAAACAGTTACTTCAGAAGGCTTGGAAATAAAATAGTGATAGCGAAGTACCAGCAGTACCTTTCATAAGGAGCAGAAATATCAAAAGCAAAAAGGATAATTACTAGAAAGTATATTATTTTAATAACATTTGTTTAATTGTATTTATAAAGTATGGCGTTACAAGACATTAAGAGACTGACAGACTTTCAAAGAGTTGTGAAACTTAAATATGTTTAATAATTAACTGCACGGTCTGCTTGACATTTAGAAGAGTTCTTTGTGTTCTCTGTAGCACAGCTGTTGCTCTAAAAGAGTAAAAATGGACTAAAATTATCTCATGCTTGGCTCTACTGCCATAACTAGATTGCCACCAATGTGGAAGCTGTCTAAATGAAAGGTAGTGTATGAAACTGTAAATATTTTTGTAGTTACTTTTTCTGTCAAACAGCTTGAAGAAGTAAGGTCTGCATTAAATATGTACAAAGCAAAGCTGACACTTAACAAAGTGGTAAAACAAAGGAGAACAAAGTGAGTCTTCATAATCTTTGAATGTCTGCTGGGGTAATGTATCAGCAGATACCGTACATCTGTTCCACTTTTTTGTGTGTGTGTACATTGGCCAAGCTTTGTTTTCTTCTGCTTTCTATACTTGTGTTTAAACCCTCTTTAGTGACTCTGTCATAAAACCTCCCTCAAGTGAGGAGACCTAAACACAGCTTTGAAGAGAAAGTGTCAAAATCCTTTAAGCATCATGTCAAGGTCAATGGAAAATAATGAATAATGGGACTGGTGATTTGTTTGCCTTTTGGGTGCCCTCTATTTTGCAGACTTTCCTGTTCTGCTTTGCTGAATAGAGCTGACTTTAAGTTTATATTTAGAGTGTAGTAGGATGCATATGCAAAAAAATAGATAAACCAGGTGACATCTCGTTCATAAGTTGCCCCATCAAGGACTGAAGCATTTGGCAGTCTTCCTCATGTAATTAATTTATCTCCCATGAATTTTCATCTTCCTTCTGCACAGAGGTCCTCCATGACAGCAACTCCCCATGCTATTTGAATTAAGTGTCAGTCATCTCAGCTGTTGGATTACAGAGTCATAGGACCAAAGAACTGCTATACAAAGAGGGAAAAGTAAAATATTTCTTTATAGCTAGAACTTGGACTCTTTTGATAGGTATGATATTCAGCTTGATAAATAATTAAAAATGTAATTCAAATAGCTTAACTTGAAAGGAAGAATAAATTTACATCAATATAATGGCTGAAATGTCTGGTTTTACACTGTATATCAGTATAATTAGTATAATTATAATGAAGCTATAGTTATATTAATTATATTTTAACCTTGATTTTTTTATAATGGTAATTGAACATTAGTATGCACTGAATTGAATGTGCAGTTATGAGTACAATGAAATGTCTAAGTACTTTTGCAATTTGTAAATTTATATTTCATTTTGACTAATTAATGGAATTTATTTCTCTGCAGAAGCAGATATATATATGTGGTATTGTAAGTACCATGTATATCACTGCATTTAATTGCATTCAAAAACTGCAGAAAAAGCATATAAAAGTGAAACAAAGTGCACAGTGGAGCCAAGAGCAAAACAATTTTTCCCAAAACAGCTGTAAGACTGATATACAGGGTACTAAGTTTTTCCTGGAAACCCAACACTGAGGTTTACCTTTGAATGCCAGCCCACAACCATCCATAAGCAACATTTCTGGTAACCATTGTAACAAACAAGATCCAAATCTAATTCTGCAATAGCCAGTCTGGCCTTCTAGAAACTGCAGGTCCAGTTTATACAGGAGAAGGCAACAAGTTTTGTCCAAGATCATATTCACTCATCCCAGTGGTTATGTTTCTTTTCAGTGTCAGCAGAGGCTTTCTGACTAGAGTGCCCCATGCCACCCCCATATAACCTTCAGGGCTGTAATCAGATTGCAGGGATTTCTTTAAGAACTCAGAATAAATAGGTTAATGTAAAAAGCCTTTAAATGATCAGTGGAGGAACAACTTTGAATCAAAAATTTTAAATACTCTGATTTTAATTTATGATCCCGGTATCTTGAAAGTCTGGCAAGTTTCTTTCCTCAATAGTACAAAACTGTGAGATGAGCACTTCTTACTGAGGAAAGTCTTATTGAGTCCTGGATGTTTTCTCAGGATGTCTTGCACCAAAATATCATGATTCTCACCAAAGTACTTAGACAGGGATGGAATACAAAATCTTCCATGCTTCAAGTGCTAGACTCTGCTATTTTTCTTGAGGATGCCAGATGTTCTGTTGACCATTTCCAAAGGAGTTCTAGAAATGCAATTCTGCAACTTTAAAACTATATTTAAAATATAAAGATTTCTGGAAATATTCTGGTGATGTCATTTGTTGCAGCTGTTCACTCTGAAGGAGAACTTAACTAGCAAGGAGAAGTACTGATTGAGCATAAGGATGTAGTCTAAAAATGAAGGAGAAAATATGTTCTATGCCTTAACTTGATGTGATGATGTAACGAAAATTACTAAGAGAATTTAAAGATAACAAGTACACAGTGTTATTGTAATGATACAGAAAGCTGTGTATTAATGTAAAAGCCTGTTTTCCTCCCTATAGTTTTTAGATATTACACTAGATTTCATTGTGTCTACTATACTATGGACAAAAGTCTGAGAAGGGTTGGAATCAGTACTTATATGTTCTTTCTCTCTATTTATACAATAAGCTGATTTATTCTTCTTGTCTTGTTTTTAATGGGAAGAGTCTAATGAAAAATTCTGGCATGCTGATAATAATAGGGCAGAATACAAATGGCTGTTTTTCTCTAGCTTGAGAAAAAAAAAATCAGTATTTTGCTGCATGCTAATCTATATTACAGAAAATATTAAAAAATATATTTCTAATTTGATTCTGATAATAGCATATAAAATGATGTTTGTTAAGGAAGAAGAGGATTATGATTAGTTTAATGAATGGAATCAGAAATTAAAAAAGAAAAGGGAAAAGCATTTACAGTATATAATTTACTGAAAAGATTTTCTGGTATCATGCCATCACTAATGTTCATTTAATTTAGGCCCGTAAAACTGAAATCTGACAGATTAACCGAATTTCAAGCAAAATCAATTTCCTAAGACGGGAGCTTGTTTTGTGTTCTACAATACATACTATAATTAAAAATTATAACATGTTTTTCTTTCATCTATTGTTTATATATATTGTTTCTCTCTTCAGTAAAAGCTTAGGACCTGGATAAACAAAACTGAATGATAATGTCCAGAATTTAGATTTGGAAATCTACTAAGTGATGTTGATGAGGGAAGAACAGTCATTATACTGCACATTAAAAAAAAAAAAAAAAGTCTGATTAAAAGACAAGAATCCTAATATGGATTTTTTTTTTTTTGTCTTCCAGTTGGATTGGTTTTGGTTCCACAGATACAGAGATGAGGAGGAGGAGGAGGGAGGTGGAAAGGTCTATGAGTTGTTTAGTGAATACAGTAGAGTCTCTGTGTTAATGGGAACTTGAAGTGTTCAGGGTCAGCACTAATGGATAAAGTTGCAAGATAAGGATGAAACTGAGTAAGAATATTAAATGATGCATTCTCACTTTGTCCTCACTGTATGAAATCTGAAGGTCAGGGGGTGGGATACCCACTCAGACTGGGTGCTTTACATAGGCACAGCACTAGAACCCTGTGTGTACAGTTACTGCTGGGGACACTTTATTTCCTGATGCAAACTGAGTAAGGATGCTCTAATATAGTTCTAGCTTAAGAGCATTAGATGTCTGTTGTTTTTTTTCAGCTGTCCATATTTAACTTTTTCTTCTTCATCGTCGGGGCCCATTGCAGACAAGATGTTTCTATCCAGCTACAGGGTTCATGCTGAGTAAATGTGCCTGAAATTACCCCTGAGTGGGTTTCATTATCTTCTGACTGAACCTGGCCTAATACCAAAAGCCCAGTGTCTTGTTTCTCAAAAGACAGCAGCTGCACCAAAAGAAAACCTTGTACATTAATTTTCCTAGCAAAAGAAACCTCAGGCACACCTCTGAGCATCAACAGCATCTAGACAATATTTCACTGTGAATAGTATTTCTCTATGTTAGTATTAATTAAATAAGGAAGCCATTGCTTCTGAATGGTTATACAAAAAGAACAGCATTATTCAATCCATATCTTATGGTAAAGATAACCATAGAAAAAGGATTTAATTTGACATAGATGTGGCTGGAAACTCAGCCAGTAAAAATTTTTTATATAAGTCATTTAAAAAGTCCTATAAGTGGATATAAATCAATGAACCAGTACACTTCTGTTCCTTCTTTCCCCTATAATCCTACTTTTTGCTAACTCTTTGTTTAGAGAGGTGTCTACAGGCAGATAACTGCTGTGGCACCATCCAAACCAATCAAGATATGGTGATTTTATATCTTTTCCATTAAGAGCAAAGGACCATTCTAGTTATTCCACGGCAAGGTTTGTCATAATCATGTTAATTTATCTTTTGATAGCATTAAAATATATTTTCATGCTGTGGTTCATTATGTAAAATGCAGAATTTTTTCTTGCCAGACTCCTGAATCTAGTTAACAGGAGATACATATTTATATTTTCACTAGTGCTGGTATTTGTAGATCCTGCAGTTAATGCATTTACTTTGTGTCTAAATGATTAATCACATATTTAGTTCTTTTAATCAGAAATGTAGAAAACCACTAAGAGGAAAAACATTCTGTTACTCAGAATCTTTTGAAAACTTTTTTCTTTCAAAGCTCAGATTTTTTTATTATTAAGTATCTTCATTTTGACAGGTTTTTCTGTACATGTAAATCAGCATCATTGAGTGTTGAATTAGATGTTGGAATAAATAGGATAGATTTAGTGTCATTATGGGTAATGAGACACCCTTGCAATCAAGCTTGCTTCTTAGCAATGAATGTAATTTCAAGTAATGCTGTGGTGCTACAAAGTGAAGGCCAAAGTCTCTTAAATCAGGATAATTTTATACTTTTTCGTGTATTGTCTTTTAAGTTACTGGGCTTTAATATCCTGTGTTTGGTGTTACTCTTGTTGTTTGGAGAATGCAGGCATGTGTATGTGTGTGCATAGACATACAAGGCATGCAGAGCAACATTTCCCTCTCTCTCAAGTCCTGCCTCTTCAATATTCAATGTGTTTGATATGAATATAATATTGGATATAATATAATGTCCAACATGAGCACCGTATGGTTTGAAATGTGTCTCCTTAGAGCACCTGCTACTGAAAAGATGAGAGAACTAAAACTGCTCAGCATTAATTCTCATGGACCTGTCTTCCTCATGGGTTTGTCTGTTGACCTTGACACACACACTGTTACACCAGTGACATGCTGGTGGCTGTGCTAACCCAAAAGGGACACAAATTGTGCCTTGTGTGGGGAGGTGCTGCACTAAGTAACCATGGCAAAGAGACTCAAACTCCTCTTCCAGTGGCCTTGAGGCTACATGCATTTGTTTTGTATCCCAAGGGTGAAGCCTAGGGCCATGGGATTTGTTAAGGAACATTCAAATCTTTTTCTTAACAGGTGTGAAATGGATATACTGTCTGCTAGCTCTGAAGGTATTCTCATTGGATATTGTCCACAGCAAGATGCCTTGGATGAACTTTTAACAGGTTGGGAGCATCTTTATTATTACTGCACACTGCGTGGAATTCCAAAGCAGGATATCCATAAGGTAATTATCCCAAACAGCTTTGCAGAGGGAGCTATTTCCAGGTTGGACTGTGGGGTTTATGGAACAGCTGTACCTTTTTAACATGAGGAACTATCCAATACTTCATCTTAACAACTTTAGTTAAAAACTTTAATGTTTCTCATTACCATTATTTTATTTAAATAATGTGGATTTTTTTTCTGTCTGTTATGCCAGTTCAAAACACAATAACATCACTGCAGATAGTAAAAATAACATTACTGCAAATGAAACTTTGGGCACAAAAACCCTAAAGGAAATTAAATTCATGAATGGTTCAGTGCCTTCAGTATCACACTTAAAGTACTGGGAGAAAGGTCCACATGTTTTGAATCATGTACCTCTGAAAAACTCTATTCTTCGGAGATATGGTGTTTCTGGATGAGAGCCTGGTGAAAATAAGCGATTCTTGCAAGTCTTTGCCTCTTGTCTTGGGCAGTATCCATTGTCCAGGACAAAGCCTGGACTTTTAACTGTCTTAACAACATTTCCTTCAGAGTGCTTAAAAATCATCATTCTTTTTTTTGATAATTCAGAAATTATCAGTCTTTTTTTTGATTGTTTACCCTTCATAGCGTATTGGTGTTAAATTTTACTTCAGACTACTAGCAGAGTACTGAAAACTTAAATATGTTTCCCTCGATACAAAAGAAATCTATTAAGAGATGGTTGATATGGCACTAAAGCCCTCAACTATAATTACCTGTTTTCTCCATGAAGTGGCAGCTCCTCTATAGCAGTTAGGGAAGAGTTCCTCAAGTGGTGTGGTACATCCCATACATGTCCCTCTTCAAATGGATGAAAATAATTCATTTAGATATGAGTTATGTTACAAATGTTAACCTTCCTGGACCTCAGATGACCTAAGTATAGGCTTAGACTATTCTTTATAGTCAGCCTTCTGTGCCTTAGCATCACATTTGTAAAAGAGAGATCATTCTTCCTTTCAGTTGTCTTAATTTTTGTCTGCATAGATTGCAGAGCAGACTTTGTTGCCATATGCTTGCGATCAAGGTATCAAAGCACTCCTGCAAATAATATTTAGCTGGTCTGGTTTGCCTCCATCAAACACTGAGATGCAGCTATCTCAGAGGAAAACAAATGTTTTTGTCAGTGGGCCCTCCCGACTGTGTGGCACTGCTGTCGAGTGCTCAACAGCTGCCGTGTTTCAACCCAGAAATGGCTGATGCCTGGAGAAAGTGAGACTTTTAGCTGCCTATAAAGAAAATAAGGCTTTGGAACGCTTTAGAGGAGCAGCTGTGTGGAAATGTAAGCTGTTATTTTCTCATCATTCCCTCCTGCCTATGATACAGCACTCCAAGCCTGCCTCTGAATATTTACCAGTGACTGTTTACACTAATATGCACAGACATGTATATTCTAGAGAGTACCTTGATTTGATAAGGAAAGAAACATACATTTACTTTGTTTTTTAAGAAATTGGTGAGCAGTCAGGTGACTTACAGGTTGTGCTGCTGCTGAAGTTGTCTATTGAAGCACTAACTTCAAGGACCAAATCATTTGCTAGACAGATTTAGCAGCAGCAGGAGTTAAGTGCCTGACATAAAGTTGAGTGCACTTAATGTTCCAAAACAGTAATTAAATGAATGGAAAAGGAGGAGAAAAATGGGTCATTTAATATCAATGTTAAGCTTCACATGTAATGTGAAGTTTTGTTATACTTGACAAATCTGCTCTGAAAATTTCCTTTTGCTGCAAAATTGAAAAAATTACAGTAAAGCTTTTGGGTTATTTAGAGATACTGATTTAGCATAGTACTTTTAATTCTTATGTTTTTTTCTTTAACATATCAACTTCCTAGATCTCAATTTGTTCTAAAATACAGAACTCAGCTTGTTAAAAATTAAAATTA
Organism: Aphelocoma coerulescens; assembly: GCF_041296385.1. NCBI lineage: Eukaryota > Metazoa > Chordata > Aves > Passeriformes > Corvidae > Aphelocoma > Aphelocoma coerulescens. The sequence continues at coordinate 94,477,200 of NC_091015.1, forward strand.
TTAGCACAATATCAAATGACGTCCCTCAATAGCATTAAGTCTTCTGTTGCAAATCTCAAAAGAATCTTTATCAGGTCTTCTGAGGCAACTGTTTGGAATGTCAGTATCCTTTCTCTATACATTAACTCTCCAGGAAGATTTTTGCTCTGATTCTAGAATCTCAATGATTTCCTTACATTTTCTATTCTATAGGTTCTGGAAATGTGAATCTGTAAATTCATTTATTGTTCATTATGTTTACTTTTTTGCTAGCAGAATTAGTCTGTACAGTTTTATGAGATTTTGGGACAAAAAATATTGTTCCCCAGAAGCTTGACAATGTGTATACACTTTCCAAATATAAGAAATCTAACAATTCTGAGTTTACTCGGAAGCCAAATAAATACTGTTTTGTGTGGAATTGATGAATGATTGCTATTCAGGATGTTCAAACCACACTGCATCCACTTACTCAGAACCTGACACTTTGAATGACTGCTTTGGACATGAAAAGTTATTTTTCAGATGACTCTAGAATACAATCCATGTTTATTATCATTTATACTGGGTATAATTGGGCCAGTATTCAGTATTGGGCCATATTTGCTTTACAAGGATTTGTTTAAATAAATAGCAAGAAGTTATATGCATTGTATTTAGTGTGTCAGAAATGATGAAAACCAATACACTGATGGGTACAGCCTTTCAAGTCAGGATAGACCCATTATGATGTTTCTAGTCTTTGAACAGATTGAGTCTTTACTAACTCCAAGTTTTTCTGGAAGACACTCTGACTGAAGGTCCTTAGCACCACTTATCTCTTTACTTGATTATTAGATGTAATTTTTAAAGGGAGTGGAAAGCCATAGGCATTAGTGGTTACGCAATTGCTGCTTTTCAGTGGAATGGATGTACCTCTTAGTTCCCTGGTGGATGGAGGATACCATGCCTATTTTGACCTTTACTCCCACAGATATTGGCATGTGAGCAAAAGTTGAGTTACCTTATAGTCTCTTCTGGAATGACTGTTGTCTTTAGGAACTCCACAAAGTATTGGGGGATTTTGTTTAGATGCTACAGGTTGAAGGGTTCATTCCAGTTCCTGTTCTAAAGCTAGTTGAACTAGCCCAAAATAATTTAGGGGAAAATACTTTGCTAAATGTGTTAGAATTTATGAGAAAAAAAGTAAATAGTTTTAAGGAATGTTGGAATATAGGGAAATAGCTGGCTGATAGATGTGAAGTCTGTTATAATTTTGACTGCTGGTGCAGGGAGGAAGGAAGGAAAGAGTTCAAATACATTATTTTAAATTAAATACATTATTACATCCATGAATAGACTTTAAATATTTTTATGGTTCAAGTGTGCTTACAATGTATATATTTGCATATAACTGTATCTTTTAATTTGGCCTCAATGTTACCAACTTGTTAAATAAATTGATGTATTTCCTTACTCTTCACTGCTGAAAGTCATTGAAACGTTATTGAAATAGAGTATCATGGTGAATATGACAAGGAGGGACACAAGGTGCTTGTGTATATGTCTCACATTCACCACAGGAAGGAAACCATTAGAACTGTAATTCTCTGGCCTAAATGTGTGTATCTGTATCTGAAGATTGGTCACATGTTTAATTCTGACATTCATTTAAAGAATTTAAGAGGGATTTTTGTATTTATTTTACAGTATACTATGATACAAACCACTGGCTACACAGACAAATGAAATTATAATGGAGATATTCAAGCTCCTCTACAATATAGCTAATATGTAATATATACCTTATATGTAACACTTCTAGTTTCATTGAAATTACTGTTTTGTTGTTGTTTAGGTATTATTGATGAAGCTGAAACATTACTGGAAATCTTATGATATGCATTAAAGAAAAGAGAAAAAGTTTTGGGGTCATCTCTTGAAAGATAATTGAGCTCCATATTCTTGTATTTGCTGAACCACGGTCTGCAGTGCTCTTTTGAAATGTAAGAGTTGAGGAGAGTAGCAGGAATAGGAGACTTTTTTAGGTGAAACTGGGCCATATTTAGGAATAAGAAAGTTGACCCTTCCTTCTCCTTTTATGTTGCTAATGTGATTCAGCTCCAAATCAGTTCTAATTTGATATGTTTTGCACCAAAGGAGTGTATCTAGATATCAGGACAGATTGTGTTGTGCACTGTGGTGGTCTGCAAGGTTTATCTTGGAAGTTCTACACATTTAAAGCAGCAGCAAAGTGGGTACTATGAAATGATTCCCACCCCTCTCTTTTTACCTGTTTACTTTTTAAACCTTGTCTTGAAAAATTTTTATAGCAGGAGACTTGCCAGGCTTTATCTCCTTGTATGAAACAGGAGATGGTGTAGTCATGCTGAATGCTTGAGTACACACCAGAGAGAGGAGAATTCTATGTGTGGAATTGCAAACTTTGCAAAGTCAGTTCTTTTAAATGTTGCTCCCTACAAAGAGCTTTATGTTCATACCTGACACATGATTGAGTTCCCTAGGGGGTTACAGACTACAAGAAGACCCATCTAATTTGAATGGTTTCTTTCTTTTCTCTCTGGCACTATTCCTTGACCTTCTAAATTCTTCCCCATGCAGCATTCATTGTCTCTTTAAAAGCATGGCATTTTGCTGACTTTAGATGACACTTCAAAGCACTTAGAAAGACACTAGTCATAGCTAAAGGATAGTTTTGACTGCATTTCAGCTGTGCTGCATAGTCCTCTTTTGCTTATTGTTTAATAACTCTTGAAGCTTATTGTAGTTTAAAATGTATGTCAATTTTGGTGTAAACACGAGATTACGTATTTTTTTACTTTCTGGTCTTAAATTCTTATGAGCTTTTCTGTATAATTTGTGTGATTGTTGGTGGATGTGTAGGAGGATAATCCTGTAGTCACTAATATTCATGCATGTCCAGTGGTAGCAGCCAAGTCAGTTTTGTAGACAGGATAAGCTGTCCATCTTATGCTTTAGAGGACTTCACCTCTGTATGTTGCTTTGGTGTTAATGAGACATATATTTGGAAGTGAAAAAAAACATATAACAAAACAATGCTTAGCTATTATATCTTAGAATATAGCTTAGGTGATTAACCATTTTTAAATCCACAGCAATAATTTCTAATTGGAAGTAAATTACTGTGAATTAACTTTGTTATAGCAGAAGCCTTGAACTTTTCAGTATAATATTGCCTGTGGCTAGTTTAACAGTTGGTTTTTTTTTTTTTAAGCCTCTCTGCATCTAATGTAGACAGAGTAATATTTCTGAAACGTGGCTTTTGTATGAGAACATGCACTGCTGTCAGGTTATACATCCAGGTACCCCAAACCCAAGTGACTATGGATACCAGTCCAAGGATCATCACTAAAATGCTTTAGATTCTCATCACTGAAGCATTGTTCCTGCTTACAGACAACTTGCTCTCAGAGATGTCTCTTACTTTTATAAGTATTACTTGAAAAATCTTGCTAAAAGGGTCATGAATATCTTGATCTTTTCCAAAGGTGTTTGCATAAAACTCTTTTATAGAAAATATTATTATGCTTGTGGCAGTTTGTCTGCGATAGATAGTGAATATTAATTCACAATATTGTTTAATGAATTTTTTTTTCTATTGGATTTTCTAATTAATTGGAGATTTTCCACTTGATATGACTGAGCCTTCCAGTCTTTCCTTGATTTTTGCTGGAGGTAAAGCGGAGAAGCAAAGCAAATGAACCATACTGCTGGAAGTGCTCTGGCAGTTAACATTGGGCAATAAGTGCACCATGCAACTCCTTGTTTTAGGAGAATCTTCCAGCTCTCCTACATACAACATGAAGACACACTTGCTGTGTTACAAAGTTGATCACTCCTTGACGATAAACACTCCAGAAACCTATGCCAGATACCTGCTGCTTTGCAGGGTGCATCTGGCAGTAGCAAGTAGAAAAGTTGCTGCTGTGTCCCTCATGGTTTGAACAACATCTCCTTGGACAGTCCAGCAGTTGTAGCTGATATAGATGGATTAAGATTATTGCTACATTTAATATTGTCTACCAGCAGTATTTTAGGGAGCTCTGTATGTCAGGACTGTCTCTGTCAGGGTAAAGAAGAAAGGCCATAGGGGACAGCATGAGCGTTGTCTCCAGCTGTCCAGATCACACTTTCTTGTTTAACCAATTAAAACAAATCCATCTAAGGTCAGCTTACCCCTCTCAGTTATTATAAAGGGTATTCAATCCTGTTACCTTTTGTCTTTAAGAAATTCTAAATCTGCAACTGTGACTTGCTTTTCTGACATTTTCATCTGTTTTTGTGGCCAATGGAGAATTTTTTTCTCTTGAATTCTCAGTTAGTCAGACATTTGATCAAATAAATAAATAGTGGAGAATAAGTTGAAATGAGAGACGTTTTAGATCATTGACCCATGGACACAAACCAAATACTAATGACTGTGCTAAGCAGTGACAAAGCCAGGTTTTCTATATGAGAAAATCCTTATCATTTTTGAAGAACTAAGGGGTCTCAGAGCAGCTTTTTGTCTAAGACTCAAAAGTAGAAATATGCAGCAAGGGTGGATAAATAAGGAAAACAACATGTACATTTTCTTAACATGCATGAACAGAACATTCTTTCAATCTAAGCACAAATGCTGCCTAATCTGGCTCATCTTTGTTTGCTTCCAAATTTGCAAACCACAGGTTGCAGAGGACCTTGTTAACCGGTTACACCTCAACGCCCATGCTGACAAACTGGTGAGAACATACAGTGCTGGCACAAAGAGGAAGCTTTCTACTGCTGTGGCTTTAGTTGGTAAACCCCAAATACTTTTACTGGTGAGTAAAAGTAATATTGTGGTTATGATAAATGGGCTACGTTGAATTTTGTTGTCTTGTATGTTGCTCTAAAGAAAATCAGGTTGTTTCCTGATCAGTCACGGAGATGTTGATACACAGATGAACAACTGTCGTCTTTGTTCTGCTATATGAATGGCTTTAATTTTATTCTCCAGTGCTCACAAAAATAGAAAGTGAAATTGGTTTCTTTTTCCTTTTTTTTTTCTTCCTTGGAGCAACTGGGTGAGCAGAAAAAAAAAGCCCTAGACACAAATAAAATTGTAGCATTCCTTGGTCCAAATACGTGTTTAATTGACCCATGTTGTTTCAGGATACTCCTAATTCTTGCTGGATTGTATTTATTTCATAAATCTGTCTAGTTAATACATTTTGTTGCATTCACAAGTCACACAATCAAGTAATACTTATGAATTATATTAATTTTAATAACTTTTCCGAGGTTATTTTGGTTCTTGCATGCTACTGCCCATTTAGGTCTGAAACTGGCCACTCCAGTGTAAACAATGCCTTTTGTACTGAAGATCAGGGATCTACAAAGCTTTGAGAATTGCATCGTTGCATCACTACATGCTTGTTTGTACCATTGCCTATTGTTTCATGAGAGAATATTGAACACCACTTTCTTAAAACATGGCTGGGAAGAGCTAAAAAAGTTCAGTAGTGCAACAAACCTTTCAAAACAGTCAGGGGTAGGAAAGCTGCTCCTCAGAGTTTGGGGGGAAACCAGGGCTTCCAGGAAGAGATCACAGGCTAAGTTGAACCAGATAAAACTGTTGTTCTCTGGGGTTAATGTTTCAGAAGATTAGACACATTTTGCTGCTTCTGACTGCCTACCATTGCCTCACTTCTAAGCTGAAATATTTTATTTGCATTTTATGCTTTAACTGACCCTGGTTCAGCTCGTAAAAGGAGGAAATAATCTTAAATCAGTGCTTTTTCCTGATCTTAGGAAATGCTCCAACTGTCTTTATGACAGCGTACTATTGCAAGTATCCATTTCAGCCTACTTCTTGCTGCAGGGCACAGACTGTTGCATATAAAATGAAAAGAGGAAAGAAAGATATCTAAGCATGTCAAATTCTTTAAAACATTTGCTGACTTTAGAAAGCTAGGAGATTTTAAAGGACTTTTTCAGTATTTTAAAAGGAGCTTTTTTTATTATTATTTTGTCTGAAAGCAAAGACACCAACATAAACTACTGAATCTGCTTCTAATGCATCCAGAATCATAGCTGTTAATTTGAGCAACATTGTGGGTTGCTTTATGTTTATTGCTTTTTATGTTTTCTTTGTTAGCAATCCACAGATAGTGGGAGACTGAACAGAATTTTTTCACCTCTGACATTACTAAAATTAGCTTCAAACTGGATTTTTTGTTTGCTTTGTTTCTTGAAAACTTTGCTTCCAGGTTTTGGCTGGGATTCCTTGCTGAAAATACTTTGGTAAAGGCCATACCACTCTTAACAGGTGCTGACACCCCATGGAATTCCACTGGATAAAAAAAGCAACTGGAAGAATTTCCTTCTTCCTAGTTTTGTGGTGACAGAGACTGGATTTGTCAATCAGATATCATTCCTTTTGCTTCCATGAGTGAATGAAGTAAAAATTTGGTTTAGTGAGGAAAGGAGGAATAGATAGGAAGGGGAAATGTAGATTTTGTAGCAGCACATCTTTTTCCATGAAAGCCATCCGAGTGGGAAATGGGTTTGCCAGATGGTTTGCACTAACTGAATTAATGTTATTTAATCCTGTGAATTCTCTCTACTGTGGGTGAAAATTCGTCTTTAAAGAGTGTGGGAGTAACTGGTAGAGGATGTCAAATCCAAACCTCTTATCAAACACCTGGATATGGGATAGGCACTGTAGGCCTCTGGGAGCTATAGGACTTCTCCCGTTGTTTGTGCTCATGGCAAATGTGTATGCAGATCAGAAACAGTCACTGAACTCTTCCAGAAGTGAGAAAAACCACTTGCCCGTCTCTCTTATCAAAAAGAGCAAGTTTATATAATTAAACATATATAATATAAATATTGATAACTATACATATATTAGATATGAAATATATAAGTATAATAAGCATTTATAAATACACATAGATTTATATTTTGTTTATATTTAAACACTGTTTATGTATAATGCTTCTTTACTAAAATGTGCCTTCCATAAATTTAGACATTGAACTGTATGTGTTAAAGCAAAACAGTGGTCAGGGTGTCACTTAAGTTACCTTCTGAAAATGTAACATTTAAAGAGAAAAATATATGATTTTCTCGTGAACTGTGTAAATTCTTCATGCTGGGCAGAAGCTGTGGTATGCTTTTCCGTGCTGCTGCGTCATTTTCATTTTTCCTGTAGGATGAGCCCAGCTCTGGGATGGATCCCTGCTCTAAACGCTACCTTTGGAAAACCATCCTGAAGGAAGTTCAGGATGGCTGTGCAGCTGTGCTGACATCCCACAGGTAAGACCCTTATCCCAGCAGCCAGTGTATTCCTGTGCTGCAGAAGAGTATATTCTGAAGACATGCTCAGTCTGCTGTGAAATACAGAATAAGTCTCAACATTTTATAGTAATTCCTTCCTATCCATGAAAAGGAACCTGTTTAAATCCCAAATATTTTTCATATTTAATTTTTAAAGAATAGAATGTTGCTCAAGGGGCCTCAGGCACAGAAAAGATGTTATTGATTCTTCTTTTTCTGTGCTCTTTTACTCAGTGTTGTAGTGTCTCTTCTTGCTTGGCACATCAGGTTACCTTTTGCAGCTGCCCACCTTAAAAATCCTTAAAATAGGAGGGGTGAGTGAAAAACCTTCTGATTTTATTAAGTTTCTGCTTTGCATCAGTGTATGAAAAGAGTCAGCCATGGCATCCTGAAGATGGATTCATCAGCTATTCACTTATGCACTACTGGAAATGGTAGGAGGGACCCCATCCTCTTAGAAGAGTCCATCTACATTAAATGTCTTGTCAGTTCTCTGATATGGTCACTGGTATATTGATTTAATGGAGGAAACATCAATACTGTTTTGTAACATCTATAGTGAAGTGGAATTAATTAAATGTTCCCTTAGGTAGTATGTATATATATAGTATGTATAATTATATATAAATATATACATATCTGTCTTTAAATGAGGGAGAGATCATGCAAACATGTCCATAGAAGAAACAACTCAAAAATCAAAACTGCAATGAAACATTTAGCCAAACGAGATTTGAAGTATAGATGAATTAATAAAGAAATGCAGCTGAACTTCCCTGTTCAATGTTTTCTATTTTCAATATTTTTAGATATTCTTAAAATGTATTTGTTGTCCCAGTCCATTATTGATGGAAAAATGCTCCAAAAAGTTTCTAGTATTTTACTTATGGAAGCTGAATTTTGAAAATCAGGTACCCATGTTGGATGGCCAAGTGTTTACCAGCACACTCATTTAGGGAACATGGGTTATGCATTGTGAATTCAGCTCAGTGGTTTTCAGGAAACAGTACGCTTTGACTTTTCAGTCCAGATTAAGAACCTTTAGTTGTCAAACACCAGCTAAACAGAAGAGACCTGTGGTCTCATTACTAATAGGCTGTAAACAAACAAACAAAGTCCATCAAATTGTACTAACTACACATTTAGCTCTACAAATGAATGACTTGAAGCAGGCATAAGTAAAGTGATACTGTTCACATTGTTGTGCCAGGGTGAAGAAAGGAGAAATTGTTTTATACTATTTATGCAATTTTCTGAAGGCCATTGGGGCTTTATTTGAGATGAGTTACTTGTATAAGTACAGGAATTTTACATATGAAGTGAACATTCATACATGTCAGCAAATATATGTGTAAGGTATAGAGATGCTTTGCTGTGTAAAAATCAGGTTTTGAGAACTGTTTACTTAATTTTCAGAGACAATTTTTTACTTACATTTCAGAGACAAAACTTCTGTTTTAGAAGGGGAAGCGTGAGGCTTTATCCACTGTCCCTAGAGCTGTAAATTTGTGTAATATTGCCATAGCTGCGGAGCGTTATGCCAAGGGGAGCATTAGGAGTTACTCAGTGAATTTCCTGATTAGTGGGAAGATGTGTTAGCTCTCTCCCTGTCTCTCTCAGACATAGCAGCTTGGCAGTTCTCACCACAGCCCTGTCATATTATAAGGAAATTGTTCCTAGGGGTGTACTTAATTACCAGCGCTCGTTCAGCCAAAGTACTTTGGTTTGGTCTGGCCCATGGCTGAGGCACACAAGACATCTCTTGTTTAGCTGTCTCAGAAGGGTTGGGGAGGGAACACAGTGAATTGTAGGAGCATAAAACATCTTTGACTCCTCTTTGAGATGGTGGGTACATCCTGACTGCTTCCCTATGTCTAAAGTGCTTCTTTGAAAGAGTTGTTCACACAATTCACATAATATGTAGGGTTGCAGCCCATCTTCCATAAGCTTTATAAATCAAAGCTATTTATCATCTGAAGCAGTCACATCTAGGAGGACCCTGCTTTTCTATTCAGCTGCATTTCCATGTCCTAAATTCTCTTTGGATTGTAGTGCTTTGGATCTTCTTCTATGCTGCAATCAGGCTGAGGGTAACTCTTTTTCATGGGTATGTACTGTGCAAAAGGCAAGCTGAGCAAGCTTACTTAATTCTTCTGCCTTTATCCTTTAACTCAGAATAATCATAAACAGGATTAAAGAGTTCGTGAGTTCATGGCTCACTCAGTGTCATTCCTGAGACTGCTTATTCAGCATTTGCCTATGGTAATGGTACCTTTATATTTTGACCAGAATTGTCCAATTATTTATGGACGAAAAATATAAATAATGGTTTAAGTCTGTCTTCTAGCTGGGTTAATAACTATTGGTATATACTGACTAGGGTTACAACTTTGACTGTTATCTTTTAAAGTCAAAGTTTTTGTGTACCTGTTTTTGCAGCTGTCCAGATTCTTCTACTTCAACTAAAATTAGGTATAAACAATGTTCTCTACTAATTATTTTTTCTCCCCCTCAATTTATTTTTCAGCATGGAAGAATGTGAAGCTCTCTGCACAAGGCTTGCTATTATGGTCAATGGAGCTTTCAAGTGTCTTGGTTCTCCCCAACACATTAAAAACAGGTATTGTTCATCGACATCAAATCTTCTGCGTCTACATCCACTCTAAAAGCTGGCTAGATGCTTTAGTAGTGCTAAGTCATAAGCACTTATGACTGCTAAGAACATCTTCTTTTTCCTGCCATCACTGAAGTTGAAAAAGAGCCAGTTAGGATAACTTAGCAAGCTAAAATGACATGTGGCATTGCTAAAATGCTTTGCAATCGGCAATGGTAATCGAAAGAGACAGATCTGCATCTAAAATGAAACACTTCTGCACGTAACCTAAGGAATACATTGTGAGAATTCAACATGGTGTTGAAATACAATTTGGCTCAGTCTGAGGATTTTTCATAAAAGGAAGAAGCATTTTTAACAGGTCAGCAGCCAGTAAGAACATCTATTTTGAACTTTCTCTACTTCCTACCAAATTGACTGACAATTGCAGATATTTATGCTGTTTTCTGCATCCTTTTCCTGGTGTGCATAAGCCTCTTTTCTGTTTGAACTCTGCTCATGAGTTAATTTAATTCCTGTTAATGAGGATGTTTAATTCAGAGGATAGACTTAAACCACGATAAAAGAAAGAGGATCAGAAGCTGAGGGGAAAGTTGCTGCAACTTATAGCTAGACATTTACATTTAGTTGTAAATGTAATTATTAGGACATGAAGACAGTCGGCTCTATAAGATGATACAGCTCATTTGCAAGCAGCAAAGCTGCACTGCTTTGTACTAGCTCGGCACTTAGTTCTTGTAAGTGCAGATACAGTTGACATTGGGAACAAGCTCTACAGAAATGCTTTGGAACTGCTGTCTGCCATGTTTATAAGGCAGAAGTTATATGTCTCAGATAACTTCTTGTCCCTTGACAGCCCTTTTGCTTTCTGCCCTTCCCTTTGTGTAGAACCATAGGTCCTTCCTTCACAGCTGCCTTAGCAAGATGGGCCTGACTCACACTAGCTCTCTCCTTCCAAGGTGTTTTCATGAAGACAAACTTTCAGCTAGAGACATTAAAATCTGGATGGTGAAAAAACTTTGATGTCTGCATCTCTATTTCTGATGGTTCTGTGTGATTGTAGCCTTCTTTTCATGTTTGCACACCTTTCAGAGCATACTTGCCTCAGTTTCTGAAGGCATGAGAAGTCAATTGATCTTCAGCAGTTTCTGCTTCTTTCGTATCTAGGTCTTTGCCATCCTGTCTCTTCCCAAATTTCATAGCATAGAATAGCTTGTTGTCTCACTGGCTGGAGTAGATTAGTGAGTGGGAAGCCATCCTTTGTTTCTTTTGTATGAGAAACAGCTGTATGTAGAGGACAGTGCAGGTCTTGAACAGGTGAAAATGCTTTTTGAAGATGTGTGTCCCCCCAATAAGGAAAAAATAGTATTACTTAGCCACTTCAGTTGGGTGTATAAAGTTAGCTGGGATAAATGTGTCTTCCCTTTTTGTGTTTCAGATCCTCTGGAGTGAGTACATGTCTCTGTCTTCTCAGCTTGACCTTGAGAGGGCAAAATCAGACAGTCCACAAAGGCTACCTTCCCCTTTATCTTCTCAGTGACTTTCATTGTTTTGCCACTTCTGATGTTTCCTTTAGCAGCCTCTTTTCATCTTCTCTCTTACAGAAACAAGACATCAAAAGCATACTCACAAGTATGCACCATATTCATATAAATGAGGCAGTTATTTCTCAGTTTGTTGCACTGTCTATGTAGACAAACCTCACAGTTAGCAAATCAGTGCAGAAGTATCATGCTGGGAGTGTCTTCATATTACTTCTTATTGAGATACAACCAGTACTATTGCTACTATTGAGATAATCACAGATCAACCATTCTGGAATCAAGGCTGTATGAGTGTCTCTTTAAAATTCTCTAAAGCAAAGTCATAATAAGAAAATTTGTCAGTCATATTCATAGCGATTATTTTTTTAAATCATTGTATCTTCGTAAAAAGCACACCTTCTCTATATTAAGAATATTTCATACTTTCTGCAGGTTTGTGTTCCATGGCAGTTCTTGAATGTATGTCCATCAGTGAAATTCACATGGAAAAATTATGTGCACTGGAGATATATTGCTGAGAATTTCTACACAAACCGTGCAGCTCAAGCTCCACGAGGATTTTTCATTTAAGGAAGAGCTAAAATCCCTTTAACTCCTAGCGTATTGATTGATTTGCTCTCCAAATTTTCCACACTAACTGTTCAGGGACCTACTGAATTTTTTTAAAACTTTAGAACCCTTTATTAAGAAGAAATAGCCATGAGCTTTATCAAAAGATTTAATTAAAGTCATGCAGTTGTCTGAATTTTCTCTGGCGGCCTGATACATTTTCTTGGCTGGCAAGAAAAAAAACACTGTAGACAGCAGTCTTAAAGTGTCATATACACACAGCTGTTAAAGCTTGCAGAAAAGACATTTCTGTGTTTGGAAATCTTTTAACAAGTGCTGGGGAGAAGTCAAAGACTGTTCCTGTACTCCTCTTATTTTGTTAGTCTAGCTTCCAAACTTCCCTCCAACACATGCCAATATGATCCTTTATCATAAACCCCAGGTTATCAGACATCTAACATGTAAAATAATTGTTAGGAGATTAAAAAACATTATACATTCTCTGTGATTAAAGTTCCAAACTTATTTGAAGACAATTTCCTGGTATGCTTCCATGTTACCATATGAAGGACTCCTGCATCTACATGAGATGGGGAAGGAGTAGAGAAGCAGAATTCCAAACAATTAAGCTTTAAATTATTCTAAAATTTTCACTTTCTGCTCCACCTGTGAACATCCTGAAAAACTTCCTGGACTTGGAAGAGTATTGAGTGATTCCTTCTTTCCCATTTTCCTTCCCTCCCTATGATTTAATAGCCCTATCATTCCCATTGCCATACAGAGCAAAACACTGTTTCTTCTAAAGTGCTAGACCATAAGGCTTAGTAAATCTAAGTTGCTATTAGGAAATATCTACCTGCAGAAAAATGTTTTCCTTAACAGCCACCTCCACTGATATAAGCACCAGTCTTCTCCTAGTGTTTCAGTGTTTTCCTGCAATTAGCACTGTTTAGTATATTTGTCCCATGCACCACATCACCGTAAAAAACCCATCACCTCCTACATTTTGTTTAAAAAAAAATATTCCATGAAGCAATATAAGGAAAGCATAAAAAATTCTGATTTTGTTGCATCTGATTTCATTTAATTACTGATACCCTAAAAATCTGTTTTTTTGGATGAACTTTTCTTCACGCTGTGCATGAATGAATTAGGCTAATAATATAAAAATTCATATTAACAGGGAAGAATGATAGTAAAATAAATTAATGGGGTGATAGTTGCAGATTATCATGGTTTCTTTGTTAGATTTAACAGCTTGTTTTTTAAAAAATTGTTCTTACTAATAAGTAGCTCTTGATACCCTTTAGTCTGTTCTCAATTTGTTTTTACAAATCAAATTGAACAAATATTTTAAAAGCAACAACAAGTATCCTGATCTGGCTTTGAAAATTGCAAGAAGAGAAATCTAACCTCTATATGAATACTTAAACCAAAGAAAACTTTCATACAGCTTTTTTTTTAGTGAAAGAATAAACCCAGTACTGTAAGAAATAATAATAGAAGCATATTTTGATATTACAGGTGATTCTATTAGTATGTCTCAAGAATATTTTCATCTTCTAAATGTAGGCACATATACTAAAATAACATTCTTTTTTCCCTTCTTGTTGAATTCTGTCTGTCTTGATGGAAGTCCTCAAAATTGTTTTGTTTCTTTATTCTTTAGTACCATTCCAGTCTATAGAGTCAAGATTATCATCATCTTTTTGACAGATATGTGATGAAGGTTTAATGGGTCTTCCTTGGAGCCCTGTTAAATTTGCTTCTTTGCAGTTGTGGGAAGTTCAAGAATTCAGCTCTTTCTCTCTGGCTACACTTTCAGCCCTTGGCAGATGTGAAAGACCATAATCTTGGACTGAGTACAGCTTTGTCAGATGGCAGGACAAAATTCTGCTATGAAGGGTATGGGTGAACTCCAGGAAGATGCTAATGTGAAACATAAAAGCTTCACAGGGATATAAAAAGTGATGCTGCTTCTAATGTGTGAGACTTGTTCCATTTTTCCAACCCTTCTGCAAGCCTGTTACGAAATGCTCATCCAAAAATATCTTCTTGCTACAAAAGTCTATGTTTGGGTTTCTGCTCCCAGCTGCTGAACCTTGACTATATTTATATATGTTTAAACAGATTTAAAGTACCTGCAGATGTTTATCAGCAGAATAATAAGGGTAAGACTTCTTTAGAAAGGCTTTTTGTTGCAGGTGGCAAATTTCTAAGTAATATCAAGAAATGTATTAGGTAGAAGAACAAACAGAAGGGCAATTTTCAAAAAGTTAACCTCTTAGTTCTAGATGTAGTTTGTCTGAGATTGATGTGTTAACAGTTGTGCCCGTTAAAGCCTAATTTCAGACAGTTCCTGCCAACAGAGTCAATTATGCTAAATTGGGAATGGATTACATTTAAACGCTCTCTCCAGTATTCTCCATTATACCTAATGCTTTTTTAAAAAATTTACAGAAGCATTTTCATGTTAGATACAGCTGGCCAATTCTCTGGGAGCAACATTTTGAATATTGTCCTTCATTCCAGGGCCATCTGGACAGACTTCTCCTATCAGAAAAACCCATACCAATTTGTCAGGTGCTGGACATCAAGTTGTTGCTCAGATTTTATCAGCAAGCCATCTGATTAAATTACCCAACAATTAATTCATTTGCTATAACTGGGTTATAATGGAAAATATGTTGGCAGACTATTTATACTTTACCCTTTTTTTTAAAGGTTGATTGAGAATATTTTATTGCTTTCCTCAAACTCACACATGTAGATTTCTTTAAATGGAAAAGAAAGGATTAAAATTATAGTTCTCATCAATATTTCAGCCTACTGTGGACACAGTGTTATTAATTGACATACTATCAATAAGTTTCTTACATGCTATAAGATATAGAAATTAATATAATTTTCACTCTTCTTGACTTGAAAACACCTTCCTCTTGTACATGAAAAATGTATTAAGGCAGTGGATGTATAATCATGTAATGTAGCTATTAATTTATCTTTCCAGAGGAAAGTTTGAAGAAAAGAGTTCTTAACACTTAAAAACCACACAGATTGAGAGTTCAGAAATGAAAAATATCTTTTGACTCTCCTAAAACTTTGTGCAATATTTATTCAGCCCTACTGTGCATGTGCATTAGAATGCTTTTTTTTGGTCATTTTGTACTATGTTTTCCACAGGATGCTGCATTGTATCTCTATACCTGTTCATTAAATGAGAAGCAGCTAATTAAGATTTCGTATTCTCCTCTTTCACTAGTATGTGTTCTACTTGAAGTTTTTCAAACCTGTCCTTAAATACAGTATTATCAGCATTTATTGGAGCAGGGCTCATAAACATCAACATCTTTGTTTTCCACAGCACTTCTTGGAAACTTAATTTGAAATAATTATTCCCTTTTTATAGATGAGTAACCAAAGACTGATGCTAAAGTTAAAAGGGTTTGGGTAGTTTATCTGAGCACTTTATGACTAAATATTTTACATTTGTTCAGCATTGCATTTAAAGCAAAACTCCTGTTAACTTCAGCTGTAGCTGTGGGTGCTCCAGAAGGCACCGTGAATTCCTCCGGCCAACTGGAGCCATTTGTCTCCAGGTGGGCCCTGAACAGGACACGAAAGCAGCAAAGAAAGATGTGGTCTAAGTGAGTTACCACAGACCACACAGGTGTATGAGGATGAAAGGCTAAGATTCTGTTCCCCAGGGCATTTCCAGAACTGTAAAGCACTTTCTTCCCTTTTTCTTTCCTTTTCTAATCAATCTGCTGTCTTATTTGCAACGTTTTCTAGGCATGGTGGTAAATAAAGGCACTTCTCTGAGCAGGTACATCCAGGGTATCTTGTAAGGCAATCATGATAGGGATTTCATGACAAGGTGTTATGTGATGATGTAATTAAAGTTTATTACATAATGCAAGTATAACTGTGGTTTAAATTTTATTTTACATCTTGTCTACATTAAACACTTTTAGCTTGAGATTTGACCTTGAGGTGTTGATCAGATCTTTTTAATAGATATTTTAGTGTGTAATGCCCTGATTATTATGTTATTAAAGAACAGTACACCCAAGCCCAGTCATAGAAACACAATGATAATGTTATTTACTCCTACCTTTTTCACTGTTGAGTCCCAGAAGGTGCTTTGAGGAAAGAGTTTGGGTTCTTTGTAGGCTGTACCTTTGCACAGGGTTACAGCACTGCTGCTCCTGTTTCTCTGGGAATAAAATATATAAATAATGCAATAATAAAAAATCCCTGATACTTGCCAGTATGTGCAGATAAACAACCTCAAATACAGAGAGATTTTGTGTTTGCACATGTATAAACAATTAACAAGATTTTTCAGGGTTTCACCACATATTTGGAAATCACACCTAAGAATTTACAAGCACACAGAGAGCAAAGCAAAGTTGTACCCTGCACTTGTCATAATCTGGGGCTGTCACTGTTATGACAATTATATTGTTGAATACAGAAAATAACTTTAGATGGTTTGATATGAAAGCCTGGAGTGTGTGTGAACAAATAGTGCATGTACAATATACCTGAACGAGTGTTAGTCATCATTTTAATAACTGTTTTTGTGTTTCTATTGTTACCCTGGAAAAATCATGATGACTTAAAAAATGATGAAACAAACTCTATGAATACTACATGGAAGAGAAGTTTTATCATTTATTTATGTCTGTTTGTTTGCATCTAATCAAGTTTATCTGTTCAGCAATGCTGAGGTTCTGAATAAATGCAGAAGGAAATCACATTTTACAAGTGACAGGGTACTTGCATTTGACTTTAGCATTTAAAAAAAAAAATCCCAAGTTCTTAAAAATTAATAACCTTTTCTCCTTCCTTGATATTGTCTTTGCTTGTTTCTTAATAGACAAAATAATTAAATACATTGTGTGATTTTTAAATTATCTTGAATTATGATGTCTTTGTTTTAATAATTTTATTTCAATTTTATTTTCTTTTTTCTTAAATGTTTTTCAAAGTGTTTTGTTTTCAATGTTGTTCAAGATTTGTTCTGTTTGTAAATGGTACTTGTGTCTAAGGCTGTGAGAGGAATGACCTGGATATGTATTCCGTGCTTCAGCAGTTATACCAGTGTAACTAAGTTATCTTGCCTAGATGAGGCCTATTTCAGCTTAAATGATTCCATGATTGTTTTCACTTAGAGAAAGTAGAACTATATCTGGGTGCAAATGAATGTAAACCAAAGCAGAGGGATAAACAGCACAGTAGAAAATTATTCCCTCTCTTTGATTTATGGCATATATTCTAAAAGATGCAGTTCCTTGCAGACATTAAGTGCCAATGTTCTCTTTACTATTTTTATTTTGTTATCCAATAATGTCATTTTGAAGCAATCTTTTGATCAAACTAGTGCATACACAAAGTATGCACATTATATTTCCATCAGTAAACTTTCTGGGAGCTGTAATTTTTTGATGTATATATATATATATATATATAGCACAACATTCTCCAGGAAATGTACTCTTTGATTAGTGGAAAAAGAAGTATATGGGTGATTAGATGCTTTTCTTATTCCTCAAAGTTTAGAAAATGAGGCCAAGTTCTTCATTTCCTGAGGTTACATTCAGCAAATTTTACTGGGGGGGAGAGAAGAGTTGGTAAATAGGCTTTGGGAAGAGTGTGATTTGATGAGCTGTTTATTCTGGACCTGCTGTAACTTGAAACAGTGATTTCAAGGTTTGGTTTTGTTGATTTGTAGACAAGCAAACTCCTAAGGCTTTTAAATGAAAACACAGTTGTTGTTTTGCCTCTTTTTTTTTTTTTTAAGCAAATAAAAGTCTGCTGATAGTATACTTTCTTTTTCATTCTTCACATAAAACAGGCTTTCATGGGTCAAGCTTAAAAAAGTCATTGGGTAAATTCCTCTAGGGACTCCTTGTGACCACGTGCAGGCTCAGCTGTGCTTCACAAGGACATGACTCTTGTCTCCATTCAAACCTGTGAACCAGGACCTCCAAGGAATGGGCAGAAGGGAACATTGAGAAGTTGCTCTGCCCCAAGTGCCAACTCCTCTCCTTGATATTCATGAAAATTTTCATCTTTTGGGACACTAAATCCACTTCCATTGCCATTGCAAGTTTAAAAGAGCACCAGGAAAGCATGCAGGGGACTTTCTCATCAGTATAGATTTGGTTACACTTTATTCCAGTGTGTGACTGGAGCTTATGTAGACATATCTGAAGTCGATTTGCATAATCTATTTTTTGCCATTTGTGTTATTCACCCAGGCTGACCTCCTCTTGGTGATATTTATACAAAAAGAAACCTGAGGTCAGATCAAACACCTGTTAGTACAGTTTTCTCTCTCTGGAAGTGGTCAAGAGGGAAAAGTACAAGAACAATATAGGCACATGAACTTACTTTACTACATTACTCAACCACCTTCAGCAGTTTCTTTTTTAGAGGCTTCTTAAGTCAGAGGTGATTTTAGTGGATCTCCACCATGAGTTTTTCTGGTCTCTTATTCAACTCATGTCAAGTTCTGACATTTAGCACATCCCATGTCAATGAGCTGTACAGTTTTCCTACATATTGTCAGGAAGACTTGGCATTGCATTTCCTATAATTTAACTCAATGTCCCCTGCTCTTGCATGAGAAACACGAGTGAAGAATTATTTCTTACTTACATTGCTTAGTCATGATTCTGGGCTCTCTGAAAACACCCTTCAACCAACTCGTCATCTTTCTTTCATGATGAAAAGTTTAGGCTATTCAGTAATTCCTGGTATGGAAATATTTCCATTCCTTGCTACCTTTTAATGTTCCTTTTACTCCCTTGTTATCTGACCTGCTCAGATACCTTGAGAACCTATGCAAATTAAAAGTGTGGAGTTCTTGTAGTTCTTGCTAAGCTCTTGCTTCTGCAGCTGATGCTGTTGTTAAATAGTCAAGTTAATTAGTTTACAGTCAATTTGGGAATTTATATTTTATTTTTAGACTCATGTTGGCATTTTAACAGAAAAAACACTCAATAAGTTATACTCCCAGAACAACTAATGAGGTGAAAGTGCAGTGTGAACTACTAGTTTGACTGAGGAAGAAGAGGAAGGATAGAAAGAAGAAGAAGAAGATTTTATTCTGTCAGAATATGTGGTTTTGTGTGTTTGTTTATACACAGATAGAAATGCAGGTGTTGTTAAAGTTATATGGCAGTGCAAAATACATTCTCTGTTGAATAGCTTTGAAGAGATGAAGATTGTTTTGCAGCAGATGGCTGCTGAACGAGTGTGCTGGCTCAACTTAGGCCATTCTAATGATAATGTCTTCCTCTTTAAGTCTTGAACTATCAGGTGCTAAAGGTTTGATCCTAACAGTGCTAATCAAACCAGATTGTGCTTTTCTTTGTAATTCCACTTTGGGTTTCTGAATTAATTATATTGGCTGAATCAGAGAGGAAAACAAAGTGAAAAAATGGTCAACTCAATTTCCATTGCCTCAGTGCACTGCCGAAAGCAGCTTGCTGATTATAGCATGGGGAAATGTTTATTGCTGATCAGCTTACTCTATATGGGGAGCTCTTGTACTAAAATGAAGTATAAAATCAAGGTATAAAAGCATCATAATTTGACTAGCCAAAAGAAGAAAATCTTTTAAAGCTTTTTATTGGTGCCATGCTGGTGTTTATGCCATTCACAGTTTAGAACTAAACCAAAGTTGCACACACTCCTCTGTCTTTGCTAATCAGAATTTTGATTCATTTTCTTTGGAAACTTCATTGCATACAGCAATTTCATTTTATGAGACTGTTGAATGTCTCCATAAACCAGCATTTTTCAAACTGTAATTCAATAGTTGTTGTATAGAAATGCCAAAAAACTGATCAGAATCAATGATCTCTTGTAAAATGTTGCCTCAGGTTAGCTGTCAACTAAATTGAATACCCTTGTTAACTATATCCATCTTTGTAACAACTTTTTTTATTGTCACATGTATTTTTTTCAGGGATGATGCTATGCATTTAAAACATTTAATTAGAGATCTATTTAAGTATCAGTAAATCATTGCAAAGCAAATCTGCCAGACGCTGCTTTGGATTCCACCTAATTCTGGATCTCTTTGGTGTATCAGCACCGTTCATTTGTCAGGCTACACTGTCCAGTAAATATTTAGTACCCTGCAGTCTGGACTCAATGCAATTTAGTTCATGAAACATCCTTCAGGAAACAACAGATAGGACGCTGCATCAGGATGTTTCTTACTCCATTTGAAGCAGTTCAGTGCTTGCATTTGACTACAATAAGAAATAAAACAAAACCCAACCAAAGAAAAAAACCCTATAACAAAAAAAAAACAACCCCAAAAAACCCACAAACCGACCAAAGGCTAAAAAACCCTACACCCATTCATCTGTAATAGGGCTTTTCATTTTTATGCAGAAGCTGCCACTGTTTTTATGCTACACAAAAAATTGGGATTTTTCTTTGAGATCCTTGGAAATTGTATTTTGAATTCATGTGAAATTCTCAATAAAATAAAATCTGCAGTCTATTTTTTTTTACTGTGGAAACTTGCAGTGCTCTTAAATAAATGCAGACTATTCCTTTATAACAACAGAGGTTCTGACCCAATGCAAAATAAAAGTTAAAGCCCTTACATTGTAATGGACTTATTATAGGTGAGAAACATGTGGTGTTTCATGTGGAATATTTTGCTGGGAGTCACTTATGCACTGGTTTAACTGGGCATATATCTCAAAATAGTTCTTTCTATCTTTTATTACCTTTTGATTGATAATCGGCAGACATTCTTTTATGTATTGGAATAGGGCAACATTGTAGAGTGTGCTGTGATATATCCTCTGCTTTGATGACATGAAAATGTGCCTCTCACTAGTCAGACCCAATTAACCCAGCTGCTGCCCTGAATCATGAGTTGTACACAGGAAAGACACAGTAGAGGAGGGTTTTGGCACAAGGGTGTATTACAGAGGTAATCACTAGGAACCAAAGCACTGGAATAAAGGATTTGGCAATGAGTGATTGAGACACTGGAGAATGAAGAAAGGGGAGTTATGCTGGAATGAAGGATGTGGGAGTGGTGGTCAGTGGGAAGACAGAGGAAGTGACAGGTTTCTGGGGGGACATGGGCAGTGCTGCCCAAGCTCCCTGTCCCCCATTCAGCTCTGCCTTTCCATTGTCACTGGGAACAGGGAACAGCAGTGGCAGTGGAAAGCTCTTCTGATGTGGCTCCTGCTGATGTTTTTCCCTAGCAATTAACCAAGAAGGAGAGCCCAAAGGAAGGAGGACATGTAGCTGCAAAGGAGGGAAAGGGTGCAGCACAACCCTTTTTTTGCTCCATGCCTCTACTGAGCTCTGCCCATGCACCCCAGTCTGGGGACTGGTGCAGCACAACCTCCATTGCTTAAGAAATGTGCCTGAGAACATGGTTGTCATTTCAGTGTTCACTGGTTTATTGCAACTTTCCCAAATAACTATCAGCAGTGAGTAAAGCTAATAAAAAATATAGTGTTGGTTAGATTGTCCGTACTTAACTTTTATCACATTTGTGTTGAGAAAGAGAAGTTAATTTCTTAAATTATTCTGAGAGAGATTGAATGGTCATAGAGCCAAAGAAAATTTGTTAACTTTGCTGTATCCCTAAATATTCCTACACTTGCCTTTGCATATCTGTAAAACACTGTTGTACTCACACTGTTGAAATTTGCTTTTGGACACACAGCTTTGTTAACAGATTTGAAAAATAGTGCTACACACCCATTTTTCTCATTAGAAAAGTGAAAGGCTTTTTTTTCTTTTTCTGTATGTCATTGGTAATCTTCATAGCTTTATACTGACCACTCAAAGCAACAAAGCAATTAAAGCATAGTTTACTTAACAGAAGTACCTTAAGTAACTTAACATCAGGTATATTGGATAGTGAAACACACTGTAGTAACTAAAATTAGGCATAACACATTTTTTTGTCTCTGTTATCATTAATTTAACAACTTTCTCAATGGAATTCTGTAGGTCAATAGTATAATAGTAAAATCACAATGATAATGCAGTAGGCATACATGATATTTGATATAATCCCAGGAAAATCAATTGAACCAAATGTTCTTCTTGTCTTCATGGCATCTTCTTGGATTTATGTTTCTGTGTCTCATTCCCAGGTTTGGAGATGGTTATTCTGTCAAGGTTTGGCTTAGCAAAGAAATAAGTTATGGAAGAATGATTTTGGATTGTCTACAACTGCACTTTCCCGGAACACGGTTTAAGGTACAGCTAAAACTCCTTGTTGTAGTATATGGCAGGATTAATTTGGGGCTGGTTAAGAACAGTATGTAAATGTTTGGATATTTACATGTTTGGATATAAAGTCATATAAATATCCCTTTTATTTTTCTATTAGGCATTTCATAAAAATTGGACTTGTGATGTTGGTTAAATCAACTCCATACAGGCATTTAGGCAACATAAATAGAAAGGCCTTTTCTCTGAGTGGAAATTTCCTTTTGCTTTTATTATTGATGAAGTTGAACTCAAATTTGTGTTCACCTGAAGTAGGACTATAGTGTACTCACTGAGAGTATTTGCTTTGATTGCTTTCTGATAAGGTCCAGAGTTGATAAGTCTTAGCCTTTACTGAGATTCTTTGATTTAATACAAAGCCTTATAAAAGACATGTAGCAATTACATTTCCATAAATACTCTCAGAGTCTTTAACTGTGCTTAGGAAAAGAATCATGAAAAGCAATATCTATCTTAGATATGAACATCTTTGTGTATATGTTTATGAGTCTGTATTGAGCTCAGACAGCTGTGTGTCTGTGTATGCTCAGCCTTTTCCCAGACTGCATCGTAGCAGCACTAGTCTGTTGGATTAAAATTTCCCTAAAGTTTTATTTCTTTTATGAGATTAACAAGCTGTCACTTCAGAATACACACAAAATCTGTGCTCTCAGTATGAACTGTTCTTTGTGCTATGAATGTAGACAGAATATGTTCTCTTTTAAAAGCTCATATTTTCCATATTAATCTGCAATGAGAGCCTACTGAAGTCAGACTGATTATAGCAAGTGTAGCTTCATGAAAATGTGCATTCTCCTTTATCTGTTTTTGTAATTTTTGCTTGTTTACAGGGGCAACATCTTAATCTGCTCGAATACCATGTACCACGAAGTCAGGGATGCTTAGCAGAGCTCTTCAGAGTCCTAGAGAATAACAAAGTTTTTCTCCAAATCAAACACTACTCCATTAGCCAAACCACATTAGAGCAGGTATTTTATTAATTTTCTTTGTTTTATTCCTAGCCCCCATACTTTCTCAGCCACTATGCCTTTTCTTTGTTGTTGTCTAAACGTGCTGTGTATTATATTTATTGATGTAGTAGAATATTCTACCATTTGTTGAGCTACCTGAATATATGCAGTACTCCAGCAGTTCCAGGCCATCTCTGGTCACACAGTGATTCCATGTCCCACACTGCTTTTACACCAGAGGTGAGCTAGTAAAAGCATCACAGCAAGCCACACACTTGTAGTGTGCACAAGCCTAATCTGTGCTTAGATGCATCATCTGGTGGGATGACAAGGAAGGACTGTGAACTGCCACCTCCACAATCGAAAAGCTGGGATCTTACTAGTGTCCTTGAACAGGCTGAACAAGTCTCTGTAAATAGTGGTAAACTTTAGACTTTCAGAACATTTTCCTTTGAGAATTTTAAGTGCACAGACAGAAGAGATCTGACTGCTAAAGACCATGAAATCCTATTGTGAGAAAAGGAAGAACACATTGATGGCAAGCATGGGATTTCTGGGTGATTGTGATGTGTTACAGCATCTTCATATGCAACTGCTTGTTATTCATTCTGCAAACTGAGCGTTACATCTAGTCAAAATATTAATTTTGTATGATTGATGGTGTGAACTTGTTCCTTTTTCCCATGTGCAAATCATTATTAAGTGTTCTCCTCTGAGCTGGACTACTAACTACTTGCAAATGATCTATTCACTGAATGACTGCATGTAAGATAATTTCAGCCTATTTCTTCAGGCATTGTTCACTCAGGTTTACTTAGTCTCCATTTTTCACGGTGATGCATCACCTCGGACACCTACCACTGCTTCTTCTCCCTGACTGAGTGTCAGTTTTAAACAGGAAAATAGTTCTTCACAGTAGCAAACACACTTATAATGCACCCCAATTTTGTTTGCATATGAAGAGGATCATTTGAATAAAGAAAAGCCTTTTTTCCCTCTACATTCCTTGCTGTGAAATAGTTGTGTGATTAAAACTGAAACAAGCATTTCTATAGTAAGATTTGTGTTTAAAAAAACCCAAAACAATTCAAGGAGGCACATTAGTTGTTGAATCAGAAGTATGCTTTCACCTTGAAACATTTGCACCCTCATCTGTAATATTTATTGGCAGAAACAACAGACTCAGATTCTTTAGGTGTGTCATTCAAAGACAATTAAAACCATTGTTTCCCATTTAATGTAATTTTCATATCTTATTAACTCATTTTACCATAACTTTTATCATCTATCAACCCCTGTCTTAGCTGGAGAGGGCAAGAAGGATTATGTCTAGAATTTGTAAAACATGTTTTTAGAGAGCTTCCCTCCACATGTGTTATTAATTATTTTGTCAAAAAAGCTTAGAAGAGCAGCTAAAAAATATCATCACCTATATCACCAAAGTCTGGATTCAAGTACTGTTGTTTTGAAAATTCTACTTTTTATCATGTCTTACAGGTATTCATTAATTTTGCTACCCAGCAACAAGGAGTCTCGCATTCTTCACAAGGATCTCCTGTTGTTCATCATGATCATGTCCCAGTCTAGGCTCAGAATGGGATACAGCTTCAACATAACACCTGTGTGTGTGTGTGCTTGCACATATATACACACAAGTTACATGCAATAACTTTTCAAATGTGAACAATTTATGTGTAAGAAACAAATAGTAGAAGCAGAGGTGAGTAGTCTTCTGTAGGCCAGAAGGAATGGTGAATGGTACTAGATCTTGTTTAAGCAAGAAACTGATTATATGCCGATCAAACATCTGCCAAAAATAATCCTTTCTTAATGTAACTGAAATTTAAAAATACAAATGGCCTAATTAATGCAGAGAAAAAAAAGGCTGATCTGAAATGTCAGTGCACAGTAGATTTTTTTTTTGGTGGTGGCTCTGCATTCATTTGACTATAGTACTTTCTTGCATGCACACTTAATATCTAATTTTTACATGATAAGGCAAGAAAAAACAATTGAATGGTAGCAATAGCTTGGCTATCACCCAATATTTTTATTTAATCACAGAAATCGAGAGCCTTTCAACTTCCCTGTTAATTCAGTTCTGTGTTATGACAAGCTAAATTAGCCTTTTTATTGCATAAAGGATGCACTGTATTCCATAAGGCCTTATGCTAAAGAGGTTATTAGTGTACTAGCTTAGTCTGCCTCCCAGTTATCTTAAGTAAATTTAACAAGTTTTCATAAATCATACTTGACAATGATCTTTCCCCTAAGCCTGCGGATTGCTGCTGGAAGTATTCTCAAGTACCTTTTTAATGACCTATTTTGTTTTTCTCATATTTTGTTTCCTTTTCTTTCAAAAAGAATGACAAAATGCTGTTTAATGGGAATGTTAAAGGAAAAGAAGGTAAACTTTCAGACAGTGACCAATAAACTTCTCAATAAATATGTATTATGTTAGATACTTCAGACAAGGCCACAGTTTTCAGCCTGTACTTGTGTAAAATAAGTGTAGGCCGAATATGAAAATTTAATGAATAAAAACTCCTTGCATATTGTGCCTGGAGAAAAAAAAGTATGACTCCTTTTTTTAGTAAGTGACTGTCTCATCCAAAACAAGTCTTTGAAGCTCTTATGATATTAGCTCATGCCACTTTTATTGGACTATGCTGTCAAATAACTGAAACTGTAGAACCAGTGACTTAGAAGTTAATTGCTGCAATATGATTTTGGGTGGGCAGGGGAGAGGGAAGTTCACTCGGAGATTGGAAGAATTTGATTTTAAATGGCCAATGTTGCAGTGCTGATGCTGTAATTCCCTTCTGTACAATGATGAAATATTAAAAAATATATATTTGTGTTTTAGGCTTTGCAAGCTGACTCAAAAGACTGTTTATTGAGGCTTGATTTGTTCATGTTACTCTGGCCCATTACACTTTTTTAAAATCAGGAATTCAGGTTGCCTATTTCTATGAAGATGAAATTAAGTCCTTGAAAAATAAATAAAACCCTGAAGATTTACAAGTTTTGTCTGCATGTACATATGGGTCAGAGTGAGTGAGCTTATGAAAGTGCTTTATCATGAGAATGGCTTGGTATATACAGCCTGCTGCATAATATCAGAACTCTGCCAAGCTACTGAAGATCCAAAGCACCTCGGAACCATTAAATCCCAACAGCCACCACCCTGGTAGAAATGCCACAGCATAATGGGATGTCCATATTTGATGTCAAAACAGTTATCTTTAATTTCTGCATGAGGCTGGGAGTGGAAGGTTTTTAAGGTCCCCAGTTAGAACAAAAAGAGGTCAATTTTACAAAGCAGGGTGTGAAAGAAGTAGGGGACATGAAGGAAAAAAGAAGGCAGAGGCAGGAAACTTGGGCAGAAACAGAAGTAAGCCATAATTGAAGTATCCTGCTTAATTACAGCACCTCAGAATGGAAGAAACTGAACGTTCAAGGAGCAGCCAAGAATCTCTGAGTCATAGTCTGAAACCACTCCACCAAAGAACATTTCTGTAGCTCTTACTTAGCTGCAAAAAGATAGAAGGGAAGGTGTGGCAGTCACGTGCACAGTAGATTTTATTTTTGTGGTGGCTCTGCATAGGGCTTCAGGCTTTTTTTTTATTTATTTTTTGCTGGTATGGCTACACCTGTAGATTGCTGATATTATGACTGATTGATTTTCTTTGGGTTTTGTTTTGTTTATATAAACTAATATCTCTGTCTCAACCCTCACAAGTCCTTAAAAAAATGTAGTGTACTCAAGGAAATTTAGGGATTTTGCAAAGGAGATTGTTCCAGTCCTTGCAGTGTGAGGCAGTTGAGCCAAAAGGTGTGATTTGTATGAAATTGTGAAAAGAGTCCTTATTCCTGCTGGGGAAGGGTGTCAGGCAGTTGAATTAATAAAACAATCCTGTGGTTTGCTTTGACCAAGGGAAACATAAAAGCATACATGACTCACTGTGGTGAGACTGAAAAATGGTAGCCTAGCTGAATGCTCAGATAGGGGAGCTTCTTCAAAGCTTGGCTGTGTAAGACTAATTAAATGTCACTTTTTTCTGATTAAAATATGAAAGATTATATTAGTTTAATAGATTAATACAGTAAATAAGGTTTGCTTCAGATTGATGGTTGAGTAAATTCAGTTAACAGTGTTTTTCTTTTTTTAAATTACTTCATATGCATCTCAGGAGACCCAATTTAATTCAGGCAAGTAGCAAACAACGTCTGTCTACCAATCCTTTATGGGTGAAGAAGGTCAAAATCTAATTGAGTGCCAGTGTACCAGGTTCTGTCTCAGAGGATATTTTCCCTTTCTTTAACTTGTGGCATTCCTAAAGTATGCAAGTTTCAACAAAAGTATTTTGAAGATTTTTGTTTCATTTATTTATTTATTTATCAAAATAAATCACTAAACTAGGAGCCTGGACAGAAAAGGTCAATTATACATTCATGATGAAAGAATCCTTGAATTCATAATTAGTGGAGAAATATCTCTTCTTTTAACACCTCTGGATTCAGAATCAAACACAGCTGAGGATTTTAAACAATACCTCTCTTGTGTGATTCTTGTTAGGAAAATTTCATTTTATTTCAGCTGGAAATTTCTCTGACTATGAAAGTAAGCCTTTCACCCTGAATGATAAACTAGAATTAAGCTCAAAATTATAAAATTGACTGAATATCTGAAATACTCAACACTAAACCTGGGGAGATGACATTCATACTTTTAAGGGACTATTCCACAGCCTAAGTCAAAAGAAGGGCTTTGGCCAACCTTTGAGCAGATTGTTTCAGGCCCTCTTTTAATTTTTATACAGTAATAGAATGATGTAACCTAAAATAAATATCACATTGTGATACTTTGGTTTAAAGTTCACTCTTAGTGTTTGGGGTGGAGGGGTGTTAGTAGTAGTGGACAGGATGGCAAAACTCACAAAGTGTCACTTTGAATATGGCTCCATATTAAATTTCTGTACAGATTTTTCTTCTGGAAAGAAAGAACTTATTTCTCTAGTTTGGTTCAGTCATGACCACAGATGATAAATTTTGCCCAGGGTAGTGCAAGATGTATAATATGATTTTCAGCAGAGGAATTGGGTGCCTTTTGAGCTTGCTTGTTCTTGTGAAATTTGAATGACTGGAGTCTGAAATCACATAAATTTGGAAGCTGAATCTGACTCTTACTGGAACTGCCCAACTCCTAGATCTGTCTAAAACCAATTTAGGTAAGGATATTGCTTTCCTGGTCTTTTCCTAGTAAATAGTAAAGCTGACACTTTCTTTGATTCAGTTTAATATGATCTAATCTTTTTATGTCAGCACTTTCAATTTTTCTTTCTTAAGAACAGGGAGATCAAAGCTAGCAGCAAAAAGATCTTACTTGAAATGATTGAGAGCTGACTAGCTCAGACCTACAACAGCTAAAGAGAAAATGTTTCCTGAGTTGTGTATTAGATCCTTACATTACAGGTAGAACTGATGCTGTTGCAGGTGCGATAGGGGTGGGAAGCAGGTAGTGAGCAGAAATCACAGCTGTCTCATTCTTGCACAGAAAGCAGCAATCTGCTGCTATCCACAGGCCAGGTACTGCTGAATGTTTTAGCAGATGAATTCTCCATGCTGAAAAATGATACGGATCACTGAAAGAAATCAAAGCATCTTTCTTATTAAATTTTTCTATCACGTTGTAATATTGTTCCAGTAGTGCCTTCATGCTTATTGTTACATGGAACTATGTTCTGGGATAAATTCTGGCTCCTTTCACAATGGCCCTGTAAAAGCCATGATCAGAGTCTGCACTGTAGAGGTGTATGCACATCTTTAGCTTATGGTAAAGGTTCATATCTGCTTTCTACTATATACAAATGGAGAAAAAGGCAATATAAGCTATAGAACCAAAAGTTGATAGGTGAGATTTCCATGTGCAACTGATTTATTCTGATGCCTGAGGTGGCCACCTAAAACACAGAGAATAGACAAGAGTAAGAGAATAAAAGTAGATATTTATTTGAAGGGCCTTGAAAGGTACACCCTGGGCAGTCAAAAGGCTATATTCAAGATGAACCCTAGATCCTGGGTTCTTCACACTTTTAAAAGTTTGGTTCATTTGCATATCAGGATTAATTCTCCAATTATAACCTCCGTTTATGATGTAATTACCCCAAGTTTGCCCCCCCTTCAGAGGCTTTTAGTTTATATGTTTTGGGGCTTGGTGTCCTTGATATGGAAACCTAGAGAGGCTTGTTATGTCTAACCAGCATGAGAGAACAGCAGCTAACAGGCCACAAGAAACTTCAGAGTTACACACTAGGCAGTGCAGGATTTGAAAAATATGAAAGTTGAAACCTAAGGCATCAATTCCAGCTATAGAACATCATACATACATAATTTTGCTGCCTGTGTGTGCCATGGGCAATTTGAAGAAGTGCCTTGGGATTAACTGGCTATGAGGTGCCCAGCAGAAAAAGGTAGGATCCTCTAACGTGCAGTGATGTAAGGTAAGATCAAACGGGAGTCCTTTCACCCTCTTATTGTACAATAAATGCTGGGTAATAGTAAAGTGTAGTGCATAATTCAAGAAAAGTATCAGAAACACTTTCATCCTTATCTTGTGCTGGAACAGACAAATGCAAACTATTCTGTATATCATTTTTATACCATCTTAATTCCTGTTCTACTTACCTTCTTATATGCAAGAACCAGACCCCTAAAAAATTTCAGTGCTTCCCTCAGACTAAAATATTTTGAAATGTGATTCACCTTCCACAAAATGTGAAAGCTTGCAGCCTTTTTTTTTTACCTTAGATTTTATTGAGAACTGGTTCTTAAGACTTTTTAATTATAGCTGAAGATGTGAGTGAAGGAGCATGTGACATTTATGCCGAATCAAATGGAATATGCATGTAATGCTCTAGCTGAGAAGTTGTAGTCATCTGATACTTTGTAGCTAATGATAATTGTCTAATAAGAAGAACCTGAAATTGTTTTCTTAGAAGTCTGTTATTATAAATAATTCTGCTAGCAATGTGTGAATACAAAATAGATTGAATCTAGCTAAGAGAGTATTCTCAGTATGTGAAAGGTAAGAATCAAGGTCATACACAGCATGTTGAAGTGTTGTATTGTTGGGGTTTATTTTCCCTTTCAATGTTAACTATGTGATTAGAAGTGGCACTTGTCAGTGGCCAGCTACACTCTGAAAATGCTTATTTATGGCCCAGAGCTGAGACTGTTTACATGCTGGTCATTTAGTAGTCTCTTTTCTTTTTTACTACCTGCATGTTTTAGATGAACTGGTAATAAAAGTTAATGCATAAAATTATAGAAGCCTTTGCAAGCTGTGCAATTAAAAATAGATTTTCTGGATGTCCAGCAGCTGGGTAACGTCAAAGTATTTAAGTATTTCTATGTAAAAAATGTTTAGTAAATTTTGAAAATAGCCCTTGCAGAAATGTTTTAAAAATTATTGAGTTGTTCTTTGCATGTACTATATAGGCTTCTACCTTAAATCTAAGTGCAAATAAAGGTATCCATAATTATGTGTTTCTAATTGTGAGATGGATAGATTTAGCTTTAACCCACAACCTTCAGCTGAGAATAGCAGGAGCACTGAAGATCTACTATGTGTCTGAACTCAGGGATGGAGACTGACAGCAGACTCTGTGACTCTGCACCTGAAGGGTGCATGTCTCTGCAAGGTGTGAAGAGCCCTCTTTTTAACCATTTCAAGGTATTGACTGCCGGAAGAACTGAAAAGCTTCTTGTTGAGAGCCTTGCTCCCTTATGAATACCTGTGGCTGTACATATATAGATGTAACAGAGAAACTGCCATAAATTTTCAGGAAGGAGGAGATTTTGTCTGGACCAAGGTTGCATTTACTAGGACTTTGCTCAAGATTATTCTTTTAGTAGACTTTAGTATTCTTCTTAGTTATCAATCAGTGTTTTCAGGCTTTGGCTTTTACCCCATGCTGTCAAGTGACAGCTGACTTCATTTTTTCGTACTATGTGTTACACAGGTCTTTAAATAGACCCCAGCTGAAATAGTCTCAGCATCTGAGGAAAATGTTTGCCTTGGTAGATGCTTTCCCTTTTGCTCACTATATTGGTTACCAGATCCTGGATGTGAAAATCTTCCCCAAAATTGTCACTTTAAGGAGTACTGAAGAGCTGGGAATTTTTCTGTTTCACTTCTGCTAAATCATCAGAGCATTTTCTCTAAAGAAATTTACTACTCTCAGAGGGTTCAAAGATACTGATGGTGTCTTGCTTATATCCTGCTCAGCACAAGATCTCACACTTGCTCTTATCTGGCATCCTAGAATCATAGAATGGTTTGGAAGGGACCTTAAATATCATCTAGTTCCAACCCCCCTGCCATGGACAGGGACACCTTCCACTAGACCAGGTGGCTCAGAGCCCCATCCAACCTGGCCTTGAACACCTGCAGGGATGGGGCATCCATGGCTTCTTTGGGCAACCTGTTCCAGTGCCTCACCACCTTCACAGAAAAGAATTTCTTCCTAATACCTAATCTAAACCTAATCTTTCAGTCTGAAACCATTCCCTCTTGGCCATCATTACAGTTCCTGATGAAGAGCAGGCTTTTGTAGGCCCCTTGTAGGGCTCCTTCAGATACTGGAAGGTTTCTATGAGGTCTCCACACACCTTTTCTCCAGGCTGAAGAGCCACAACTTTCTCAGCCCATTTTTGTGGGGGAGATTCTCTAGTCCTCTTATCAACTTTGTTGGTGTCCTCTGGACTTGCTTCAACAGTTCCATGTCTTCCATCAGAAAGTGCATCAGTAGGTGCCAGGTCAAAAACACCAAGTTCAGGAAAACCTTACAGAAAACAGACATTTTTGTACCATTTCCAAAAACATCTGTATGAGGGTCTATGTATTAAAGAATGTTTCCTAGCAGCTGTGTTCACAAGAACAGCAACTGTTTAAAACATTAGATAATAATCAAGAAGGCAACTTTTGAGTCCATTTGAGCCAACATTCAATATTCAAGGATGGGAATGAGATTTTCTCTATGTGCCTAATCAGTACTGGGGTTCAAACATGCTTCTTCAATAATTGCAGAAATTTATGGAGGGCTTTTGGTAACTAATTTTCATTGTCTCTACAAATTAGAGCTTTATTTGGGCTAGGGAAAAATATCAGCTTGGCTGCCAGTCTTCATGTCATTTTGAAAGTGGTGAAAAATGTGGATGTCTCACAGAGAGGCTGTTGTTGACACAATCAAGGTTCCCAACAGTAAAAGCGTCTCAAAATAAATGGTCAGGTTTTAGGGCTTTTTCAATGAGTCCAAACAGTGTTGGGAAATCTATACAATTATTTTTTTCTGTTCAGTTTTAAAATCTTCTGATACTGGTATAGGTGGGGCTGCAGTTGCCAGTCTGACTGGTGTCCTCAGGTCCACTCTTTCCTTTTGAACTGAATGGGACATGGAGATGTACAGAATGCTGCAAGGTGACCCCAGTTGCTGAAGTTCCTGCCTCTGTTGCCAAGGAGCATATAAAATGGTTATGACACTGATTTAGATCACAGTAATATAAAGTGACATAAAAGCAAATAGTACATTTACATGTTGCCCTTTGGCATTAATGAAGCCCAGAATGGGTGCAGCAGTCCAAGTCGATTATGTTATGAAGGTAAAGTTGGATGGCAAGAACCATCTCAAAGAGAATACCTGCCCAGAAAAGCCACTATGCTAGGTGTAAAATTTTCGTCAAACATATTGTATTCCATTTTCTTGCCAAAACACAATAAAACAAAATATATGACATATTATGCAATAAGTAAAAGGAAATATATTTTAATCAGATATGAATAACAGATTAGAAGAATTTTAAATTCACTTTTATCTTGCTTTGATCTGAAACCAAACTCTGAGCAGCCAGAAACATTAAAGACTTGGAGGAAACAAGGATGACTCATTTTCTCGATTCACATTGAATTGATTTTCTAAAGAAAAGGAGTATGACTTTGAATTATGTGGACCATTTAAAAATGTTTTGAGCTGATTCCTCAAAAAGTACACCTGTGTATTAAAAGCATCTGTCATTGTATCAGCATTAGATATGTAGCTAAAACTTTTTCCAGTATTCATTGTTAAGTTATAGTTTTTCCTTCTACATAGCAGTTGGCATAAGTCTTCCTTCAAAGACTTAGGCACATAGCATAATGAAGGAGACATAACTTCAACTAAAGTCATGCAAGTAAAAAAAATGTTGGCCTCTTGATCTGTCATTAAAGAATATGACAGTTGATTCAATGTTGGAACTTGAAATAATATTTACATATTAAGACCACTGTTGTCTATGGCAAGCTTGACACAGTAATTTGTAGATATAAAAAAAAAAGAAGAAAAAGGCTTTATTTTAATATCCTTCTGATCCGTGGTATTCCTGTGTGTAGCAAAAGTAGCTTAAAAAATGTCTTTGAAAACTATGAGAAGCAAGGGCTTTGCTCTTCCCCGTCTCAAATTTGCACAGTGGCAGGAGGATTGTGCTGGTGCAGCAGAAGATTTTGTCTCATTATGCTTTATTGCCATGGGGATGTTTCTAGCTTGCCACTGGCAAAACTCAGACTGGAAAAACTAGAAGTACTAGTTTTCTAGGCTCTGCCCATGTTTGGATCACAGAATGATATTTTCCACAGTGGATTCTGAAGATGCCTATACTGTAAGTACTTCCACTCCTCAGGAAGCTAATTAACACTGTCTTGTCTTGCTAACTTGGCATTTCAGACATGAACTTGTTCCACTGAGGTGCCTGGGAGCAGCATTGTCTTAGGCTAGTTGCAGTTGTGGGCAGTAAGCATGTTGTGCTGTGTTCATGTTTCAGATCCAAGCTTTTTAGCTTCTCTTTAAAATTAAAAAAAAAAAAAGGTTGAACTTCTTAAAATGCATGTCATGTTTTATTACCGCAGGCCTGGTTCCTACGGTATAGCACCGTGTCCCGCAGCCATAGGGAGGAGGAGGAGGAGAAGATCCAGCAGGCAGGAGTTGTGCAGCAAGATTGATTTATTTAATTATTTTACAAACTCTTTTATAGACTTTTTTCTTCTTAGTCTAATAGGACAAAGGACCAGCCACCCCTTGGGGGTGGTTGGCTAAAATCCTAAAACATCCATTGTCAAAATATTTTTCCACTATACCATAAACAAGACTTTTCAAGGTTGCAGGTGTCTTGGTTGTTTACATTCCCTGCTACTTCTTCTGTGAGAGAGAAAAGTCTCTCGCGGACTTAGAAAATAGCAAGAAAACAGCATTTTTGTATCTACAATGGTTTAGCAAGCATGGTCCCGGAAGGGATGTCCTTGCTATGGGGTGCTTACAGCTTCCTCTGTGACCTATCAGCTGGCCAGTTTGAATATGGACAATTCTTTGAGCCACTTAAAGTTGTGACCGCCTCTGTGATACACACTTAAGAATAGACATACCCCAGGCAGAGCCTCTCTCTCTCTCTCGTTCCCATTGCTGGGACAGGTGGCTGCAGGCCCCGTGCGGGGGCCAGTGGGCCTGGCCCAGGCCCTGCTCAGGCCAGGCCAGGCCGGGCCACGGCCATCCTGGAGCCGATGGGCCCTGTTCCACCCGCGGAACCCCCCCACAGCCCTGCTGTGGGCAGCCGGAGTGGCTCGGCTCCCCCTCTCCAGTGCGGCCAAGACTGAGCTGAAGCTGCACTGCTCTCCGGCAAAAGATCATGTGAGCAACAGCGATAAGCTTCATTCCAGCTGCAAGGCCTAGGTGAGATTAACCCTTTTAGTGCTGTGAAGAGCTGAAAACCTGAGGGAGAAGAAAGAGGAGATGCTTAAGCTGAAATTCTGTTGTGAAGCTATGATATATCACAGTACCCACTGTAATTTCATGAAGGTGTGGGGGGTGGAGCGTTCAACTTGTACTTGAGAGCAGAAGCATCTGCGCTGAGATAGGCAGAAGCTGACACAGCTGTAATTTCATGAGAAATTTGAACAGGGAGAGATGGAAGCAATGAGGACTTTTGCTCCAAATGGGAAAGGAGAAAACCTCAGTTCCTAGAAATACTCCCAGAGATAGTTCTAGAGATGAAGATGAGGAGGACCCTTTGCTCCCAGGGAAGGAGGAGGGCCTCTGTTCTTATAGATTAAATGCTCCCAGAGATGGGTGAAGAGAACTTTTGTTTCTGAATGGCTCAACCTTAAAATTTTACCCCAGTAATTTCAAGAGTGGACCCTCGAAAGCAGTTGTGGGGAAAGCTGCAAGTCGGGGGAAGGGACTCACATGTGAGCAGAGAACCAACCTGGGCAGCTGTCTCGTTGTGATAATGTTTTCATAGCATGGAAAAGAGAGACTCCTCTTCCTAAATTGACTGAACAAGGTTATTATGGAAGTGGTAAACAGACTGAACATCTCAAGGGTTGTCTTTTTACATTGTCAGTGGGAGAAAGGAGAAAGGTGGGGGGAGGAGAAGAGTCCTGAAGGTGTGGTATGATTTTTTTTTCTTCTTTTAGGTCTGTTAATAAACGTCTTTATATTCTTTCAAGTTTGGTGCCTGCTTTGCATTTCTCCTAATTCTTATCTCACAGAAGGTAAACAGTAATGAGTATTTTGGACCAAACCACTACACTAAATTGGTGTTTCTGCCCGGTTACAAACCAAACCCGCTACAATGTAGAAGCAGTGGTGTTTGGGGAGTAGTATGAATTTGCTACCTGCTGTGCTGTGCAAATGTAGCAGTGCTGCTTCTCATGTATAATCAAGTAGTTCAGACTTGTTGCCCTCTCTAGCACGCTGTAGGGCGGCAAACGTTAATGGTGACAGCTAGTGGAGGTTGCCTTTTCCTTTAAGCTTAGAAACTTGTTTAACTTGTTTGCTCAAAGTTGAGAGTGGCTAGCTTTATGGCTCTGCACCATGATGCAGACAAGTTACTAAGTACAACATGCAGACACATTTTTTTCTTTGGTAATAGGTATGTTTAATTGATGATCACAACTTGGGACTATGCCATCAATGTCAAAAAGTGTTCAAAAGCAGTTGTAGTGATGTGCATATTTGTAGTTCTTGTCTCAAATCTGAATATTGCTTTGTCTGCAAAAGGTAAGCCATAATAATCTGAGCAATGGAAAGGACCTTACAACAATTTGGATTATGTAGCAGCATGCCAAGTGAAGGTTTACATTTCAAATTATTGCCATAATAAATTCAGTCTTGGTCCTTTCCTATCAAGTTGATTTGGTTGCTTGTGTTGGGAAAGGAAATAATGAGGAAAACACTCTCATTAGTACCATGAAAAATTGTGCAGGGTTTCTTGGAGCACTAGAGGGAGCAAGAAGGTAAAAGTTCTCGAAAGAGCAACTGCTTACTTGGAGGTTGAATCCTTAGAGAAGTTTACCCTACCATGCAGGTAAATAAAACTATAACACCATTAAAAATCCTCCAGCAAAAAACAAACCATAACTGAAACTGAAGTGATATCTTACATTGGTTTTAGTTTTGTTTGCTTGTAGTATTTTTGTTGTTATTGTTTTTCCCCCCCACATACACACACCAACAGCATTCTTCTCAGTCCTCCCCGCCCCCCCCCCACCCCCCATTTTGTTTATTGTTTTGAGGGGATGCTTTTGTTTTCATGTCTCTGAATGCTGAATGTGTGTTGATCTAGGCTACTGCTAAGGGCTGGCTCTGATGGAATCAGAAGTCCTTGTTTCTCCTCATCAGAGACCCCTTTAGGCAAATGTTAACCTGCCAAGAGCATGTGCATTCCAAGGAGGATTTGCAAATGAACTAGTTGTTTTCCATGAACAATATTTTCTGACCTAAATCTTTCTGTCCTAAGGAAAAAAAAGAAAAAGAAAAAAAGAAATGGTATGCAATAAGTGCTATTGCAGATGAGAGAATATTTTCGCTAGTATTCCCCTTGCCCACTCACATTAACTATTTCTAGAAAAAAATAATAAATTCTGATGAGCGCAGCATTTCATTGTGATTATTCACAGAACTGACCCTGAGCCTATAAATAGATGTTTTACCCAAGTGGATTGGCCCACTTGCATGTTCCTCTCAATTACAATCTGCCAGAAGCTTTGGAAAGTCAAAGACATTTGGGGGAATATTCTCATCTTAGTGTGTTGGATATTACTGGCTGACTCCTCCTGGGATTTGTGAACAACACTGCCAGTACAATGAATTTTAAATACAATTCTACAGTGCTGAAAAAGCCTGTTTTTCATGTGGCACCACAAGCATCGTGGTGGTAAATAATTTAAATGCTCTCTTTCCTGTTCCCCTTTGTGTTTCTAAGAAACTTTAAGCCCTGCTTTGGATAAATGAAGAGCAGAGTAAGTTTGAAGATGCTTGGACTAGGACATCTGCCAACTCATGCACAGTCTGAGGACAGTGTGAGGTGACACCTGCCCCTAAGGCTTCGGGGGAGCTGTGGATGGGCAGGTGGCTGAAGCCCTTGCTAGTGGAATACTCTTAGAGGCAGACTGTGTGTAGCAGGAGGTTCTCAGTACAGAAAGCTGGACTTCTTTCCCTCCCAACTTGCTGAGAGATGCTTTGTTTGTACTTCATAACACTGTAAGCAAGAGGCAGGACAAATTCCAATATGCAGTTGCTTCTTCTAAAGGTGAAGTGGGAAGAAACTCACTGACTGCTTTCTTTCCATCTGGTTTATTTACACAGGTGTAGCTGCTTCAAGACTTCCATGGTGACTGTGTTGGCCCTTGCCTTGCAGTATTTCTGCTAAATATACCATCAGGGAGCAGTGGCACCTCCCACCCACAAGTACAATGGTGGCATGACAAACCAGTGTGCAATGAGATGTGCAGCTTTCTTTAATAGTTCCCTATTGTATGCAAAGAAGTGCCAACCCTTTGCATACAATTCAGTTATTTCTTGATTGTATTTGCTGATATCTTTGTTACACCCCAGTTTTCTTTGCTGTTGTTGATACAGTAAACAAAAGTCAGTCAAATTATACCAGTTCTCTGATTTTACTGTAACTCACCCTATGATGGGGTGAAGCAGTGGTATATTGAATAGGGTGCAGGCATGTGCTCAGCGACTCCTGGTGCAGAGAGATGCTGTACTGACAGGATCATCCCTGTAAACAGAGTTCTTCCCTTGAACTGGAAATTCAGACTACAGGACTTTTCCTGATGCCCAAACTTCTGGTGGGCATCCTTAAGAACTTTCCTCTACTAGAACTTCAATATTTATTTCTTAGTATCCTTATTTATGAAAACAAAACTTTATTCCAAAATCAAATCTGAGGTATCTGTGGCAGGTTAGGTGCCAAGAAGGCTTTTGAAGCCTAATTTGAGGCTTAAACTATTCTGGAATCAGGGCTGTTTGTCTGAGAAAGTAAGGCCAGAAAAATTACAGTTACTACTTATCTAAAGTGCATTACTCTTACCACTTAACAGAAGTTTTGTACAGAAGCATATTCCTCCTCAGTGTGGTCTAACAATAAAACGCTGCCCCTAAAGATTAGTGTAGCATTGTGGTTTAGGAGCAGGCTTCTCCAATTTAGTGTTGCCACTGAAGCCACTTTAAACAACGCACTGCTCACTCACTCTGCGCCATCCCTCTCACTTCACCCAGTCCCTCTGCTCCCTTGTGGAGGGCTGGAGAGGAAAACTGGGGGCACAAAAGGTGAAGATCATGGGTTGAGATAGGAACAATTTACTGGAAACAGCAATGAGATAAGAAAATGAACAGTAACAGCAACAATGCTCATGG
This sequence comes from Aphelocoma coerulescens, assembly GCF_041296385.1. Lineage (NCBI taxonomy): Eukaryota > Metazoa > Chordata > Aves > Passeriformes > Corvidae > Aphelocoma > Aphelocoma coerulescens. The sequence continues at coordinate 94,516,186 of NC_091015.1, forward strand.
CAGAGTGTACAAGAAACTAAATATTATTGCTCACTCTGCAGAAACCCCTGACAGTACCCGACAGCTCCCTCTGCCACACTGCCCTGACCCAAAAGCGACCCTTTCCCCCCCTTCCTCGAAAATGAGTGAGGTAGTACAGAATAACCTCTGTGTCCTCGCCATGCACCTGTCTTGGCTACTGCAAAAATTAACCCTGCCCTGGCCAGGACCAGGACACTTAGTCACTACATATCCCAGTTTAGGAGAATATCCCTCCTGAAGACAGTACTGAAAGTAATATTCAACAATAATACTTAAATCTCTTGGAGATCAATGAGAATTTCATGCATGCTTGAAATTTAACGTGTACCTCAAGTGTTTCAGCAAATGAAGAAGAGTTTAATCCATCTTTGGATGGTTATCTAGCTGGATGCCAGACTCCAGAGACATTAACTCCCATCCTTTGTCTCCTCCTCAAGCCAAACTCTATTCAGAGACCAAAGCTGTCCCAGGTTCACAGGCTGTGGGATGGTTTGAGACTGTTCTGACCATGTTATCTGACTTCTCTAGGTCAGATCTCAACTTTCACCCCAAGTCCCCAGTAATTTTTTGAGTTAGAGAAGGCCATAGGCTAAAGAAGCCATCTGAGTGTCCCGTGATTAGGAGCAAAGGATCAGCCAAGCTGTTGAGCTCTCTCAATTTTGAATTATCTTCTGTGTTCAAATGACCAGCTTAACATAGACTCTGAATGTGTCTAACTTTTCTGCTGTTTTATTTTTTTGCTGCCTTCCATTCTTTCACAAACTTGATGCAGCTAAGATGATAAGAATTTTCATTTGCAATATTTTTGGTTTCTCTTCCATTTTGTGAGGGTTTCTGGAATTCCAGTAGGCAGCCTCTATAAATACTCGTATATTGTATATGTTTTTGCTATAAAATAGATCTTATCTTCCCTGCAGTTTTCCCAATAACATGATTGAAATCATTGGATGAGAAGCCTTAGATGAAATAGGTCTCAATATTTGTATATTATCCAGGGTAATAATGAATGGCTCCCTGCTTGAATATACATACAGACTCTCATACTTTTTTCAAAGCCAGACAATACATTTTCTTTATGTGTTTTCATTATAATTTTAATTACATATTTTTTCATAAGTGCAGGGGTTTTTTAATTATATATTTCTTATACAGGAAAAAAAGAACTACATTTTACTTTCAGATGTTCTGATTATAAAAGAAAAACAGAAGAGTTTTCAGTTATCCTGGTATGAACTCATAGCAGTTTCTAACTCTGGAGTAATTCTGCATTTACATAAAGTGGCAGATCAGAAAAATCTGAAAATAGAAGTTGTAAGAAGGAGAAATTTCTTTGTATTGAAAGTCATGGAAACTGGGAAAGTGATCACGTTCACATGCCCTCAACCTATTGCCTCTCTACTTGGGCTAAGGAGCCACAGAAGCAATAAGTGAAATGGAACTATTGGGTAAATAACATCTGGATTTTTGTAATCCTTTTATGTACTTACAGAGCAATGATTAAGTGAATGTGGCTTCTTAAAATTGTGCAGTGTTTTAACTCATCATATTGATATTCCAGATATGCTGTTGTTTTGATAACAATGCATCTATTGTCAGAGACAGTCTTCTCTTGTATAAAAGCTGCAGGTGTTTAGCACTTACTAAAATCAGGCAATACATCTGTGGTCAAAAAAGTACATGCTCAGTCTTTTTACCTCTACCTGATACTGAAAAATGTTTTGCAACAAACTTCAAAGATCCAGCCCAGTGCCCCTTCTTTTGAGTTGCTGAAAGAGAAAAGAATAGCTCTTGATTTCTTTTATATGCATATAGGTAGCTGTAGGTAGGGTTAGCTGTAGGTAGGGTTAGCTTTTGCTTGAATATTTGCTGTCAGAAGTAGTGCCTTTCTCTGGCAGTTGCTTACGACAAGCTGAAAAATGGATAGCTTTTTACTTAAGGAAGATCCTCTCTTTAACAAGGTAAGTATTCTAGGTGCTCTCTTGTTGTTTGAGGCAATAGCTGGGCATGGCTTTTAAAAATATTATTTTCCTTGCTGTCCCTCTTTGATATATGAAGGGAGTGAATGGAAGTGAGTGAGAGGCTGAGATGTTCAGCACCCTGGAGAGAGAGCACTGCTTCTCATTTGAAATGCAGAGCCCTTTCTGGTCAGCTCAGCTCATGGAAATTAAACATGTGGCTCATCTGTGCCAGTCCCAGGACAATGTGGGCCGCAGGGTTCACAAAGAGTCAAAAGCACATTTTGTCTGTGCAATACCCACAATATAAAGCATGAAACTACTTTGGCTTTCAGATGCTGTGTCATCCATTACTGCAGACTTGCACTATTTATCACAGAGAACAGTCAAGCTTTGGGGTTATTTGCATCATACTTTAGATGTTTCATACACTTTTTTAACCTCTAAGCTCTGCCAGCATGCCCAAGTGGAATGAGATGTTCAAGGCCCAAGTGTAAATGCACATACCCCAGTGAAAACTTCTGCAGAGGGAGTGAAGTGTTTCAGCTGCACAAAGAATAGCTTTATCTCCCCAGCTGGACCTCTGAGTGAGTCAGGTCTGGATGCTGTGTTTTTCCTGTAGCTAGGAAGGGATTTTGATATAGTACACTTATTTTTGCTGTTGTGTAATAGCCTATTATTTATCTAGAGCCAACACAACTCCTCAAAATTGCTGGTAATGTATATTATATTTTGTATTTGCTCTCTCTCATGATGGTACACTATACAATGGAAGCGTTGATAAATATTCTGTAAACAATATGTACCAATTACCTTGACAATAAAAGGCAACTAGCAATTTTTCCTGAACTCTGGTTTTGACATCAAATAAGGCACAGTCTAAAGTTTTTTTACTAAAGAAAAAGTTTCAATTTTAACAGGATTATGAGTGGGGTTTCTCCTCACTTCTGCTAAAGATTGCTGCTAATACCTTTGATCTGTTAATGTTCATCCCAAAGTTCCTCATCCTCATCAGGTTAGAATAACAACATTTTAACCATCAGTGAAAAGCTTCAAATTTTGAGTTTACTATAATGATTGGAAATGAAAATGACAACCCAGAGTGTCAGTGGTTTTTCAAATATTTTCATGCATGATTTTAAAAGACAGTTTTCTCAAAAAAGAAGATGCCTGGAAACTTAAGTTTATAGTTGTTTGAAGGTAAAAGTTTGCTTTGCATTTAACTGATTAGCAGCCTGGCTGGGATTGAAAAAAGGATGTCTTTTATAAATTTGCAGAAAGGAAGTGATAGTATTGCTGCTTGAAAATAGCCTAAAGTCACATCAGTGTTCTTTGAATGTGATTTTGTGCTTATTTTTGCCATAGTTTGAAGTGGGCAGCCCTCCATTAGGAAGTGAAGCCTAATGGAGTTTTATTTCAGTGGTTTAGTAAAAAAAATCGGAGTTCCCAATAGTCTTTCCTTTCCTCTCTCCAGTTATTCTAGCATGAGTGGGAGTAGTTACACTGAAGGCATGAGTAACTAGGAGGGTAAATCCTTCCAGACTTATCACCCAGCATGTCAGCACAAACCTGAAACCCTTTGCTGCCCTCACTGACCAGTGGCAGTGCATTTGTATCTGCTACAATGAAATGTGGGACTTAATTAAAGCCAAACTGAGCATCTTGAATTTTGATGATCAAGTACATGCTCATGTATCAATTTGCTGCCTACTGACTGTACCCAGAAAGGGCTTTTCAGATGGGCTGGAGTGATGAATTTGATAATCACCCCCTGATGATGATGACAAGGGTCACATTCTGAAGACATTAAATATAACTAAGGATTTCAGTCAACCTTAAAAAGGGTACAGTGGCAGGGAATGCCTGGATTAGAAGACCAGATTCCTGTCTCTCCTCTTGTAAGCTTTCTCTGCCTCGCTGCTGTAACTGTTAGGGATTTGCACAGTTAAGGGTTTTGGTGTATTTAGGCATCAACAGGTATGAGGTATGAAGAATTCAGGTCTCCATAGGAGAGATGAATATGGACTTGCACTTGTTACAGTGGGGATACTGCAACACGCCTATATCAAACCAGGAGTCCCGTGGAAAAGAAACAAATATATACGGACGGATTCTTGCTAGATGTTTCAGAGATGTTTATTTCCCCAGCTGCATGGCCGGGCTCTGCTGAGGGACTCTGCTGCAGTCCGCACCCGAGCTGCTTTTTGCCCGCGCAGGGGAACACAAACCAACCAATGGGGAACGAGGCTGAGCAGGGGCAGGGAAACCCCGTGTGTCTGTACCCTCAGGGCTCCCAGGGCTACAGGGCGGGGGAGGAGACCCCAACATCTCACCCGTTTTATTTTAATAAAAGGAGAATGAAGACAACTGGATAACCATAACAAGAACTGTTTCAAAACAAAACAAGCCACCCTCCTGAGTCTTTAAATGTCCAAACAGATTCTGTGGAACACCTTACGGCTGACAGAAGGGAGACAGAACTCTCTGGACATGCCTGTGGGGAAACTGAGGCAGGAGAGGGTTCAATCTCTTCCCTCCCCCTTTTCATCCCCCACTCGGCATTGGAAAAGGATTTTTGGGGAAACAATTGGCAAAGGCAGAGTTTTGTGAGGGAAACCATGGATGAAAAAACGGATTGGGAATACACTGGGGGTAATAGGACATAGGGTAAAAGGGAAAGGTGGGATTAGGAAAGGGAGACTGTAGGGGGGGTTTACAATGGAGATATTGTCTAACATGACTACGATTTTTTGCATATATACTGCCTTTCACAGGAACACCATCAGGCCCAGTGACCTGCGATGCTTGTAACCCTTTTCTACTTTGTATGATTTTGAATTCCACCACCTCTCCATCTCCCAAGCTTGGGATGCATTTTTCAGGGTTATTCTTTTTAATAGCAGTTCTATGCATGAATATGTCTTGCTGGTTGTCACATCTTGTTATAAAATCATAATTTTGTTTAACATTATACCATTTCACTGTCCCTAAGATCTTAGCTACTATGGTCTTTTCCTTTTTCCGAGTGGCTGCTGTTTTCTGTCTCGCTGTGTCTTTGCTCTCTCTTTCGGTCACTCCCGTGTTGGAATTATTGGCGGTGCTGGTTTCGGCGCGCTTTTCCCAGGGTCGTGTTCAGGGCCGCACGGGCCGGGCCGGGCCGCGCCGCTCCGTTCTCCGTGCGTCGCCTCCTCTGCTCTCAGCTGCGTTGCCACTGCCAGGGGCTGCGCCCACGTCTCGGCTGGGCCCCCGAGCCCCCCCGTGCCCTGCTCCAGCGCGCGTTCCGGCTGGGCACGGCTCCGTTCTGCCGCCGCCAGCCGCCGCCCGCGCGCCGCCCCTCTCGTTCGGGCGCTCACGGGGCTCGCTCCACCACGGGCTGCGCGGGGCCGGGCGGGCACGGCTGGGCCGCGCCGCTCCTGCCGTGCCTCGCTCCGCCACCGACACCGTGGCCCGCGTGGCTCCGCCCGCGCACGGGAACCGTCTCGCTGCTGCTCGCAGAGCGCTCAGTGCACGTGGCCTGGGTCACACGGTCCCTGAGCCAGGCTTCCCTTCACCAGGACACAGCTGACATTGCTCAACAGTCTCGGTTATTAAATAATATTCACGAAAATATTCTTCCATCGGCATATATTTTGACTCAAATATTAACTGGGTCCAAACGGTCTTCCAAAAGCTCTTGGTAAGAATTAAATCCCAAGAAACATAGAAAAAGTTCTTAAACAACCATGCCAGGAAGTGTTTCAGTTCTTTCTGAGCTTGAATCAAGCTAAAATTTACAAATCGTTGTTCAAGAATCATTTTAAGTTTAAGATAAATGTCCATATGCGGCTCTGAAAGCCAAGAGTCTTCCCACGGTTCCTCCATAGTTTAGATATGGAATAGCAAAACAAAACCAAGAAGAAGAATCCAAAGTTTCCAGGGTTTACTCACACAAAGTCGCTTAGGGATCGGGGATCGTTCTGCCCTCAATTCTCCACCATATGTTACAGTGGGGATACTGCAACACGCCTATATCAAACCAGGAGTCTCGTGGAAAAGAATATATACGGACAGATTCTTGCTAGATGTTTCAGAGATGTTTATTTCCCCAGCCGCATGGCCGGGCTCTGCCGAGGGACTCTTACAGTCAGCACCCGAGCTGCTTTTTGCCCGCGCAGGGGAACACAAACCAACCAATGGGGAACGAGGCTGAGCAGGGGCAGGGAAACCCCGTGCCTCCCTCAGGGCTCCCAGGGCTACATGGCGGGGGGAGGAGACCCCAACATGCACTTACTTATTTTTGCTTTCCTGTGCTTAGAGTTTTAGTGATTAAAAAAAAACTTCATGCCTTTAAAAGATGCATTGACCCCTCTGTTAAATTATTTGCAATAGTTACAGACAAGATTTTTTTTGCAGTTCCAATTGTGAATTAGTTGGATAAAGGACATGAGCTGTTTCTTTGTTTCTATTATCTTTATTTCATAGAACAGAATTTCATCCTCATGACCTAGATATGTCTTGAAACAAAAATACCTTCCTGGGATTAGCAGTGTTTTGAAAAACTTCTATAACATTATGGAAATATTCAGATGGCTTAGTTGTCTCCAACTAAAACACCTGCATTCTGAGTACCTACATACTGCATCCAAGCACCTAACTTTTCTCTTCAAGTACACAGATCTGAGATTCTCAACTGTGCCAAAGTTACTTGACAATGTACAGTGTGGAAATCCCCCATGATTTTTTATTTTGCAACTGCTACCTGGCATCTGTGAAACTTTGCCATCTGTTTAAGACTTATGCTGGGTAGATGATGGAGGTATTTTTGCTGCACTCTAAAATCTTTGTCAAGGATATGATACTGAAATAGTCAAGGAACAACTAAGTGAACGGTATTGGAACACGCAACATAGAAAACACCCTGATCTCAGAGATGATTAAATGAACTAATTTACTTTTAAAAGAGCATTTTTGTTGTTATCATAAAAGAAAAGGAACCCTAGAAGTGCAATTTAAACTTTTTATAAGAGAAATTTTTTTATCATAATTTCAAGATAGAATAATTAAAAAAACTCAGAGATTAATTGAAGAAATGTGGAGTGGGAGCTTGAAAGAGCTTTCTGGCGTAAGTCATTATGATTTCAATTTTAAAAGTTATCTGTTTCTATAGTAAACAGAATATTGTGGAGTTTTTTTATTAGGAGTTTGTATATGGAAGTGGTTTGAAAAGGATAAATAAACTTTTGAGAGACTAGAAATTAAACCATCCCGGCATATCAAAGGGAAAATGCAGGATAATACCAAAAAAGATCCAATAACATGAAGATACTTGCAAGATATGAAATTGCTTTGCCTGTCAAAATGTTTTTCAAGTATCTTACCTCCATAATGGGACAAGATCACTAAGAAAAGAATAATTTTCTATTCTCTGTGGAAAGTACCAATTCTGGCAGAGATGGAGGCACTTTCTTGTGTCTGTTTCAAGAGGGTTATTGCTGCTCTCTATAAACAAAGTATTTTAAGAGAGATGGTGCTCATAATTCTATGAAGCCTGACTGATGCTGCATGAGTCCTTGCAGGGTTAAATCTGATAGCATTGTCTGTTCTCCAGTGTGTGAGACAGACACAAGCAGGGATGACACCAAGGGCAATCCATTTGCTTGAGACCTTCACTGGCTCCAGCACTGTCCAGCTCTGCTGCAATGGGGCACATTAGGAAGATCATTGCCAACAGGTCAAGAGCGGTGAGCCTGCCCCTGTGAGGCCGCATCTGGAGTGCTGTGTCCGGTTCTGGGTTTCTCAGTACAAGAGAGACAGAGAGCTCCTGGAGCAGGTCCAGCAGAGGACTAAAAAGATGAGTAGGGGACTGGGGCATTTCTTTTCTGAGGAGAGGCTGAGGGGACTTTCTGAACTGTTCAGCCTCAAGAAGAGACAACTGACAGGGGGCCTCACCAATGTCTGTAGGTATCAGAAGGGAGGGTGCCAAGAGGGTGGATCCAGGTTCTTTTCAGTGATGCCCAGCAATGGGACAAGAGGCAATGGGCAGACACTGATGCACAGGAAGTTCCACCTGAACATGAGGAAAAACTTCTTTCCTGTGCACTAAGCACTGGAACAGGTTGCCCAGAGAGGTTGGGAGTCTCCCTCACTGGAGATATTCAAGAACCATCTGGATACAATTCTGCTCCATGTGCTCTGGGACAGCCGTTGTTGCTTGAGCAGCGAGGCTGGACGGCAGGTCCCACTGTACTCCTTTCTAACCTGATTCATTCTATGACTTTGTGTACCTTCCACATTTGAAACAGTTTTTTGATTACAAAGCCAAGCACTGAGGAATTAAAGGAGAGTTCCTTTGTGACAGCAATTCCACACTTGCATGTGTGAATCAAGTTAACAGAGATCAAACCTCAACAAGGTAATGCTTGGAAGCACTGTTCAGGTCTAATGCCTGAAAGCTGTTTTTTCTTACAGTAGCTTTGTGTGTAATTGATTAGCTGCCTGTCCTATGCAGGGATCTTGCAGAATAGTTATTAAGGGATTGTGTCATGAAATATTCGGAAAGACAGTTCTTACTATGAGAAACTGAACTTGTGATAAAATTACTGTTTTGTGCATATCAGTAAGAAGACTCAATTTGTCAGTAGGAATCACAGCTGCTAGACTCCCTGTAATCCTCTGATTGTCAAGGGTGCATCCCTAGTAATGGAAGAAGGAAGGTTTGGGAGGGGGAAGCCTTTCATGTGTGCAAGAGAAAAAACTTTGAAACATGGCCTAGGAAGATGAGACTTGCATGCCTGATTCTAAAGAGGGTCTCTTAAACGCCTTTTTGGTTATATTTTCACTGTTCTAGCTTCGCTTTATTTTGACATGCAGTTCCTCCTATCCTGCTTTGTCTATTCTTGTTTTTCTGCAGCCATATTTCAGGATCTAATTGGTGTTGAAAAAGACCTCAGGACATCTCTAGCCCAATCTCATATCAAAGCAGAACCAGGTAGGTCAGGCCAGGTTACTTAAGACTGTTTTGGTCAGGACTTGAAAACCTCCAGGGACGGAGTATGAAAAGCCTCTCTGCAAGCCTTGCTTTAATATCTGAGTGTCCTCACTGTGAAAAAGCTTTTCCTTATATACAGTCTGAGACTCTCTCATTTAAATTTGTGCCTGATGTATCTTTTTCTTGCAGTACACGCTGCCATCAAGGGCCTGGATTCGTTTCCTGGATGACCTCCCTGTAGATACTGGGATATCCTCCTCACTGAGGCCATGTCTTCCCCTCTGTGGTGGTTTAACATCAGCAGGAAATTAAACTCCAAGTAAGCCACTCCGGATTCCCCTCCTTCCAGCATGGGAGGGACAAAAGCAGAGACTATGGATTGAGGTAAAAATTTACTGAAAACAAAAAACAGTGGAATAAGGAATGTGCAATAACAACAAAAATAATACCAGAAGTGTGCAAAGAAAGGTGTTTTACCCCCAAAAAAGTATTCACCACTGGGAGCAAAAAATGAGATGGTGTACATTTCCTGTAGGTCATGACCAGTGGCTTCCCCAGACAAAGGAAATACGGTGACCATTCCCATGTGCTGCCCATGTGGCAGTTGAGAACAAAGGCAAGATGGCAAGGGGGCTCCCATGGATAGTGTTTCCCACCCCCTAGACCAAAACAATGACAAATCAAAGAAAAACAAACCCCCAAAAGCTGCTCATCCAATTGGATCTCACCACCACTCCGCTGCGCTCCGTTGTGCACAAGGGCCTGAGCTGCTGTTTCTACTGCTCCGCTGTGCTGGAGGTCAGTCCTGCTGTTGCTGCTGCTTTCGATTCCGCTGCACTCCTTTTGCCCCAGCTCAGCTGGGCTCAGCTGGGCTTCCTTCTGCTGGGCTCGACAGTTTTGGCCAGGTTGGTGTCGCCCCCAGCTGCTCCTTTCCCCATGGCAGAATGTGCACAAGAGATGTCAGTTCTTCACTACAGTCAATTCACGTTTTCACTGCTTTCCTTTCAGCACCACGTCCCGTAGCCCCAGCCTGGAGCTGTGTGCATATGGCCAATACCCTGATGTTATTCTATACTATTTTACATCATTGATAGGGCCAGAGAAAGGGACTCTTTGTTTTCAGAAGGAAAGGCTGTTCCTTTCCAGTTGAGGGGAAAGCATGGAGGGCAGAGGGTCGGTCCACCCCTATTTTTTCATTGTCCTGGGCTTGGCGAGCATTTTGCATGTAAATCACCCTCTCTCTGTCCACTTTTGCTGTTAGTATTGTTGCTGTTGCTGTTTGTTTTCTCATCTCATTGCTGTTTCCAGTAAATCATTCTTACCTCCACCTGTGATCTTCGACTTTTTTGCTTCCAGCTGGAGGGGGAATGAAGTTTGAGTGCTGGAACAGTTTCAGTGGCAGCACTAAGGTGGGAAATACTGTTCCTAAACCATGACAACTTGTTTCTGGCCTTCAGGCTCCATATCATCCATTAACCATGGCACTCCAAGCCTGATCATTTAGACATTTTTTATTAATCCAATAGTTCACCCATACAGACTACAAGATCCTAGCTTGAATAAAAGATACTGTGGGAGAATATTGCATGTATTTAGTCTTGCCAATAACAGGGTAAATAAAATCCATTGTTCTTTCCTCCTCCACAACTCCAGTGATTTTAACACAGAAGGCAACCAGGCTGGTCAGGTGTCATTTACACTTAGTAAATCCATGCTACTTGTTTTGAGTCACCTCATTCATGGGCACAAGAATATATGCCTGTAATGACAAAAGTGAACCTGGTCCTTTTGAATCTCGGGTTGGCCTTCTGCAGTCAGTGAAATTGGATGGCATTTGTGTTCCTGTGAAGGGCAAGATACTGCATGTTTCAAGTCAGCGGGAGTTCTAGCAGCTATTTCAGTGGAAACAGCTCCTAGTCATAAACTAGAAATGGGTTTGTTTGTTAATAAAAAGTCTTTCTGAGTTAATCATAGCTTAAGACTCAGGACAGGATTTTTTGTTTTGTTGGTTTTTTAGACAGAACCCATAGGCCAAACAATAATAAAGAAGGATGTCTTGCCCTGGGAGCTGCTTTCACCCAGCTACTCTTTGAATTGAAGTTCATATGAAGTGGAATGCATTACGAACTAACCATAAAGAACACTGCCTTTAGTGCACAATAGTTAGGATGATAGCTGTGTCTTGTAACTCAGACTGGGGGTTTTAACTCAGTAGGTAGGAGACAACTTGAGGGTCAAATCTAGCCTGTCCTTCAAGATAACTTCAGCAGTAGTACTGAAAGAATTGTATACATTTAGTTTTTCTTTTTAATTTTATTGAAATTTGAAGTCCTTAAATAATGAATTTTAGACTGCATCACCTAATGCAAGAGCAAAAAAGCAGTGTGACACATCAGCAAGGTAAATACCTGCTTTGTCTTGTTGACTGATAAACTAATCCTTTCTTTTTGTTGTGTATTTTCTTTTTTTTCCCCTGTTGTTTCTATTTGATTCTTACATGCTATTTCAAATTAGATTTAAACTCTGTGCTAACACATTCCTAAAATGAGGTGCTATCTTCGCTACATGACCAAGGAGTTTTGTGTAATCCTTAGTGCACAGAAAAGAGTAAACACACCTTACACCTGCTGACGTGTTCCACAACTGCTACAGCTTTAAATTGCTTGACCAAAAGGATGCCCATTACCAGGAATAGAGCCTATGCTCCACATGACTATGCACGTCAGAGACATTTTATATGGATTTCTACCTTCCTTTCTACCTTCCTCACTAATTTGGTGATATTAGGAAACTTGACATCTTTGCTTACTCTGGCTCAGATTCACCTCATCTAATTTGACACACAGCTGCAAAGCTTGAGTTAGAGGCGTGGTCACCTTAGAGTGTCTTGCATTAGTATAAAGAGATAAGCACATCCCAGGAATGATTCAGCCCATCTCTCTTTATCTGTCTGTTGCTAATATATGGAGTTTGGGGTAGTTAGGCTCCTATTGGTGTCTCACTAAAGTAAAGATGTCTGTCCATGCTTTCATCCAATCTTGGGCAAACTGTCACAAAAAGAGTGTTACAAATTCTTTCATCCACTTTCAGACCCTTGAAAGATTTAGGACTTTTTCCACTTCTTTCAGTATGTTCTTGAAAGAAGTGCAGTGGGGGGAGTTATATTTTGGTAGGCAAAAGGTTTATTAAGCAATTCTTAATTTCATGTTATTATAATGAATTCCTATCTGGAAGTCATTCAATACTCAAGAATCTCAAAAATGTGCAAAACCAAGAGCTATTGCACAGCTGTGACTGGCCAAAAGGTGATATCAGGAGCCCTCAAGGTACCTCTTCAGTACACTAAATTCAGAATATCCCCTTGGCTTCCCACTGCTTTGCTTTGGTCTTCAGAACAGAGTGGAAACACAGATAACAACGGAGGAGAAGTGCACCAGTGGACTTTCAGGTATACTTTGTTCTGCAGACAACCAGACTTATTCAGACATAGACTCTTTTTAGAGGAATACTATTTCTGGTTATATGGCCATGGTAATGCAGGAACCAATGACAGCCAGGAAAGCATAAGATATTTATTACAAATGATTATTGAATACAGCTGGAAGGAAACGCTTCAAGAGGGAGCCTGCACAAGAAGAATGTTGTCTTGCAGCCTGCCCTGGGAAAGGGAAAAACATGACTTAAATGTGGAAAAGTTTTACTTGAGAAGGCTTTAGGTGAAATGCAAACCTCTTTTGAACTGGCAAAGTGGTCTGTGGGATGTGCTCACATCTTTTTTCATGCTCGATGTATCACAGAAGGGCAAAGCTGGTGTTAATTGCAACCTCTGGCCGTTACTTGTTGTTTCCAGAGTAATTATAGCCAGAGAAGATCTATTCAAATGTAGGAATAAGGGAAACAGGAGATGTAAAAGAATTTCCAGGATTCAGCACATTATCACCCAGCATTCATGTCTCATATCGTGGTGAGGCACAGAAGCGCTGTTATTTTCAGGATACTGATGGTACATGCATTAAAGTCTAGTGGTATTAGGCTGTTTATGATAAATCCCGCAGGGAATCTGCAGAAAACATGAATAGAATTTGTAAGGTCAGCTCTGTGCCTTCATTCTCAGATGCTGTATCTTTTTACTCAACTACTAATGATGAATATTCCCCAACCTAATGCAAGCTGTTTTTTCTCTAATTCAATTCCCTTGCTTTTTCCTGTCCAATCCTCCTAGTGCCTTGATAAGCTGAGCTTCTGAATTCACAAGGAGTTCAAAAAGAAAGCAAGAGCATGTTAAATGTCGTATGCAGCATGCTTTTGTGGAACTGTTAAATGAAATGCAGCAAGTGGTCCTGTTTCTCGTCTAGCTAGTTTAAGTTGAAGCTATAATGTAAGTTGTGATATTTTTGTATAGGATAACTTTTGTTGTCATGTAAAGACACAATAAAACTGTTTTTACAGAACAAGATATGGCACTGCCCTATACTTTGATAGAACACAAGAGAATCTAACATCATCCATGCTGTTCCTCTGTTTGTTGTTTTATATCTCTGAATTACTTGGACAGAAAAAAAAAAAAAAAAGAAAATTCAAGTCCCTGCAGAATCCCATCATCCTCCTTAAGCCCCAGGAATTATCAGGATTTTTAAGAGTGCAAGTATACTTGATGAGTAGCCCTTTCAGCAGGAATATCTTCTTAACAGAATTTCTGTGTTATCCCTTACTGGAAAAACACAAGAGGTGCTGCAAACAGAAGTCCCCTTGTGAACGTTGGATAGCTTTTCACAAAAATATTTGTGATGGTAACATACAAGTATCTACCACTGGCTATTATTAGTTTCTTATATCTGAACTCAAAGATAAACCCAAAAAATCTAAATTTTAGCAAATTCCATAGCACTACTTGAAAGTGTAATATTTCTCATAAAGTGCTCCAGTCAGGCTGCATGCCCACAACATGACAAAGAAAGTCTCTTGGTTTAAACTGAATGAGTTCAGCTTAGCTTTAGTTGTGGTAATTCTTTCACTCAGCTAATCATCCTCCCTCTGGGCTAATTTTCGAGCATTGCTCTTTATTTTCTCTTTACAGCTGTGCTTAGGAAAGGAAGAGGCACTAAGATATAGTCGTGTTTTCCTCATTTATTCCTTTAAATGAAGTTAAAGAAACTCTCAATGTTAAGGAGCGAAAAATCTCAGGAAATGTTTTCATTAAAACTCTGCTGGCAGCAACTGTGCCTCTGGCATTGAGGGTTGCCTGTGTGTTCCTCAGTTCTCTGTTGCTCTAATAAACTGTATAATTTCTTCCTGCTGAAGTGATTCAGTTCTCAGTTGCTCTAATAAACTGTATAATTTCTTCCTGCTAAAGTGATTCAATGGGAGAAAGCAACTTCTTTTTTTTTTTTTTTTGCTATATTCTGATGTTAAAGAAATTATTATTTTTAAATATAATACTTTTAAGGCCTTATCCCAATATTTCCAATTGCGTATTTAGAAACTTTGAGAATACTAAGGCAAGGAAAGAGATGTTACAGAGATAAGATTTTACTTATATGTTAGGTCTGTACTTGCCTTCCATGCTTTTGTGCCCACAGAAGTATTTCTAAATCTTTGCTGCTTCTGACTTGGAGGGCTGCACCTATAATGGAAATTGCTCATTCCTTTTTTCCTAAGCATCTGGTTCTGAAAATGGCACTTGAAAGTCCATCATGGAAGAGAGGGAAGAAACCATGTGACGTCAGGTTGGACCACAAAGTTATAAGGTAGAATATAGATGAATATCTTATTTCTCCTGCTAGCTTTTCTGACAAATGCATAAATTGGTAAACTTTCAGTTAGCTTTCTTGTCAATTTAGGTGCTTTTATATGTTCTCAAGAAACCCTACAGATAGCAGGAGGATTCTCCTTTGTTTTTCTTATACCTCTTTGTTTCGGTCCAATGAAAAGTCTGTGAACAAATAATGAGAGCCTTTATCTTCTTTTAAACCATTTCTTCAATACTTGGTCATATTGCATGCAATCCTATTCTACAACTGCAAGTTTTACTGCACTGGTTTTTTTTTGGCATGATCTATGAGTAATTCTTAGGCATAGGGACATTTTCTACTCCAGATTTTCTGTTTTTCAGTGTAAAATACTACTTAAGGTGGTTAATAGCAGGTTTTTGTGATTTTAATTCTTTGCATATGCAAGAAACAATGGCAATTAATTCTGGACATTTAAACAGCTCTATGGAGCTGTTGGCACATTAAGAATACACAATGGCTGGATTTAATCAGATCCATAAAGTACTATTGTGATAGATTACATTGCAAGGGAAACTGTAACTGCAGAGTTTCTGTATGCAGTTGGGTACTTGTTATGCCTCATATTTTGTAGTCAGCTTCAGAACAGAAATTCTGTAGTGTGTGCTGGCTTTCTATGCGTTTTTAATCTTGAAAGTGTGTTTTGAGCAGCAACATCACCATTGGGCAGAAGGCTAAGTGGAAAGCTTTTATCCTGTACTCAGAGACAAACATTGTATTGTCTTGTCTTGTTTGCCAAAGAAACAGAGAAGATGTGAAGACTCAGGAAGACTACAGATAGTTGTCTATCAGAGGCAAGACCCAAGGAAAGCCTGTGAAGGCACAGCAGTTTGACACCCAGTTTTGAGTGATCTATGTTGCTATCTTAAGTTTGGGAAAGCTTAAAGAAAACTAAAGACAGAATACAAGGAGTTTTATAAATCTAAAAAGGGACAGGTCTGAGAATGCTGCTCTTTGCTGCTCATTCCTGATGCATTTCATGATCTGCAGAGGTCACCACTCTTTCTCTAGGTGGAACCCTTGTCATGCAGCATGGGGAGCTTAGTGTGAGCATTACTGTAGGTTGGGGGCTTTTCTTTGTGGGAGAGAGGTGTATGTATGAAGCCTTTATGTAAGTTTCATACATATATATATATATATATATATATATGCATACATATTTGCGTATTATGTATGCAGTGAGCACGAGAGAGAGGGAAGATATAACAGGTCTTGAAGATATGTCAGGGCAGGTTTAGGTTGGATATTAGAAAAAGGTTCTTCACCCAGAGGGTGGTTGGGCACTGGAACAGCTCCCCAGGGAAGAGTTCACAGCACCAGCCTGACAGAGTTCAAGAAGTGTTTGGACAATGCTCTCAGGCACAGGGTGTGACTCTTGGGCATGGTGCTGTTCAGGGCCAGGAGCTGGACTTGACGATCCTTGGGGGTCCAATGCAGCTTATTCTGTGATTCTGTGATTCTATTATATATTAAAAAGCATATAGATATGCAAAAATCTTTACCTTCTGTATTGTGGAATTTAAAGACGAGTGTCCACAATGGCTTAAATCCAAAGGTTGAGAAATACAGCATAACCTAAGTCCGCCTAATTGTAGCATCATCAGCAATGCTTCTGAATAATAACAAGCAGCAAATCTAAAATTTATTACAAATACCAAGTCTATTGGGTTTTTCAGAGTTAGACCAGAAAAATACTTGTGTAACTATGCCCACACCTGTGCCCCAGACATGTATGCATGCATACCAGTAGAACTCCTTGGTATTTCAGTGATCCCTTTGAAAGGTCTGGTATAATATGCTGCTGACAAACCCACTTCTTGTTTGTCATATATGCATAGCTATATAAAAACTTTTCTGGTATATCTGAAGAGTATTTGATGTGCTGACTGCTGTAATTTACAGCTAAGATGGAAGAGAGCTGACTTTGTCCTCAGGGGAGCAAAGTACTCTTACTATTTTAACTTTCTTATATGCCTTTCAAAGCAAACATTCACACTGAGCTTTGTTTGTGTACAGAAAATCATAGCAAGTTGTAATACAGGTGACAATGCTTTTTTCTTGTAAATGCAGTTCTAAGTATTTCAAGAATGCCAGCAGTTTTTCTTGGAACTACTTATGTTTCCTGATACACAGATTCATACCCTCTAAATGTTCTTCAAGTAAAATAGTTCACACTGTACACATTTTTATAAACTCAGGTTGAGAGCCAAAAAGTTCATACAGTAATTTGCCTGTAAAGATTGTTTGTGTATTGCAGTGTAGAATGTTGCCTCCTCCAGTTTTAAGGTGCGTCGTACTGAAGTGTACAACTTTCTTGAGTAAATATTCCTGGTATTGAAACCCCAACATAAAATTCCAGAGTGTCCCATGAAAGTACAGTAGCACAGTCATATAAGGGTTCAAAAAGGACAGGGAGATTATGGGTTATGGAAATCAGCTGAAGAAAAGTCTGCTTAGATTTGCTCAAGTATATACTTGTGTTCTAAGTAGTTTCCTGAAAGAAAGTACATTTTCCTGGTTTTAAATCCTAAAGCTTCCTTAGGTTTCAGTCTATACCCTGAGTTTTTGCATGTGACAGTGGTTCAAATGATGTTGAAGCATTTGTCCCTGCTCCTTCAGCATTTTCTGAATGAGGTCCATTAGTTTATTTTTCAGACAATAAAGACATTTTTTCTTCATGTTCTCGACTTTAGCTAAATTCACAGAGTCCCTTTAGTTTCTGTCTCACATCTGCTCTAATTTTTCCTTTGATTGTAAATTTTATTAAGCAAACATCCTGCTAGTGTAAATTAATGAAGTCTTATTGACTTAAATGGGAAAATGGTAGTTCATAACAGCTGATGATTTTGCATTATGTCTTAAATGAATATGTAAAAGAAAATTGGGATGCTGTTACTGGCTATGCCATATCCCAAGAATACCCTTAAAGTTATTTATTTTTCCCATGTGTGTTGTTGCATTGCGGTTTTTGTTTGTTTGTTTGTTGTTTCAGCCAGTATAATCTATGGATCTCTCTCTTTTATTTGCCTTATTTTCTGAATATGCAAATTCTTTTAGTCATGCTATTTTTCTCTGTAGTAAATTGTCTCTCTAGATGCCTGCTTCCCATCATAAAACAGGTAGGATTAATCAACCTCTGGGAAGGTGTAGAATATCTCTGTCATCTCTAAAGGAAGCATAAATCATTAATTTAGACTGGAAAAGGAAGACTGACTTAACCAAATTCTGTCTGTAGTGACTATCTACCTTTATTGTCAAATGGTTCTTTTTTGAGCAGGTATTGAGATTTCTGAACTCTGTAAAGCAATTCTGTGGTTTCAAATTTCAATGATATGGGGGAAAAAAACCAAAGGAAAAAGGAGGCATACATTCTGAAAGTGTATTTACCATCAGTTTATGAAAAGTACCACTCAGCCTCTACCACTAGTTTTTTGACTAATGTCTCTTTTTAGATGCTTCAGAATATTTTTTGCACTATCAGAACTGTACCTGAACAACTCGCCCACAATATTCTACTTAGTTAAGCTATAGTCCCCTCCTTTCTTTTTGAAATAGGATATTCATGGGAATGATTTTAGCTGTGGCTTGATATCTAAATCTTCAGACTTGGCAGTTGTATATTTTCAGTTTCTGTTTGATAGTCTGTAACAGGGATGTCCTTTTCTGGGTTTGCTATTAATCACTAACCTAGGCAGCAAGATTATTTGTAATAACAGGTAGGAGAGACTCAAAGTAATCGAATCTGGAAAGGTCAGTGGCAGAGAATTGTTGCCATGTATGAGACATTTTTGAACAAGAAATGGAAGGCATCAAGTAGCAGTCCTGTAAATAGGAACATAATCAAAAACGCAGATGGAAAAAAATAAAGGAAAGTAGGTCAGGGATGATTCTCCTGATGCAGCCAGAGAATAACTGATGCATGTACTAAAGGCTCTGTCATTTCCATGAAGAGCTTTATCCTACAAAGCCAGCAAAAAATAGAGTTGAAAGTGGAAGAAGCATTGAGTGGTTCAGAGCCCGTTTGTATTTCAGAGAGATAAACAGGGGCACTGTGTGCAGGAGTCAAGAGTCTGAAAATGCAACAAGAAGAAAGCTTCAGCGTATTTGTTGTTGGACACCATTTGTTCCCCTCTTGTTAATCAGTCACTTTCCAGTATATATGATGACAAAATTGTTGCTGTGTTGGTGTTTGTCCACAAATAGCTGGTCTGGTCCTCTGTAAAATGAGTCTTATTAGGATATCATTCATATGGTGTGGTAGTGCTGCTGCAGATTTTGAAAATCTTTTCCTCATTGCTGCTGGTGGCTTCTGTATTTGGCTAGGACAGACAGATATAACTCATGTGTGTTAATTTGGGCTTAAGGCTATATTTTTAAACCTCATTCTCAAGTTTGTAAGCACTCAGAATCTGTGTTGGAATCCAGACCTGCTGCTATTTAGGGATTATTTTTATTCACAGCCTATTGTTTCTAAGGACACCATCAGTCAGGGCATTATGTTGAGTGAACATACATCAGTTTGACAGAAAGTGTCCTAGTCTCTACATTCACCACTTGAACAGTTTCAGTCATTCTAATTTCAGTTTCTCTCCATGTGCATTCAGATGCCATTACTTGTTTGTCTTGTCTCTGATAGATGTTTGCATAACATTTTTATACCTTTTCTTTGGGTGGTGGAAATCAAGACAGTTCCCCCTGTTTATGCTTGCAGTTGCTTCAAGCTACTTCAATAATGCAAAATGGCAACCAATTTTTCTGGGACAGATCTTGGGTCCTCAGAGTTCCGTTTGCACAGGGAAATATGCTGGAAGCGTGGTGTTTGCCCAATAGGAGAAGTGAGCTACAGGTGGTTAAAGATATCAAAAAACTCACAGAAAATATCACTGCAGAGCTCCAAAGGCTTCTGAGTCTAAAAATATCTAGATAATATCTGTACAAATGCACTCTTTTTGGATAATTTATGCTCAGCCAGAAACATTTATTAGTTCTGAATACATTATTCAGTATGAATAATACCCATTGCCAATATTCTGTTAGAGCAGTCATCTAAACTTAATAGAGCTTTTTTTCTAATTATGCTTTTGTTTATTGTCCATATTTAGGCAGCAGTGAACTTGTGTTTCAATCACCTAAGAAACAATTTTCATTCTGAAATTAATCTGTTCTGTCTTTTCTTCTCTACTTCCCCTTCCGGTTTCCCATCAATACCCTTTGTTTCTTCCTGAACTCATTATTTTAACGTTTTACTAATTGTCAGTCCAGATCATTTGATAAGTAGGGTTAAAATTGTTCAAAATCAATCAACACTGTAGCTCTGATTAGCACTTTAAAGTTCAATCATTGATTCTAATCTGTGTCTCTTCAATTACAGTCGCTGCCAATCAGGCTGCCAGTGAAGTTTGTACCTGTTGTAGAGAGGGCTATGTTAGCTTTGAAAGTCCTTTTATATGGGCATTCTTTCTATCCAGGCTATTTTTTTTTCTCTCTGTGTCATGAAGTTCAATTATTATAGGAGTCCTATTTTGTTCATGAACAAAATATGAAGCCTATCTTCTCAGTCAGCACAGAATTATTGGGCCTAGCTCACTTGGGGAGAACAGAGTATGTTTCTTATAAATTAATTTTAATTATTAGAGCCTCTGAAAGCTACTGGAGACCCTGCTTGTGCCTTCACCATTTCTGCTCACTGTAAGCTCTCTCCTTTTGTCACAAGCCAATTCTATGTTTTCTACAAAGGATTTCTCTTGAATGTCCAGTGAAGAACAGCACTTCTTTTGACTGCTATGAATAGTGTTTTTCAATGAATAGCAGCAGCTGCTCAGAGAATTTGTCTGCTTAAAGTTAAGGTTGATAATAGTCTTTAAAGTATTTTCTTCCCCTTCTATCTTCCAGTTAGCAATAGAGCTTACAATGGGTGTGCGTGCTTGTGTACATCAATCAAAAATGTTTGTATATTGCTAGAGAGAACAGACAGCTTTTGGTTTTTTGACTCAGTATGACAATGCTGAAAAGTAACCTAAAGTTAATAATCAGAATTATTTTTATGAACAAGGGACAAATTTGGTCATCTCTGACTGATTAATGTATTTCTATTTTAAACAATAGCATGGAAGGTAGAAAATATTCACTGGATTGTTCTTCTCATCATTCTTAAATGCTAAGTCCTGATATCTTGATTTAATATTCACAGGTCTCTGAGTTCAAATTGCAGTACAAGTAAGTGCTAGAATAAACTATGGAAACAATTTTAATCATCAACAAAAAGCAATTAATTGATAGATTACTCTTTTTAAGACTAATTCCTAAGGCAACGAAGTAGCACTGTTTTAATCTAGATCTCAAATATGTGTAAAGCAAAGCTGTGCATAAAATTAAAAAGCATAGAACTCCAAACATAATGAACCACTGGTAAAAATAAGCAGGAAAAAGGAAAATAATTTGTATAGTTTTAAAAAATTGCTTATGTACAGTAGATGAAAATTATATAGGTCTAACTTCTCATTAGTGTTCTATTTTTTATGTAACTAATGTTGTTCCTCTGAAAATTATTGTCATGGCATTGGTCTGAGAATAGTAAACAGTAAAGTTTTTCATTGTCTCCCCCTAATATTTGGAATTGAAGTAATAAAGAAATACTTTACGAATGACGCAGCGCTTTATGATGCAAAGATGACCTGCTCCACATTTCTTCCCCTTCCCTTCACACCAATATTGAGAGAGGAAATATTTCATTTCCTGATGAATACAAAAGGGACATGAAAGGCTTCATGGAAGCCATGGAGATACATTATGAACAGTAAAAAAATTACAAAAAGAAAATAGCTCCTAAACACACAGAATTAGGTAGGAATCTTCTATCTCAGACACTCCTTCCCAGCCTCATTCCATTTTCTCTATTTTCAAACGCAGGAAAGCTAAGTAAACTGACTTGCTGTTGTTCCCACACTGTATGCTCAGTTCTGTGGTACTTCTGGCTGAAATCATATTAATAACAAAAAAAAAAAGAAAAAAAAAAAAAAAAAAGAAACCATAGCAAAAAAGTGTTCTTTGTTTCCCTTCCATGTCTTGACATCTCTGAGCTGCATCCTGCTCCCTGCAAGCTCACATAATCTTCAGGAAGGCATTTGGGGTCGTAAGGCAAAGTGCCTGGCTTTGCCTATGAAAGCTGAGATGTTTATCATCAGAGAATGGAGCACAGTGCAAATTCTGAGCTCGAAACAGGGATCAAACAATAATCCTCTGCACAGTCCTTTCAAATATTCTTTTGGTCTGGGTGCCAGAGGGCAGCTTGGAAATGAGATTTTTTGCCAATACAACTGCATAGCCCCATCTCTTTTGTTTTAAAATTCAGTTTGTGCTTTGTTCAACACAAGATGAAGACACCTTTTAAGCTTGAAGGCTTTGTTTATTATTGCATCATCAAGGCTGACTTCCTAAACCAGCAGTTCAAAAAAAAATGATATAAAAGAAGGGTATTTTTTTGTCATTTTTTAAAATAGAAATTATGTCCCCATTGTGCATCTTCTTCTTGAAAATGACAGCTCTTACTCTTTGAATACAAAAGGTACAAAACCAAAACAAAATCAAACATTTACTGCCTGTCTCAAATGAATTCAAAGCAAGCAAAAATGCACAATCAATCAGTGTGTCATTAGTGTTATCTTTTGAAACACAAAGGGGACAACTAATGAAATTCCAGAGCAAACACTGATGACTTTTTCTTCTGAGTTTTGGGGATGGGCAGGTGGGAGGATATGTCTGAAGAGTAGCTATGGTTGAAAGCTTGTGGGTAAGAATCAGGGACTGATGCAACAAAGGGAACCTCGTGACTGGTGTCCACTACAGGCTGCCTGATAAAGGGAGCCTGTTGATGAAGCCATCCTGCTCCAGCTACACAGGAGGCATTGCACTTGCAGGCTCTTGTCCTGTTGGGGGACTTCAACCACCCTGATATCTACTGGAAAAGTAGCATGGTGAGCTGTAGGCAATACAGGATACTCCTGATATATGTGGTGGGTAAGTTCCTAAGTATCAATAAGTTCCCTAGGGGATCAACAGCAGCCCTGCTGAGAAGGACTTGGGGGTGCTGGTGGATGAGAGGCTGGACATGAGCCAGCAAAGTGCATCTACAGCCCAGAAGGCCAGTTGTGTCTTGGGCTGCATCCAAAGCAGAGTGGCTTAGCCTGATTGCCTGAATATACACGTGCAAGGCTTCTCAGGAGGGCTTTACAGCCTGTGCTGAACCACTGTACTGTCATCACCCAAACCAGCACATCTACAGGTTCAGAAGTGTTATACATGTGCAGGCTGCAGTCCCACCTTGGGCAGCCTGGTGGATAGATCCAGTCTTGCAGACAGGGCAATTGGACTCAACCTGTACAAGTTTGGTGCCTAAACACCCCATAAAGCAACAGGTCAAAATCAGACTGGTAGGTTGCCATTATATAAATCATTAGTATGATGGCCCTCCTGCAGCTACTGCCTTCTGTAACAGTTCTTCTTAAAAAGGAGGGAAAGCAAAATAAACAAAACCATTAGGAATGCAGGAATTTCAAATGCAGACATTAAAGAAACCACCCCAAAACTAGAGAAAATTCACTGTGTTAAGAAAAACTGAAAATTCCAGGACTATGCAGTTAGAGAGGAGACATGGATGTCTCCATTGGTGATCAAATCAGGAGTAATGAGTGATATATAGAACACAAATCAGATGTTCTGATTAATCATCTCTCAGGATGATTTTTTTATGCCATTACCACTCCTGAAATAGTTTTAGGCTTGCATGTCTCTTGGAATCATGTAACAGGGGATGTTATATGACAAATATCTTTTCCAATTTGTAGATATCAACAGTTTTTTTATACTTTTATCCCTGTCTGAAGATACCACCTGCTTCAATTTCACAGCAATAAACACTTCAGCTAAACCAGCTTTGAACTCAGACATAGCACAGGTCTGACTGTTCAAAACAACCTTCTAAATAATCTCAGGTTTATGTTCCTGAACTGATATTTTGTTATTCAATTGAGTCTTTGCTTGTAGACTTATGCCTTGGATACAGATGTTCCAGTGCATTAAGAAGCAAAAAGAAAGGCGCAATTTGCATTTTTACAGGAACTTTTCTTTCTTTCAATTAAGTACTTAAAGGACATCAGCAAGCTGCAACCATTATACATGCATCACCTCACTGCAGGTTTCTCTAGTTTTTATTTCTCTTGGTTTATATCCACTGTGGAGCTGATGGCCTTGAAGATTCATATCATTGTTTTCTGGAGTTTCTGTAAACTTGATTGTGAGTTTTGAAATCTTGAAAGCAAAGGAGAATCAAATCTCTACATCAAAAGGGAGGGAGGAATCATTTATATGCAAAGAAGTGTTTTGAACAGCACCTTAATCTTTTATAAAATAGGATTTGCAAGCCTGAAAGTCAGTAATGCATAAGCCCTGTGCTTTCTTGTTGGCAATTATGATGATTATTAACATAGACTTTATGGGGTGTGAGACAGATTGTTGCTCCAGAGATCTTATTCTGAGCAGGAACAAATGTCACTGTTGATTTTTCAGAATTTTGAAGGGCAGTTTGGACTTTGGAGTCAGTTTAACTCTGATGAATTAACAAAAATTTTTAAATCAAGATTTTTTAAATCTGCTGGTGAAGCAGTAGGATTTTTTCAGAGTATTTTCACATATCGTGTTTCTGAATAAATGAGTTACATAGAAAAGAACATGTGCTTCAACAGCTATCAGCAAGGGCACATAAAGAAAATTCCACCTTTATCACTTAAAACCTGACAGCTGAATATGGCTCATGTTTTCAACTTGCCCCTTTCCCTTTCAACTGGATGGTTTGACATCTCAGTCAAGCTAGATCTGACTTCAGTTCTTTGAAAATTTTCAGTAACTATTATTCCTTTTTTCCCACTAATGTTTTCTTTTCAGTGAGAGCATGCCACTCCATGCACAACTGAACAGATTCATATCGCTAGGATTTTCTTTTGTATCCTCTGGTGGAAGAGTACTTCTGCAGATTTCTGAATTTACATGGAATTTTTTGGGGGGTTTTATTATATTGTCTGTCCTCCACATGCAGGTCTGATTGTAGCTGTCTACAGCTTGAAAATAGTGTTTGAGAAGCTTCTTTTACAATTCTTTGATTTCTCATGGGACAGAGTGAGCACTTTGTAATGGCTGCCTAACTGTTTCTTTTCAACAACTTTATGAGTTGCTGATTGATTTAAGGCAGACAACCTCTGAGGGCTGTCATGTAGCACACAGAGGTTATGGGGAAGTACTAGATTTTCAACGCTTACTGCAATTGAAAGCAGCAGAAATACTTCTTAAGGTACTGTCCTGATTTGTTCCTAATCTGTTCAGTGGCCAGGTTGTCTTGAAGTGCCTTATTGCAGGTGTAACATCATGAACCACTGGCCTAGAAACGAATACTGAACACTGAATTGTTAGCAGCAACTATGGGTGAATGGTTCTCCCATATGGGATTAAAGGGGAATTGTTAAAATAGTCACTTGTGCCTTGTGATTTGTATAACAGAGGTTATGAAAAATACTGCATCAAAAGGTACATAATGTAATGCAAGGTTCTCTATGCAAAGTTAAAAAAGCTGAAAAAAATGCTTGCAGCATAAGGACATGGAACTGCTGGAGGAAGTTCAGAGAAGAGCCATGAAGTTGACCAGAGCACTGGAGCACCTCCACTATGAAAACAGGCTGAGAAGGCGGCGCCTGTTCAGCCTGGAGAAGAGAAGGTTGTGTGGAAACCTCATATCAATGTTCCAATATTTGAAGGGGGAAGCTGGAGGGGGAGTCTTCATCAGGAACAGTCGTGATAGGACAAGGAGTAATGGGTACAAATTGAAAGACGAGAAATTTAGATTAGATAAGGAAGAAATTCTTTCCTGTGAGGGTGGTGAGACACTGGAACAAGTTACCCAGAGAGGTTGTAGACGCCCCATCCCTGGCATAGTTCAAAACCAGATTGGATAAGGCCTTGGACAGCCTGGCCTAGTGGGATGTGTCCCTGTCCATGGCAGGGAATTTGGGGCTAAGTGATCTTTAACGTCCCTTCCAACCTATTAACATTCTGTGATTCTATGAAATTATCCAGGCCAGGACTTTGTTTTTGCATGCAAGAAACAATTTAGCTAATAGTTGAAAAATGCTTTTTCTAGACAATTTAAGTGTTTTTATCCATACAAGATACTTAATCATTTTAGTGGGTTATCTTTCATAAGATTTTCACGGAGGATGTTCAGTCAAAAGAGCGTGCTTTTTCCACGAGACAACATTAATTGAAATCACTACATCTCCCAGTAGGTGATGTCTGCAAGTACTCAGACTAGTTGTTGCACTTCATTAGCTGCTGGTTCAAAAATATGTCATAAAAGTGAACTGGAAAACTCAAATAAAATTTTTATTAATTCTAGATATTTGTTCTTGAAGACACTATTGATCAATCTTTCAGGTTAAATGCTAGAGATTTTTTTTAAACTTTTAAGTGAAAGATCTTTTCCTTCTGTCAAATTATATTCCATTTTTATCTCACTAAAAATATGTCAGGATATACTATTTTGTGGTAGCAAAAATTGCAAAGGTTATAGTTGATTTTTTTTTATTGAGATCTGACAGTGATGTTTGACAATAGTCTCCTTGAATGAGAAAGTGCCAGTAATATTATTCAGTAAAGAAAAGTGGTTGCAGAGGGATGAGTGGGTGTAAAAGATGACATACATTTTTGTACTAATCCTGTTGTAAGTAGTAGGAGAGGACACACAGCTCTGCAATAAACTAGTTTGAAATAAGATTTGAGAGTACTGAATAAAAGAAATCTGGACTCCTACATATTTGAAGACAGGAAATATATATATGTGCACATATTTACTGTAGAAATACAATGCATGAGGATGGTTGTTGCCCCACATTTTTTGAGCTTAATGTAAGGTACAAAATGAGGAATGATGGAGATGGTGACTGCTCTCTCTTAAATATTTTTCTATAAATATCTGAAAAGGGAGGGACCTAAAAAATCATCTAGTTCCACCCTCCCTGCTCTTGTCAGGGACAACTTCCACTAGACCAGGCTGCTCAAAACCCCATCCAGCCTGGCCTTGAACACTTCCAGGGATTGATATGATATATTAAAATCCATGTGAAATCTACAGCAGCAGTTTTTTTCAGGATAGTGTTGATATTCAGTTGTATGCTTACCTTACATAGAGGATCAGTCACACCATAAATATCTTTATTTTACAAAGCTTTTGAACAGGGTGAGGTTGAGATGGCTAAGTCTGATTCCTACCTGTATGAATTGTAGGAGTCTACTAGAAGAGGTGACTCTGAATTTAAATTTTTAAATGTATCTATTGTTTCAGCCTCCAGTATGTGTTCCTGAAGTCATGTGCAATGGAGTGGTAACATTGATGTTCCAGATAAGGGAAAGTATGTTCTCATCCAACCAGTTCAAATGATGCCTGACCAGATTGATGTTATCTCCAGGAACTTGTTCACCTACCTCATGTCTATGAATGAGTTTCTTGTTTACTAGACTTGTTTTTTAAGCAATAGATAGTAAAGAGGGGTGTTCAGAAGAGGTA
Source organism: Aphelocoma coerulescens (assembly GCF_041296385.1). Lineage (NCBI taxonomy): Eukaryota > Metazoa > Chordata > Aves > Passeriformes > Corvidae > Aphelocoma > Aphelocoma coerulescens. Next base: position 94,543,525 of record NC_091015.1, read on the forward strand.
GCACGGTAGTTTAAACTTTAGTGAACCTGTAAAGGAGGGCAACAGGTAACAGTGCATCCAACTGTCCTGCTGTCTGGGTCTAATAGCTCTGTATTTCTCCATTTTTTGTAAAAGAATAAAAAAGACAATAAGTAGATCTTCTTCCCCTGCAGATAAAGTTAGCCTTTCTCTATACCCCTCTGGATTTCTATCTAAATATGCAAGCATTTTACTTATATTAAAAAGAGTACTTTAATAAAAGGTCTTGCATGCATATGCATGATTTATTACTGTCTGATAAATATGTAAAACTGGATGGATTCATCAGTGATGATGGTATAAAAAGTCCCAGTTTTATTTGTGACCAAAATTTGACTGATTTTCCTGCTAGACAATTGTGCCTCAAAGCCATGCATGATCTTCCTATCTTCTCTTTGATTTCACTTTATCATGATTTGCTACAATTTTCAGTCAGTGTTTTCTTTTGTAAAAATGTTCTTATGTAGCATGTATAAATCCAGGTAGTTTTAACCTGACAGATATTCATCATCCAAAGGGAGGCAGCAGTTCTATTCATGGGTATTGGTATCAGAAAGAATAGTGCTTTTTGGTGTAAAATTTTACCATACTACTGTGCCTTCCTATGGCAGCACAGATCGAAGAAGGCTGTGCTGGAGATGCTGCAGAGCATTCTGGAATCAGGGCTGCAGGTGTAATCAGAGCAAACACTATGTTGTGACAGTCCTGCAGTTCCTCTAATGGGTGACAGCACATAGCTACAACACAAAAATCTTTCTGATTCCCAACCAAATAAATGTATTACCATCTGTCTCTGGGGTACAATTGCTACTTCAGTGCAATGAAGTTTCTAAGAGGTTGCTGACAGGAACAAACTGTTAAACAATCAAGATATATCAAAGACATTTTCCTGCTTGTTTTCTTTGTTCCCTATCTAGTAGAACAAATCTGACATCTGGCAATAGCAAGTCAGCAGTATTTCTACATTTTTTGCTTCCTTTTTTCTGTATTATTCATATATTGATGCTCAGGAAAGTCAGTACTGCAATCTTCCATTGGAAAGAGAGTGGGGGCTGTTGAAAATATTCTTGTGTCTTTTCTTAGGTTTCTGTGGACAGATAAGACTGTTTCTGTAATTGAACTGTGGGAGACTTTTATTGTTTTCAAAGATCTGTTTGTAGAACTTAGAGAAGTATCTGGTTATTAGCTTCTCTGTCCTTTTGAGAAGTTATGAGCACACCCTGTAATTCTTTTGTGTGATAGCATAAGAACATACTGAATAGCTGCAACGAAAAATTCCAAGGTAAGTTCTGTTAGTGTGGATATTATAGTTTGTCAGTAGTACAGCTGACTATGGGAGAAGTTAACCACAAAAGCAAGCATCCTGGAGCAGGTGAGATGGAATATTGCAGCTTAGACCAGAATTTGCATATGTGTCATTTGTTCATGTTGAAATGACAGAAAATCATCCTCTCCAGAAAACAAAATTCACTGTTAGGGTGGTCAGGCATTGGAATAGGTTTCCCAGGGAGGTGGGAAACCTCCCAGTGTTTAAGAGGCATCTGGATCTGGTGCTGGATGATGTGGTTTAGTGGCTTAGGGGTTACGGTGCTGGTGCTGCATTGGCAGTTGGACTTGATGATCTTAAAACCTTGACTATTCTTTGATTATGTTCTATGATTCTGGGAGCCCACATGTTCTGCTCTGATGCCTGGATCCAGTATCTGGCATCATTAACAGTGAGTGAGTCCTGTTGCAAGTATAGTAGAATGATATCCAGCCCTAGGACTCACAGTGGGGCTGGAACACTGATTTCCTGCTGAATATTCAACACAACTATTGGCCTTGACAGAAACTGTCAATCAACAGAAATGCTTAATGTTTCATCCTCTCTATGTGGTTCAGCCTTAGGCTCAGCAGGAGACTTCCATTTGTGTTTTATACTCTGCCTGTCCTAATCAGAAATCTTTCCCTGCTAATGGAAGGTGATAGGGTGAAGCCAACATCCCAAGACCTGTGTTACCGGTGTATGCTTTGGATGGGAAAGGGAACAAAGCAACTGCAAGGCTTAGACCTTGGTAGGGTACTAGCCTTTCCCAGCTAGAGACATGCAAAGGAAAGTCCTTTAGAAGTGCACAACGGGCAGAGGTAAAGGAAAGTCCTTGCACTTCTTTGGGAGCAGAGAAAACTTTATGTCAGCTAAGACCAGATACTGATGTGCTCATTTCAATGCAAGATGATTTTGAGCACTTTAAATCATCATCCACATACCCTGTGCTTTTTAATACCCTGTGTGAGTCAGCAGTGAGTGGCCAGCTCAATTGTTCTTTGTACTGGGTATCCCAAAGGGTGTTCTAGTTGGGTGTTTAGGCTGCAAAAGCTGTGATACTTGTAGAAATGAAGTGGGCGAGGGATGGATAAAACACCAAGAATGGAAGCTCTCATAAGAAAAACAAGACACACTTGTGTTTATATTGGTAAGGAGTAATAAAATTGTCTGAAATGAAAGCTTATCTGGCAAGAGGAAGTTATGAGGCTCATTACCTACAGATCATTAAAGATTCGTCATTTAGGTCTTAAGTTCAGGTCACTCAATATTTCAAAAAGACAGAATACAACAGGGAAACTAAGCCTCCTAATATTCATTAGATGTGTATAATTAAAAGAGCAAAGTGAATGAAACTATTATGGTTCACATTACAGCAGAAAAGGACTAATGGCCAACATCAGAGATTAGCCTGAAGGAGTCTAAACTGTTATAATTTACAGTTTACATAAAATCTTCCCTCAAGACCTGATCCATTGTTCATTTAGAGACCTTTTATTCTAGCTGTGCAGAGAAGAATAATTCTGGACATGGGGGATCTTTGTTGCCTCCAAGTTGCCCATAATCATGCCTGTGGCACAAAAGGCAGAACAGAAATTTGAATTGTTGCAAATATCCTGCTTCCTGCATGCTGCGTTAGGGAGTTGAGCTTGTGTCAGTTCTGAAGGCTTACTCTCCTGCCTGGCTCATCCAAAAAGGTACAATATTGCTAGTTATCACTCTCAAAGAGGAGGAAACAATAAAAGTTTAAATTAGTTTACAATAGAAAGTGAAATTATCAATACTAAGAAAACAGAATTGGGGTGTGGGAGACGGGACCCCTAGATCATTTGTTGGATTCAAGGCATTACTATTCTTCCTTTACATAACAAACATCTGAAAGTTCTTATTGTACTGAAATGAACTTGAGTGAAATATGAAGGACTCAGTAATAAATATTCTAGTTTATATAAATATCTATTCAGCATAAAAAACAATCCCAACTAAATATAGTATAAAATCACTAGACCAATTTAGACAAGAATAAAAGTCAACAACTATGTGAAAAGTGCAAGCAACAAGAGAAGAAGACATAAATCATGAAAAGAATTTAAGTAAAATACTGAACGCTATAAAAAGAAGAATGCATTAGATGAGAACTAAAATTAGACCTATTGAAACACATAGACAAGACTATTTTTTAGGTAAGAAAACCCCAGAATTCACTGAATAAAGAAATTAAAACATCAGAGGAGGGAATTAGAAAAGAAAATGGAAGGAATGATAAAGCATACAATTACAAGAGTGCTTCTCCCAGTGTATTTACTTGAGAGATCAGGAGAAATATGCCATCTGACACTACTTGTGTATGCAGTACTGTGAATGATTTTGTGACCAGTGAGGTGAAAGCATTTAGTAATTTAGCACAAGTGAAAACTATCAAGGCTCCAGAACTAAGATAGTATTTCTTCTAAGGTTTTATGAAGGAGGACATGGAAAAAAAAATACACAGAGCAGTGAAAGGCAGCATAGAACAGTTGTTAGGCTACATTGTTTTAGGAGAAAAAATTTACAGGGGAAAAAGGCCAAATATTGTGGAATAAGTTTATTGTTCTTCTGTAGGTGTTAATAAGGTAGATCTCTAATCAAACATCATAGTGGAGTTTTGTTTAAGTTAAGATGTCTTGTGGATTTGATAAGGAGTCTGAACCTGTGGTTTGCAAGTGAGAGTACGGCTCTGATCTGGTAGCTACAGCAAAGCCTGAAGGGCAATAAAAATAAATACATTTTCAGAGGGCAAGAAAGGAGGAGAAATAGATTTAGTCAATACCCTGGCTTCATTCCATCACAAATTAAAAATCCATTTTCCATGTGGTTTGGTAAGTTTAAAAGATAGGTCAGAGCAGGAGTGAAGAGAACAAAAAGACTTGTTCTTCTGATGAAAAGCATAGAGAAAGAAAATAAAGGAAAAAAGCTGCATCAATTTACTTGAGTGAGCTGAGCTGACTCACCCAGCGTCTCATGCATTGATCTTGGAAAATGTTTTCTCCTGCTGTCTGTGTATAAAACACCTCCTCGTGAGGGAGGGTCTACTTTTGCCCTATGTTGTTCCTGTTCATCAAGTTGATGGAAAACTGCAAGTGCCCTCCACTACATTAGATTTTAAATCCTAAATATGCAAAGTATTACCCCTTTATAAGCTTTACATTAGCTGATCATTATCCTGTGGCAGATTATACAGAAGGAGAACAGGATCGGATCTGATCTGTTTTTATTTCTAGTAACTAATAAACAAACACCCATGTTTCTCATGTTACTTGATGGCTCCAGATGACCCTTCCAAAACTCCATAGTCTTCCTCCAGCTTTCAGGATTGTGGCAGGTATGTACTTTCCAAGTGGAGTTTCAGGACCAAAAAGCTCAGATATATCACTTCCTCTCTCTCATCCTTTGACCACCTAATGTTTTTATTTTCATGTAGATATTTTCTTGCCAGGTTGAAGCTGACACCATGTGGTTTGTGACTACACACCCTCAGTGGTAAAACAGAATGATCTGGTTTACAAAGGAGTTTGTTCAGCTCTGTCCAAAGGTAATGTGTCTGCATATATTTGTGCTAATTTATTTTAATTTTTACATGAGAAGAGTGTAAGTAAGAAAATACAGCACTATCTTACACAAGCAATTGAGGCCAGACAGTCATATACCCATTTTCCTCTCTTACTTCCATATGTTTCCACGTTCATTCTGTTGAGTAAATGTATTGTTGAGGCAATGTGATGGAAACTTCTAGTTTTTCATCCAGTTTTTTAACATGTTAGCCTGGGAGTGATACTGGAGCAAGAAAGAATGTAGTCTAAATATCACATCCCAGACTGAATTTACAGTCAAACAACTTCATGGAATCACATTTTTAATTCAAATTAGATTAGCAGATTTTTTTTCATTAGTTGAGAGATAATGCACAGTTATTCTTTTTATGTGGGCATTTACAGGCAAACTTTAACATCTTCCATAGCAAAAGTGAGAAGGAATAAATGTTAAAGGGGACCTAAACCTCTAAATTGCTTAATTTTGTATACGAGTCCCTTTTTTTATATGAGGCCTGATCTCCTGCCTTTCATTTGTCTTGTGTCCTGGGAGTCAAAGATGATTGTGAGGAGGTGGGATATTGCAAATATTCATACAGTATCTTTCTTTTGGGGACTGTGACATTTCGTTTTGGGCTGGCAAGAACTGCAGTAATACATATTGCAGCTCAGATGAGGTAAGTTCATATAAAAGTGGTAAATATTTTCCAGGCCCAGTGTCTGAGACTGTCAGAATTTAACAAATGTTTCCTTGAGCAGGAGGCCAAGTGGGATGTTGAACTGTGCCAACAACCTAACTATGTACAGCTCTAAACCTCTAAACACAACGGTCATGTATTTTCTCCTGAGGCAAAGCAGCATTATTTTATAGGTGTATGTCTTTTATTATTATAAAACTTTGATTTATGAATTTCAATATTAAGCAAAGCAGTGCTTTCAAGTGAATTGATCTTGAAATAAGCAAATACATTGTCATTTAACCATATGCTTAATGGTATGCTACTTATAATTGTAATGATTGTTTGCCAAGCTTAGTTTCAAATAAAGAAAGAAATGCACAGATGGTTTTCTTATTTAAGTGCATTAAAATGCATACAGAATGTTTAGAAATGCAAATCCTTTAAATCAACTACTTGAAAAAATCAGGCTTTGTTCCAAGTTGTTGTAATAGAGTCTCTTGCATATAAATAAAAGATTGTGTTACAGAAAGAGAGAGAATAAGTCATCTGTAGAACAGCAGTCAAGAGCTGAGTCTGAAAAGGGTGAAAACACAGGGGTTTTATAATACTGAGCAGTTAGAAGAGTTGGAGAAGTAAATTGTCTGCAGTTATTTCTGTGGGTGATTGTACAGTAGGAGCAAGATTATGTTGATGCATTTGCCCCATTATAGTGACTTAGAGGGAATTTACTCCTTTTAATACCTCTGTGTCAGAAGCCAGCATTGCATTATTTTGATTTATAGCATTATTAGTACAGTTTATATTTCAGTGCCCCCTCTTAATCCTCCCATTCATAGTGTTCTACCAGTTTCTCTTGGCTTTCAGCGGTGTCTTCAAAAAGACAGGTTTCTATGAGAAGAATGTTAAACCAATGCTAACTGTGGTTTATGATGATCAAAACATACAAACCCAGGGGTATATGGATAGCTGGCCCTGTGATGGAAAACTTGGCACTTACTGTGCTAGAGTTATGATTTTTCTTTGAAATTCAGAAGGGCATCACGATTGTATCAAAGTCTCAGTAACCGTGAATGGCAGAAGAAAAGGATATTTAAGGAAGCCTATAAGGAAAGACTCAGTAAAAGCTCGAGAAAATAATAAGTGGGAGAGTTGTTTGGATCTCTTCTTTCCTATGATTGTAGAAGTTTAAATTCATCTAGGAAAACTAATGAACAAGTAAGGAAATATTGGTGGAGTCAAACGAAAAAGAAGATGGGGAGTATGGTTTGGTGTTTCAAGTAAATAAGACACTTCACACGAAGTGTCTGCTGTCATGATGTGGAAGGATGAATTACTTGCTAGCTCAGTTGCCTGGCCATGTGAGGTTGTGTTTTAGAAGATTTTGGTTTAATTTTTGGTTTAATTTTCCTTTTTTTTTTTTTTTTTTTTAATGCTTCAGTAACTGGAATATTGAAGACAGTTATTCAGAAAACACTAATACACCTCTCAAGTGTCTCAGGAAGACTAATGAATATTCTTTGCTGGTATTGCAAACTCAAAGAAGTGGAACAGTATCAGAAATACAGGCAGTGAGGAAAGACATGTTTTGCATGTTGCTTGATGGCTCCAGATGACCCTTTCAAAATTCCATGGTCTTCCTCCAGCTTTCAGGATTGTGACAGGTATGTACTTTCCAAGTGGAGTTTCAGGACCAAAAAGCTCAGATATATCACTTTCTCTCATCCTTTGACCACTTAATGTTTTTATTTTCATGTAGATATTTTCTTGCCAGGTTGAAGCTGACACCTTGTGGTTTGTGACTACACACCCTCTTACATCAAAGATTATTTTGTAATATGAAGAAGATGAAACAGATGCGATCTCTCTAACCTCAGCTGCTGGTCTTCCAATTGGATCATTTTGATCCTTGTGATTCTTGTCTTTGTGCTGGATTTGGCTGGGGTAGTTAATTTTCTTTACATTGGCTGGGCTATGTTTTGGATTTTTGCTGAACACAGGGTTGATAATAAAGACATGTTTTTGTTATTGCTGGGCAGGGTTTACACAGAGCCAAGGCCTTTCTGCTTTTGTACTGCCACACTGGGGAGGAGGCTGGGGGTGCGTGGGAGGCTGGGAGGAGACACAGCAAGGACAGGTGACCCAAAATCACCAAAGGGATGTTCCATGTGACATCACAGTGGGGGGAAGAAGGAGGAAACGGGAGGACATTTGGAGTGTTCCTGTTTGTCTTCCTAGCTATGCATTACACGTGCTGTTCTTCTGGAGATGGCTGAACACTGCCTGCCCATGGGAAGCAGTGAATTAATTCCTTGGTTTGCTTTGCTTGTGTGCGTGGGTTTTGCTTTCCCTGTTAAACTGTTACTTATCTGTTATCTGTCAGTTCACTGTCATTATCTCAACCCATGGGTTCTCAAACTTTTCCCTTTCTGATTCTCTCCCCAGTCCCACTGGTAGGCGAGTGAGTGGGCAGCTGAGTGGGCCTTGGTTGCTGGCTGGGGTTAAACCACAGAAGTGTTTTAGCTTGTGACTGTAATAATATTTGGTGTCACCATCTAGTGCTTCTGCAAGGCTGTCCCAGTTTGAGACAAATTTGGAGGAACATCCAAAATGAACGTCCTCTGATAGAAGGCAGATTACAGCCATCCCCTCCCCCACCAGATTTGCAAAGAATTTTCCTCAGAGGAAAGTGAAAAAAAAAATCTATTTATTTAACAAGTAAAGTGTATCTAGGCACAGGAAAAAAAGAATAATGCTAAATAATAAAACCTCTCACTGTGGCGAGAACCACATTGGTAAAATTCCAAATTCTTGTGGGTGTGGCCTCTCTCCTCTCTGGAGCTGGGGTTCAGCCTCCAGGCCATGGTGTAGGGCCTCCCAATGATGTTCTGGTGTTGCTGAACAGTCCAGAAGAGAAGAAAAAGAAGAAGCCAAAGTCCCAAGGGAAAAAAATATTCTTGCCTCAGGTCACAGACTAGCTGAAAAACAAAGGAGTTTAACTCTGCTTCTCTCACCTGAGAAAGGAGCCGAGAACTGGGAAAAGCAAGAAGGTGCTTTCTCCACTCCCCAGCAGCAGAAACACAAGGCAGTGTATATCTGTGACTCGAACACAAAATCACTTGTGTTTTTTTTTTCTCCCTTTCTCTCAGACTCAGCTTAAAGACACAGGAAGGCACAGGATTCATGTCTGGCATGGGGCAGACAATAGGGAATACAGTATCATACAGCCACCCAAAGACAAAGCCTTATAGCTAATACCGTTTACCTAAATATATGGGACCTAGAGACCAAAAAAAGCATGCTTGACACCTCTTTTGGTGACTCCTTAATGGGAGTTGCTTATATAGTCAGTAAATTAAAAATTCATTCTTTGACAGGATAATTATTGTATCGCTGCTGCCTGTTTTTAATGCTAAAATAAGAGACAAGCAATGTTGAACAAAGCTAGTGTATTACCATGATGTTTAACAAAAATGAGTAGGTTTTAGCAACTTTCTCCCGATTCACATAGTCTTCAGAGGATCAAATTTCCTTTATATACTTCAAAGATCTGAGTTATGGTATGGAATGCGCAATAGTGTAATAAACACTGATTTTGGTAAATCACATGTAAGCTAAATAGGCTCAGGAAGAGTGAAGACAAGTACAGTCACTTGGTTCTATATTTCAGTGTTGTTGTATCTAGTGATAATAAATAAATTTTGGTACAAATTAAATTGACATTTATTTTTGACTGGTTGTATTTTTCAACCTCTTTGCTGTCATGGAGTAAGTTTCAGAGAAATAGAAACAGATCAAAATCTCGACAGAATAAGACTTTGTTAAAAAAAATTGCACATGCCAGAGGTGTACAAACTTATTTCCTTTCCCATTGTGGGCACATCTGTTCCTTCTGGGACTCATTTTTTGTTTATAGTAATATATGCACAGATATTTACAGGTACACTTGAATTTGAGCTTAGAAGCAGACTTCATAGGGTTAAACTTTTTATTCCTTCAGGTTTGGGGCACATCTGATAAGCAGAGGCAATACGTCTGTGAGGTGAGTGATCAAGGACACACAACAAGTACCTAATTGTGAATAAAATATTCCTCAAATCACAACTGGAAAACCAGCTCTACTAGACTGTACCAAAGGATCATGTCCCTCTGTACTCTAACAGTGGTCATGAGCATCTCACTGAGGAAAAATAAGATTAGGCAGGCATGCTTCATTTAATAGTACTCTAGATTGCTTACCTCATAGTTATCTGTAGCTATAGAGTAGCTATTAATAATTTGTTTCTGTGAACCCGAGCCTGCATGTTCTCTTTCTAACATTCTTGTTGCATGAAATATTTCATCTTTCTGTTGGATTAGAACCTGGCTGCTGTCTTCCTCTCAGTTCTTGTCCTTGAAGAGGGCACAAGAAGTTGGCCCATTCTATACCATGGTTCCTGCCTCTTCTGACTGCCCAAAACTCTGCTGTTAACTTGCCCAACTTAATGAGTCTCTACTTATTTCTTCCTCATCCAGCAACCACTCTGTATCTTGTAGCCCTTCTTTGAACCTTCTGTTTTTAACCTCAGATGTGAGTAGATGTATAAAGCAGCACAAAGATACACTCTGTTCTCATGTCACAATAGGACCAGCCCTTTAAAGATACAGGGTTTCATCACTAGCACAGACCCCTCTCTCACATTTCCTGTACCTTGATTATTTCTGAGTGACAGTGTTTTTATTCCACGAAGTTTCCAGCATGCTTTTTTATTCTCAGCTTTCCTTTTCTGCTTTTTCTTTTTTTCCTAGATTTTTAACAATGCTGTAAAAGCATGTGTTTTGATCCTCTTAGTATCCCATTTAAATGGCACTCTGTCATTTCTTATAGGACTGTTTCTTATCCTTTACGAGTTATACAATTTGTATGGTGTTCTGTGTAAAACACACACTCTTTTCGACATCTCAGTTTTCCCCAGTCTCCAGTTTAAAAGTTCACTTTTAAAAGTTTACAAACTTCATGTCTTTAAAGGCCAGCAGTGTGGTTCACTTAGAGTTCAAATTAGATACATCCTTCCTCTCTGGCCTTCTTTTACACCAGAAACATTCAGTCTGAATCATTGGCGAGGAATTAATCCCTAGTATTAATCTCTTTATATTTGGTTTTAACAAAAAGCAGGAAAAATTGTTTAAAATATAACAGAATACAGAAATTTGATATTACTTTTAAAAATCTTGTTACTCTTTTTTAGATATTTTGGATAATATTTCAAATTTAAATGAGAAAATTAACGTATCTTTTATCTAATTAGTTCTAAACAGTTGTAGCAATTTTTCAGTGAGATCAACACTGAAACTAACTGCAAACTCAATTATCTCAAGAAATATTTAAGAACATTAGGCTGAAAAAGTTTCACTGCTGTATTTATATATATGATAGTCTTGTTCTCATGAATCATCCAAATAATATATTCGATAAAAGTTCTGCCTTTTGAAGAAATATAGGTTCTGATTATAAGAAGAAATATTTTAATTGTATTCAATTCTGGCAATATTGAAATAAAATTTCAGTGAGAAGATACTGAATAGCCTTATTTTTTATGGGAGAAGCCTATCTTGCATGAATGCTCGTGGAAGGTCACCCAATTTGACAATGTGCTGGAGCTTGCAGAGAGTGTAACCCAAATGTCATGCTTGCCCTTTTAAAGGCAACAGTTTTTTTTCCTTGTTTAATGAAGTTGCAAAGCTATATTGACAGAAATTAATGTTTAGTCTTTCGACTTTAAAAAAAACCAAACACAAATCTCCCCAAAACAAAAAAGCTGAAACTGAACCAGGTTTCAACATTTCTTTCCCCTTTACAGTATGGTTCACTGGATTATTTTCATTGTCTAATCAAACTAGTACCAGGAAACTAGGTTTTTTGAGACTATAGTGGATGGAGAGAAAAAAACAATCTACTTCATGACTTAGATAAGGAATTGAACGTTGTCTGATTTTCCCACTCAAGGCTACTGCACTCGTGTCCAGAATGAAATTGAACTAATGTTCATGTAAGACGTATAAAGCCAATAACACTACATTCACAGAAGCTTTTTCTGATTGAGCTTTATGAGATTTTCTCAAGTCTTGTTTGCCCTTTGATCTGTATCTTCACTAATGACAGCAGTATTTGGACCAAAAAAACAATACTGGATATGAAGAGTGCTGGAAGTTAGGAAATAAGATTTGGTATGTGGAATAAGCTTTTCTCAGCAGGGAAATCAATTGGTGGGAGGTAATAAACAAGCAAACCAATAAAATGGATTTATTTTTGATTTTCAAAGGAGAATTGTAATTAAAATAAATAATCTTTAATTTTATTATAGAATTAAAATAAAAAAATCTTTACTTCTATTAGATGATATTTATTAATATTTTGTTATCTTACTACATTCTAATTTCTTTACCGATTATCTTCTGTTATTAGAAACATCTTTCCCTCACTATGGGCATCACTATTTGGGCATCTACAGGATTGTCCCCAGGTAAACAATACATGCTCTGCCTTTTCTTTTTTTTTTAAGAATTAATATAAAATCATCTAAGTATATAAATGAAAATTAACACGTATCTAAACATTCTTTGCATCACACGGTGGTGCTCTTAGAGAAACCAATAAAAATGTGACATTACAAATGTGAGGTACAATATATACTACACCTAAACTCTGAAAAAAATATAGGACCTAAACTGATACATAATAAAAATGTACATAATTTCTATCCAATTTGGGTAGTTCTTATGACTCCAGCTTTTTATCATGTTCTTGACAAGTCTTGCAAGGAACTTACTCGGTCTTTTTTTCTCAGAATTGTGAAATCTGAAATTTAGAAAAACTGCAGCACAGACCTACTCTTCAGTACTACAGAGTAGTAGATTGTTTGTCTGAGAATGCAAAATGTGATGTATTTTGTTTCTTTCAGATTCCAATTTATTATAGTTTGATATCAAGTGTTCTCTGATAGAATTAGAATCAAACTTCATTTCCCATTGTGTTGTAGAGGAAAACAGCTGGTAGAATGAGTCCTCAAAAATCTGTGTAGTTTATATATATTATAATGCTTTTTACATGAGTGATCATAAGAGCATAATTGTAATACTCTTTACAGTGACTGTTTGAAATAAAAATTGAAAATTATTGTAGTTTTGATTAAGTATTTTTCCTCTCTCACCTTAGATAAACAGACACATTTTCCCCTACCCCAAACTATTCACTCATTTCCTTTCAGGTTTCCTCTTGGCTTTGGTATACAGTAAGTATATGACAGAAAATCATATAGCTCAGCTATAATATTATTTTTATTTTCAAATCCACTTGCCATTGTTCCTCAGGAGTAATATTTGAAAAGGGTATAATTTTTCAAAGGAAATTAAGATATTATTAAGGGTAGATAACACCACTCTCACAGAGCCCCACTGCTTGCTGAAATCATAAAAATAATAACTATATTTTCTCTTAAAGTATTCTGTTCTATGAACTGTATATAAAATACAGTGTTGGTTGCTTCAGGCCCATGAGATCCAATATACTTACAGTGTTTGCATAAATTATGACATTATAAGAATCATTTATGATTTAAGATTGCTATTTTAAAAAGAAGAACAACATAGATGTGGTTGCTAGTACTTGTTCTGCTGTTTTGGTGAGAAACTGTATTTTTAGATTAAAGAAATTTGACTTTTGACCATAGCAAGTTGAAAATGGGAGCTGGGCTTTAATAAAAATATTCACATGCCATGTCAAATCACCTAATTTAAAGCATAGCTTTTGAGTTAGAGTCACCCATTGATGACTAGAGTATTTTCTGAGTGGGAATTAGTGACCTGTGAGTTTACAACAAGGTGTCATATTATTTGAGTTCTGAAAATAAAGTCACTAATCAAGGTCTTGTTGTATTTACAGTGGCTTGAGACTTTTTCTTTATGTAACATGAACAGATGTTTCTCCTTTTTCCAGATGAAAGAACCAGACTTCTTCTGAAAAGACTTGAAGGGTCTGGAAGGCAGGAGAGAAAAAAATGTATATCAGAAACTGAAATGCACAAGACTTTTAATTCACCAAGAGAGCTATTAGACAGGATGTCTGTTGCTGCCCCTGGCAAAAAGATTTCCATCAATGCAAAACTGCTAAAAGACCCTGCCCCCGTGCCTTGGAAATGCTCAAGGTACTGCCCAATAGGGCTGTGAATTCTACACAGTGCAAGGCAGCTCAGGTCCCGTCAACAGGAAAACCCTATTAGTGTAGACTGGCTTAAATGACTAATAGGGTAACAGATTTACCAGATCACAGTTCTGTTTAGAGTTAAAATATACTGTCATGGGTGGACTCCTATAGTGACATTGATCAGCATAAAATTAGTGTCTCTGTGTCCTGCTCCCACAAGTGTGACCAAAGGACAGCCCCTCATGAGAACCTAAGAACAAGCATGCATCTCAGATGCTTCATGGGCCCACTGTTTGTCTGTTCTTATAGAACAGTTTTAAAATTCAAAAACCTTAAAATGTGTTTTAAATAGCCACCCCTACTCAAAAAGGTATGGTTCCCTTATGCTGCTTCAACTGAGTTTATATCATAAATAATACTCACACAGCCTTCCATAAAGAACAGTCTTTCCATCAATATAAGTGATTTTTCCCTGGGCTGTATTTCTACAAAATGTACATCTCACCTCTGAAAGAAGCAGATATCCATGAGATTTTTTGCTCATTTCTGAGAAAACTGCTTGTCAGCTGCCCCTGGATGATGGACAGCCATGTAGATAAAGCACTAGTAAAACTCTACCAAAGAAAATATTGCAAGAAACTGAGAATTAAAATAATTTGCTTGGGCATTTACATTGCATTGCTCATCTGTAGTTTTCAAAGGCGGTGATCCATACCTGTGCTTAACAGTAGAGAAGTGGAGTCAGCATAAATAAATACCTTGCATGAAAATCACAGAAGGCTGATAATGGACTGGCAGAGCTATGGAATGGCCCTAGTGACAAGATCCCTATCCATCATAGATGGGGTCCCCATGGTCACTTGAGAAGTCTGGCACAGACTTGTGTCTTAAAACAGAGAGAACCTCTTGTTTCCCCGCCTGATAATCTATTTTTGAACTGAAGAAGGGCATTGCCAATAGTTCTTTATTTGAAAGGTGTTGTAATATGATATGGACATGGTTCTTTAGTAGCGATGTGGGAATAAATTATTGAAATATACAGAGAACAGTTTGCACAAAATACCAGTAAGTACTGACAATAGGTATAATGAGGATGATATTGAATCACAAAATCACCGTTCCTAATGATGAGCTGCCAGTGCCATACAGTCAAAACTTTGGTTTTGGTCTGATACAAAATGAAAGTCAGGAAGTAAAAGAAATCCAGTCTACTGGGAAAGGAAGCAAAATGTTTAGGTAATCGAACAAATATTTTCAGAAGAAATTACTTATTTAGTTCTGCCAAGGTGAGAGTCCCCTTCCGTGGTAATACAATGTTTTATAAGGAGCAAATGGCAGAAGTAAGGCAAAGCTGAATTAGTTTTATACATCATTGATTCTTGGAGCAATAACCAAATGTATTAAGCAGCAAACTTGAGGGGAAAATGGATGTGGAAAGAGAAAATTCCACTGGGCCTTGTATTTTACCTTATTACTTACTTTAAGTCACTAAGGTCTCTATCATTATTACCAGAATTATTCCTCACAATGCAAATGAGTTGAAGACATAAACGTTTTCAGCTTCCCTAAGCAGGATACAGGTCTGCTCTCCCCAGAATTTCTTCCCTTGTAATTATTATGTGTCCATGCTTGTCATGTCTCTCACACTAACAATTGATTTACAATCCTACTTCAAAGCGCTTGTCTTCACCCTGGTAGCAGTGAGTAATGACAACGGGCAAGAGACCCAGATACAGGATGCTATTTTGCACACCTGAAAAGTATTCCCTTTTTCTGCATTTCTGTGATTGCATGGGTAGAAAAAGCACTCTGTTATGACTGCTTCACAGTATTTTTGATGTTAAATCTTTGACATTTTGTTGTTCTAGCAATGCCATCTATTCTCAAATGCCTAATGAATGTTCATTAAAGTTATATTTCACTGTAATTCTATTTTCCAGCGCACTCTTTATCTCAATAAATAACTCTTCATCTTGTCTCTGAGCAATGGAGGTCCTGTCACATTGCTGAAGGAAGCACCAATGATAAAGGATGGGAATGCCATTCAGCAAGTATTTGCATTTTTCATCTCTCATTAAATAAAAAAAAAAGCCTCATAGAGAGATTTGAGTGTAGCTGCAACTGCTACATGTGATACCTGTCAAAATATGATAAATTGACAATTTTACCCTAGCTTCTTAAATCTTTGGACCGAAAAACTTGAGGAAGACCTTGCTTTTTATGAATTACCATCACATTCATGAGGTAAAATGTGCTAACCATAATCTCTTCCATTGAGGTTTAAGCTAAGGGCAGTGTCAGAAACCACTACTTAGCATTTTAGCTCAAGAAGTTACTGCTTTTCTGATAAATCTGTTTGATGTTGCACTGGACTGAAATGAATTTTTGCTCTATGATAAACAGCATAGCCATTCAATGTCTAGTGGGAAATTCCTAGGCATCTGTGTCTCTGCTGTGCTCTGCCCTACAAATCTTTGCTGACTTCAAATTCTACTGATTTCTCAGGTCTTGCTCAGAATGCATTAGTGAGGAAAATGCAACCCTTATGCTTGCAATTTTTCCCATCCGTGTTAACATTTTGAATTCTTTCTTAAATTGGAGAAAACTGTACTTGATGAATAACTAAATGTTTTCAGGTGGAATCTTTGTTCACCCATGAGACGTTCCATCCTTAGAAATGTGTGAATTGCCTGTTTCCCAAATATTGGTTGAAAGTGTTTAGGAGAAGAAGTGAAGAATATCACAGACATTTGAAACTGCATGGGGAATTGTAGGCAGGGAAAATGAAAGAGATTACATACTTGATTGAGATGCTGGAGGCCTTTTTTAAGTAATTATGCTTATCATTCTTCCATTTAGTGTAATTTATATTTTCTCTCTTGAATCTTTGCAGATAGATTTATTAAGATACTGTATCTCGTCTGGAATAGGTACACATTTACATGCAGTAAAATTGCATTTGCCATATAGTAGCCCAGGAACTTAATTTAAGTGACATAGTCCTTCCGGTTTTTTTTTTTTTTTTTGACAACCCAAGTAGTTTGCAGTGTTGCTGTGGTAATTATAGATTTGGAATTTTAATATTTCTTTTTGCTTTAAAACTTTTTTTTACCATTTAAAATAAGTTAATTCTGTAAAATTACCCCATACAGAATATTCTGCAAAGGGGAAAGGAGTTAGTAAATGCAAATATGACTCTAATTGCAGTTAGTAGGATAAATTTTAGGAGAGGTTACTTACTGATAAACATACATCCTCATGTTAATTGTTTAAATATCCTGTGCTAAGCTGGAGATCAATACCCTGCTTTAATCTTAAGGTATCTAAAATTGCAAACAGTAAATCTCTGGCTAGTCTGGGCTTCAAAGGGACAGAGAGCTCATCCAAATACACACAGTATTCAGAATGTAAAAAAGTAATCCTCTACCCTAACTCAATCTATGGTGAAAGTATCTTCTAGGGAGCTTAGAGTCAGTGGAGACACATGATCGATAGCAAAGTAGCTAATGATGTTGGTATTTTACTTTTTCTTAAGGGGCTTTTAATGAAATATATGTAAAATACTTTAGGGAGTCTGATACATGAATGAGTTACATATTCACTGCCAGCTAAAGTAGGAAATGTGCTATTCATGGAGTCATCAGGCCAATTTCTCTAAAAATATTGGAATTCCTGCACTGAAAAAGGGTGGCATGAATTCACCAACTGCCTCATCCCCTAACTTGCCAGGCCATTCAAGAATCACACTGCTTCAGATACTCCTTGCTATGCTTTTAGATTTTAATTAGTATTATATATTCACATCACAAAGATGTTACTCTTGCAATGCATAAAACTATTTTATACATTTTCTTAGAACTAAGTATCCTGAATGTATCAACTCTACCAATCCTCCCTCATTTTGCTAAATACAAATGGGTTATAGCACTAACAAATTCTGCCTCTACAGTGGTTATAGCTGCTGGTAACTGTTATGGGTTGGCCAGAAACACGCCAGAGTTTCTAAACTAACATCATATTTCTCCAGTGCCCCCAGCTCTCTTCAAGATATCAAGAGAATCTGCATCATAAATGTTTCTACTATCCTGATAGAATTGCTTCTTTAACAAGTCTTTCATCACATCTCATAAATTTGCAGACTGTAACAGTAAACTTCAGAGAAAAGTTGTGAAAAGCTTGTAAAAATATGTCACCCTCCTATTAACTTTCTCATCACTCAGTTACTTATTTCAGCAGTGTTCTTTCACCATGCCAGTAGTGAATGTCATCCCTTCTGGAAAACTGTTATCTGTTTAATAGCAGCTTCTTACCTTTATTTTTTATTAATCCCTTTGTGTTTTTTACAGTATTTCAGGGACAGAAAACAAAAGATTATTTCTGAAATATCTTTGCCTGCCTCTTCATATGCTTGAGTGGACTTCTGACAGTGAACTGAAAATGGTGTTGAAATTCAAGCTATATACCTGTTGATTTCTCTTTAATTTCCTTCTATCTGCAATGTCAAATTTAGTTTAGAATAAAACTATACTTCTGTTCATAGTGCCTGCAAGCTTATGATTAAAGCCAATGCTAAATTGTACTTATAAAGTACAACCAGATCCTGAACTGGTAAAATATTTGCTAAACTGACTGGTAAGCACCATAAATTGTCACCCTGAGCGCCTGTTTGGTGAAACAAAACCCAAGATATTTCTGGTTCTGCACCCAAGTTTTGAAAAACACCTTGAGAGCACATATAGTTTTAGAGAAGAATTAACTGTACCTCTTGCATTAATATAATTTGCTTACCTAATTATCAAAAGTGTGTGTTCTAATGTTTTACAATTTTACTGTAAAAACATGTAATTGGAAGGAGTGGATGCTTAATAAGTTTTTCTTGTCCCACATACCCTGAGAAGGTAAGGAATGCCTCACTTCATGAAAGAGATGCTGCTTTCTGTGCCCTTGCACTTCACTAGCACCCAGGCCTGTTATAGTTTCCATGCCTAATTCTGCAATCCCTTGAAGAGTTTGGTCCTTTTGTTATCTAGTTGTGGATACATATATTTCTCTCATCCTCCTTCGAAAGTGCAGCTGACAGGTGCCTCCTCAGTCTCCTGTGGCATAAAGTTCCAGAAGGTCACTGCCTGTTGTATGAAGTACTTATTTTTATTTGTATTGAATTTCTCCTATTAATTTAATGTTATTTTCCCTTTTTCTGAACAATTTTATGGAAAAGTGTTGTGCATTTGCTTTATGATGGATTATTATATGTGTGATAGGGATGGTAATTTTCAAAAGTTTTCTCTTTTTTATTTCCTGTAGTTTGAATGCTTTAGGACTATAATGACTTGTATATTTATTTTGTCTTTCAAAAATACTGGTGGCAATACTTTGCCTTCTTCTGATTATTTTTTCAGTTCTGTTTTGGTTGTGCAAACAAAGAGCTTCATATCTGGCCTGGAACAAAGCCTCAGTGCTTGAAGCCATTTTGATGCTGAATGAAGCAGAAGGCTCCCTCCGTGCCTCTCCCTCTGTACTTCTGCCTCAGCCCATTTGCCTGGCCTGTCTTACACTTCAGCTGCTTTGTGAAGTTTTATTCCCATAATCTAGAAATTTCATCAACCCAATTATTTTTTCAGAAAGCCACCTTGAGGCAGTTTCAAAAGCTTTAGTTGAGATTTATGGTTTCTCCACTGTCTGCAAAAGAAGTAAATAGTTTGACATGAATTCTTTATTATTGTGTTAGTTATCACATATTTCTTGCTTTTTCTATCCACATGGTCACAAATTGCTTCAAATTTTTCTCAGATTTATCAAATTGGATACTTTTTATTCAAGAAAATAATGACACACTTATGGTTTTAGTTAATTGCCCCAGAATTATACATGAGAAAACATCCTTATAATTGCCTCGAAATTAGTCTGTTTTTTCATTGATTTGCCTACTGGTCTCAACATATTCACATAAATAAAAAGTTTAAGCACATGCAGAAGTGTAGATTTAATACTGCTTTTCTGGTAGAAATACAGCACCATGCTTCAGCAGAACTTGTTTTAAATGTACTGCAGTGTCAGTGGATTTGGGTAGCTCAGACTGTAGTTAAGTGCCATCACAGAGACAAGGACAGAAAGCAAAGACATCAAATTCACTGATAGCAATCAGCAGAGTCCCACTTTCTTCCTCTCCTCAAGAGCAAGGAGGTGCCTGTTCAGAAGCATCCCTGTGCCCCTGTTCTCAGTTGCCACTCCACTGCACATCTGCTGGTTTGGCAATAACTTACCCATAAATGATGTAAGACTGGAATGAGGCAATGCTTAAGGAGATGGCTGTCCCATGTTTTAAACAGAGTGAGGAAATCACTGTCTGAATACCAGACTGACACTGTTCTCCCTACTTAAACAGTTTGTTTTCCATATCAAGGGGAATGGGTCCAAACAAACAACTGAATAAAAAAGGGAGTGAAAAACGATCTCACAAATGCTGAACTGAAATATCTTAAGATGGAAAGTTCCATCCTATAAAGTGGAAATATATGCATGAAAGTTTTATAGTTATATCACTTTTGTTTTAATTCTTAAAATACAGCAGATCCAGTGCATTTGATGAGAGTCTCAAAGCAAAAAGAATAAGGGAAAAGTAGAAAAATTCATGCTGAACATCATTTGTAAGCATTATATAAAACACTATAATGTTACTGAGATTTTCTTCCAGTCTTGAGACTAAAGAAAGAAATCAAGACTGAGATGCCATGATGCTCTTCGATCTTTTATCTTTGTTCAGTGTCATGCTTCAAATATTCAAATGTATTCAAATAAAATCCTGGTTATTTTTGTAATGCTGAAACAATATTGTTTATGCCATATTTTTGTAGAAAAATTTACTATGAGGTAATGTGATAAAAATCTACTGAAGACAAACCACCAGGTCGGCATAAGAAACTGCAAATATCCCAGAACTTCAAGAAGAAAATGGAAATAATTTTTAATAGAAATCAACTGACATCAAGCTGTGAATGCTTAAATACACAGCAGTTTACTTGTGGTCTTCTGAAAAGTACTGTCTGGAACTCAGTGTGGAAAAGTGGACAGAAGTGTTGTCTTCTCAGAAATTTTGTCTTGTTTTGAGTGTATGTTTGGGAGGAGGGACACATCTTTCTGGTTAGGCAAGAAAAAGATTGCTCTAGCAGTATATGTGGTTGTACAGTGGTTCTTTGTGCTTTTCAGATAAAGATCCATTATTGTTGCCAGCTTATGTAAAAGAATACAAAGTATTTTGAAAAATACCAATAAAAGTACCTTACCATTTCTCTAAGGAAGTCTTGTGTTTGCTTTTAAATAAGAACTTGTCAGAACTATCTGAAAATGAACATCATTGCCAAAAACATTTTTACAAACTGAACGTTAGTTTTCAAATTTATCTGTCTTTCTCTGACATTTCTCCTTTCCTCTTGCTAAAGGCTATGTTACATTGGAATTTATCCAGTGCACTGTGTCTTCTAGATTTGCCCATCAGCTTCACTATTATTATTCTCTCAACTCTTTCTGATATCAGTTGTGCCAAGATTTCAGTGCAGAGCAACTGTGTAGCCACAGAGGTTTCTCCCCTGGTGATTTTAACTGGCACAAGTTGTATTATGGCATGATTTTTATTTCTGTGAAGATCAAATGTGGTTCTGCTGGAATAACTTCTTCTCTCTCTTGTATATTCAGTAATTTTTGATTCCATACCTTCTGGGTTGTCTAAGTGAAACTCTGGTTGGTACTGTAAGTGATGGCACCTTTCTCCATAGAACTATAGAAAAACTCTAATAAACTTGTTCAAAGCAGGGACAGCTGTGAGATCAGACCAAGTTGCTCAGGGTTTTACTCTCTCTTCCCTCATTGACGTAATTATTTTAATAGATTTCAGTAATTTTATTAGTTTTATTTTCCAGGCAATCTTAATCTAATTTTTGGCTTCAAAATTTGATTATTCCATATAATTAACTGTAATACTCCAATTGTTCCAAAGACTTTTAGCTAGAAGACTGTTTTCTGATGGAGCTTACATTGCTCTGTTCACCTGTTGCTTAGTCACGTAAGTTATTTCTAAGTGTGAGTAATCCTAACGCTTGGATTGCTTTTTCTGTGCATAACAGGAAAACAGAAAGGTACCATTGCAAAGTGATTGCAATTTGAAGTGCATGTGACTGTTCAAAAGCACAAAATGAAACATATAAATCAAAAGTAGTTGCTTGAATGGGCACAAAAATGTCGTGTCTTACAGTATTACACTGAAGAAATTCTCATCTCTTTTTTCACTATAAAAAGTTATGCATGTTTAATAAAAGATAATTCCAAGCATGAATCAGTTATTGTGTTTTCCCATAAATTATAGATGGAAGAGGTATGGTTCTCAGCAAAAAGGAGAAAGGGGAAAGAAACTTGGCTTTCTAACCTAGTTGTTGAGTTACTTGCTACTGACAAGGATCACATTTTTATACAAATTAAAGTTTAAATTAAGTTTAGCCTATAACAAGTACAGGAGTCCAGTGCATGAGCTCAAGAGAAAACTACTGGTGGAGTGTGTCTTCCTGATCAGACAACTTTGATTTTATGACAGTAGTGGAAACAAGGACATGTTCTGAAATATTTCAGAGAAAGCTACCATCCATTCTGTTCTATCCTGTGCAGTTCTGACAGCTTGGAAAAAAAAAAAAAAAAAAAAAGAATGTCTCCTTTTGTGTTTCGTTCCACTTTGAGACAGACACCTTTACACAGAAAAAACTTGAATTCCAAGCTATGTTGTAAACCTCCTGAAACAGGTCTTAGTGATGAAAGTGCTGAGCCACGTTTGCAGCTTGCCAGAATGGCACATCTGTCACTATAAAAGCTGTACTGTGAAGCGGCAAAAGAAAAACAATCTATAATATGATTCTTTCTTAATGGTAAATATAATGCAAAGCAAAGACAGGGAATTTGCAAATTAAACCTGACATGATCTAATCCTGTTTGTGCAGTGTTTAATTTTCAGGTGTCTGAGCTATGTAACATACAAGTTAGGAAGCCCTCTACTAATACAAATTACAGTAGCTGAAGGAGGCATTAGCTCCTGCCCCTTTTAAATTGTGGGGTTTTTCTATTTATGCAGGCCCTCCCTGGATCACTAACAATGCATTATAATTATTGTTTAGTGACATTGCAGGGAGTAAACCTGCTAGAACTGAAATATGCTTATTCGATCTCTCTCCTTAAGCGGTGCCTCTTGATAGCTCATTTCAAAATGAGAACTGACACCTCATCTCTTTGTCTCCCATAATCAAATTCTCTTCTTCTTTCATAGGCTGCTTTTCAGAAGGAAATTGCATTTTGCTGTAGTTTTGATGTTTTGTGAATCTGTGTTACAGGTAAAGGGGTAGTTGGAGGTACAGAGTCTTAGTTGTGCCCTCATAAAAAGGCAGTGTCAATTTTGTTCGTATCAAATTGAGCTGAGTAGCAGTTCCATGAGGGCAAATAGAACTGAAGCTTAGCTGATTTTAATTTTATTTGCTCAGATGTTGAGGTGTTGATAGGACTAGAGATATTTTGTACAAAAAGGAAGCTTTTTGCTGCAGATTTGGATAAAACAAAAGAAGTTAATGAGACCTCCTCCGGAGGCATCAGAGGGGCATTTTCCCCTTTGCATCCTGATTTTCCACAGCCCTGCTTCTTTTCCTACCCAAATTTAGCACCTCAAAATATGCACCCCAAGTTATTATTCCAACTTGAAAAATAATCATATCTTAAAAAATTCTGAGCCAAATATATCTATAGATATATTTAATACAGAGAAATGGACCTTTTATTTTAAGTAAGTAAATAGCCTGTTTGCATCAGCCCTCCACAGCTGAAGTACCAGTTAGGTGTGTAGTTACTCTCTAGTCAATGGGGAGAAAGTGGCTCCTGAGGAAGAGCATTTTGTCCTCTTCATAGCTGAACCACCTTTGTGGACTTGCCTCCATCTACAGACAAACAGTAGAGTCCGGTTTCAGTAACATCCCCAAATATGCATGGCATATGATGAACTTCTGTCATACTGTAGAACTGACTGCAGAACTGCAATTGCAGTGCAGAGGAAAGGGAGAAACTGTTTGGCAGAAACAAATATTAACCTGGAAAAAGAGGAATCCAAACTGGGCTAAGGTAATTTCAGTGAGTATTTTCACAAGTGATGTTTTCCTCTCTTGTGTTTGATTCTGACTCTGTTTACAAGATCTTAATAAGGATCAGTGTAGACACTAGAATGCTTCCCTGTTGATCATGTTTATAGACCTCTGTGAAAAGCAGAATGAGGAGCTGCTGATGTTGGAACACCTATAATCTCCTCTGTGAGGACCTATTCAATGCAGAAGTAAAAATGAATTTTGTGTTCTCCTCTGAAGCAAGTTTGTTTCTTTACTTGTTCTAATATCAAGTAAAAGGAAAAAGACACATTCTAAAGCAGCTGGAGTTGTATTTTTGGTTTGTTGGGGTATCTTTACCTTAATGTATAAATGAATAAAAACATCTTAAAATACTTTATTTGTTCTTTACAAAGTTGACTTTCATGAACTTGAAAACTAATAACTTCTTCACTGACTGTAAGTACAAAGCCCTGTGTGCTGGGTTCAGTGTCAGCTCATACTGATGATATGTGTGATGCAAGGATTGGATTCTCAAATCTGGTATCTGTCTGGTTTAGCATCCTTAGGAAAGGGTCTTCAGTAGGAATAACTGTAGAATAAGTCTGTGGAGGCTGTGATAATTGAGTGTACTCCCTGACCGTTTTGCACTGGAAGTGAACCATCCTTTCATTCAACTGAATTGGAAACTGTGCAGGGAATTATTGATTACACTTCTCTGTACTACTAAGAAAAAAAATCTGTTCTCCTTAAACTGGACAAATAAAAAGGGTGAGTTCTACACATTTCAAAACCAAACACAAATCTCTAGGCTGCTATACTTACATTGTGGAAAGAAAAATTTATAAATTCCATTGAGATTGCAAAAGCCTCCCCCAAACTTGAAAGACCCATGCCATATACAGCAGTATTATTACTATGCATTATTATTTTTAATAGGCTAATTACTCCTGTTTCCTTTCAAGACTGGTTGTTTTTTATCTTCAGTATAGCCCACACCTGTGTGTGGCTTTGATCTGCAATATGGAGCAAGATAGTTTCTCACTGCCAGCAGAGAAGTACGATGGCTCATCAGTTCTCTTGTGTACACAAAGGGACAGATTGCTGCAGACTGTGAATGCTGAACCCTGTCTGAAGGAAAAGGCTCCCTTTTTATAGCCTTTTTTCCCCCACTTCTTATAGCAAATTTCCCTGATCTGTTGCCAGCATGGTTTCTTTTAAGGATGTTTCTTCCAAATATGCATAAAGTGTCCTGTGCTTCCACATTCCCTCCAGCTCAGTAGGAGAAGCTCATCAGTTATTTTGGACAATTTATACAGCACGTAGTAGGATGTGCACAGCATGCTATACTCCTTTTTTTTAATACAGTGGAACTACTCTTAACGGATATATTTTTTTCCCAATTATAATTTTCTGCACTCTTTTGTAATTTAATGGGAGAATCTTTTTTTTTTTTTACCAGAGAAGAGAACAATATACAACTGATGTAAAAAACAGGTGGAGCTCAGATCCTGCCAAAATAGCATCAAATTAATACCTGCAGATACAAGACATCATTATAGCTCCGTCTTTTAATTTTCCTTAAAGTTATGGATATTTTGTTAAATTTTTGCAGTATAACACAGGATTTAGGATAGATTTTTCATTCTAAATTTACCAAGAAAATTAAATCTATTTCATTTGCAGAAGTATAAAATTATGGTTCTTCACAAAATCCTGCTAAATTCAAAGAGATAATATGTTCAGGACAATGGTCTGTGGAATTGGAGAAAATTGTAAGTAACAGTGGTCAAAGAGCATGGGGAGAAAATGCAGGAAACCAATTGTGAAATTTCCCATTTGTTGCAGGGATGATACATAAATACGCAACAATTTCCTGGAAAGCCAAGGGTCCTGTACTTTTTCTACACCTATTTCTGTAAAACTGTGTTCACTTGGATTCAGAATAGGCCTGTTGGGACTTTGTTCGATTTAGGTTTTCAGTGATTAGTTATTAACTTTGTGTTGCTTTTTTTGACTTATTTCTGAGACTGATGACTTTTGCTCATGTACTATGAGAGGTGTCTTCTTCCTACAGTTCATGTCTGCAGTGTTTTTTCTGCTGTAGCTCATACAATTTAGGTTTATCTTCATTCTTGGTTTTCTTTAATTTCTTCCTGCATTATTTTCTATTTTGCAGCATAGGGTGTTTGATTTTGACTTCTTCCAAACCTTTTCTTACTGTTTTCTCTAAACAAGAATATGAACTTTATATTCAACAGGTAGTTCACCCAAAAGGTATATGAAATATCATAGATCCAGCAATCCTTACACAGATAAAATGCAGCTTGCTTATACTTTCTTTCTAATTTATGTAATTCCATCTAAACACAGCAAAATGAATTCTGTCTAATTTTCCATTTTTCTTCTCAGAAGAGAGTAACACAACAATCCATGTCACAAAACATTGTTTATGTACTTCATTTTAAAGTCTTAGAGGAGAGAGCAGGAATGAAAGGGACTTTCCCAGCTGAAATGGTGGGGTTTTTTTATCTTATCTCTTGTTAGTCATAGTATCCCTGTGGAATGGAGAACAAAAGTGGGAGTAGAGCACTTCCTTATCTACTCACAGCTTTTCTGAGGTGCTTAGAAAATTCAAACATAAAGTCACTGCTTAGAAAATAACAGACTTAGCACCAGAGCAAGACAAGTAAATGAACATTTAATAAAGTTATGCCCCAGAATATGCTTGCAGTTCAACATTAAAGAAGGAAATCTACAATTAATAGATCAATAATTCATAACAAGGAACATATTCCTTTAAAATAAGAAGTTCTGGTAGAGATAATTTCCAGGTCATCTAAGATAACATACTCATTTTTGTAATGTGGAAAACAAAGTCTGGTGAAGACCATTGCATGCATTCTGGCTTTAATTTTTTCACTAAAGAAATGTTTCAAATATGTTAGAAGCTGCTTAGACTCAGTGCTTTAGTTTTACTTTTGATTAGAATGGCCTAATTGAAGGTGAAAGTAAAACTGGTAACAAATTTAGAGAAAATTACTGGAGGAATTTTGAAAAATTTAAGAAGGTTAAAAAAGCTCAGAAGGGCTTTTGAAATGATCATTGCAGGCACTCCAATCACATGTAACACCATAATCATTATTTATTTTGAGATATCTCACAATCATAACCATTGGTTAATTGTGCCATCCCTGCATGCAGATAAGGATGAGATCTGCCTAAATTGCAGTTTATTAATTGTCAATACCTGTTATATTTCTTTGAGATCTTCACTGTGTGGGTTTTATTTTTTCTTAGCTTTAATTCTAAAATTTTAGCTCAATAAAAACTTTTCTAGCTTTGGAACATTTCAGTATAGAAACACTATAATAGTTATATATATGCCTTTGGGGTTTCAGCTGTTACTGAAGCAAAGTCTTCTGGTTTTCAGAAACTTCCAGAAGCAGAGGGAATAAAGGTCATACATAGTTTTGATAACCCTCATCATCATCCTTCTATGGTTACAAGGATATTTTTATTTATATGTGCTCCACTTTTTTCTCTGCTCTATGCCAAGTTTTACTCCTCAAAACAGACATTTCATTTTCAAAGAGAGATCTCAGGAAATCAAAACTTTTTTTTAGAGTTGACCTACAGTGATTGTAAATCAAAATCACCCAGGCAATGGAGAAGAAAGAAAAATGTATGCATACAAGATGGAACTCTATAAAAAGAGAGCTAAGAACATCCGCCAGTACAAGAAGCCATTCAAATATGGGAATCATGAATAATGTAGTTCTCCAGTAGACTCAAAATGCCCAAAACAGAGGGCAGGCACATTTGCTAATACCACAGGCCATTAAGCTAAGGAAGAACATAAAAGAAATTACTTCTTCATTTTCACTCAGCAGGGCAGTGACAGAACTTGATCAATTTTGAGTTTTTCAGACATATCATGATTGAGATAGAGTTGATTGTAAGACAATAAAGTTCAGTGGAAAAATTGGTTGAATGGAGAATATTCAAGTCCAGCAAGTCCTGTTTTGTATCCTGGTCTTGCTGCTGATCAACACCCTGCTGTGCTTGGAACATTATACTGTTGCTTGTGCTGGTACTTGTACACAGTGTGGCTTAGTAGGCAGTTGCACCCACCTTTGCAGAGCACGACATAGAAGCGTGATTTTGTGCCCGAAATCTGTCAATAAACATATGCTAGTTTGAAGGAAATAATCCTATTCCTATAAGCCTACCACCATCTAAGACTGCTTTTCCCCTTTCCTCACTCCCTGCACAGCTGCAGTAGGTGGTTGTGCAGCTGTCCTCATCGGGAGCATTGCTGTGCCGTTAAGGTGACCATGCTAGTCTCTGCTGACATTAGGTGTGTTTTACTTCTACAAGATGGACTTCTGTCTCAGTCAAGCCAGAGTTTGTCCACCTAGCAGATTAGGCTTTAACTGGCCTGAGCTGGGGTCACTGGTGCTACCACTATAGCAAAAGAGTCAGTCTCTCCTCAGGGTCTAGTGCCCTTTTTCCTGACACTGCTGCAGCTGAGCCATGCTGTAGCAGTCAGTGCTGTATGCAACAGGAGCAATTGTAGCTAGTTCTCCTTCTGCACGTGCCTGGCAGTGAGTGAGAATTATTCTCTCAACTGTCCTGTCTGTGTCAAACTGGGATTGTCCGAGGCCTGCCATTCCCAACCACTCAATGCTTGGATGCTGCTTCTGAACTCAGAATCATACAATTGTCTTTGGTCTCCCTCCCCATTTAGCCTTCCACT
Source organism: Aphelocoma coerulescens (assembly GCF_041296385.1). Classification (NCBI taxonomy): domain Eukaryota; kingdom Metazoa; phylum Chordata; class Aves; order Passeriformes; family Corvidae; genus Aphelocoma; species Aphelocoma coerulescens. The sequence goes on from NC_091015.1 coordinate 94,572,157, forward strand.
ACTGAAAGAATAACATCAGGACTGAGCTCCAAACACTTTGCATGGATTTGGTAAGACCTTTAGTGGAGTGGACTGACTCTGGCTGCAGGCAGACTGTCCTTCCTTCAATATCTATTTACATGTCAGTGCCCCTTTTATCACACACTGACTCCAGAGCCAGTATGTGCACGGCAGATAATCTAGCTTTGAGAGTGTTATGTCTGTAACAGGTATGTGGTGGGAGGGCAAAAGGTCAAAAATACAAGTTTTGCATAGTTGGCAACAGAAAATTCAAGGCTCTCATTTAGCAGAACCTCTAGAAATTAACTTTGGCAGTAAGTCTTTTTATGAGGGTAATCAGTGTGAGACTGAATGCCAGTAATAATAATGTTAGCTGTGTGAGTTTAAAATCAAGTACTCATGACTTATTTTCAGGAAGACTTAATGCCTAATACTTCAATTCACTCTCATCAAAAAATGAGATAATTATCTCTAATTCTCTCCTCTGGTGCCACGATTTTTTTATTGTGTAGAGACTATGTATTCTTAAAGCAAGTCATTTTTAAGTACTAATCAGACTACATATGACAGTTTCCATGACAATCTAATTGAACACTAGCTTTTAAGTCAGAAATATGAAATAATTAAACTATTTATTTAATTGCTTGTATGTTATACCTTTCCCAAGGTAGTGATTATTTTATTCAATATTCCTCTTTCATATATGCACACGCATCCATACAGATTCACTTTTTAACAAACATGTCCCGTGAGTACCATCAGAATGAAAAAAGCCTCAACTTTGTCAAGCAATATTATTTTAGCCTGAGCATTTAGTTTCCCATTTCCACAAAATAGGAATTATTTCTTAAATTATGACTCTCTTCAAGTTATTATATTTTGTAATGTGTATCCTTTAACATTTAAATATTTTTAAAATTAATTAATGATAAAAACTTTTGATTTTTTAATAATCTTAATATATACTGATTAATTATTATTCATAGTTTTTGGTTCTGAGGTTAACTACTGTAATGATATTGCACACTGCAATGATAAGCATGTAGCATAAAATTGGGGAAAAAAGCCATTAGTTAAAGAACATTATATATTCTACTGTTAAGTGATTAATTCTTGGTAACATTCTGGATTTACTGTTGCAGTGCATATTTTTTAAGGAGAGATTGGATTTATCACTTTTATCACATAATGCAGATTAAAAAATTGAAGCATTTAAAGTCCTTGATTGCTTATAAAGGTGGGAAAAACAGTTTATGTGAAAAATTTTAAATTCTGTTGATGGCCTGACTAAAGCAAACTTTCTCATATAGCATCCTGATCTTACACCATATCTTTTTCATAGCTAGTTCACTTGGCACTGCTGAACCTGCATCATCATGGGGTCTGGCATTGGGTAAGTGGAAGTGATACAGGAAAAAGCAGCCTTCTTCTGCTAACAACAGTTGCAAGAATATCCTTCATAAATGAGAACATTTAGAGGCAACATAATCCTCTTCAAAGGAAAATTCTGTGTGTTTTGTTAAATTTTTCATTTCTTCCCAGCACTTCACAACACCCAGAAATTAAAAATCCCTTCAAACTTGACAGAGAACTTCAGTAGGAAGGTTGAGGTTGTAAACTAATTCTTAAAGTTTGCATATGGACACATCAGGGCTCCAATTCCTTTGATACTTACCTTGTTTTTTCTTGCTGTCATAGTTTTATGTTTAAGACTCATTAGTGTGGTAGCCTGCAGCCAAAATGCTGTTAGTTATTCCTGGTTTCTCTTTAAAGAACATGGAGTCTAGCTGCATGAAACAAGATCAAATGACATTCTTCTTTGGCTAGTGGTGACAGACTGGTGCAAGTAGATTTTATTGGATTGCTTCTGCAGCAGTTGTTGCAAAAATAGAAAATAGATTCATAGACTTACAGAATCACTGGGGTAGGAAAAGAACTCTGGAAATCATCTAGTCCAGCTCACTTTCTCTATTCAGTCAGTGTCAGCTAGAGCAGATTGCTCAGGACTGTGTCCGGTCAGATTTTGGCTCTTAAATGAAACAGTTATTTTCATTTTGGAAGTATTGGATTGTCACAGGAAACTGCATTTTTTTCTGGGAAAAAACAAACCAAACCAAACCACAAAAAAAGAAACAACACCTATGTAAAGAAAGGTTTTGAAGTATTTGCTGATTTTTCTTTTCATATTTGACTGTACCCTGAGTAGTGTCATCCATTTCCACCTACATTGTTTGACCTATAAATCAAAATTTAATAGGAAAAAGGCATGGTAGCAGTATTTCAATTTCAGGTTTATACTCTTGTGGTAGGTTGACCCTGGCTGGATGCCAGGTGTCTGCCAAAGCTGCTCTGTTTTCCTTCCTCAACCAGAGAAGGGGAGGAAAATATAATGAAAGGCTTGTGGGCTGACACACGACAGGGAGAAATCACTCACCAGTTACCATCACAGGCAAAAAGACTTGACTTGGGGAAACAACTAGGGGTCCTTTGAAAAAAACATAGTGGAAATGGCCAGTGTCTTGGTTACAGAGGTATACCTCTCCATTGAAGTATTTTTCTGCTCTGAGCACCACAAAAATTGCTGGTCACTCTCCGGCTGCGTGAGGTTCCATGCATGCAAAGCAACCACACATTTTGTGGTGGAAGTTCTGAGAGGCAGTCTGCACAGGGTGAAGCGTTAGAGGGAATGAGTTTAGCAAAGCACAGAATCCCATACTCAGCTCTGTTGTGGGTAATGCATTGCCTCTGGCAGCAGTCAGGTGTTTTTTAGTAGCTCAATAAGTAACGTCTTCAGAGCAGATCGCTCCTAATTTATACATGCACTCATAACAACAGGTATTCTGCTTCAAGCACCTCTGCATGTCTAGGTAATGAAATTACCTTGAATGACTTAATTCAGAACTAAGTGTCCTCTTTTTATTTGTGTGTTTTAATATGCATTAAGGCTTACTCCAGAAAGCATTGATAGTTAGCTCATTCATTATATTGATTGACAGGAAAACATCAAGAAAAGCATCTCTGTGACCACTTTGTCAAGAGCATTGCCTGAGCGCTGCTGTCTCTGTGTGTGTTGGCATCTTGGCACAACATCTAAATCACTAACAAACAAGATGCCATTCTAAAGAGAACAGTAATATTGGTTCTGACAAAGCATTTAAAAACAAGCAGAGGATCAGAGAACCCCAGCTCAAGAAGGAGAGCATTGGATCAAGTTTTATCTGCAGAACTTTTCTTTCTCTTTTTGCCTTTCTCTTCCCACCCATAATCTCAGTTCTTCATCTGTCCGTTTGTCTCCCCCCTCTCCACTCCTTCTCTCTGGTATTTTTTTTATTTAAAAACCTTTAGAGAAACAGTGACAGAATTCACTTCTTTTTTCTTTTAAAATTTGTTGAATATTTATGAATCTAGAAGACTTTCAGTGATTCATTTTTGTTAAGATTTTTGTTTTGATTTGTTTTTCCAGGAGCTGTGCTCAGAATTGTAGGATTTCAGGTGGGGTGAAGCAGATGATGCTGTACAGGATGAGTAGTACTGCAGTGAAACCAGTTTGAAAAGCAAGCTTGTCAACGTCTGGGCTTACAAAATCATTTGTGAAGGTATACAGTTAATAAGATAGAGCAATTAGTCTCTTCACTGGCTTGAGAAAATGAAGCAAAGCAACTTCCAGAAGATAATTTCCATTTCACTGAAATCTAGAATGGTACATCTTCACCATTCATTAGGAAAAAACATCACGGCATTATCTATGAAAGCTCTGGTAGCCAGATGAAGACAGTCCTTTACATTGGGCAATTAAGTAAAATAATAATTGTCAGTTTAAGTCAAGGCTACATAAATTTGCAAGCAATAAGTGGATTGTATGGAACTGTAGAATCACAGAAATTATCTCTATTTATTCAGTGATTTGGACTATGGCGATCTCTTTATTAAATCTATGACACATCTGGGTGCACAGTTGATTGAAGTTATACTTACATTTCCATTCATGTTGAGAATGATACTTGCCATGAATACCACAGGTCTCAGAGGGCTGCATGTCAGCTGGTTTGTAACCATCCTTCAATATAAGTAAGTCTCTTTCTCATACAGTTTGATGTGATAATTCTGTGACAGTTCAAGAAAGAAATAGCAGCTAACAACCCAGAGAAGTACAGTGTTGATGTAGATCAGTATATGTTACTTGCCTGTACTTGTGAGCTAAATTTTAGAAGGCTATGCGTGCAGCTTCTGGATTTATCTGCATACACTGTTGTCTCATGCTTAATCATAAAAAAAGAAAAGTAGGATTTGGGTGAAAAGGACATTTGATTTGTACTCAGCCTCAGGGGAAGGAAGTATTCAAAAATAAAAGAGCAAGTCTTCAAATGCAATTTTGTACACGGGATTGTAATTTCAAAAGTTGCCAACGAGAGTAATCAAGCCCTTCAGATGAAAGTCGAATTTAATAATAGGCCATAGTTTAAATGATTCTTAATGCACTCATTTCCTAAATGGGAAGATAATCTTTTTTTGGAGGCACTTGTGTATTATTTTTGGAGCCACTTTTTCTGAGTTCTGTTCTTTTGCACAGCTATGTAAAATTCTGCCATATATATATATGCTGAGAGACAAAACAGTCTGCAAAGGACATCCCAGATGAGAACTTTGAAAAACAGGAGACAAAAAACAAAGCTCTGCTAAAGTGGTATAATTCCTTCTTTGCATCCTTGTTTTTTATCTTCCAAAGCTTTGCTTATCAGTGGTTAGTTATTTTTCTATGTATATATATGTATATTCATCTTTCAAAATAAATTCTCTGTCTCTCTGCATTCTTCATAAGCAGTATATGAACTGAATCCAAGTTGATGTCAAACTGAAATTAGGGGTACTTTAAGCCTCTTGTAACTATTTCCATTTAGAATGTTATCACTCACATCCAGATCAGCTAGACTTCCAAAGTCCCTGGTGGAGGTACTCTCCATTTTAGTAGCAGTTTCTACTACATAGTGGTGAAAATAGGAAATGACTTGTTGGCTTGGCATCATGCAGGGCTAGTTTAACTCAGGTGAGGCATGAGTTAGGCTCAGTGTGAGGCATTCAAACCACAGGGAGTCCAAAAACAAGTGCCCATCCCAGAAAACAGTGCAAAGTAGACAAGGTGGCATTGAATTGATGACGTCCACCACCAATAGCAGGCTTGGGAGGGTGAGCATATCACCTCAAATTGCCCGCTAATATGGTGTACTACAGTTTGGTGGGTTTTATCAGCCAAGAAACACACAAGATATGTAACCCTCTTAGTGTGCTGCTTGGTTGCTAACATTAGCTGAGAAAAAAATGTTTAACTTTTTTTCTGTTATTTCATGTGAAGAAACCAGAAATTTGAGTGGGAAACAAAATGAAAACTATCCAAGAGCCATTACTTTAGAAGTCTCTGTTGGACGTTAAAATTGCAAATATATTGCCTGTTTATTGTAACGTCATTACCTCTTTGAAGTTGCAACAAAAGGCTTGAATAAATAAAACATCATAGTTAAAGCTCTTGATGGGGCATAAAGCAACATGGGTCTGCTGGGTAACACCCCCCGAAATATCAATGAGTAGCCATAACTCTTCATACAAACTGAAAAGTTACCTGGACATGCTTTGGGCAGAAGAATGTACAGTTAAATACTTCCTGGGCTAGATGCTCTAGAAAACCCTGTTCATCTGTATCCAGATGTTAGTTAAGGACAAAATAACTAAAAAAGAGGAGAGAGGTAAACCATTTCACATCAGCCAAATATTTCTTCTGTTCACTGAGATGTCTTTTAGGTAAGAGCTCAGTTGCTTCTCCAGACAGTAGGTATCTGTAAAGCAAAAGGACAGTCAAACTAGGTAGTGAAACTCCAGTAACCCCACTTCCTTGCCTCGAAGGATGAATTCAGACTATATCTTTGGTTAAAGTGATTTGACATAGTTCTACTGCAGAATTTTTAAATCTTAAGATGCATTGTTTGCAACTAACATTTTTCATAAGTAAAAGCCTTGCCTGTAAACAGTATAAGGTTTCCATAGCACCTGGCAAGTCTGTCCTTGAAAAAAATTAATTCAAGTAAAGTCAAATCCCTAAGATACATATTATAGCCTGAGGAAATGTTATTGGGATGCAAACTCTTGGATGACAGCCTTCTACTTCCCAACTACAGGCTAGGCACAAGTTTAAAGCTTATTGCTCTAAGCTTGGGACTCAAAGCCTATCCAAAGAATTTATTGAAGTTACAGAATGTAATTTAGAAACCTTTGAAATATCTAAGACAGGGACCAGAAGCTGATTTTAGATAGACACCACAAAATAAACATACAGCTAAAATGATCATGTATTAGATATATGCCAACTCTTCTGCTTTTAACTAAAAGTGAAACACACAGAACGGTCAGGAGAATTTCATTGCAAGATATTAAAGTTTTATAAGTTCCATCACTCCAAGAAGTACTTGGGACTACATGTAAAAGTTACCACTAAATTGTTTCATAAATAATTGCTTTCATTTTGGTAACCTCTTACTAGAATTTCTGTAGCAGTCAAATAAGAAATCTGGCAATTAATCATACACCAGTCAAATATCAATCACATAAAACTCAAATGCAAACCTTCAACTTCAGAGTTGTCTGTAAGTAGCAAATACAATTGACACTGACTTCTGATCCTCTGTGTATTCTTTAGGTTTCATTAATTTTAATTATGTTTATCTTGCTCTATGTGCAGTTTCCATAAATGCTGAGCAATGAATATAACAAATTATTAATGTCACCATCATAATTCAAAGGCAGCTGGAAATGTGCATACATTTGTTATTTTAATTTTCATGCTCTATTGTCAAAATGTAGATTATGCTAAGTGTTCTTTTGGGAATTATTAATTAGTCCAAATTCCGTCAGTAATAATGAAGTTAAAAGTCTCTAATTGTATGAGTACTTTGGGATGATTACATTATACTAAAAATGCAGTGGATCATGGAGAGTGATAGGGGGGACTGTTGGTTAAGAACAAAACACTGAACAACAGAATACCTGGATTCTTGTCATGTGTCTAGATGTGTAATCTGTGTATCATCTTTTGTAAGGGCAATGTTTGTTTTTCTACCTTTGTCAAATAAGTAAATATTCAGTTTAGAAGGGTATCAAGGTGTTTTAATACTGGCTATTTTACTATCAACAGCCCTTTTATTCATGTAGAAGACAAATTTGACAAAGTTTGCATGAAAACAGGAATGCCTGGAACCACTTTTACAGTATTATTTGAAGCATGCCGTTAAAAGAAGTTAGTAGTCTAGAATATTCATATTAGGCAGAAGTGTGATGGGTAAAAGGCATTAGTCTTGAGCTTCATAGTCTCAGTTTTGTACGTTGACATAACCAGTAGCTGTACAAAGTCATGGCCACCGTGTTCTTACACAGACTACTGACTTCCAAATGAAGCTCACACTCTGAGCAATTTGCTCAGCTTTCCAGACAAGTCAAAGAAGGCTTTTACCCCCACAGTTTACATCTGGAAATTCAGTTACAAGTCTGAGAAAGGCTCTATGCCAGTACCCCGGGTTAGTTGTGCTTTCTACCCCTGCTGATTAAGATTTTCATTGCAGAAAATGAAAAAACTTAAGAAGCAATTTGCATTCAAAGGAGATGGTGTGACATCTTCCTCAAATGAGGACACCAGACAAAGATAGGACAGGGCTTTAGTAATTCTTGAAACTTTACAGGCTTTTGCACTAGAACAAATAATGTGTTCCTGTTTTTGTTGTTTGGGGAAGGGGGTGTGGGTGGGTCGGTTTGCTTATGAGTTTGGGTTTTGGGGTATTTGGGGTTTTTGTTTTGTTTTTAACAAGAGAAAATATTAAGAGCTATGTAATACTGTCCACGATATCCATAACTGAGATGTAGTCATAGTAACTGCTGTAGTGAATTCCCCTCACTACTTCTGTTTCTACTGAACTCTGACAAACCATACCAGTTCTCCATCTTGTCTCATATTGGATTTGATGGAGGTATACATGGTATTCAATTTGAACATCTGGCCATATATATTTTGTTCTTAGCTCTTATTTATATTTTCCAAGACTAAGAGAAAACTGTGTATGTATACCTTGAGTACATGTTCATTACACATTGAGACATAGTTTGCTATATATAGGCCTGACCTGCTTTTGATTTAAATGCTAACTGGACAATGTAGAAGCAAAGGACTAGGAAGCAAAATAGGAAGAGGGATTTATTTTCCAGAACCTATATTCAACCTGAAAAGGGGAGGACATTGCTAAAAAAGGCAACCTCTGTTTCATTGTGTAGATCTATTTCATGTTGAGACCCTTAATCCTTTGGTATAATGCCAGATTTAACTCCGGAAGTTTGTATCTTTTCCTCTCTTTATTCTATTTTTCAATTTGTTTGTTTGTTTACCCTTTTGTTGTTGTACCCACTGGATTTCATGATGAGATTGCTTTTTGTCCACAGAGACAGTCTCCACAGATTAATCCCAATACAAGAACGTTCTGTGAAGCTTCTGAACAATTGAAACCTCAAAGTTTTGAGGGTGGAGTATGAATGAATGCACATCCTCACCCCGCCTGTTGCTGCAGCTGTTACAGTGGCATGTAAAGAAAAGATTTTTCCCATTAGGGTTTCAGTAAGGAAAGGCCATAGTCTCCACTTTGAATTGACACTGAAAAGTCTGTCTATTGAGAGGTGCAGTACAATATTCATTTGCTAGTTGATAATAAGTTTTGCCAAGATTTGAATTTGAATGGATGCTTGGCTCTCTGTAAATACAGAGAAACAAAACAACTTTTCCAAATAAAATGCAACAGGTATAGAAATCACTATATGTATTGTTCTTTAAAAAAAAAAAAAGAAAGCATTAAAGAGGAGATAAAAAAAGACCTGCAAATGAGCAGGGTGTTTTGGTAAATATTCTTGTTCACTGTTACAGCTGTGCTTTTCTTTTACAGGGAATTTTGCTATTTCAGGGCAACTTTTTTTCCCTACTTTGAAATAGGGCTTTTGGCAATGTCTTTTTTTTTTTTTTTTCATGTAAGAACATATATGGAGAATTAACAATGTGCTAATGGAACATTTCCAGACAGCTCTGGTTACTACAAGCCCAATCACAATCCTAATTGGCAAGCTGAGCTACCTAAATTATTCTAGCTACCTGCAGCAGGGCAAAGAAGGATGATCCCAGTGATGTTACAGGAAACTTGTGCAGGAATCACATAAAGAAAGATCACATTGATTTTTTTTTAATTTAAAGTTGATTTTGGATTGAATCGTGCATAAACTTCTGTGGGAAGAGAATCAGTTTTACATGCTGCTACTGTAATTATTTCCCACCTTCTGAGTAGTCCAATCCAAGTATTTGCCCACTCTTTGATTTGCTTCGTAACTTCTTTTAGATTCTTCTTTGGAAAAGAATGAGATTTGAAATGACTGCCTGCTTTGCCTAAGTATATCTCTCATGAGACCTCATCATCTGTTGTGGAATTTCTTATGATTTTTAAATTACTTCTAGAGTCACAGAACCATAAAATGGCCTACTGTCGAGGTTTGATGCTGGCCAAGTGCCCAGCACCCATGAAAGCCTCTCACTCACTCCCCTCCACAACTAGACAGAGGAAAGAAAATTTAAGGAAGGGTGCATGAGCTGAGATAAGGACAGCCTCAACTCAAAGATATTAAGTGAATTTATTACTAACAAACTCAGAGCAGGATACTGAGAAGTAAAATAAGTCCTTAAAACCACCTTTTTTTTCCCCCAACCCCTCCTTCCTTCCCACAGAAAGCACAGGGAGAGAGGAAGTGCGGGCTTTGGTCAGTGTTTAATCTAAATTACGGTTATAATATTGTTTATTAGACAGTTTCCTGAAAAGCTAAAAACATTGGGGAATTATGGTGTGCTCTTAAATGTTGATGAAAATTGGTTGAAAAAGTTCTGTCTGATGAGCTGAGATAATGATAGAGTCATAAAATGATTCAGCTTAGATGGGAAGGACCTTAAAAGAGCAAGTCCAACTTCTTGTGGAAAAGGGAGCCAAGACGAGCTTGTCTGGCACCCTGTCCAGTTGCATCTTGAATGCCTCCTGGTGGGGGCTCCACCATGTCCCTGGGGATTGTTCCAGTGGGTGATTGTTCTCAAAAATTTTCTTTCTTAACCCAATATGAAAGCTCTCCTCATGCAACTTGTACCTATTGCCCCTTGCCTGTTCCCTGTGACTGACTCCCTGTGAAGGAATAGAGCCCTTCTGTGCTGTTAGTAGCTGCCCTTTAAGTACTGAAATGCTGAGATGAGTTTTCTTAGGGTTTTTTATGCCTATTTATTGCTCAATGCATTTTGGTTTGTCGATAAAATGTCAGGTTTTAAAGCCAAACTTTCATGTTTTGTTAATAATCCCAGTAAGGAGTCATTACTTGTCTAACTTTGTAGTTTGCTCTTTGCACTGAAGTGCAGTCAGCTGGGCCTACAGCTGCTAAGCCAAGGTGCTTGGTGTGCAGCAGCTTCTCTTCACCAGTGCATGGCTGAGTATTGTCTCCAGCTACAATTTTTGGAATGTTTGTCTCCAAACAAGTTCTCGTTTCACATGGGCCCTTCTTTGCACAGCTACCAGTATGAAAGCAAAGTGCTTTCCTGTCTCTACATTATTTGGCTTAAGTTCATTTGAAAAGTCTTTTGTTAAGCGGTTCTCAATTGCAAGTTTCCTCATAAAGCCTCAGAGGGTCTGAGTTTTGCTTGACACAGGATTTTGTAACTTGGAATCTGTGCAGGATATTATGACCCACTTACATCTGTAGCTTCAGTTGAAAAATATCCTGAGATGTGTATGAGTTCCACCAGGGAAGTAGAGGAACACCTTCAGAACAATGATCTGCACAGTGCCTCAGTCTGGAAGCCAGACTATCCACAAGCTGGACATTAAAGCCTTCTTACATACTATCCAGATGAGTCCAGATTATAGAGGACATCAACTGCATTTTAAGGAAAACTTGATCAAAATAGAGTTTAGTTGGAAGTTTGTCTTTAGGAAGACTCTCAGTAAAATATATTGAAAATACTTTTACTTGCTATGTGAAAGTCCATAAACATATTTAGTCAGAACTAGGCTTCAATATATTGCCGTAAGCTATATTAATTCTTACCTAGAATATCCACATTTGTGCAATTTGATTGAAATAGCCTAATTCTGCACGCTTAGCAGTATGCCTTATTTTAGGTAATCTAAATTAAGTTTTAAAAGTCTTTCTATTTGCAGGGAATTCAACTTGCTTCCATAGTCATAATTAATTGCATAAATTTTGAATGTTTCTTTCTATTTATCGGTCAGTCTATCTACCTATTTATCTAATCAATTGAGCTTTTTTTTATTTTGAATAACTTCTCTGAACAAATACAGACAAATCCTCATCTGTGGTTGAGGCAGTTTTTAAGGACAAAAGTGTTTCTTCCATTATGAATTCATCATTAATACCAGAGCAGTTTTTTCTTAATACAGAAGAGATACACACATACTTCTTAATAGGGATTTAATTCACTGCTGTGGTGCACTGTGAATGTATTTAAGTTACTCTATTATGTTATATGTTACTATAGTAAAATTATCAAATTCTGTAATAATTTCAATTCTTTAATAGTGTTTCCTATGGAAATTAAAAACAAAATTATCTTTTGATAAGCTTGTTTTTAAAAGCTGCTTCCAAATACATGGATTACTCAGAATTCAGAGACACTGTCCTTATTGAAAATTCAATGATACAGCTCCTATTAACATAAATACAACTTGCTATAGGCATAATCTGTCCCTTCCCAGAAAAGCCCAACAATACTCTGATGTCTTAGGGTTCCAGGTAAAAAAAGGACATTTTTAGATGAAAACCTGTTGATATATTTTTGTCTTCCATTGCTCAAGTCAGTATACTTAAATTTTAAATCACAAAAATTATAAATATTGAAAGAACATGGTTATACTATGCAAGATTTGCAATGAGGTACTTGTAGATGCAGAATTAATTTCTGCCCTTGATTAATGACCTCACAACGATCATTCATAGCTGTGCTATGCTCTGTCACTCACAAGTTACACATAAGGTCATCAGTAATGACTAGAAATGAATAATGTATTTACAATCACTCCATTCAGTATCCTTTATCCACACGCATCTCCTTGAAAACAGGTTTCCTAATGAGGGCAAGACCTTAAGAAAGACATAACATTCATAAACAATAAAGTAGATATTTAGACAACTGCTTTTTAGGAATATTTATGGCATCTAGTTTTTAATACTTATGTAGTTATGTCATGTTCAGTCCGATATGCAGAGTTCTGGCTCAGTAGAAAGTCCTACACTGAATTAACAAGATTTGAGCTGAGTTTAGTATCCAGATTTTGGCACTTGGTTGCTTTGCTGAATGGGGGATGTGTAGGATTGGAAGTGGCTAAGGAATCCATTTATTTTTCTGTCATTGGGTCAAAAAGTAACAGGGAAACTCTTTCACAAAGATACCACCTGCCCAATTTAAAAAAAAAAGGCAAACCTTCATGATTTTGCTCTTGTCCATCAACCCTTTCTTCCTCACCTTTCCCAAGCCTAAGCCCTCTCTCAGAAAAGTGAGACATGGGAAAAAAAAAGAGGCTCCTCAATAAGTAAATGTCCTTGCTGACTGCAAAGTCAGGCCAGGGATTCTCCAAGAATGGCACAGGACAGAAGGAGTTACTTATAACAGAGGCCAAATTTAGATTGCATAAGATTCAAAACTTTGCTCATCACATACTTGTTAGAATTTCTTTTTGCTTCATCTCTGACCTTCTCTATTCCCAAGGGCTGCATTGTAACAACATTTTCCTTCTTTCAGTATGATTTACATTTAGTGAGCTGACACAGCACCAATTTTTCTTCCATAATACTGTTGCAAAAAATTCAGCTGAAGAGCTGTGTGACTACCAGCCTTTCAGCTGCCTCCATTGTACACCACCTCAAAATCATGTCTCTATCCTAACAACAAGTATCATAAGTGGACATAAAGGACAAAAGAATCATCTGTAATCTCTGCCTACCTGCTAATTATGAATATTTTTTCTATGCAGAATAATTCCAGATTTCAGTTTGTTTTGAGTGGGGCTCTGGGGAAGAGGGGAGTGGGGTGAGGAAGGGGAGGATTGGCATGTACCTAGCTCTAAGCAATATAATCAGTATGAAAAGTGTCATCTTATTTCCTTTCAGAAAGTTTGTCACTATCTTAAAAAGAATTTGTACAGGGCCAACACACTTATTAAAATTCATAAGGTCTTAACTTACCTGGCTATGCCATTAACTGACAGGCTGTTTTTTTATCTGTCTCCATTTCTAATCTCACTCTCACATGAAAATGGGTTACTTTTGAATGTGGTAAATAGAAAAACGATGTCAATTTGATTTCTCTACCCTTTGTTTGTCTTATTCTTTGTCAATCACATTATCCATGTAAGGTATCTGAAGCCCTTCGATTCTCTCCTTTTGTTCCTCTTATCGTTTCTATTGTATATACACACGGGTCTCGCCCACACACCCACGAGCACACACGTTTAAAGTCTTGACACGCAGCACTGACAGGCCCCTTAGATTGCCACATGCAGATAAACAGATGTGACACTAAATATGTCATCACTCCTCTGTTCAAATAGCTCTTTAGCTTCAATGCCAAGATAAAATAAATGTTGTCTTTTTATTTTCTCCAATCTCATTATATGTGCAAGGGACTTGATGTATGAAATCTTTTCATTCCTTACTCATAGAAACTCCTTTTTTAGTCCATAATGAGATGCTTTGTTGTTGTTGTTTTAAAACTGCTTTTCTGTACTCATTTGAAAGGTATGAAGTTAGAAAATATTCAGAAGTTGAAAATAGTGTTAATTTAACCCCTCTTTATATTATAAAAGTGCATTACAGGAAGGAACTTATTCTCAGCCATGGCCTAAATCAATACTGGCAAAGCCAGCCTTCCTAAATGTAAGCCTTCCCCAGAGCTTAGTGACTTTGAATTTGGTCTTAAAGTCCTGATTTCTTCACCTAATTAAAGTCAGTGTGAACTTTGGCATTGACTTTATAAGAAACACAATTAAAAAAAAAACCAACTAAATTATTCTATTTCTGCACACCTCTCCCTCTTTCTCAGAAGCTGTTCATAGCACTGGGGGGTGACCTGGAAGGATTGTGAGTGGATGAAAACAAACATGGGGAAGATTGTCCTTCAAAAGTAGCCTCGCACCACTGTAGACCAAGCTGTAAAACAACGTGGTGACGTTTTTAGCCCTAACTAAAATGAGCAGGGGTTTGTTTCTAAAATGTTTCCTCAATTCTGGAATATTCTGTTTTATTCTCTTTCTGCTACAGGGAATGTCTTGCTTCTTTCTCTGACATGGTCACCAGACTCATTCCCTGCTGGCCAGCTTTTTCTATAATTTACCTCTGCTCAGATGTTTTGTTGCCTAGGCAACATATTCCATTCAATTTTACTTTTGTTCTAAAACAACCGCAAGCCCCTCTTTAGTATATATCTGTGTCCCTGGAGGTGGACTGAGGTTGTTTGCTTGTTTGTTTAAAAAGGCCAGGAGTCAGCTCTTGATATGACATGAAACTAATGCTTTTCCAAAGTGAGCCAACCAAACCCATCAAAATGCTTCTAATTATTAAATGTTGGTTTATTAGGACGTAAACATATCACTGAAAGAAAACAGTTCTCAAAATAGAGAACCTAAATGAAGCTGTGAACATAAATCTCGATGAACTCCTCCAGCATGGGTCCCTTCTATGCAGTGCAATCCTTCAGGATCAGGCTGCTCCAGCATGGGTCTCCTGCAGGGTCACAAGCCTTGCCAGAAAACTTGCTCCATCCTGAGCTCCTCTCTCCATGGGTCCACAGGTCCTTCCAGGAGTCTGCTCCAGCATGGACTTCCCAGAGGATGACTGGGCATGCATCTACTCTGTTTCTGCAGGGACTGCAGGAGGATCTCTGTTCCCTTGTGGACCTCCATGGGCTGCAGGGATGCAGCTGCCTTCCCATGGCTGGCACCACCCACTGCAGGACAATCTCAGCTCCAGGGCTCCTGTTACCAAAACCTTGCCACACAAAACCAATACAGTCCATAGAAAAAATGTCCCCTTTCTACTTCAGCAATTGTAAGGGTAAGCATCATGTCTGTTTATGCTCATGACCCTGTCCTCCAAAACCTGTGCAGTGGACACCTGCCTGCTACTTGTATTTCCATTGCTATACTCTGAATTCTGAGGACTTCAGAATGTAATCTGCATTCTCCATAGTGGAAATAGATATCCTTGAGCTGCTAGACAAGAATTACAGTTCATTTGCTCTTCCGTGTATGAGGCAGTGTTTTCCTCAGCCATAAGTTATGAAATGGTGAGAAAATGGCTAAAAAATTCTAGTCTAAGGACAGATACTCTTCTTATAATACATTGTTTTAGGATTTAGTAAGAAAATGTAGAGAAATGTCTCTTTTGTAAGAGGTTTATTTCCCACTTTTTCTGTATGCCCTGAAATGAAAAGTGAAACAAATATTTTCAATAACAAATAGAATAAACTTGAGAAGCTGTTTTCCTAATCTGGATGAATGTTTGAGAGATAAAAGGAAAGTCTTATTCAGAAGAGAGGGAAAGAGAAGCAAAAGAAGCTACAAAAACACAATTAAAATACAGCTGAAACTAAAATAAATAATGAAATGAAGGTACCACTAAGTCAAAAAGCTATTCATGATATTTTATGAATAATTAATTTACTTAGAGGTCTTAAACAAATTAAAAGAGAAAAACACCCCAAAAAACTAATGAAAGATCTTTTTGACCCTCCAAGTTCATAGTACTAATATTCAAAACAGGCAATTTGACAATAACAGGAAATTTTTCTGAAAAAATTTCAAAATGAGAAATGCAATGTAACCTGCTTTTTTCTTTCAATATAGTGCTTTTTTGTTGGTGGTGTTAGAAAAATTTGCTTCCAAATCCTACGTTGCATGTGGTAGAAGGAACAGCTCATGTATCTGCTCCCAAACTCTTCTGTTCCTTCTTTGTACCCCAGCAGCACAAAACACAGCTACATCTAAGATTTTGGGAAAAAAGCTCAAAGATTTGATAGAAATATCATTAAGGGTTTTGATACCCCTTTGTAAAGCAGGTGAGCACTTTTTTTCTTTGTTCCTTTTTTTCTTTGTTCCTTTTTTTCTTTTTCTGTCACACACTCAAAGATGAGATCTTTATTTTACTCTTTGTCTTACACTGTGGCTGCATCATTCCTTGAAGATTTAGCTACAGTGATACCAAGGTTACAGAAAATTTTATGTTTTTTACATTTAAAACATTGTTCCTGTCTTACACTCTATGTCCAGAGCCTACATCTTGTCATTGCATTTGAATAATTATTTGGACATATAGGACACTTAAACAAAATGTTCCAATCTTCCTTCGTTGAATGTAAATGTGCAGTGTTACAAATTCACTGGTCACCAACAATTCAGCAATAATGAATTAATGTGTCTGCACAAACAAGAACAGTGTAACTGAAGTCACATTCTTTTTGCCTGTCTCTGAAGATTTACTTTAACTATTGAATAAATAGCCAAAACAACTCTTTTAGAATAATGAAAAATACTGTGACATATTGTATGGTATTGCTCTTATCCTTTAAATAAGCTTCTTTTATTACATAATGCACATCATGTATTTTATAAGAACATAGTAATTCCATATTAATTGCAGTACAATCTGTGATTTGAAAAGCCAGTTCTCTTTGTAACAGAAAGCCTTTGGATTTTCATATGAGAATAGTAAAAAATTAGTATTACTTTATGAGGCTAATAAAACAGCAGAAAGATTATACTGCTGTATTTTAAATTCCTTTTTCTTGTCTCAGTGTATGAGGTAGGAGCTCAGTGTCTTAGGTAGGAGCTAGGTTAAAAAGGTGAAATTTTGACATGAATTGTGATTAGGTTGTTTTAAGGGCCCTCTGATTCTTACTGCCCAGCTTGAAGTACCATGGAGGAGCTTGATTTTCAGACATGTTCGGCACATCACGAAATCAAAATCTCTTATCACAGTTTGCCTGCCTGATAGCAAGGCACACAAAGTGTCCTTTGATTTTGAAACTCTTGGCCACTACTTCAACTTCCCCAGTTTCCAAGATCCAGGGATCTTCCTTCAGATGCCTTATGGCAGCTGGTGAGGGGTCAGTAGCTCTGACTCAGGAAGAGGTGACTGGTCGGGGGAGATGGTCCCGAAAGGAATCGCCTTCCCAGGGCCCGGTGTCTTCCCTCAGCTGCTGGCAGGAGGGCCCATGCAGAGACTGTCAGCTCTTCAGTGATTGTCAGCTCGTGATTCCAGCTCAGCTCTGCAGGGCACCCCCAGGCCAAACCAGAGAGAGACGAGAGGCTTGAGTAGCTGGTTCTACACAAAGTAACTTTATTATTCTGGCAAAGGGAAGGCCAGGGATGAGCGCTCTCTCTCGCAGGGGCAGAGGGCTAGCTTTTATAGGGATACAGGGGGTGGGTGCCAGAGAGTAAAGGCCAATGGGTTACAAGGGATCTGCATAGGGTCTCCCAGAGGATTCTGGGTCTGTCTTTTTCTTGCCATAACTGAAGAGTAGCTGCCTTTCCAGGGGGGAATCCTGCTGGGAGATTTAGGCAATCTCCTTATCTCAGCAGACATCCTTCCAGGGCAGTGGCTGGGCATACCCTACAACGCATTACCAGGAATTGTTGCAGTTCAGCTAAACTCCTTGTCAGATGTCTACAGGAAAATTATGCTATTTCTGTAACATATACCTACAGAGATACTACCAAGCTATTTCAGCTGGCTAGAGTGCATGTTATTTTTGTCAGAAAATTACGCTGAGTTTCTGTCAAAAGCATGAAAAGGATTTTTGACTCTTTAGCCCCACAGCCTTGTTATTCCCTGCTCTGGCATGCTGTGGAGCATGGAGGGCAGCATGCTGTCCTGGATGCAGGAGGCAGAGGACACCTGTCTCCAGCCTTAGCTGGAGTTCCCTGCAGTGGGGGTAAAGCCACAGCGTGGAGAGCATTATGCCCTCCGGAGAGAAGGAAAGAGAGCGGCAGTCATCACCTCCCTCACCCTTGGGCATGCTAAATGTTGGTGTGGGCCTCTGTAATACACCCAGGACCTGTTCCCACCTGAGCTCTTGGGGCACTTCTGTCAGCAGCAGTAGAGAAAATGGTGTTATTTACTGACATTTCTAGAGGTGCTCGTGGCAGGTGGTGCCAGGCCTGCCAGTGCTGCACAGTGTTGTGGTGAGTGCTGCACAGCTCAGCCCAGAACTGTTGTTTAGAGGAATTAGTCTGTCAGCATGGTTCAGCTCTTACAAATTGCTAATGGATTTTGTGCATGTGTTATCTCGAGCTCCAGTCCTGTGTGAATGTACTTCTGGAAAACTATGTTGTTATAACTAATAGCTCTTTGTCGTGTATAATTGGGAGGAAAATTCATTTCTGATTTCTGTCAGGTTTGTTTTCCTTTTATTTCAGGTGTCACAAGGTCCCGGATCCTCATTTTTCAAGTCCTTTTTGTTTTTCAGTTCTTTCCTTGCATGTAAAGGCAATATTTAAGTCACGTTTTTCAGCCATTCATCTTCGTACTAGAATCATAGAACCATAGAATTTTTTGAGTTGGAAGTGATCTTAAAGATCATCTAGTTCCAACTCCCCTTAATTGGACAGGGACAACTTCCACTCAACCAGGTTGCTGAAAGCCCCATCCAACCCAGCCTTGAACACTGCCAGGAATGAAGCATCCATGACTTCTCTGGGCAACCTGTTCCAGCTCCTCACCACCTTCAGAGTAAAAAATTTATTCCTGATATCTAATCTAAACCCACCCCTTTTCAGTTTAAAGTCAAGCTAGGTAGACCAAAGGTATACAGAATCCTGCACCCTATAACAGCAGACAGAAGAGGATGCTTAGGGAAGAATATGAGAACAGGACACATCTAGATCCCTCCCCGTTACCTTCTCAGCTTTCAGCTTATGTTCCAAATAGTGAAGGCAGACGATAGCTGGAAGAAAAATTGCCATTTTTTCACAGACAATGACAAGATGAGGAATAAATGGATGGAAAATTTCACCCAGGCATAAAAATCAATAGCTGAATTCATTTGGCCTTTCCCAATAAGCAGTAAGATGTCAATGTCAGACAACATCTGATGTTCATGTAAAAAATTCTTTTCTTATGCATAAAGTCACTCATACCATTAGACTTGGACTAGATTCAGGATTGAAACCTGTATTCTGACTTGGAGCTGTAACATTTACTTAAAGACAAAGAATTTATTATAGAGTCAGTTCCTAAAGTGGGAACTCCTCAATGCTTGTGTAATTCTCAGGTGCAGGGCTATGACAGGCAAAGCTGGTCACATCATTAGAACTTAAATCAGTGCAACAGGAGCTTTCAATGTGCAAAACAAGGACAGTACAAACCTCGGGCTGCTATGCATGGAATTTTCTGGGCAATCCAAATGGTGATTAGGAAAGCTTTATACACAGGATTTTATGAAAAATAGCAATGTTTTTATAGGTGTTAAATTATTAATCCCTGTATTATTTACGGTAATATTTTTATCATAATTAACCTATTTAGTATTAATGAGGATGTACTCTGTGACATGAAAGTCCAATTAATTTTGTACTTAAAAAGCCATTCCATTTTTATGCCGCAGCATCAGGACATGAACATTATACTGTCACAAAACCAGAGAGACACAGTGGGAATACTATTTCAGCAGTCCACAATATAGGAAAAACATCTCTCCTTTTCACATCTTCAATCCTCAGCTGATGTCAGGCCCAACATCAGGAGCACATTTTTGTAAATTTATACCAGTTAGATGCCTTCTAAATTCTAAGTGAAAATTCTAAAAGTCTGATGTTGTTTTTTTTTCATTTTTTTACCTCTCTGCCCTTCATCTAACTTCTCCTCTCAGGGGATCTGCAGCCTGCGAATGCAATAGCCACATTTTCTTAATAACAGTGTCTCAGGTTAGAGTTCCCATCACAAGTTATTTGGTAGAATCTTGGGCTAGAGTCAAGAATTTATTTTTTCCTTTCTATAGCAACCCATAGAGCTGTGTATGGGGATTTTTACTGAAAGATAGATTGCTTGAGCTGCATCTTGATTTGGCTGAAAGCTACACACCTTACAGTGCAAAGGAGCACTGCTACTTTTTTTTTTCAGTTTTCTGTCTGTTTGGTTGGTTTTGGTTGTTTTTTTTAAAAAGACAGACCTGCCTGGCTGCATAATAAGTCCAGCGTTAGGAGTAAGAGAGTCATGTATTTCTAACCTAGCATGATGATGAAGCTTTGACAATGCTGTTCTGGAGGAGCAAGGCCTGAGGTCCTTTCAGTCTGATGCCCATTCTTCACAATGTCTTTGAAAGTGCCAAATATTTTGCCTAGTAGGCATCCTCTTTCCTCTTGTCCTGTAGGGAAGTTTTCCACCACATCGATTTACTTTCAAAGTAACAGCAGTGTCCAGTGAAACTTCCATGAATTGCTTCAAACATTTGAAAAGATGTTTGATCTACCTCCCTCCTCTGATGTTTCCCAAGACTGGTCACTGCTCCAAAGGCCACAGAAGAGATAGCCTTGACTTAACACATCAAGCTTTTGGAAAGTGATGTCATTCTGAAAATTTTTCATTTGTTTTTACCAAAATTTAAGGTTTTTTAAAAAAATTTTTTAAAGCCCAGCTTATTTCAGCTGGTGGTGGGGTCCGTGGCTCTGACCCAGGAAGAGGTGACTGGTCCGGAGAGATGGTCCCGAAAGGGATCGCCTTCCCGAGGCCCAGTGTCTTCCTCTCAGCTGCTGGCAGAGGGGCCCTTGCAGAGGCTATCAGCTCTTTAGTGATTGTCAGCTCGTGATTCCAGCTCAGCTCTGCAGGGCATCCTCCAGGCCAAACCAGACCAGAGAGAGACGAGAAGGCCCGTGTGGCTGGTTCCGCACAGAGGAACCTTTATTGTTGGTCCCCTCTGGCGAAGGGGAAAGTCAGGGACGAGCTCTCTCTCCCCACAGAGCCAGGGGGCTTCCTTTTATAGGGATACAGGGGATCAGTGGGGGACCAGTGGGTTACAGAGGGTCTGGGACAGACCAATGGGTTACAGAAAGATCTGCATAGTGTCTCTCAAAGGATTGTGGGTCCACTTTTCCTCGCCATGACCAAGAAGTGGCTGCCTTTTCAGGGAGTCCTGCTGGGCGATTGCAAAATCTCTTGTCTCAGCAGAGATCCCTCCAGGGCAAGGGCTGGGCATATCCCACACAGCTCAGGCAAGCTCTGTTTGAGATCAGTGCAGCTGCATAAATGATTTTCTTGTTGCTTAGGTTACTCAAAAAGGAGGGGAGGATTTCGTTTTGGTTTTGTATAAAACTACTTATTCTAGGTAGGCAATGCTACAGAGGTAATTTATTCCTATCTGTCATAAAATATGCCTCTAATAACTTTGAGAATCTTCATCTCTAATGCTAAATGAAAAACACATTTAAGGCTCTCAATTTAGTGTCTCATCTCTAATACAGTTTTTCTATGTCTATTTCAGTACCAACATTATAAGTAATTTTTTTTAAGAGTATACACACAGTCTCATGTATACTTACATTAATATGAGTTGTCTAGTGCATGCTAAAGCAGTTCAAAGGTATTTTTTTAAACAAGTGTAGGCATTCAGCTACAATAATACTTATCTGCATTTTATACAAAGCACTCATATGTACACACAGAAATTTATGCTCCGTGTCTATGACTTGCTTTACATACTGCGAGCTGAAAGAGCTTAAGATAAAAGGCTGTCAGAAATTACTACTTAAGAAGCACTAAAACGTGGTGGGTTTGTTGAGGTTTTTTTAATAACTATTTTGACAATTTCCTCTGCTACTAAGGAAACCCTAGGGAAAACATGGGGGCTTATCTAGAATTCTGTTATTTGTAAAAAAATATTTTCTGTCTTACACTGAAGGTTGTGCACACATTTTTGTTGCACACTGATTTTCTGTGTATGCCCAACAGGCTTATCCTTGCTAATTTAGAAAAAAGATGAAGTGGACTTACCTGGACAAGGTACACATGGCATGTGTTAAATCAAACCAAACCACACTGCTTGAGTGAGAATGTCACAGTAGCACAACAAGGAAGACATGGTCTTCTTCAGCCTGCATGCTGAATATAAGTACCTTTTTATCTTTTCCCCTGCCATTCCCCCCTTTTAAATGTTTTATTACTGTGATGCTTAAACAGGACTTTGAGAAACTTACACTGTTCCAGTGTTTTCCTATTCCATGCAGTCACCTCAGGAGTCACCAGGCTCTCTGTGAGCACTGGCTGGTTTTCTTGCCCAAGTTGCTCCTGCAGGAAGGGCTTCAGCAATGTCCCCATCAAACACTCAGGTTCGTCTCTGCCCATCGATGTGTTGAGAGGAGATTCAGCAAGCTCCAAAGGGTTACCTAGGATTTTCGGATGTGGTACTCTTATCCTAGTGAAATTTCCACAAAGCACTGGACCTTCTCTGTTCTTTATACTCTGAAGCAGTATTTCTAAATGATAATCTCCTTTCTTGGCTCCAAAAGTCTATGGCCTAGTTTTACAGAGTGTGGGCAGGCAAGTGCATTTATAGCTATTTGTTGATGTGTATAAGACTGCCCTGAGCTACCTGGATAGCTGACAGAAGGACACAGCAATTTTTGCCTCTCAAGTTACAACTCATGTGTAGCAATTGCCTTCTTATGTTTGCAAGACACAGGGAATTAATTGAATGAAAACTTGATCAAAATAATTTAACAAAGGAATCACTGTTTTTCTCCTTATCTGTGAAAGAATTCACATTATTTTAACAGCATAAAGAATTATCCTCGGTAAACCTTGACTGTCAAGATTTTGTATGCTCAGAAAGTAATTCAGTTCATGTTCTCTCCTCTTCTGAGAGATAAATGCTGAGGAAAAGCATGGCTTTTTCCTTATTTAATTTTGCTGGGTTTGGTCATATAGCAGTTGCAGTTACAGGTCCTAATTTTATGCCCTGCACGTGTTAGGAGGTGTAAAGTCATGAAGTGTATCCACTTGGTATATTTCTGTAGCCAAAATATTTATATGGGGCATGCTGCTGATGCTCCAAGCTGTTATGACCCAATTATTGAGAGGTGTCTCTGCCTGAATTAAGGTGCAAAGGAGACCATATGCTGAAGTCAATAGTATAGATTTATTAAAAAATAAAAAATACCCTAGGGTATATCACCGTGTCCCGCAGCCGTAGGGAGGAGGAGAGAGATCCAGCAGGCAGGAATTGTGCAGCAAGATTGATTTATTTAATTATTTTACAAACTCTTTTATAGACTTTTTTCTTCCTAGTCTAATTGGACAAAGGATCAGCCACCCCTTGGGGTGATTGGCTAAAATCCTAAAACATCCATTGTCAAAATATTTTTCTACTATACCATAAACAAGACTTTTCAAGGCTGCAGGTGTTTTGGTTGTTTACATAACTCTGCTACCTCTTCTGTGAGAGAGAAAAGTCTCTCAAGGGCTTAGAAAATAGCAAGAAAATCCTTGCTAGCAGCATTTTTGTATCCACAAAGATTCTATTTAACAGTAAATTTAAGGTAGAGAGAGAGAGGAAACAAAGGAGAGCAGGGGAGAGACAGTTAGGGAGAGACAGATTAACTAGAAAAACGTCACCACCTGTCGATGCAGATGGCATCCCATTGGTCCTTCTGCTGCTCTTCTTGGTGGTGGGGGTCTCAGAGTCATTCTTCTGGAGTTACCACCTTTATACCATCCAAGTTCGGGGTGTCCATGGGGTGGTTCCCATAACTTGGAGTGGCATGTGGCATGAGTTGCTTCATTTCCCACAGTCTGCCACAGCGGGGATTTTTGTCAGGATGCATTAACTAGGATGTGCTAACAAAATCTCAGCTCCACTTGGTCTGGAATTAACACCTTCCTGTTGCCAATTCCTCTCTTCTTTGCTTATCTCAAATTCCTGCTCTTCTGTGGCTTTGACAGTGTTTGAGGCAACCCTGATGTTTAAATCTCCTACACAAGCTCAAAAATCAGCACAGATGGGCCAAGAGGGCTAAATAAATCCTTTCATATTCTCTTTCTGTGGATGGGGTTAGTTCTTGAACTGGCGTATGTGCATGGGGAAGATCCCTACCTTGTTCTGCTGGTGTACCGGTGGTTTGGACCTTGGTCACAGGGCACAGCAGCGTCTGTGAGGAAAGGCAAGGCACACCTCACTGTTTCTAAGGGGCAGAAGGGAAGCACAGAGTTTTCCAAGCTATCTGTGTCAGGTTTATTAGGTATCTAACTTTGGTGTTATTAGTTACCTACACAGCAAGTGATGGGAACGTGTCTCTCAGAGATGGCTTGGAGCTCTGCGTTAGGTGGCTACATGCAGGCAGTATGTACCCTGCTCAGAGACCTGTTCTGGGTCCTGGGGGCTCCTGGGGTTGCTCCAGAAGCAATGCAAACTTTGGCTGCTACCAAGTGACTTTATGGTGAAGCACTTGATTTTTTTCTGCTGAGAAATCCCTCTTATTCCCCAAAGCAAGTGAAGCACAGCCAGCCAAAACAATTTCCCATTAAATAAAGAGTTTTTAACAACAATTTAAAAAAAGTAGCTCAGTGCAAGCTTCTCTTCTAGACCTTCTGCACTTCTATTCCGAGGTCTTTTCCTGTTAATTTAATTACTTTGCCATTTAGGAGTGAGGAGGGAGAGGGTCAGTCTCAAAGCACCACATTTTCTAACAAGTTAAATCTGCCATTTTCCATTGTACACCAAAAATTACACTGTCTTGGGATAATAAAAAGCCATTTCCAGAATAAATTATAGAAGTTATTTTTCTTCTGTTGCAAGTGAAACAAAGTGACATTACAACCCTAGTGGGCCTTCATGCTGGTGTTTATCTGAGAACCAGCAGGACTAAATCTTTTACCCTGCTTGTTCATCCCACGCTCATTCCCTCACTTTACCCTGGGTTTTACTCCCAGGTCTTGGATTTCTTTCCCCACAGGGAAGAGTAAAGGTCAGCCCAGGAAGAATGAGGAGAAAGTCATACCCGTTCTTGCTCTGCCACTGTTCAGTCACCAGTTCTGGGTGCTTGGAAAGGTTCTGGGTGCTCAATGACATTGATTTCCACCATCTGATCTCCAGGATCTGCAGGATATGCATCTTCATCTTTCCAAGACTGTTCACTCTTTTTGGGAACCCTTCTTTTTCATACCTGCTCTTCTTTCCAGAATTCAAGCCCCTGATTTCCCAATCTAAATAGTCCCTGTGCAGAAGCAGAATGTGTGACCAGCCCCATGGTTGGTGGCTCTTGCCTCTTATCAATTGGCAGACTGGGGTCATGCCACTTCTCTTTCATCCACATGTGCATTCACCCACACACATGAAATAATCTGTTACCTGTCAGCATTACCAACTTAAAGTTTTTTGACCTTAAAACACCTCCTAATGACAATGATCCTGCCATGCTTTTATTTTATGCTGCTGTTCAGTTCAGGGTCTATTTCCTTGTAAAGGCCAAGGTCAACCATAGACCATTGTTGATAATAATTTGAGAAGTCAAACAAAATAAGAAATCTGATTTCAATGTGCTCTTTTCCTCCCTCCTTTGCTACTTTCACGTAAGAACCTGTCAGACTGATCTGTCTATGTCTTCCTTTAACTGCACCTGATAAAGAATTGGCTAGTTAAAATTTACACCGTCGTCTTTGAATATTTTATGGATTACTCTAAAGCAAGTGGTATGAGTAATGAAATTCATCATGCTACCTGTGAAAACAGAAGTTGATTTAATGACAAGAACTTTTAGTCTGCTGCCAAATCTTTGCTGCATCACTGGAAGTGCTGCTGGAAGTGTCCAAGGTCAGAGTGGGTGGGGCATTTATCAACCTGGTCTAGTGGAAGGTGGCCCTGCCTATGGCAGGGGACTTGGAACTACATAATCTCTAAAGTCCTTTCCAACACAAACCATTCTGTTATTCTATGAACTTCAGGGCTTTTAGCTTCTAGAAGAAGGGCATTTTTGTCAGTTTAAGTATGGGTACTTACAAAATCCCTTAGTACAAATATGAAGATGATTTTGTTAAAGAGAAGAGGTTGCTCAGGTGATCATGGTAATTTACAGCAGTGACAGGAGTCACTCCTCAACCACCAGTAACAACAGATTTTCTGCTTTCTGTTCTAAGTGCATTTTATGCATTCAGTACATTTTATGCATTCATTACTTTTATGCATTCAGGAAAGTACCCTGTTTCATCCACAGGGTACAGATTGCTCTGCTTCTGCAGACCTGAGATTTCAAGGCACAAGGGTGAAAACAAACTTGGAATAAATTTAAAAGATATCTTGAAAGGTTGTTAGGATAAATAAATGCTTATTTTAATCAATATTTGTGTCCTAACCATCCTAACTATGTAAGTTCTACTTACAAAGGTTCTAACAGTTTTGATCAGCTCCTTGTAACTGCAGAGCGAGGGTCATCCTCCTCCTGCCAAGTTAAACTGCCAAAAGAAAGCATGAACTGGATGTGGTATTATTGTGTCTGCAGTTCCACCAACAGGTTTGTGAAGGTCCCACAATACTATTCAAAAAACTTGGTTTTGAATGGAAAATGCAAAAGTTCAGGTAATTTTAGGGGGATATAGAGTTTTGAGATTTTTATTGATCTAGCCATGTGTGAAGTGTGCAGTTTGAGATATAGATATTAGAAGAAACTAAGTCATTACTATTAAACTATATTTTCCATGAAGTATATGCTCCTAAAATATGAGAAAGTATTTTTTGTTCAGCATACATATATATTAAGTACACACACATAAATATATGTGCATAAAAATTGAAATGTATGTATTGTTGTTTAGTTCTGGATAGGGATAAAACTCCATGTTCATTCACTTACTGCTTTCTGCTGAGATTTTCCAAGGTGTGGTGGCATGGTTTATGTGGCCAGCTGTCTAGCAGGAAGGGATTGCCACGTTTAACTAAATTAAATTTACTTGCTGACAGATGGCTATGAATTTTGTTCACAGTCAGCAGTACCTGAATTATTTAAAGGTAAGAAGCTCTATATTGTACTATGACTCTCTTTAGTATAATTTTGCTGCTGTCTGTAGCCATCTTTATTGGCAACATAATGGAAGAAAATGTGGGAGTAGAGAAGAGGCCAAACCACAGTCTAAAGGCACTACTTGGTGAAACATATGAAAATAATATCTAGTTTAATATGACTAAGCCCTATTGGTACTCCAGGGAATGGAGTAAATGTTTCTGACTGAACACATAAAATATTACCACAGATAACTAATAAGGGATTTCTCATTTATGAGGAAAATAACCCAAATGCAAGGTAGGTCTAGGGAAATTAATTTGTTTATGTTAGCTGAAATTATTTGAAGATGTTTTTAGAAGTATAAACTTAACAACTAGTCAAGGCCCCATTGTTACCTTTTTAATTTTCTTGCAAGAAGGCCTGCTGAAAAACAAAAGCTGTCTTCCCTGGTTTTTATGTTTTTGGAGAAAAAGTAGAGATCTCTTTCAGGG
Source organism: Aphelocoma coerulescens (assembly GCF_041296385.1). Classification (NCBI taxonomy): domain Eukaryota; kingdom Metazoa; phylum Chordata; class Aves; order Passeriformes; family Corvidae; genus Aphelocoma; species Aphelocoma coerulescens. The sequence goes on from NC_091015.1 coordinate 94,599,746, forward strand.
AAATAACTCTCTGCAAGTGGGGATTCTAAAGAGGACTCCACATCAGGAGCAGAGTGTAGAAGACCTGACCTGTAATAACAGGGTAATTCCTTCCAGAAAGACCTAATGTGCCTTCATCATTTATCAGCAATAACTATCAGAAGGTCACTCACTTCTCCATGAAAACAAACATACAACGGAGGAGGTAATAAATTCATCTCTCCTGCCCACATCTAAAAAACCCAATGCCATTGTCAACATCTAGGATACTGAGCTTCAGCTCCTATGTCTGAAGTTATGAAGACAAAAAGAAAAAGGAAATCAGTTAAAAATGCACACATTTCTTTTCCTGTACCATCTCTTATAGGAATGCTTTTGTTGTTTCAGTTTATGAGTGAGAATAGCATGTGTATATTTTGGGGAGAAAACGGTACTGTTAACACTTTTCTAAAAGTAGGTTCAGCCTTTGCCTTTATCTCCAGTTCTATGTAAGAAGCAGTGTTGTATAAAAGAGGAAACTGTGAGATGTCCAGTAATTATTGCTGTTACTGTTCTTGTTCAGACAAAACTGATAGACAAGGTGGGATAAGAGTGAAGGAATGGGATTTCCTCATTGTTGTCCCGCCCTGTCTGCACATTAGCATGAATAACTGTACGGATCTTTAAGAAATATTCAAGTCATAATTCATAAAGAAATGGGATAAATCTTTGTAAGTTTATATGTGAGATAAATTTTAAAAATCCACTACTCAGAGAGTTTTTGTAAGAAGCCATACTTTTTTAGTCTACCTAATGATTTAACTTTTCAGTTAATTTTCAAAAAATGTCATTTTTTAACTTATAACAATGATATTATGACTCATGTGTATCACAGTTATGAGACCACATGCAAATCCAAATTCAGTATCAACACATGGGTCTCTTTTATTCATAGATGGAAATGACAAACCCAGTAGAATCAAAATACATTTAACTCACAATGGATAAAGCTGATTTCACAAAATAGGATACCTTGGTATCAGTTCATAGCCATTCACTGATTATCATATGGAATCTCAAATGTTGAATCCTGGAATATAATTTTCTCATTTGATGTGACTTCTTGATCACTTGTTCCTTCTAGTCTCTTTCTTTTAGAACTACTAACACTGTGGTAGCCTGTGTTGTTTCACTCAAGCACTTCAGAGCTATGGGCTGATCTTTCAGGGTGTTACAGTCATCAAAGTTTGGGTCAGGCAGGTGCAATCCAAGTGCAGACAGGTTTGAGATGGGGAAATAGCAGTCATAAAGTGACACGTGCACTGCACAGTAATGAAAGTCCTGAATTTGCTAATCAAGAAGATAAACAAATTGTCCCAAGCTTTCATGATCTTCAATGCTTGCTTAAGAGTGCCCCACAGACAGATTGGGCTGTGGTTTTTCCCATTTGGAGAGGGTTGACCTTCCTGTGATTTTGGACCAGACACAGTGTTCAGGCACCAGTGTTGGCGTCCCGTTAGTATTGCTCAAGTATATGGAATATTAACTTACTATTACAAAAGTAATTTTGAAACAGGAAGAGCTTGATATTTGGACAGAAATCTATTATCTACTTCACTGTTTTAAGCACAGTAAAAATTATGAAAGGTACAAAAAACTGTTCTTCATAGAATAAGACAATAGACATAGAGAAAGACAATAGTGATTTTTATATTTTTCATTATGTAAATTGCTTCAGCTGTGAGTTTTATCCAAGCATGTTTCAAAGGAATGGACTTTGGCAACAGGCAGATGCAGTTTTCCTTTCCCACTCAAGCTAACAAGATATCAAATATGAATGGTATCAAATAATCTTTGGCACATTGTAAGTCCCAGTACAAATTCTTTCGATACAGAAAGAGAAGTGGTTTTATCTGATACAATTTCCACATTTTTCCACAAGTAATGAAAATAATCTGCTAAATCTGCTACTACTTAGACCTAGCCTCTAGGGGAAATTCCAAATGACAAAGTAGACCAAAATATTTATCACTTTTACATTAAAGTAACATCAAAATATATAATAAGGATTGCCAATAGTAAATGTGATATTTATGGCCACTAAACTCTAATATTAATGTAATGAAACAATATGCCATATATTCTTTTATCACCATATTCTGATAAATCTTGTTAAAATTATAAACGAGGTCTTGAATTAGGAAAAAATAAATGACTTGTGACCCAAGTGTAGTTTCTTTCCTCTGTCAAATTCATTCTTGTTGATTTCAAAACTTGTGTGAGAGAGAAGGATCTTTGGCACTGTGACATTTGAATGATTCTGTAAATGGTCTGTATTTTCGGGTAGCATGCAGATGTGGGGTCTGCTCGAAAGACTTGAGGTTTCTTATTGGCACAAGCAGCTCACACAGGTCCACATCTACCAGAGGAGCTTGATTCAAACAGGACTTAACAAACATATTCCAATGTTTTATCCATTATACTCTGATCTAAGTATTCTAAGTACATTCTAAATCAATAGCAAGTATTTGTAAAGTAAAAATCAGTTTTGAGTTTCTCAGTTATTAAAATAAAATTTAAAATTAGAGAAAGCTTTGTTTTGTTGGCTGGTACCTGCTATACTTTTTTTTTTTTTGTGGCCTGGTGAATGAGACATTGTTGGGGCAGTTCCTCTCTAGGAAAAATTCCAAAGAACCATAAACTTAAAGACACTTTCTATACTTAATCTGCTGTACATTTTCAGACATGAAGCATTTCTTAGCCAGACCTTTGGAATCTGCAGTAAATTTCCTGTAAAATAAGTATTGATATTTACATCGAATTTATACAAGCACTTATTTACCATAAAAACAGAGTAATAATTTTATTAAAACTTAGTCTTACAGATGGATTACTAATGAAGTAATTCTAGCAAGCTATGAGAATATTCTATCTTAACAAAAAACATTGTCTTTTATTCTACCCAGTAAAAAAGTGCAATATAATCTTTTTAAGTTATAGAATACCTTCCACAGGGTATTAGACCCACCATCCTGAAAAACCTGTATTTAAGAAACTTGGTGGAAAAAACTTTGGTGTGCTGGACAAATTCACAAAACTTAATAAATTATTGAACATATCAGGATGAGATTGAGGGAATCAATACATAAAATATTCACATAAAATCTAACCCTAAAAGTTTCCACAAGGTCATGAAAACACCATTTTAATTTAAGGGACTCTATTTATCATTAGCACTAGCTTGTTGCTTCATGACTTACCCTGCAGTTCCTTACTTCTGGGGGCTTTTTCCCAAATTAATCAATTCAAAGATGCCATAGATATAATATAATTTATATGATCTCCTGAAGAGGTCTTCCATGTTTCATCCTGCAGTGAGTTAGAAATTTGTTTTGTTAATAATTCTGCACTTGCAATTCACTTGTATTTTCTCCTGGCAGTGCATTGTAGCAGAAAAAAATTGGATGTGGTTCATTTTACAGTACTGTTCCCATTATACCTTTAAAAATCTGTCCTTCATATTTCTGGAAGATAGTTGTATGAGAATAAGGTGTGAATCTTGCATATGGACATATGGGAACACCATACTGAAATCCTGGTACTTACTTAAAAATTATAGTTTTTCTTGTCTTACTCTCATTTTTAAGAAGTTATAACATATTAATCAGGCTTCACTTCTGTTGCATATCCTGGTGCTTAAAGACACCTTTGTTTGAACACCACAGTAGGAAGATAGCCTGTATTCATTTAATAGAGCCAACAATATAAAAGAATAATTAAAAATCCATGCTAAATTAACAAAAATTTTATAAACTCTGATGATTTTGTGGCAGTGAGATTCTCTCCAGCTAATCACATCACCTCTCCCTCCAAGAGCCACTGATTATATTTATTCCAGAAGTTGCTAGGTATTAATGAGCAGAATGGGTTGTAGCAGACCACTGATGATTAAAAAAATGTACACAGAAAGAATATCATAATCAAAATGAAACAGTAAAAAACCAAGTAATAATTCTGTACCTGAGTGCCAGCCCACTTAGGCATATTTCAGTTATCCAACAAAATGTTGACCAGGCAAAACACACATGGGCCACCAGATTAACTAACCTTCTGAGCTTACCTTTCTGCTGAAGAGCTACCCCAGGTGGTTAAACCTGAGAAGGTAGAAAATATGGGTGTGAAGATGTCAAACAAGACTCAGACAGCACTTTCTGAACTGTCAGCAGCCTTAGCCAATGATGATTTCTGTATGTATGTGCACTTCCCTAGAGATGTGATGTGTGCCTGTGCCAAAGCTATTTACTTGCTACTTTTTTAAGCAAAGAAGTGAAGTGAATTATTTACATTTTTTTCCTTCTGATATTGGAAAAGTAAGGCTGCATAAATCCCTCACTGCATTCAGCTGAGTTCCAATACTTCTGATGGAATTTAATTATAATAACATCCTAATTGAAGGTAAATTAAACAAGAGTATGACCAAGTGCTGTCACACTAAATGAAAATTTAAATTACACCAGTAACAGACAGGTCTGTCCTAGGATTATGAATTAAAGAGTGTGACATTTTGGTTTCAGGTTAATCAATGAATGCTTCACAAATATTCTGAAGCCTTGATGTATTATAGGCTAAATTAAATCTAAAGTTCTGACAGACACTGAGCAGGAGAGCAAAGTAAGTTCACTTTGGAGCAGAAAAAATATGAGGCATGGAATGATGAGTTTTTTGTCCAGGAGATGTGAGGCCCTGCCAGCTTGTGGAGCCCTCCTCCTGTCCTTCCTTCCACCAGTACATACAGAGTTGCACTTGGCTGGTATCTAACCAGCTGGTATCTGCTCTTCTGAGTTTTTGAAGTATCAAAGGAAACAATTTTTTGACAGGAAGAGAACAGCTCTGACAGATCAGTGAAGCTTTCCTTCATTTCTCCTAGGCCTTGTTTTTGACACCCTGCTTACCACAGAATATGCTGCTACACTTTCCCAAGGGAGTGCAGCAAGTGTCTCAGCCAGCAGAGGGAATGGCTGAGGGAATGTCAGCTGCTATGTGCAGTGTGATTGCCCCAAGAGCTTGTGTGAATGCAAGGAGGGACTGCACTGAAATTTTTGCCTCCCTCCCCTCTGTTTTGGCTCAAAACATAAGAAATATATTATTTTATCACATTGACATATCTATCACAATTTTATCTTGCAACAGTTATAAGTCCCAACTCCCTGTGGATCCCTTTTCTTCCTGACATGCAGCCTGCATTGGCCCCCATGCTGACCCAGGAAGAGCTCAGGCAGTTTTACTGACTCATGCTCTCCTCGTGATCACAAACTTGGATATTTCTTCACTGCTGTCCACCCCCTCTAAAACAAAACCCCTGATAAGAATTTGTTCCACTCTAACTCACCCATCATTTCAATCTCTTCCCTCCTTTCTGCTTCTTCAGATGTGTAGAAAACAAGCCTCTGAACAAAAACAAGCCCTTCATCAATACAGTTTGTCAGCTGTGGGCTCTGTGACTGCATTTTCCTGCTCTTTAGCAGCAGATCTTAATATCTCTAAGAAAATGACTGCACAACTCACAGCCTGTACTTTTCATCCATCCATAAATGCACAGCTGGCATCCTTATGGGATTTTCTATTATGTATATTCAGCCTAGCATTTTTAAAACTTAAAATGGTCTGTATCATTTCTCCTTTTGGGGGAAAAGATATTGTGGAAGCAGAGGGATGTTCTCTTAATCCTCTGTATTTATCTAAGGTTAGTTTTGGGATTTGGATGGGAAGCCTTTCCATTTTTATTCCTTCCTATCTTCCTTGGGGGCCCAAAATCTATGAGGTTACTAGTAAAGAAAAAGTCTTAGACTGGCATTAGGAAGCATGGAGCCTCTCTAGATAGGTAAGGGTAGTTGAAAACACAGCTCCCAGCCACCAGTTTAATGCTATGTCCCAGCTACCATTTTCTTGACAAGGAAAATTTCTTGTTGAGAGTTAGAATTAAGAGTCCTACTAATTCAACCAGAAGGACACGCACACACAAAATGGGAGTGGGTTTATCAGTTTGTTCTAGTTTTAATTGCTTTTGTTTACTCATTTAGACAGCAGTCTCAAAATGGTGTCTTTTGGAGATACTTGCATATTTAATCCTTGTGATTAAATTTTGCTTTCTTGCCTTCCTGAATTCTTTAAGAATTCTATTTGGCATCATAATTTCTCATTTCTGGTGATCTTTTCTAGAGCAGGCCAGAAACGGTCACCAATGCAACTTGATATGAAACATTTCTTTTTCCTTTAGACAGATAATTCTGTCTAATTGAGGGCCTGTCCCCACTTTCGTCAATGACTACCAAGAGAAAGGGATTGTCAACAATCTCTCTGTCATAGGTTGCAATGTAAGACGTAACCTAAAGTATGTATTCTATCACCATCTGTTAAAACCAGGTGGGGCAGGGTTCTTTATCTCATCCAGGACACATCCCTGATAACTCCCTCTGGGGGGTATCTTCTGTTAATGGGCCATCCAGCCTCACTGCACGACTCATAAAATTACATCCTCCTGTTGTGAGATGCTCCACCCAAGGGGACGAGCCAAGCATTCCTACCTGGATATAATCTGAGGTTTGGAGCACCACACTCAGCCCTTTCCTACTGGATTCTCAGAGGACAAGGGCTACATAACCACCACTGGACCTTCAGAGGAGGACCAGACCCTTTTACAGGATCACTGCTTCAACAGAACCACACCTATCACCTCAAGAGGACTGCAGCCACCATTTAACTGGACTGCTACCACCACCCTGCCCGACAGGGTGTCAGGCTGTATCCTGGCTCTGTCAGGGGATTTTTTTATTGTATTTATTTTTAATTTTCCTATTAAACTGTGGTTCTGATTTCAAGTCTCTCACTGGTTTGCTTTCAAACTAGTGCACTCTCCAACTATGCAGCTAGTACACTTGCAACAATGATGTGTTACATCTGAACAGTTTCTGGCATTCATGAATCCTAATTTCCTAATTCTGTGTTGCTGCTACACAGTTTAATGTCAATGGAATTCAATAACCCATTCAAAAACTAATAATCAATACAAATATTGCAGCTTAGAAGACGTCATTAGCCTTTTTCTTTTTCGTATAATGGGATAGATAGTAACCAAATGCTTTTAAGCAGCTGTTTCCTTTCCCTCTCCTGTCCAAATGGAACCACAATCACTTTAAAAGCCTGCATGTCTGAAAAAAAGTGATTCATTTTATTACTTTGAGAATTCTGGATGCTCATAGATGGACTGAATTCTGGGAAGATTTTATGGGTTGTAGTAAAATCAGCATAACTGTCTTGTCTTTGCACCTTCTAAGAGAAGGAGCACCCTATGACCTTTGGGTCAGGCTTGAAGGACATGGCTAAATGTAAAAATTAGATAACACGGCCATTCTTTGCAACATCTGACACAAGTAGAAGAATCCAAGTTATCTCCTAGGCTGCATATAACAGGAGACTTGGATGCCTCTGGTGTGATCGCCAAAAGGCAACGTATTCAGTAGAGCATCACCTGGTCAGCTCACTTGGTGTATATTGGTATATAGAGGTATATGGTGTGAGATAGCACAAAAGTCCAAGGCTTGGGAATTATCTTTTTTTTTTTTTTTTTTTTTTTTTTGTGGCTTGAATTGATCCTACTGGAGTAGGAAGAACAGCCACTGGAGGAGGAATCTTATCTGCATTTCTCTTAGCCTGCAAGTTGCATCACTGAATCAGGAAACAGTAAAAAATTATTCACTTTTCTTCCACAAGAAGATATTATGTACAAATAAGGTCATGAGAAAACCTGAAGAAACTGTATGTTTTGGCAAGAGGATTTCTCTGTCTCAGCAGACCTATGTCCTCTGTTGCACTGTCTTCCTATTTCAGTTTTCAGTTCTTTTTGATATCTCGGAAGAGTGTTTTTGGAAAAAAAATGCCACAAAATGTAAGATAACCTTCACTTGAATTATTATTTCTCTCTGCTGGGCTGAGGCAGATACTAGTTTGCTTCTTTGTAGATAGAGAAAAGAACTGATGTTGGCTCCCTTGGGAAGACTGAAATGAGTCTCAGTCTTCCTTAATGAGTAGCCTTAAGGAGAGGGGGGAAAATCCTACTCCAGTATTTTTAAAATGAAGTGGACCCTGCAATTTTGTTTTTGCCAAATTTTGTATGTGCTTGTGTGTTCATACAATATGGAATGAGCTACACGAGAAACAGAGGCAGTCAGTGATATGGCTTCTTGCTCCTGCTTCAGTAGGTGATAAATTAGCAGGGTAGTTTTGACTGTCATGTCTCAGACAGAATTATTTTATTGCAAATAATGAGGATAAAACTGATAAGCATTTATCATTTTCTAGACATTATGTACTGGGTCTGGCTGAGATGGAGTTCGTTTTCCCACAGCAGCCCTCACAGTGCTGTGCTTGGCACTGGCAGCTCTGAAGGTGCTGATGAACACCAGGGTCTTGGGTACTGCCGAGCAGGGCTGGCACAGCTTTACTGCTGTCTCTCAACATTACCCTCCCATCAAGGGGATGGGGGTGCGTAAGATCCTGGGAGGGGACACAAGGCCAGCTGAACCAAATTAACCAAAGGGATATTTCTCATACCCTATGATGTCAGCTTAGATGTAAAAGCTAAGGAAAGGAGGAGCATGTTTAATTTTCAGTGTTTGCCTTCTAGAGCAACTTCTACATGTGCTGAAGCCCCGCTTCCTGGGAAGTGGCAGACATCACCACTGATGGGGAGTAGAGAGTAAAACTATTTTTTTCTCTTTGCTTGGGCACACACAAACTTTTGCTTTTGCTTTAGTAAACTGCCTTATCTCAACCTGTGAGATGTTTCCTCCTTATTTTCTCTCCCCTGTCCAGCTGGGCGTGATAGAGCTGCTTGGTGGGCACCTGGCATCCAGCTGAAGTCAACCTACCACAGTGGTATTTCTTTTTTGCAACTTGGTTTGTAACTTAAGACCTTCTTCTGCATCCTTCTGCTCAGAGCTCTGTAAAGAAGTACTGCAAATTTATTGTGAGTGCTCTTGATGACTTCCTATTTTATTATTTGCTCATCATGCAATTTTGAGTTTCAAGTCAGCAAAAAAAGTCATCTGTTATAGTGTGTAGAGTGATATTAAATGTTAAAGGTAGTTAAAACACTGGGCCCAATTATTCTTATATTCTGTATTAATTGTATTTTTCTTTTCTGTAATTTCTGGGATCACAAAACAGCTATTTACACTCAGTTACAGAGTGATAATGGTAGATGCACTAAAATTGGCTATGATGCCAAAGTTAGCTTAGTTGATAACCCCCTGTTAGAGCTAATGAAAGTTCAGGAGTCTGATTCAACAAGCATATTGTTTCCTGAAAATACATTGTTTCCTGTAGATTACCAAGTATGATGAAAAGTGAATACAAAAAAATGAAAAAACACTATCATTAGGGCTCAGATATAGCTTTTTAGAGCCAGGGTTTTACTGAGATATTTGCATGACAAGGCCAGTTTGGTCCAAGAGTGTACAGGCACTTTATAAATGTGCATTTCTAAAAGCTCGGTCTTGTGATCACTAATTTCTCAAGACTTCTGCAGGAATTGAAGAATTAATGTCATTTATTGCTAGCATTTATCTAAGCTTGGCTTGGTGGATGACTTTTAGATATTTGCAAATAAATACATCTGTGTTCAAGAAACCGAGTGTCTGCTCTTCTCCATTAACATGTGCTTAACAGAAACAAATTGCCAACAACCTACTGATGGGTGTCATAAAACTGTTTTCACAGTATGATTTAAACTTTTCATCAATCTACATTGTGTGATGGCATTTGCACATTATACATGTGCTAAATGACAACCACGTGAATAATACAGCCTGTGCTCTATATTGCTTAAAGGTCTTGTTGTTCACTAGTTATTAATTCCATTTCATTTTGAGCTCTTTGGACAGACTGGGGGGAAACTCTGTAACCATTTTTGGGAACAGATTTCCCAGATTTAAGGGACTGCCTGTTTTAGCAATTCTCCTCTCTTTTCCAGGAAACATCATTGAAGGGTTTTTTTGAGTGATGTGTGGAATCTTTGGTTATGGAATTTTTTCACAGCTAAAACAATGCATCATCCAGCCCAGTTCTTTATAAATGCTTCCAGTTTTCCCTTTCTTCTGGGAGCGGAATGAAGCATCTGTCAGCTAAGAGGTAACATCTGTAAGGAACTGCAAGGGAAAGAGTAGGTGGATGAAGGACTGGACAGCAGAGTGAAGAAAAAACTGGGAAGTTCAAACACGGAAGCATTGCCAGTGGGAGGGGACAGCTTGTTTTCAAAGTGGAAGGATAGCTTATGCATATTCTTAGTTTGCTTTTATAGCTATTTTATCTGGAACCTGAAGGAATCTTAATAAGAGATGAGAATGTGAGCAGAATAAGAAATAGGGATGCATTTCAGTGCTATGAGGTTTATCCCAATAGACAGAAGTCATCTCTCTAATCACAGAGACAATTGCTAGATGGAAAACTACTTCAACTGAGCAACTAATTTTGTATGATAAGAGTGACAGTCTCTGTCCAATTAAAACCCCTTTCAGTCTGCTCCCTTATAACACTCTGTCTCTACATTATTGACATTTAATCACTTTGAATAAAAGACTGTAATACCAATAATTTAATGAAGCAACTTGTAAAAGCTTATCCAGACATACAAAGGGCTCTGAGACACTGAAGGACTAACTCTACATTTTTTTCCTTCAGATTAAATTCCTGACATAGACAAGGTGTCTTCTTTTCAGGGTGGCTTCTTTGGGATGAGTGTGCAGTCACTTTTGGAAAATTTTGAGGGGACGTAATAATCACAAAATAATCTTTATTGTTATCATATACCACTTTAGCCATCAATTTTTTTTAAGGAAACAGTGATCCTAGAGATTCTAGGCACTGATATTTCCAAAAAGACTATGGGATCATCTGCCCTGATGTGGAAAAAAGTACTGAGATACACAACCGCATGAAGATTAAGGAGAACTATTTTTGGCCATGAGGGGCTGAGATTTTGGAAGCCAGTTGGTGGCTAACATGCTTTACCAATCAGGATTCACAGTGTGGAGAAATGATCAGTACACATATGATTATAGCAGCCATAGTAAGCCTTTCCTCAAAGTGCCAGGATTCTACTGGCCAGTAAACTGACTTCTTGTTGTTAAATAGATGGTAACACACCTTTGGGCAGACCCCACCTTAGTCAACTCTCCTATGTCCAAGACAAGAGAAAGAATTCCTGTCACAGTTTAGAAAATTGTGTCTCTGTGGCAATCACAGACGATAGGGGAGAGTTATTTGCATGCTGAGAGAGCACTCCCTGGAATGGGCCAAATCCCAGCCAGCGTTCCAACCACTCTGCCATTCCTCATATGCAAAATATATAATGCACATACATGAACACTACATAAAATCCTGCTGCTGCCTTCACAATTTATGAAATAGTAGGGTCTGAATGAGATATAAGTGCCAAGTGTTAGATAGATATCTTGACAATAAAGTATTTAAAGACAGATTTCATGAGCTCACATGTCTAGATTTGGGCATTACTAAGAGGCACAGAAGAGGCTATAACCCACTTGTTGCCTATTATGAATGGATGTGGGGTTTAAATACGTCTCTGCCTTTTGCCCAGGCCTCTGGCAGTAGGCAGTAGCTGTATTGAGGTGGCCAGCACCTCAAGACCCACTCTCATTTGCAAGTTCTTTAATAATTCAGTCTATTATAGAATGAATTATTTATTTAATAGACACAAAACTAACAAGCATAAAACTTAAAACAGGCTGTTACTACACAGGAATAAGACAAAAAGAGACAACTAGTATTACACACGGGGTTAAAGGTACCATTAATTTTACAGCTAGCAAAGAAATAGTATAGATTAGGATTTGATATATCTTACCATCCAGTTGTTGAAAGGCCACACATCAAAATCCTTTCCCTCAATTTCCAGAAAAATAACCACAAAATTGTGTCTGAGCTTCAGGAAGAAGTTGTCTCGCATGTTCTCAGGGAGTGTGTAAGAGACTTCTGCCTCCGCGATAAGCTGTAGTACTTTTATAGTGTAAAGCTGCCCTTTTGGTCACCTATGTTTTTCTTTTATCTCTCCCCACATCTGTAGGCTGGCAAACCTTTTGGCACCAGGAGATGATACCTGCTAGGCCTTTGGCCCCTAGGTAATCTCTCCTATCTGCACTGGCCACCTGTAGTGGGGACAAGGGTGGTATGCCCTGCCACATTTCCCCCTTTGCTCTTCTCCACAAACACCACCTGTTTAAGGTATATTTCCCTCATGCCCTGATAAACAGCAGTTGCAATGTTTTGGGTGCAAAGCAGCATCTGCATACCCACCTTTCTTCCAAAGGAGGTTAAGACTCTGTTGACAGGTAGGGGAACTTCATAGTACAGCAGTGGTTTCATTTCTCAAAGCACACTGGTGCTACTTAGCAGAGAAGATCTGTAGTTTGCACACTGAGTGTGCAGGCTCGTCTTGAAGAAAGAAGGAAGCATGTTGCATTCTATTTCCATTCTATTAAGTTGTGTTTTCCTTTAGCTCCTGTGTGTAGGAGGCATAAACAAGCAGGACTCAGGTTGACTCTGCACTCATAAAACTAGAAACAAGCAAGATATAGCAGCAACCTGGCACATTATTACAGCTGTATTTCTGCTGACTGCCATATTAGACATCTGTGGGTTTTACCTCTTTCTTAGATCACGACTTCTAGGAAAGTATATCTGCCTCCTGGAAAAAAAGTGTGTTTGAACATGTTTTTTTTTAGAGGAGGAGAATTTTTTGTTGATTTGGGTTTTTTTACAAACTTCTTTGAAACTTTATTTTCAGCATATTCGTTGTCTATATACTTCACTTTTCTCTATCATGAACAAAATATTATTTATTCTCTGAAGGAAATTATTGGACTTGCCAGCTGGAAAAATATAATCTTTGTTTGTGGCAACGATATTCTCTTGAAATCTGGCAGATTAGCTCATATCCCCCTAGTCACAGCAACATTTGAGCAAATAACAGATGGGAATGATGTCAGGGCAAATAATGTCTGCTTCTGATGATTTTTCCACAGTTTAGGATAGAACCAAAGGTCTCTTTTTATGGTTAGAGAAATCATCCAGTGCTGCAGGTAGATAGTCATTTAGAATACCACTTAGATGGATTAACAGCATAATGTAAACTTTCTGCTAATTTAAGGAATGAACTCTCAGATATTTCTCCTTCACTTTCCTCTTAATTTGGAAAAGGAGCTATCATTATGAATAGGATTAAGAAATTATCTTATGCCATTATCATTTATAAACAAATGTAGCTTTTTGCATGTGCGTGACAAACCTTCTCTGCCCATATCAGCCTCTGTCTCAAAGAGGATGTGCATAGTGCCACTGATAATCATAGAATAGGACAAGTAGGACAGTTATAGCATTGAAAGAAATGTCAAGGAGTTTACCATCAGAAATCTAGAAATAGAGGGCTATGTGTGCAAATGGTTCTATATATTGCATGAGTCTGACATAAAATGTTGAAAGCAAATCCATAGATACTCAGCAGTTGCAGGTGTTTTCTTCCAGTCAGTCACTGTTTTTCTGTTGTGCAGCTACTGTTAGTCATGCTACAGCTGCTGGCCCAAGATGTAACTGAAGTGAAACTTCCAGCTTTCCTTTTGGTCTCGACAAAATGTTGTCCCATGGAGAGTGGGTTATGAGAGCTAAAGTGAAATAAAGGGAAGCAGGCAAGAAGTAATAGTTTGGAATTTTGTGGGGGTTTTATGTTTTGTTTTGTGTTTTTAATAGTACAGCAAGCTACATTAAGCATGTGAAAAGCAGATTTTGTTTGCACAATTAACATTAAAGATGTGGGTTTGGAATACTTTTTGGCCTGCTTTTCTAAGGAAATGTGGCATATGGAATTGCACTGTTCATCTGCCAGCTCTTCAGTCTTCCACTTCTCCTGCAGGGATGCTTATGCCCACTGGCCGAGTTCAACCAGGATCAAAGACACTGAATTCCTTAAGATCACTGAAAATTGGTGATGGATAAAGGAGAGAGATTAGCATTGTTGCAACCCTCTGGCATGATCACAACACATACTCCCTCTTCCCCAGCTGATTACTATGTCACTCAGGCACATGCCACCTCCAGGGAGGAGCTAACAAAATAGAAGGGCTTAGAAAGTGCTCAGACAGTTTGAATTGCTACAGTGATGCTCACAGATAAAGAAAAATCACTATGCAACCAAAGTTAAATTGTTTTGCTGCTTGTTGTTTTCTGCTGATTTAATAATCTTTTCAGAACTTCTTGGAAGGAGCTGGGCTAGAAATGTTCATGGAGACTATATATTTATCATCCATTTTATAATTTGCCCTTTTCTGTCTCTTGTTGATGGTTTGTGAAAGTTGGAGCTCTTTTAAGGGCTATTAAAATTATGAGATAATTTTCATCATAAAGAATGCCTGTGCTCTGAAGAAAGTTTATGTGTGTCAGTAACTTGATGTAATTAGAAGAGTATTTGCTGTCTGAGTGGCAAGGAATATCTGCATCCTTTTACAAAAAGTGAAGCAACAGATTGCAATTTCAAAATAAAAACAGAACGGCTGCTCCTTAGTTTTTTGAAAGTAAAGACTTCAGAGCCATGTTTTTCAGCTTGTGCCAGGCTCACCTTGGCAATGGTCTGTCAATCTCTTTCCACAGTGTTTATTAATACAGGGATCATTCCCTTCGCTTCTTAGCTAAAACTTAAGGAATTCCACTTCTTTCAAGTGCAGTAGTGTTGTCAGATTCCTGTTCCTTTTGGTTTCTCTGCTCTGGTCTTACCTTGGATTCCAGCTCTGACCTTATTATAATTCCTTGCACCTGTCCAAGGGCTCTGCACTGGCTCTTGTTTGTGGCCTTATTTTTTTTCCAAAAATATTCTCTACTGCTTAATTCCTCTGGCTCTCCAACCTCTAGCCTGACATGATAGTTGCCTTCAACTAATCCTCTCAGTATTTCATGTAGACTCTCAGTTTTCCCAGAGTCCAGATCTGATTATACCCCTAACAAGCCATTTGTTTGATAGAATACTCAGTATTCTGATTATGGTTCCTGGCCTGTCCTGGTCTTGTCTCTCTGGCCTGAGGTTTTCATACCACATCCACATTTTAACATTAAACTGGCAGCTACTCTTATGTGGTGTGTTCTGATTTTCTCCTTGGAGCTTTCTGGGCAATCTGATTTATTTATGACATTTCATCAATGTTCTTAAATCCAATATATTGTAAAGAACAGTATTATTATTGATGGTAATAGTAGTTTTGATTGTTATAATGTATAGATTAAAGATGCAAATAATAACTATGGAAGGACATACTGCTATATTTGATACACAACTTCATAACAAGAAACCTGGTTTCCTTTCTTAAAACTAGTAACTGTGTGGGGAAAAATGCCCATTTCTGTCACATAAAGAAAAACAGGAGGAAAAAATCAATGATTTCTGCAGATTTTCAAATTGTTGCAGATATCTACAAATAATGCGGTTAATGTCAAGGAAATGTAATTAAAAACACTCCAAAAAATAAGACACTCTACTCTTAATAGACATGGTAAGATCATACACAGTAAGAGGAACTAAGAATTGAAAGTGACTCTAATTTAGTAGTTTTCTGAGATTATTTTTTCCCAGCAGAAGTTGCATTTCCTTAAAAGGGCTTTTATTTTTTTAATTATGTGGTCCAATTGTTTCATTTGGATCTGTAAGTGTAATAACTGGGAGGTAAGACAGCCATGAAACAGTGTCCATGTATCCCAAAGCTCAGCTCTAGAGAACATCAAGTATTACTTTATAATTCTATTTTAAATGTAAAATAACTGCTGAGCCTTGATTGCTTTTAGCATTATAATTGGAATATAGCAATAAGATTTTACATAGTATGAAGGGATTAATTATTTCACTATTAAAACTTATCTGTTCTAGTGTTAGAAAGTGATGTCTGTCATTCCCTTATTTCCACTAGAAATATTCCAAGTCGTATTTTTACATAATTGCAAGAAATAGTGCCTCTGGAAAACACTTCTGTATATGAGGGAGAAAATTAGAAGCAGCTGAAACCCCTATTGTGTAGCAGTGACATCTCTGTCAGTTCTGCCTCGAGTGCTATAAGAAGTGGTGTGCAAGAAAACTCACAGAGCAGAGGCAATTAAGATTGAAAGAGAGAAAAGCTGAAAATTATCAGACAAAACATTGCAAGGTCAGGACAACAGGGCATCAAGGAATGTTAACAGAGGCAAGGACACTGAATACTGACTGTAGGGGAATTTTGTGGCATTTGAATCTAACACGTCTAAAAATATGTTGAAGCGCTATATGGTTCTTGGGATGTTTTTGTATCTTCTCAGAAAGATTTAGTACACAATAACCAACAAATGACATGTAGAGATAAAAGCTGCAGGGAAAGAAAATTATTTTTGTCTACATTGTTTTGAGAATGTTAATAACAGCAAAAGCACAACAGTATGTAATTTGTTTGTTAGGGGAGCATTTTTTTAAGTATGAAGTAGCCTTTGTATGAGTACATGCAAAATTTGGACACTTAAGCTGAAAGTTATCTTTCCTTTTGTTGGAGGAAAAGCTGGGTTATTTTTGTTTGCTTGTTTGTTTGTTTTCTGTCATCATTATTTTCTACTCCACACAAGCCAAACAAAGCCAAACATTTCCCTGAATTTGACTTGCAAGGGTCTTAGTGTTTCTGTGTTACTTCTTTGATTCCACATCAATCTGAAAATTAGACTTTTCTAATTCTTCTGCCCTACCAAACAGAGCCTCTTCCAAATTGTGGAATAACTAAGCACCAAGAGATTAGGGTGCTCTAACGCATGTTGAGTGAGAATCCAGTGAAGTTTTTCTTCTGAGACTAATCTACCTATCAATTCATTCTTAATTGTTAGTATAAAGAGGAGCTATCCCAACAGACAACATTGTACAAAGCCAGTTCTACAGCACAATGACCCCAGGTCTTTCCTGGGATCTTTGGGAACTGAGATACATCTTTTACCATGATACAGACAGAACAAGCACTGTCCTCTCAATTGACCAGAAATTTCACTCTCCAACTTAGGAAATCACGTGATTCAAGTTCAGTAAAAAATTTCTGTTTGAGATAATAGTTTCTAAAACAAGAAATGAGTAACATGCCTCAAAAAAGCTTCCTTCAGATAAGTCCTACAAGCTGTAATCTGGATAAAGAGTCAGAAAGCATTTTTTTCCTCCATATTTTTAAAGATCTGAATGTGTGTTTGTAAATTCAATAATTTATTTAAATTTCTTGGGCCCAGATGACAGGCATGTCATGTCATGTCAGCTGTAACACATGTCAAGAGGCAGGCTTTGGTAATAGCAGTCAAACCAGTCAAAGTAATGTAATCTTCAAGTTTATTAAGAAAATGTCTTGATCCATTCTTGAGCTGGAAAATCCTTTCACCTTCAAAGAATGCTTTACAACTCCTGTGACTGCCCTAAGGATGGTTGTGTTGCATTTCAGAAACTGAAATCTATACCTGATGTATATATTCACCCCAGGAATGAAAGGTTTCCAAAACAGATCCAGGGTAAAACAAAAAGCCATATAGATTATGTATTAGGGAACATTTCTTTTGATCATTATTGAGAACAAAACCCAACATAGGATACTATGCATATGACCACAGAATTGGATCAAGGAACAGGGGAAAAAAAACACCCACACAAACCCAAACACATCCGGACCACTTACACCACTAAAAATCCACTATTTTGAAATTTTAGCCACTTTTCCCATTGAATGCTGAATAACTGCAGTCCTAACTAACTCTGCAAGATCGAAGCCATTTCACAGATAAAAGTTTCTGGGATTTAGGATGCTGTCTGTGGTCAAAATTTAAGCAGAAAAGCAGCTGAATTACATGAACACTTTCTTGGTATATGGAATAACAAGTTGGAATCTGTGGTATCTGCTCTCAATAAAGGAAGGAATTACAACTGAGACTCATATCTTAAGTATATCTCATAGATGAAACTGTTGCACTTTTTTATTAGATACTTAAGAATTTAAGTATTAGTCTTTGGAAAACATAAAGCTTTGGAAAAGGGTAATTTTGACATAGTAAGAGGGTAGAAATATTTTTATTTAAGAGTTGGTTTGATTGTAATGCAAAATGAGGGAGCAAATTTCATAAAGCTTCAAAAATATTACCTTCCCCCCAAAAAAAATCTTGAGGTATATTCTTCAGTTCATTTATCACATTTTCCTCATATTCACCTTACATCAGCTCTTTTATGACGTATTAAATATTTCATGAGAATTTTCTGGATTAAGTTACTGATTTAACTTTGCTATGTATTGTTTGAAGCTACAAAATTCTATCATAGCACCACTGAGTCAGTAATATTTTTAGACAAAAGGGATTATTACTATATTAAATAATGTTCCTTATTAAGAATACCAGTATTTAAAGATGTAAGACATTTAAAAGAACAAAAAGGATGTTTATTCATTGCATTATAGCTTCTTTAGAAATGCAAAAAATAAAATCAACATGATACCAGCATGAACGATACAAGAGATCACTTCTGTTCTGTTCTGTTCTATTCTATTTATTTTATTCTACTTTAACTGAATAAATAAAGACCACTGGCAAATAAATCAAACAAGACATTTAAGTATAAACTGTGTGGGAATTTGTGATCACTGCAGAGGAGTTGGTTAAAAAGAAGAGGAATGAAATTTAATGTGTAGATTACAAATAGGAAAAAGAAATACACATCAGAAGCCTGGTGTTAGTGCTTGTAACAAGCTGAGCAGCTGGTCCATAATACAGAATTCAGGCATGAGTCATAACAGTTAAAACCAAAGCTATATGACATTTAACCCTAATATCAAAATCCTAGTTTCATCGAAAGTTTTATTGTCACCCTCGGATGGCTTTTTTTGCAGCACTCTAATTTGACTCCACAGTTAAAACTTTTTCAAACTCACTGATTTTGTAAGAGATTCATATTTACACTGAAAGTTGATTTTCCACCAAGACTTGTATTTTGAATCGTCCTTGTGAAATACAATGGTCAGACGTGCTAAGCATTACTTATTTGATAACAGCATGTAAGGATCTTTATTAGGATACTGCTTATTCCTTGTATGATGAGAAAAATGTAGTTTTAGCTAATTTGAGTTCATGAAGATGGGCTTTTATTTGTTTCATTTAATAAAAAGAGAAATAGCAATGCAATCCCAGGGCTTTCATTATGAAGGCTCTGTGTGCAAACCTCTGAACAATATTTTACATATTCCATATTCCATGCTAATGTATAGCAAAAGCTTATAGACATGCAAATGGGTTCTTGTGAGGTACTCTAGTCAAGAGCCAGCAGTACAATACTCCCTGTAAACAGCCTGGCTAGCTGTGGATAAATGAGATGAAGGGAAATACCATAACATCACATCGCAGGGATCTGCAAGTGCTTTACCTCATGCCATTATATTGAAGGCCATTACTCATGTCAGCTACTCAAAACATTACAGCACAACTCTCTTAGCCTTTATCATGCCTGAGTGAAGCGTGACAATTTCAGGCAGTGCCATAGAAGTGAGAAACTTGAACAAATCTGACTGATAGTTCACAGGATTTCAGCACGCATTGCCCTTTGTGCCGTGCTCACTAATGCATCCACAGCGCAGCGCATTAATCGCATTAGGTTCCGCATCAGTCCAACTCTACTGCCTCAAAAGCTTCTTTTCCCAGGAGAGCTCTGGAAAGGGGCTAATGACCTCCTTTAGCTTCATCTAGAAATATTGTCACAAGGGGAAGATTGGTATTATGTGACTGTTAACATCAGAAGTCACTTCCTGATATAACAAATGGGCTTGGAAAAAAATATCTTTGACTGACATGAAATCATAGCGTCACAGAATGGTTTGGGTGGAAATGGACCCTAGAGGTCATTTATGGACACCTCTCAGTAGACTATGTTGCTCAAATCTCCATCCAGCCTGGCCTTGAATGCTTCCAGGGATGGGGCATCCACAGCTCCTCTGAGCAACCTGTCTCATTCCCCTCATGACCAAAGGCAGCTTGCTCAGCCTGGCCTCTGGTACTTCTGTGCCCTGGCTCCTCTCCATGCCAAAAGCACTGGGCTGGGGCTACACACTGTCCGTTCCTGGACTGGAGAGACTGGGAGGGGACAGACAAGTCAAGATGCAGTCACCAAAGTGCCAGATAAGAGGGAAGCATTTTTACTCTTTTTTCTTGTTTTCTTGTCTTTAAAATAATTCATTGTGTAATCATGAAAAGAACTCCTAATGATGCAGCTAGGAGGGACCTTGATGCTGAAGGCCAGCATTTGGGCTGCAGTGCCAGCATGATGTAAGGAGCCTGTTGGGATTCTTTGCAAGTGAGTGCCTTCAAAAATAATGACAGCTGGGTTCTAGGACAAACAGGAGCTGCTGCACATTGCCAAGAGGTATCTTCTAGGGATAGTTGTGGGGGGAGTTATGGGAGGCCACCAATGTTGACTACTCCTGCAGGCATGTTACTGGACTAGCTACAGTCCTAATCTAGTTTGACAGCTGAGGTGTGCCCATCTCCATTTCAATCAACCTCTTCCCTCTCAACTTGTTTTTCACATAGATTGTACTTTCAGGATTTTCATGATGAGTCTTTTCTGCAGACACATAGTGTTATAAGATTGCCAGGTAATTCAGGAGACTTTGGAGTTTTTCACAAATATTTTTCATAAAGCAAAAGACTTTTGCTCCCTGTACCAGTTATATGAAGCTTGGATTTTTTGCCCTTCACAGACAAAATCTAATTTAAGTGGCTGTCTTCACACCGTCAGACATTTTTCTCAGACTGTGACCTGTCTATGGCTGTGGAGGGGAAGGAGGGGAATAATTTGCTGTCTTAATGACCAACTACAAGCAGCATGGAAAAACATCAGTGTGTTTGTCTGCTCTATCCCCTGAAAAGACCTCAAACGAAGGACTCTGATTTCTGTTTAAGTTTGTTCAAATCCCAGGAGCAAAGAACAACTTTATTCCTAAGCCCACCAGTAAGAATCTCTTAAAATTGCATTTTGCCTTCAGCATCCCAAAGGACATAGTGCATCAGCCATTCATTATCCCTCTGCTATTACAAACTACCTTTCTCATCCAAACACCTCCCCTGTTTGTGCAGGAAAAAAAACATCTCATAGGAATTAGACTCACAGAAGAATATTGTCTTCTCTTTCACGTTCTTCCCCCTTGGCTGAAAAGAAATCTAACTGTGGCAAAAACCCCAGGTGCTGTTCCCTCTCATTCTGTTGGTCAAAGTTGTCCTCATAAATAGGAAGTCAGCAGTCCAAAACATTTAATATTTCATTATGGTTTGTGTTAGTATCTTGTGGCTGAGTATCAAGATTTAGTCTAAGGAAAGCAGAGTAATAATTTTGATTTCACATAAAGGATAGCATATTGGAAATATTCTTCCTAACTAGACTTTGATTTATGCCACTGGCAATGTTATCTCTCCCTGCACTAAGTTATTAGCAAATAGTTAGTGGTTAAAAATGTCCTGAAACCAGACAGTTAAATCCATTCATTAGCTATATTCATGCATTTGTGAGACAACAATGTCAAGTGACTCATAGTTTAGTTCCTGGATTGTTTCCGGCAATGCCATTTTCTTAATGAATATGCACTTCCACTTGCTTTTGAATGGTAGATTTTATCAACTTCTTGCATCTACTTTTCTCACATCATGGCTTCTAAATTTGAGAGAAAGAAAAGTACATTTTTTCTATATGTTCCTGAAGTTTTGAAGGATGACCACTGTTTTATATGTAATGCCTTAAAAGAAGTGCTGGACTTAATGCTGTCTTTGCTCATTAACTTCACGACTCATCTCTAGTCCTCAAAATGCTTGTCTTGCCAAGAAAATCTCTTTCTCTTAATAAGGAGGCAGAAGCAAGAAAACTATTAAATGAATTCAAGGAAATTTTCTAAGCAGGCCTGCCCACCTTCTGAAGGGATGACTAGACTAGAAGGATAATGTAGGTCTAATTTCCAGCTTAGATGGAAAAGAAGGAAGGAAGCATGATGCAAATGGTAACAAGCTGTCAGCAAAGGAGGTAGTTGTGTCTGTGGGGGGATGAGGGATGTACAAAGTGTACAGGAAGATAGCTTTTATAGACATGAAGTAGTTACATAATATGATGAAATGCAGAGAGGCAGAGCTCTAGGGCACAATCATTCTCTACTAGCAAAATGCTCGTTCATGCAAAAGACATTTCCAAACAACAAATTAACCCAACAGGAATAGAAATTGCAGCTGTAAAGAAAAAAAATGCCATACTCAGCATTAAGGTTATTCTGACTCATAACTGTGTATGTGAGGAGTTTTTCTGTTCAGTTCCACATTCTCCATCCATTAAACAAAGCAAGCAATAATGAGGTGCAGGAAAATACTGGGGAGATTTCTCCCTGTAAAATTTTGTGTCCTTTTGTATTTTTAACCTTGTTTCCTAAAGGAGTAGTATTTGTTGTGGTATTGCTGGCAGGATGTCGATTAGCCTGTTTCATGGATGTTCCCTCTTCCTCCAAAAACTTTGGGACCTATTTGGTTTTTACCAAATTTGAAGTAAGGTCAGAAATCTTACAACTCTGTAAATTTGGGCACCAAGCAGGAAAAACCTACTCTTCCACAGGACAGAAGACAGGCAGAACTTACCAGTTATGCTGGTGCTTGACAAAAGTCAACTTAATAAGAACATTTTATGATTTTTATACACCAAATTAAATATGTATTTAATATATTATAATTTATAACCTCTGTGCACACTATTGAGGTGGACTAGATTGTTTAAGAGAAAGGATGTTCGGAATGATTTTGAGAGGAGAAAAATGAAGAAGTTTCTTGTATTCAGGGATGATCTTCCTGAAGTGTCTAGTGCTAGGTGCTCCTTTTTGAGGCACCTGCATTCATTACTGTTTCCAAGGCC
This sequence comes from Aphelocoma coerulescens, assembly GCF_041296385.1. Taxonomy (NCBI): domain Eukaryota; kingdom Metazoa; phylum Chordata; class Aves; order Passeriformes; family Corvidae; genus Aphelocoma; species Aphelocoma coerulescens. Next base: position 94,622,721 of record NC_091015.1, read on the forward strand.
AAATGAAAATGTGGTACAGGTATATGAACCAACAGGCAGAAATATATGAGATGGAGTGGAGACAGAAATGTCAATTTGTAGTTTTTTGAACATACTTTCAATAACAGGAAAGTACTAGTCCTTCAGCAGCACCTTCTAGACATCAAAACAAGTTCCTTCAGAAACTCTAATCGTATTTACTGTCCTTCTCACTTTCATATGTCAAATAGTGTCTGTTGTTAGCTTTGGCTGACCACCTTAAATTTTTAAATTTTTTTCCACAGAGCTTTATTTACCATGCTTTTTGATCCCATGTGTACTCTAAGGAATACTTCATAGGTTTAATTTAATTTCATATCTTCTCTCACTTTCCATCTCATCTGTCAAAGTAGTGACACTATTTCGCAGTAGTTACTTTTATTAATAATTAATTGATTAGATAGGGTATAAAAAGTTAATCATTTGTGGTAATGCACAGCTATAAAACATAGAAATTACATATTGACCATTTTATTTATAAAAATTTTCGCATAAGAAGATGTCAGCCCTTTAATGAGAATGAGAGGAGAAGCTAAATATTTGATATCTGTAGAAGGTACATTCTCTTTGCCAGTATCACTATCTAATGGGCTAATTTCCATCTCTTATTTCTGTTTCAGCATATTCTATCTTTATCAAACCAAAACACTGTTGTAAAGGTGAAAAACCGAAAAAGATTTTTCTAAGTATAAATCTAATTAAGAATTTTGAGGTTCGTAGAAAGCCATAATGACTGTCCTGGAAGTCTTTAGGGAAAAAAGTATAAATTCAGGAGAGCAACTGTATTCATTGTACATGTTGATAAAATCTGAGACTGCATTTAGAAAGAAAATAGCAAATCATTATAGCCAGATTTTAGAACAATGGAACAAGCCCATCTCACTATAAAGACAAGTGGTGGTTAGAAAGATAACCTGTAATAAGAGCCCTAGGTCTAACAACCTGATAAAATGCTACTGCATATTGTGACTAGAACTGCTGTGTTTTCATTACTACTTTGACATTTTACTTACACTATTACTTACTTGTTTTCAAACTGAATCTGGTTTCTGTACCTCAAATATATGCAAAATAAGGGAATTTTATGATTAAATGAACAAAAGCCTTTATCTTCCTTCTTATAGATTTCCTTCAAATTACTACTCACTTTCTCAATGCTCTGGTAGCCTATAGTAACATGTCCTAGCTCATAACTGTATTAATCACTGAAATAATATGTGGTGATGCACTAATTGATGAAAGGTATGCTATTTAAGAATTCTTCTGAAAATGAATGGAGAAAGTTGGATGATTTGCAGCAACCAGCAGAAGGCTCATCTTTTGATGTTGCAAGAGAGGGCAAGAAACACTGTAGAAGGTTAGTGAAAGATGAAACTGCTGTTTCTACCCCCTTTATTGAAAACAATAGATAGCTTGAAGCCAGCAAGTCTAAAATTTCTAATAAGCTCATACATCTGAACTGCTTGGAGGAACAGCACCTTACAGGGTAATTTTTGTAGGTGAAGTTCCTCACATATGTGGTGATACAGATTAAATGTTGGTTACACTGTATAGGCACTTCTTAACAGTCTTAACTTTGCTAATGAGATTTAACCTATTTTTTTCTGAAGGAAAATGTCTCAGTATTACTTTTCCATTACTGAATTTCATACTACCAAGCTGTGCACATTTTAAAAATTATTTTCTCCAGTCAGATTCAACTGATCCTAATTAACATTAGTATTACTTCAGTGAAACAGATTTTACAGTCCTGGATAACCTCTGCACCACCAAGAGACCCAGACCAGACTGGCTGAAAATGGATGCTGGAACATTCCCCTTTCATTTGAGAAGCAGCCAAACGTCTTAATTTTTTTTGCATAACCAACATATATAAGGGTGCAAGGGATTAAATAAATTCTGGGTGATAGTGATCAAACGAATAAACTCCCAAAGCAATATATTTGCTTTCTGATAGTTTATATTTTGCTTTTTTCCCATGCAAAATCTTTTCAGTCATCTCTTTTATCTCTGTAGTTTATTTTGTATTTCATAAATGCATTCTGTGCATAATTAAACCAGCACTGATTTTCAAAGTCATAATGAACTTAATGTTAATTTTGACACTGGCTTATGCAGAGACAGGATTTCATCTGGAGTAAAAGGAGGGACTTCTCAATGACTGAACATGCAGAAAAGAATATTTTGCAGTTCAATCAATGTCAGAGTCAGTTTAGAAGATGCTGAAAAAAAATCAAGAGAATAAATAATAAATTCTGCAGATGTAGCAATTAGTGGTTCTGAGAAGGCCTGTAACTGTTACCACAGTAATATTAAATTTTTCTGTCACTGAACATGATCTATTATCATTAATTTTAAATGCCAGTACAGTTCCATTGCCATAACGGTGGGGTATAATCTGCATTCTTTGACAAGGGTTTGTAATTAACTTTTACTGAGGGCACTGAGTGCTTTGATGGAGATCTGCTAATTTTACTGAAGTCTGATCAGTAGGAAGCAAGATGCCACCTCTAGCATTGCCAAGTTTAGTTCTGTGTGCTCTCTTTTCACCCATGAAATGGAGCACGAATGCCCTGCAACTGCAGTCTGACAGTTCACAGGAAAAAGAACAGAAGCATGGGAGGTTCTTCAGAAGTGCAACAACATTTAGTACTGCTGGTGCCCTATCAGGCTGAATACAGGTTATCTGCATATACCCTGCCTTAAGGTAAACTCAGCAGAAAGCACAAACCTGAAACACCCCTTACGATTTTCTCATTGCAGTTCAGGGCACACTCTTTCTCACTTTGGTGGGATCAGCATTCCTTGATGAGTCCTGCCATGATAGGCTTTCATTACAACATGTTAGATTCATGCACCAGTTAGGTTTTCAGAGTTTCTTTTTTTTCTCCCCTTGAGGAGGAACATGGAGGAACACATCATAAATAAACACGAATAGATGGAACAGAGGATATTAACTCTCGTTGGAGGTTATCCACTTCACTGAGTGAGCTTACATAGGTCTAGAGATGGTCTAGTTATTGGGAGACAGCTAGAGAAGGACTGATGCTGTGAGACACAGAGCATGTTCAACCTCCCTGATATGCAGCTGCATTTAGGAGTAGGTGGGCTCTTCAGGACCAAATACAGTCACAATCACTGCAAGGACACATGGTAGAGTGAAATTTGTGCAACTAAATTTGAGAAGCAGGGCTGTTTAGTAAACCTGACTTTAAAAGATGGAGTGTTGCATTTTCCTGGGAGCATGACACAAAAAGGCTCAGAATAAATGGGATTTCTAATTTCCAGTGAACTTATTTAAAGTTTAATAAACCTTCAAAGAACAAAGTTTGGTGCATTTGGGCTGTTTAATTCTTTAAGCGCAATGTTGGCAGTTTCTCAGTATTTGTTGATGGCTGTAGCTGTCTGGCAATCTGCCAAACATAAATACTGTGCAAAGCAGTCTTTGAAAGTTCACTAAGCAGTTGCTTCTAGTTGATTTCTATTTAGTTAGTTTTGTGACATCCACGTTAGTATTTCCTCCCAAAAAATGAGGAAAAATAATGTGTGGTCTAATGAGGAATAAAGATGATCCACCTAAATTTCTTTATCACATTTATCTGTACAGCGGAATCACCTCACCAATCCTCGTTATCCTTGCACCCCGTAGGAGTGGAGTTTCAATTGCTATCAAACAATTCATCATAGTATTTTACCTAATTTAATCTAGAGACAAGTGTATAAACTTATTATATTTTCTTTCCTGCAGGGTATTAACATTCAGATTTCATCCAGCTAGGCACCCAGTTCCATTTGAATACTTATCTTATCTGATTAACCCTCCTGCACTGATGAGTTGATGGGAAAACCTTAGAAAGGTGTATTTACTTCTGTTACTTTCACAGTCCCATTATAACAAGTGTGAGTTTTATTACTGACTTCAAGATTTTACGTCACCAGAAGAAAAATCTTGAAGAGATGACAGGCTAAGACAGGCTTCTGTTCTTGACCTGAATTATACCTTGTGCCAGAAAATAGTAATAAAAAGGCCTTTTCCTGGCCAAACCCCCATTTTTGGCCTCTGCTAAGACATTGTTGCAAACTGGCAGTTCTTTCTAATCACAGCAAGATGAGATCAAATCAGAAGCATTGCTTATGGGAAAGTTTGGAAGTACACTCTGAACAGAAATCTTAAGGACTGTAGGAAACACAGAAAAAAATAGCTGCTGGAGCAAAAATCTGACCTTTTCACTGTTTCTAGGAACTTTGTTTTGAGAATCGAATTTTGTTCCTCCAGCCATCCCTTGCCATTCCCTGAGGGGTAGAGACAAGCTTCCAGTGGCTGCACAAATACTGTCCATCAGTACAAACTGACCTCTACTCGTCACTCAGTCCAGTCATACCATCCGTTTATCCTTTGCTTCATTGCACGTATTGGATGTCAGCGCCTGCCTTCTGGACAAGGCTGCTAAAAATGCAGTTGAATACAAATCTGCAAATTGGGCTGAATTGCTGTGATTTGTCTCCAGCCAGGTGACCTGTCCAGTCAAAGCTGGCATCATCCCCTCTCAGAGGATGTACTGGTGGGAATGGCATTAAGGGTCTTGCCAAACAGTATTTAGAAGATCGTCAGTGATTTTGTTGCTGGAAGCATCACGCTTTTGGCTCATATTATATTGCAGGGTATTTCAAGTGTGTCATTTGTTCTTGGTATTGGAGCCAGTGAAATTATCAACTGTGAATAATTTATGTGAAGAATTCTGGCAGTTTACATCCAAAATTTTAGTTCCATGAAGACTGGTATTTCACACAGATACAAAGCAAACGCATGCGTTTCAAGTCATTTTTTTGTTCTTTTTCTCCAGCCAATAAATTCAGTGTGTACACACACATATAATTAATCTGCCTAATTCTTCAGTAGCACTTTGCTTCAAAATTGCTTTGAAGTCTTTCAGTGGTAAAAGGGAATTGATATCTTCTCACTTATTTGACTGCTGGTTTGTTTTACAGGAATCTGCACCTTGGGTAAGGTTTTCCAAGTAGTCTGAATTTCCTCTTGCATTGTCAGAGGTAAAACCACTGTTCATTTCTGTGGGAGCAGCACGCCATAGTAATTTTTTCTTGTTTCCACCTTTCACATTCCTTGTCCTAAGGTCAAATGTGGTAAAAGTTTGGTTTTCTCATAGAAACTTGCCTTTCAGAATAATCACTTCTGAAACATAATTTAAGATTGTGAAAAGTTACAAAAGACTAATACTTTCCCATGGAAAGCTTTCTTCTTGAAAATCTTTCATATGCCAGTCCAGGATAAGGAAAGACAGGGATTCATAAAAGGGTCACAGTTCATAGAACCATAAAATCATGAAATATCCTGAGTCGGAAGGGACTGACAAGGATCATCAAAGTACAACTCCTAGCCCTTCACAAGACACCCCAAGAAACCCACCCTGTGCCTGAGAGTGTTGTTCAAACACTTCTTTAACTCTGTCAGGCTTGGTGCTGTGACCACTTCCCTGGGGAGCTGTTCCAGTGCCCACTCACCCTCTGAGTGAAGAACCTTTTCCTGATATCCAATCTAAGCCTCCACTGACACAGCTTCATGTCATTCCCTTGGGTCCTGTTGCTGGTCGCCAGAGAGTTGAGAAGACAATAGTCGTGTTATTAGGAAAAAAATCATGTTTTTCGCTTAATTCTATGTGTTCCATACAAGCACACACCTCAGTGGAGCATACGTGGTTTTATAAATTGCAGCTTGCTTCACTTAAGGCAAGTCTGAGATCACACTTCCTAGCTACTGGCTGGTTCAGATGAAGTTACTATCTCTCTGACTTTTGTAACCCTCTGAAAGAGTGCATGCATCCTTTACAGCTTCCCTGTGTTGCAAAGCTTCTGCAGTCAAGACAGGCCAATGATATTGCTACTTTTGGAGGAAAAAAGAAATTTTTGGCATTTTTTAATCTTTGTATTACTGGAACAATGGAAGTGTGTTGGCTACCAGATGTCTATGTACACTCTCACTCTTTACACCTTTATAGTACTCTCTGTTGGGCAAAGTCATGTACATCTGTGAATACTTATAGGACAACATCATTTGATTTGTGCAGCGCCTGTTTCTGGAGTGCATATGTGTATGAATTATATGTATAAATATGTGCATAATTTATAAGTATAAATATGTGCATATAAAAAAACATTTGTAATTTCTACTGAAATGCCAACCCTAATTAGCACATATTCAAAAGGAGAAGTATGTTTTCCCCTAGAGTTTAAAGTCTAATTAAATCTAAAATTTCAGATATGTTGTCCTTTATTGGAGAAGGGAAATAGCAGCTTACTGATAAAAGAACTTTAAGTTTCTGCAACATTCCATAGATACCCACGAAACAGAAGTGGTTCCCTCGTATAAACAGGTTTCTGACCTCTTACAGCTCATGAAGCCGAGTAAAAGGTGAAGTGTAAACATTTTCTGGTCTTCTTTGTCATAATGCTGCTGCTTTCTCTTCTATTTGCCTTCTAAACCTAGGCATAGATTGCTCCAATGTGTCATTCCCAAGCAGTTGCTTTTTCTTGTTTCTTTATTGATCATGGTGGCTGGCTTCTGCCTTTAGGAAAGTCCTGACATTGATGATCCCTGCTTGAGGGCTGGGTAAAGATCACAAATAATTGTGCCTACTCATGGGATGCTGCTAATAAGACCATCAGGAACAAACTGGGACTTCCTTAATAACATCAACAAAGTGGCACATCTCAAGACACTTAAAATGAAAAGTACTTTCATGTGCTACTCAAGATAACTGGGGTCTTACCTCTCATAAATACTCCATTAAAAGCAAAAAGGGAATTGACAAAGTGTGACAGGATTTGAGAAAGATAAACAAAGTAAGTGGAGGTGAAATGCAGAACTTTCCACTCATACTTTATTGCTACGTGAAATGTGTGAAATGGGATTCTGTAGTTCTCTGCTTAGACAAACCTGCATGAGTGACTGGTAGCCACATAACACAGCATTATTTGGCCTAGACAGCCTGATTCCCTTCAGAGAAATACCCTTACACCATTCTCTATTCTAACTGCAAGAGGGCCTTAGTCTTACATCTAAAAAAACACTTAGATACTGTCCATGTCATAACCTTAAAAAAAAATTTCAAATATAAAATAGGACTTTAAAAATGCATTCCAAATGTCAGTGTTGGGCTCTTTGGGACTCTCTTTTCATCACTATTGATTTATTCAGTAACACACCTTGAAACTAGCTGGATGCCTCTTTGAAAAACTGTGTTTTAATACTTTTCGATGTAATGCAGATTATTAATATATTACTTAAAACCCAAGATTTGCTTATTTTCATTTTCACACATTTTAAAAGGTTGCTGAAACTGCATAGAAATAATGTGTGAAATTGCTAAATGAGGCTATTATTTCCTTTTTTTCTATGCTAATGAATTCATTAACAGTTGTTCAGTTATTATCAAGGGTATTCTTTAGTTGTTGGATTAGACAGATTTTTATCTTATTCTGACTGTGAATCTGCTCATTACATATCTGACAAAAAGTAGATGATTTCTCCTGGAGAAAACTAACACCCAAGCCCCCAAAACATAACCAGGAAATGTTCTCATAATTTCCTTGACTCTGATGTGTGTTTAAGCTCTTCAGTTTGCTTTTTGAGACTGTTCAGAACATCATCATGAACCGTGTAAACATGTCAACAACTGTAAGTGAGGAATAATAATATCAATGCTGAACTTATAACAGGCAGTGTAAACACTAAGATAGGGTTTTCCTGGTTGTATCATTTGTCAAATAATCTTTCTAAGGCATAGAATAAGATAGAAATCTGTTCTACACTTATATGTTCACCTACCTTTCATTTAATGAGGGATAAAAGTGCTTATCTTGTAAATGACATCATTTTTCACTCCTTACAGACTTTCAATACTCAACAATGAATATTCATTAAAAATATAGCCCATTTAATCAAAAAACCTAGAAGTATTTTGAAATTAATTAATTAGTGACACCTAACGTCACATCTATTTGTGAACATATTTCAAGTACACTTCACTGTTTTGCCTGATGGTCCTGTACTTCATACCTGTTCTTATTCCTGCTGTCTTTAGATTTATCACTTCTTTTATCCAAGAGCTCTTTGGAGATAGGAGCTTGTTAGATACATTTAAGAAACATAGTACAGGAAGGTCTTGATGCCAGGTTGAATCTTGTACAGTTTTATGAATTACGGATGGCCTTAGTACATGACACAATAGGTGAAATTTATGATACAATTATCCTTATAGACAACAGCTGTCCTTTCTAGAAGGAAAATTTGTGCATTAGGTGAATGAGAAATGCAAACTGAAGAGAAATGTCTTACACAAGATTGTCCTTGATACTTCACAAGTCTGTAGGGATGGTGTGGGGTCACAGGTGTGGCTGAAGTATACTGTAGAAAACCTGTGAGATAATCCCAACCTGTGGGGTAAGTAAGGTTCACATTACCAGGTTTGCATGTGCTCACATTCTTGCAAGTGTATAATCTTCTCTAGACTGCTCTGCATTCTCTCTCTTCCTATTACACAGCAAAGATGTTTAATGAGGGATAAAAGTGCTTATCTTGTAGATGACATTATTTTTTGCTCCTTACAGATTTTCAACACCCAACAATGAATATTCTTTAAAAATATAGCCCATTTAATCAAAAAACTTAGAAGTATTTTGAAATTAATTAATTAGTGACGCCTAATGGTGTTTTTAAATGGGTCAAATGCTAAACAGCACAATCGTATAAATAACCTCATGAGTGGAAAAAAGAGGAAGGTGAAGTTTTAGGACAGTCATTATCCTTTTGAAGACTGTGGTGATGTTTAACATGTTTAAAAGTAACCTGGGATAATAGCTAGAGCACTCAGTATGTGGCAGATTAAAACCTCTCTTCTTTTGCAGCAGCAGCAGCTATTTGACAGTATAGACAAACCAGCTACACTTGCCTTACTGCAGTTCCAGCCCTTTTCCCTGGTGACATGGCTCTTTGCAGTCATTCTGAGATGCTTCACAAGGCAAAACAAAGGCTCCTGCCAGCCAGCAAAACAAAAAGTAGCCCCATAATGATACTGTGTGGAGATACACCACACAAATACACTGGTCACCTCTGCTAGTTACCCACCCCCTCCCACTCTGAAGGGATGGTTTGAGGGTCAGGAGAAGCTTTCTGTCCTGTAAGAACGTGCTGGGTGCTGTGAAAAGAAGGTTCTCTTTATACATTACTTCCTACCACAATATGGAGAAGCCACCATGAGACGAGGGTTCACAAGGTACAAAGAGATGCAGAGGCGTTTACTGCCCGCTGTGAGATGAATTAAAATGTATCCAGTAGAAAGTATTCAAGCAGTGTGAGATAAGGAGCAGCAAATTCCAGATTTTGTAGTATGTGACAGAAAATAAAGTTGTTCCCAGAGAACAGCTGCAGTGCTGGGATCCTCTGATTAAATAATTTGCCCAGGGCCTAAGGGAGCTGGGGACTATAACCATCATGGACAAATGCCCACTTTTACAGTCTATTTTGGCTTTCAGGATTATGCGTCTTCTATAAAAGAGAAGTTACCATTAAGATGAAAGTGATGGGCTTAAGGCAGAAATTATGGGTGGAGGCTTCTGTGCTTGTGTTATGTGGGCAGACAGATGAAACAGCCAGAGAGTTCCCTTCTGGCTTAAAGAGCTCTAGGAGTTGAGCATAAAAGATTATGGCTTCCCAAATAAGCTGGGTCAAGGGTGTAGTATAGATCCTGAGGGAGTTTTGAAAGCAGAATGCTGGGGTCTGACAGGTCAGAAAGGGTATCTTTGAAAGAATAAATCAGTGTTGAGCTCCTAACATAAAAACTGCTCTGGGAGAATCCACAAAAATGCTCCATGTGCTTTAGATATATTTATTCCAAATTTATATATGCTTTCCAATAAATTTTGAACAATGATATGATCACAGAGGGTAAATTTTAAACTTTCATGTGCAATTGACATTTCATTTTAAACTCATGTATACTGAAAAAATATAAAACATGGGGACCACAAGGGTTCCAAAGACCTTGTTCTCTATGCCGGAGTTTAGACAGCCAGATAAGACACACAAGCATCTAGCTTCATTGTTGCTGTTAAGACATGAAGAATTACTTTATAGGGAGGTGATGAGACAAAATTAAATTTAAAGCACTAGGTTAGTCAATAAATTTTGTAATAGTCCAATTTTTCAAGGAATCTTGCCTTAAGCCATGAGTACAATAGGAAAGTGACATATATTTTCTTTTTCTTTTTGCTTCTACTGCCATTTGTCAGTTTTCTCTATTTAAAGGAATCAGTGTGTCATCAGCTTTATAATTACATTTTTCCAGACAAGAACTAGAAGTATTATTGCACATTTTATATATCTACCTGAGAAATTGTGATAGGCAGATGTGCTATAAAACTGTCAATCTGCAAATTAAAAATAATAATGATGTTATGTACATACCAACAAACAGGTCCTAAGGAATAATATGGGCATTGCTAATGGACATGCTAATGTCACTAATTATTCCCGTATATATGTTTTTCCCCTCTGTGCTGCAAATAACGTGAAGGATGACTTCATAAGCAACTAAGATGTGGTTTGAATATTGCTCAATGTTTCTGTGTTTGAATGGGTACCAAGCAAGCTCCATCTATTTAAAAATTGCTACCATTCTTTCTTTAAAGATATTTTACCTTTTAAAATTTTAAAACCTTATTTTATTAGGATGCTAGTCTTGATGTGATCCTGTCCTATGGATATAGACTTACAAGTCCCTGTCAGTGGACACTTCTGACAGAGGAAAGCTCCAGGTATGATTTCTTTCTAATATCCTTATACAGCCCAAAACTTAATCACCCCTGTGTAAAAGTCTTTATAATTATCAAATGACATTGCCAAATTCAAGATTTCTAATGAAACTGCAATATTAAGGAAAAAATGCATTTGTAAATTTATTTTCAGACATGTAAACATAGTTGGCAAGGTGGATTTTTAAGCTCTGACATCTATTGTATCTTGAAAGGGCTCCACACATAATTATAAAAAGAGTGGGAAAAAACTCAAGGTGTCTGTTAGTCCCCTTTAAGAGTAGCAGCTCTAGGCTCTTCCTGTTTTGTACCATCTGTATACTAACATGACTTCCTTTTTCTGCAACACCTTCATACTTCCATGACTACCAATGTTCACAGCAGTAAATTCATGCTATTAATGGTAATCTCACTAAATGCAAATAACAATTTATGTTACAGCAGATCTCTTGTCAAAGGAGAGATGATAGGTGATAATCTTTGTCCCTAAACCCCATGTGCACATAGGGATGCTGCTGTCTGTGTGTTGCCCAACATTTCGCCTTTCTTTATGCTTTCTTGTCTGTGTCAGAGGTGGATAAGAGAAAACAGAGTATGGCAAGCATGGGGAGAACAGTGGCTGGGATGGGGGGATGGAAATATCTGCTGTGTGCAGCTGTAGAGGAGAACTAGAAGCATTTAGGAGAGGATCTTACAGGGGAGGGAAACAGCCAGGTCTTTGCATTTGTAATTCCAGGTTCCTTTCCATGTGGAGACAGAAATACAGCATAGGCCCCAACAGGCTGTTGTAATATTGTTCTGGCTTGCGTTTGAAAAAATCTTACCAACAGATCAGTGAAAGTATTGCTCTCAACCTGGTTTCCAAGGGGAGACAGTCTAGCCTAGTGTCATTATTTCAGTCAAATACCAATTTATAACACCCAATCCGGTAGTATGAAAATGGAAATATTTTTCTCCTGTTGTAGGTGAGTTTGCCTATTGTTAGCCACTTGTAGCTTCTTCTGAAACTATTGCTACTTGCGGGTCTTATCACTTTCCATTTGCTTACAGTTTCTGAGTGGAAATGTATGACTTCTTTCATTCTTGCTTCTTTAGTGCTTTGCAAGCCCCAATGTTTGCACAGCAATAGCAATTTTCTTAATTTTTTTGCTTCCCAAGGTACTCTATCTAAATAAACCTTAAAAAATCTGCTTGAAATTTGATGAGCTTTCATCCTTATTACATATTTTGTAGGCCGACAAAGTTTGTTGTATCTGTGACAGTTCATTCCTCTTTTCAGCTATTCCTATTCCTAAATGTTAGATTTGTGTTGAAAAATGCATATTTGTTTTGCCCTGAAACTGCTCACTACTTCTGTTGGCTTTACATATGTCTTTTCTTTTAGGCTGGAAATTTCAGAGCACCTTCAGTGAGTTTTTAAAGTGCAAAATTATTTAAATTTGTTTCTTTAGTTCTTTCTTCTCACTCATCTTTTAAAAAAAAGTCTTTTCAGACTATGCATTGAAGTTGGAAATTCATGCCCATTCTAAGGGAAGCATAAGAAACTGTTTTAAGCTTTCTAACCAAAGTTGCAGCGACGCATAAGCATTTTGCTGTGCCCTCAGCAGGACTGGATTTCATTCTAAGCACCAGAGACTTCAGAGCACTTTGAAGACTTGCCAGTTTGTCATTAATCCTTGTGTTTCTGCCTCATAGTTTTCATATCCTCAGTAACTTTATTATCCGTGTTTCTCCTTCTACATGCCAGGGTCAATAAAATTCATGTGAGAAGTACACTATTTTGCCAGCCAGAAATATCAGAGTGGCTAGGATAATTCCATGAAATTTGGAAATGCTTATGAGACCTCTGTCTTGTGCCTGCTCACACTGCAGTCATGTCTGCTGAGTGAGAAATGCCAGCAAGTCTCCCATGGCAATACACTGGGCTGACACTAAACTAGCTTCAGGCTCTTTGGACAGATTGAATAGCAGGGTCTTGTCCCACATAGCAAGTGGTAATTTGCCCAGGTGGGACAGGACTGCCATCACTGGAGGTCAAATCTGCACCACTTACTTCAGTGTAGTGATACATGTTGAGCATGACAAGCAGAATTGGGCTCAATGTCTAACTATTAATTCTGCTTCATGTTCGATTATCAAGACATAGTCAAATTCCACACAAGAAAAAGAAAGCACAACTAATTAGGGACAGTTTTGCTCTTCTCCAGTTATTTGTCTGGATGATTCTCTCTCCTTTTTGTATGTATTTGAGAAAATATTTCTTTGGGGCCATAAGGATTAGCCTCTGAAGTCAGAGACTGGATTAGACATCAGCTGATAAAGAGTGTTCCCTTTCTGCCTGTCCCTGAAGAATCATGGAATTACAGAATGGTTTGAGTTGGAAGGGACCTTAAAGATCATCCAGGTACAACTCACCTGACATGGGCAGGAAGACCTTTCACTTGACCAGGTTGCTCAAAGTCACATCCAACCTGACCTTGAACACTTCCAAGGATGGGGCATCCACAACTTCTCTGGGCATAAGAGAAATGGGACTGTTACATTCATGGTGCTCACTGTCTTTCCCTGTGGAGGGCACCATAAACATTGCTACTTAGCACAGCATCACAGAGAAGGAGCAGATGGGTGTTTGAGGGAGAAAAATCATCATTTAGAGTTTAGAGACATAACTTTTTTTAATCAGAAAAAATGTCAGAAAAAAATTTTGAAAGAATGTAAATAAATAGCTATTTGTTACAGTATGCTGTAAAAATAGACTCCTGGCAGTGAATGAAGAGATTTTATTTTTCCATGAGTTCTGCTTTAATGTAGGCTCCCATAAAAACTGACTTGGACTTTTACATTGAATTGAGAGGATTATATGCTGTATTTAATAACCCCTGTCAAATAAAGGTACAAACCTAATTAAGCAATAAATCCATAAAAAATTTTACAGACAGGTAATGAGTAGCTTGCATTTTTATAACAGCAATAGTATATTAAAAAAAGCATTAGCTGTTCTAGTATGGCTGAAGTAGTTGTACTGATAAATTAGTCCTTCTGGCATTGCATGACTAATTTTAATTACTTGGAGCTGTGGAGATGTGCTTGGTTTAGAATTTGGGCTATTATTCTTAAATTAAATTTAAAAAAGTTAATCTAAGTATCTGTCCATATTTGTAAAATATTAATTGTCAAAAAAAAAAAGAAATTTAATGTTTTCCTGTTAGAGCTAATGTTCTCAACACCAGCAGCATCTTGGGTTCAATGACACTCAGGATTAATACCAGCAAGTAGATACTGAAATCACCTAGTTTATAGTTATAAAACGTCATAGCAACTTTTTCAACAAGAGTTAAATAAAGAGGTACATTTGTGTAGTATCTTAATTTCAGGAATATGACCTTAGTTTTGCCCATTTGGTCTGACATGAATAAGTCATGGGGATGTCTAAATTTACTTTGAATTAAGGAAAAGCAATAGTTATGATTCCATTCCCTCCACCTCCCTTTCTCTAATTTAATGACTACATGAGACAGTTAGCTGTTCCTTTTTCTTTCTTTTTTAAGGAAAACCTATTAGTTATTAGTTACTGTTGCAGGTCACTCACACTGAACAGAGCATGCTTCCTGTCTGTTTCCCTGGCAAGCAGGGAATCGTACGTGCTGTAGATAGTGGATTCCTCATTTCTAACACTAGCAAATCTAATGATCTTAGGGGAACTGGAGAGTACTAGCTGGAGTTCAAAGGGTGGCAGTCAGTTTGGTACCAGTGACCTCTTCTGGGGTCATGAATGGAATTAGATAGATGAGAGAGGCTGCTGGTAGTTCATTAGGAAGCGGGGAAGGTGGTTACCTTCCAGGTAAGGCAGAGAGAATCACAAGCTACCCTGAGGATTAACTAGTCTTTAATTGGGGCATGACTTCACTATTAAATCACTATTTCAATTTATACCGGGAAATGTTAAATATCTGTATTGTTCTTGACTGAACTAAAGTAATAATTCAGATGTTTCTTTATGTATAATCATATGTATATAATATATAATGCATAATCATATGCCTTCAAACCACTTCATAATAGAATAAAGGACAGCAAGTAATAAATTCAAAAACTTTAAAAACAAGTTTGTCAGATATCTTATGATATGTCCATTCCTGCAATGCATTTAACAGTGAGGGAGAGCCAGGTGGTGTTTTTATTTCCATCAGATAAAACTTATGTCCAGCTGGTTTAGTTTGTGATCTTAAATATGTTTACATGACTTGTGGCTGTTGTAATATGCTTAGTAATACTGCTTCATAGCCCTGCAGCATATTGCAAGTGAAGATATAAACACTCTTATACACATTAATGAATTAAAGTTCAAACCACCATTACCTGACAAAGAACCACTGTATCTCTCCTGAACAAGAATTCATGATACCTATTATTTTAAGATAAAAAAGATAATAAACCCCATGGGCCATTGTGCTGGTCTTGGCTGGGGTAGAATTTTCTTCACAATGGCTAGTTTGGGGTTGTGTTTTGGATTTGTGCTGGAAAGAGTGTTGATAATTCAGGGATGTTTTTGTTATTGCTGAGCAGGGCTTACACAGAGTCAAAGTATTTTCTGCTTTTCATATGGCCATGCTGGTGAGGGAGTTGGGGGTGTGTGGGGGGCTGGGAGGTGACACAGTGGGACAGCTGACCCCAAATGGGCCCAAAGGATATTCCATACCATATGACATCATGCTCAGTATATAAAGGGGGATGTGGGGGAACATTCAAAGCTGTGGCATTTATTTTCCCAAGTCACCATTATGGGTGATGGGGCCCTGCTGTCCTGGAAATGGCTGAACACCTGCCTGCCCATGGGAAGCAGTGAATTAATTTCTTGTTTTGCTTTTCTTGTGTGGCTTTTTCTTTCCCTATTAAACTATCTTTATCTCAACCCACAAATTTTAACACTTTTCCACTTCTGATTCTGATCCTGCTGAAGGGGGAGTGAGTGAGAGGCTATATGCTACTTGGATTGCTGGCTGGGGTTAAATCACAACAGCCATCTTTAATTATATCTCTTTCAGAACAGAAGTCTGCATTTGCTTATGAATGTCATAGGTGAAAAATCAAACTTCTGCAGAAAGGTCACAAAGCTTTCAGAATTTGTTAGTCTCAAAGAAAATCTTGTACAAAAACTAGCCCGTATGTAGGATTTCTCATGTGAAGAAGAAAGAACCGCAAAAGTTGAGTCAGGTCTTTCATTCTTGAGGAAAACTGGCTGAATAATTTTTAGAAATGTGTTTCTATATAAATCTCTTCTATGGAATCACATATTTTTTTAACAGGGTTTTTTCTTTTCCTTTAGGAGATTCTTTCTCTTTTCCACCAAATTTAAGTGTGGTAAGAATTAAAAGGAAATTTAGATTGTGGGTTTGTGCCACATTATACTCTTCTATTCAATTTTACTTCTATGAAGCGACCCTATTTAAAAGCACAGGTGGTGGGAGTGGGTCACCACATAGCCCACATGACCCCCCTGCTCCTGATGCTGTGGAGGTTGAAGCACAGAGATGGAAATTGAGGTTCTCCTTGGAAAAGTGTCAACCACAGGTAGTATAATTTTCATTGTAACTGATTATCTGAAGTTCTTTTATAGATTATTTATGAGCTGTACCCACATGTTGGTATGTTAAACACATTGGGGCCAAGGAGGTAGATGGCAGCTTCAAATGGTTCATTTGATCCAGAAACCTCCAGTGGTGCTTGACTGAAACCATCAATTTGCCTACCATCATCTGTGAGGGCCATAAAGAAAGTTAGCTAAAAGCTGTGTGTGGGGACCTTGTGACACACACTTTGGGCAGATGATATGAATAAATTTGGTCTTCTCTTATTTATGCATGCAGGAACTAATCTGGCAGGGATTCAAATAACTCTCTAATACTCTTCCTTATACTGGCCTGTATAGATCATAGTAACAGATGAAGGATTTCATGGCTTTACCACGGTGATAATGCTGAATTTCATGGTTTGTTATCTTGTCAAGGATTAACAAGACTGACATTAAATTACTGGAGGAGCTGTCATGTAGTAAAAGATGGAAATCTCAATTTTTTTTAAGATTTTTTTTGCATTAGCTTTTCTTTTCTAGAACTCGCTAATGTTCTTATTAAAGAGACTTAATTCATCTCCCCTAACAAAAGTTATATGCCATTCACATATGGATCACTCAGATATGTTTGAATTCAGGGAAAGCCGTAGAAAACCAACCATTTCAGGCATGGAATAATCAGAATATATTTTCTTTATATTCATTCTTGGATAATATTTACTTGGTACAGAGCATTAGTTCGTGCATGTGTAAGGAGAATTTAATTAGAATTTACTTGGAATGTGTCATTTCCTTCATGAAAGCAGTTTTCATAAGAGCAAACTCACTGGTCTTTATTTTGTGCTCAAGAAATTTCTAAGCAGACTTTCCAGAGTGTGATTTCAGGCTTATTTCCTGTTTTTCCCTCCTCTATATTATTCCAATCCTCAGTGTCACAAGGCATTTAAAAACACTTGTCCACTGTTGAATGGTCCATGGACAAATATTTTATGTATTTCAGTTTTACTACGGCTAGTTCATGTCACTCGCTTAAGATCTGTATTACAATGCTATTGCACAGACTTTCACATTTTCAAAACACAGTTTGCTTTTTCTTTTTTCTCAGAATAATGATGTATATGAAATATTACTCATGTATGTATACTGAAGAGAGAAACGATATTTTAATAAGTCCATTCATAAACTTTATGTATCCTTTCTTTATCTGTCTGGATCATAAAGCAAATATATTTATTATGGTCTTTCATTTAATACAATTGCAAAGTTTCTCTAGTTAGTTCCTGTCATGCTTCCTATACCCGGTGCAAACACAGAACTTCCTTAAAAAGACCATTACACATTCTTTAAAACTTATTGGTCCAAAACCATTTCTGACTCTAAAAGCCTATCCGTACATTTTGCAGCCATTTATTGTTGACTATGGGACCAATAGCTCAGGAATTTATACCATTACATGTAGTCACAACATGAGTGTCAAGCAATACTTCACTTTTGCTGCATGAAGGCTAGCTCCATGCTTCCTATGGAGATGTTTACAAGGTTTGTAAAGGGCTCACAGGAATCTGGGATCCCAGATTCCCAGAAAGGAAATTGTACATAATAAGAAGGCTGTCCAGGAAGTTGGGGATGGATGTAGAGTAGGAGAAAGTAGATAAGTTGGCATGGGTGGAAGCTGAAATGGATCCTCAGAACGGCAGTGAGCATCACCACCTGAAATATTTCATTTCTACATTCTTGCTTTTCTGTTCTGCATTGTTTTAATTTATGGACTCTCTTGCAGGTCTGTACCAGTTTTCTCAGTGAAACAGAGTGGAATTCCCACAGCCATGATATGTCAAGCTGGGCCTTAATTAGTGAGCCAAACTCCTGGACAGTACAGTGCCCAGAAAGCAAGCAAAGGGTTAAAGTGTGGATATCCACACCCCTTTCTTGGTCTTGTTTACTTCACAGGTATGTGTGCAGCCAGCTGTCTGCCAAGGCTGTACCCTTTCCATAAAGTCATATTTATCTATAGGATAATGAATCAGACAGAAAATCAATGCAACATTTCGAATATGGCCTCATTAGTGCCCTTGTTTAGTGTCAAGAACAAATATCTAGAAGGTTGCTCAGCATTTCTCTTCTCACTTTCTGGAATTATATTTTCCATGCCTTATTGTCTTTACACACTGTGTTGAATTTAATTCTGGCCACTAACCCTATAATCCTTAGCTTGCTCTGTGATTTATGGTTACGATCTTTGACTGGTTATTTCTTTATTTGTCCTGCAGACCTTCTAATTTGCATCTGCTCCTGTGAGTTACATAAGCTGCTTACTCATCCCACACTCCTGCAGAATTGTTGCAGACTTTGCTCCACTCCCTGAGTCACATGCAGCAGATGAACTGTGAAAGAGCAGTGCTCTGTACTCATAAGATTGCTTTACCTCCTCACAAAACTTACTATTTCTGTTTACAAATCCACTCTGCCTCTGATCTTCCAAGTCTTGACTCTTTTCATATGCTTCAGAGTTTTTTGTCACTTACCATTTCTTGCAGTCTAGGAGAGCAGAATGACTTCCTTTGAAGTGATTCTGGATTAAAGAAATTCACACCTGTCTCCTCATCTTTGTCAATTATCTATACCACCCTTCCCCTGCCATCTCTGTTCTCAGCCCAGCTGGGTTTTTCAATTTGTTTGTTTCATGGTGATGCATGAGAAGTTCAATAGAGGAACTGATCTGGACGACACACAACTTCATTTTATTTTATGTGAAGCAGGCCTCATTAGCAGCAGTGTTGCACTGTACTGTTGATGATCTTCTACAGCAATATGAAAGAACTACCAAAATGCTGAGAGCCTGATAGCAGTGAGGAAGAGTAGCGTTGAACAATCAGTGCAATAGCATAAACAAGCATTACTATCAGGGAAATGGTCTGCAGAAGCATCATTGGTTATCAATAACCTTCTCTTTACATTGTTTAAGCAACTGTACAAGCTACTTAAGTGTTGCATCACCTGTCTTACACAGATAAGTTTGCAAAACCAGTTAGTAGAAATTGACACTTAGATAGAAATTCTTGGATTTTTCAGTTTGGAGTTTCATGTGGTAAGGGTTTATTGGCTTCACTTCTTCCTCACCTCTTTCTTCTTTTTGTTTCTTTATTTTTAGAACATCCAACTATTTTTGTAGTCTAAAATTCCTTCTATATTTTATAATATATCATCTCTGATTCTCAGTAGATCTGCTCCAGGAGGAAAAGAAAGGACATTTTTACTAAATCAAATATAAAATGCTACTTTTCTCAGTCCTCTTGCTTTATCCTACTTTTTTTATCATGTCATGTCATGTACAATAAGGTACAATGCCTACGGAAACTGCATGTTCTGTACCATACTTGCCTTCAAAATAACTAATAAGAGAAATATATAGACTGTCATGAAATGGAATGTGGAAAGAGACACTATTTCAGGTTTCTTGAATCCCACGACTTCACAGGTCTGGTTCTTGTGAAACAGTCACACAGGAGATTAGAAAACCTGTAGTACTGTAGCGGGTTCAGTTCGTAAACTGGGTGGAAACACCAATTAAGTGTAGTTGTTCTGGTTCGAAATATCCATGACTTACTTATTTTGCTTCTGTAAGATAAGAATTAGGAGAAAGCAAAGCAGGCACAAAACTTAAAAGAATATAAAGAAGTTTATTAACAGACCCAAAAGAAAAAAAAGAAGTCAGAATCAGACTAAACCTTCAGAACATTTCTCTTCCCCCCACTTTTCCCCTTCTCCCACTGTAAAAAGACAACCCTTGAGATGGTCATTCTGTTTACCACTTCCATAATAACCTTGTTCAGTTCCCTTGAGGAGTCTCTCTTGCTCATGCTATGGAGACATCTCCACAGTTCTCTCATGGCTTCATGTCACAGCAAGACAGCTGCCCAGGTTGGTTCTCTGCTCACATGTGAAAGTCCTTTCCCCCGACTTACAGCTTTCCCCACAACAGCTTTCGAGGGTCCAGTCTTTAGCTAATGCGGTACTGTTTTAAGGTTGAGCTGTTCAGAAGCAAAGGTTCTCTTCACCTATCTCTGGGAGCATCTTCATCTCTAGGAACAGAGGTCTTCTCCTTCCCTGGGAGCAAGGGTCTTCATCACTTTCATCTCTCTCTGTTAAAGCTTTTCATCAAATCACACCTACTTCAACATTTGCTTATTTCAGCACAAGTACTTTTGCTCACAAGTGCAGTTTGAACGCTCCACCCCCCATGCTTTCCTGAAATTACAACGGGTACTCTGATGTATCATAGTCCATCACCATAGCTTTACAACAGAATTTCAGCTTCTAGGCTTGAAGCATCTCCTCTTTCTCCTCCCTTAGGGTTTCAGCTCTTCCTTCTTCACTGACTTTGGTGTCTTTATGGTGTTTTCTTCACATGCCTTCACCTTTCCTTTTCTTTTGACTTGGGAGAGGATTGATGTCTGCAGGCTTCATTTGTTCTGGAGAATCTTACAGCACTAAGAGAGCTAATCTCACCTGGGCCCAGCAGCTGGAATTCCCTTATCGCTGTTGGTCACATGAGCTTTGTCGGGCAGTGGCCTCAGATGAATCTCGGCCACCCTGGGTGAGGGCCGGCCTGGCCGAGCCGCACCGCGGGGCCGCCTGCACGGAGCAGGGCTGTGGATACAACAGAGCCACACAGCTCTGGGGTGGCTGTCTCCCTGCCGGCCCAGCCTGCACTGAGGGGGCTGTGCCGGGTGTCCAGCGAGCAGAAGTGGCTGAGATCTCAGCCAAGCCGCGCTGTGGCCAACCCAGCCAGGGCACACTGAGCAGGGCCCGGCCTGGCCCGTGCCGGCCCCTCAGTTACGTGTCCAAAGGCCGGAAGCAAGAGAGCTTTCCTGGGGTTTGTTCGTTCTTAAATGTGGATCACAGAGGCGTGTCAAGCTTCTTAAAGTGGCTTTAAAAAGTTGCCAATATTCAAACTAGCCAATTGATTGGTTCTGTTGGGTCTAGAGGAAGCTGTAAGCACCTCTTTGCAAAAAATCACTTCTGTGGCTGATGGAGCCCTCTTTAATTAAAAACCCAAACTATGCTAAACCATGACAAGTACCTACTGGAAAAGTAAAAGCAGGTCAAATCATCATCACCCCCCCTTATTTTTTTTTTTTCAACTGCTAATGCTGTTGCCTTAAAATGTAAGTGAATGAATTCAAACAGTTTGAACAGGTTTGGAAAATGTATGTAACTGCAACTTTTGTAGGAACATTACACTACCGTATTGGTGTAACTTTGCAGCGCCTGTTTTCTTCTAATTTCTTGTACCAGATGACATTGGTTACTGTGCAAGAACAACTTGCAAAAACACAGAAGTTAACCTATTACTCTGTATGATAAGGCATTATATTTGTAACAAGGGTATAGCTAAAATTTCAAGTAAGGTGACACATGGAGGAGTAGATGCAAAACCAGTTCAGACATAGAAGAATATAGAGCTCAAAAGATCTACCTGGGAAGAAACACCTACTCTTTATGTTTTACTTTCTTTGACACAGCATCTACTGGGCAAAAAGAAATTGGATGTAAATTTCAATTTCTGCATGATAGGTTTTTATCCTTGAGTAGCATATAAAATGGTTTGCTTTACATGCATGGGCAAAGAAATCTGAAAAGCAAGACAAGTCAATATGCATGCAAAAGTAATTTCTTTTACACTGGATTTACACCAGAGTAAATCTGTTAACTTCATTTGGCTTTGATCCAGGTTTTGACTAAAGTGAGATGAGCAGCAGACTCAAACAAGATGTTATTAATATGGGGAAGACTATGCTAACAACTAAGCAGGGATTGTGCTGGATGGAAAGGGAATATTTTCACTAAGTCAGTATAAGAGTATAAACAGAGTACCCAGGCAAAACACTTAGGTTATTCTTCAGCACATTCTGACTCCTGTGACTATGCTTTTCAAATAATGTACTTGGAGAGTGAAAGTGGAATAGATCATTTTCAGTGCCGATGGACAGGGATCTGAACAGCTTAATTCTCAGAAAGGCACTTATGTTCTCCCTCATGAGATGCACGGCAAGAGGACAACACTAACTGAGCTGAAGTCATACCATAACAGAAGTTTCAGATGGTCACCATCTCACCCAAACATTTGGACTCATATAAGAGAAAGTATATAGTAATTGGAGAAGGAAAAGTTATGTTTTCCATCTCCTAACTGTGGTAGATTCTCCAGTGCTTTAATATTAAGGTTGAGGTAAATGATTATATTTGGGTTTTAAAAATATTTCACTATAATTATATTCACAATGCTGTATTTTTTTATTATTTTTTATTAGAAAATATTGTATTGAGGAATAAATACAAAAGTGTAAAATTTCCTATTTCTCCATGTGTTGAATAATATGCCAAATTGCCAGTAATTAATATTTTCCTTTTATAAAGTGGTATTGGTATGCTATGTTTTCCTTTGTACTCCATAATTCAGAGATTTTTATTACCTCTTCTCAATACACTAATTTTAGAATTGATGACCAGGTAGAATACATAATAATCAAGGTACAAGCAAGGAAAAACACATTGTATTAATAATTACTCATTTCATTAAAAACTGATGAAGCTATAAACTGTTCTTAGAATACAGTGTGTTTTCCATAGAGAACAGTTTGGAGACACTGCTTTGTTGTGTCCTTTTTAAAATTTTAGATCAGTAGAGTAAGAAATGTTAAACTGGTCATTAGTCTTCATTAAACCTGCCAATACAAAAAAATAAGAGTCAATAGAGAAGACAAAAGAACTTTCATAAATAACCTGGTTTTAGAAGACAACACACTTCGTCAAGCTGTTCTATTGGGCACCCTTTAAGTTTGTCATTTAAACAGATTTTTCTTATTCTTACTGTTGCCTGCTCAGAAATACTTTATTCTTTGTCAATACTTAATTTATCATAGAGAAATTTATTCCTCTATTTATTATTTAGTCCTGCTTAAAGCAAACGATGGTTAGAGCAGCTCTGACCTTAATTGCACCAAAATAAACACGAGCAGCATTTTCCAAAACTCTTGATCAAGTGTCTGATTTTAGAAGATCAACTATGGCACCATAAAAGAGCCTTCACTGGAAACCTCAGCACTTCCTTTATTTGTTGTACTGTTAATGCATCTAAAATGCATTTCCCATGTCATTCAGTGAGTGAAAATTGGTTTCAAAATATTACAGCCATGAAAATCTTTTCTTCAACCCCTGCAATCCAAGGATCATATGTGTTGCACATAAAGCAATCTACTTTCACAGTGTTTCTGGCCTTGGGAAAGGCAATGGATAAAAGGCAAAGGATAAACAATCACATAAATGGATCAGAATTTTAGAAGTTCCTCATTTACTTTTCTGGGAATCAAAGGTCTCTGAAAGTCATCTAGAAGGATATTTGACCTCAGCAATACTGCTGTAAGGATAATGTCTTACAGTCAATACTTTATGTCTTGCAGTGAGCACCTTAGGCATTAAGCTGTGAGAGCAGGGGACACGGAGCCTCCCAATAATGCAGAAGCACAAAATACAAGGATTTGCCTCCATAGGTGGGTAGTTAGAACATGCTTAGAAAGATTTCTGTTGGCTAACATGTGTGAAAATAGGTGCCAACTTGCATCGTTGTCAAAAAATTATCACATGCAATCAAGTTGCTGTTGTTATTTATTGAAATTGGCCTCCAGTGCAATGCTTTTCCTCATGGAGATCCTAAGAATCTCCAGGGGAGATTTCAACAGCAGCTGCTATTTCTAATACTGTAAGCAAGCAAGGAAGGAAGATGCTTTTGGCAGTGAATATGAATGATTAGCTCAGGATGTAATTTGTATCTCAGAATTGTTTGGATAGCTCAGCACTTTCTGGGGTATTTATCTTTTCCCAAATGAAATAACAGTCTTTTCAACTCAAATAAGTCTTGTCTATCTTGGAGTTACAGAAATGATGTCATGCAAAATTCAAAATTTCCACTACTCATATATTAAAACTTACTAATCAAGAAAATATTTGAAATGAAACTCAAACTCTCAAACTTCTACTTAAATAATCTTCTAAATATTCACAGATGCATGAGTCTAAGAAAAGCACACAAGAGACAAAGTCAGTTTTGAAAATGTAATCTATTATGATAAGATATGGCAAAAGATAACTTGGGCTACTCAGTACACAAAAATTCCATTTGAATCTCTGACTAGTACTTCTCATGGCTGGTTTTAGGAGCTCTCCTGCTTTGTGTCTTATTGAATCCTCCAGATTGTTCTTTCAGGCCTACTGAGAAAAGCAATTGTCATCATTCCTCATATATTTAGGCCTACTGGTTATTAGATTTTGCAATAAAATGTAAGCTGGTTGGATGAGGTTGTTTTCCTCTTTTAAGCAGGCGAGAATGGTGCTGTGCACTTGAATCAGTGGAGATAGAGAAGCAATCTCTAGTGGCACAATCAGTAAAGTTATTTCTGACTCTGGACTAAAGAAGAACCAGGAGTGGGAACTCCAGCCTGTGCTTTTTCATCTTTACATGGCCTGCATCACTCCAGGCTGCAATCTCTTTCATTCTTCTGGATCTGTGGTTTCTGTTGACCTTTTATTCATGTCTGCCAATGCCAGCTTCCTTTTAAAGAAGTGACAGGTTGATTGGGACAAATTTAAATTTTCACAATGGAAAATTACTTTAGAGGTACTAAAATTACTTCTTTCTTGACTGACCTTTTCTTTTCTTTCCTTTTTTTTTCCTGACCTGCTTTGGCTTCATGCAATGGAATACAAGTCAAGGAGCAACAGCCATCAGGACCTGTCATTGGCACCTCCTTGTGCTGACTGATAACAAAGAGATAGAAATAGCTTTCTTAAGTACATAAGTAAAAAATGTTGTTTTCCAGATTTTTCCTAATAAACACTTTTTCTTTAGCATAGTAATATTAAGAAGTCCCAGAAACATTAATTTATAAGGGGAAACTGTCATTCTCATTGCATTTGGTGCCTACATATTTGATGTTGCTTTTTTCCCTTATGGTTTTATTCAGTGATCAGAGACAGGATGATCTTTCACAAAATGATTTTCACCTGCTGTTCTTGACCCCATAGGACTAGAATAACCTTACCTACCAAAGTGATTTAGGCTGAAAGCTAGTGATTGGCATTTGTAATTTTCAAGGGCTAATTACTACAAGCTGCCTTTCAATAAAAAGGGACACATGAGAGGAAGATTTCACTTCTTGGTATGTGTAAGTATTACGGTTCACTGTCTCAGGATAAGTTTTGGTTATACCTATGTATTTAAACTTCAGTTAGGGATAGCAGTAGACTCTGAAGAGGTCTTTGTTGTTTTGTCCATTGTATCAGGTTTAATAGAAGAACTATTTTATCCCTAGTGTGGTAGTCTTGAGAGACTTTAAACCTTCAGATTAGGAGGGAAGAATGTTAAAGTATGTTAAGTATCCTTAAAAATTAGGGGTGGGTTGTGGTTTTGGTTTTTTTTTCCTAATTCTGCTTTCCATATCTGTAGGAAATTGGATGACAGCAGTACCTAATATTTGTTATACACATGAATATTTTTGTTGATGCATTCCAAAGAAAAAAAGAACAAAAATGGACTATGTCATTCATGTGAAACAGTGCTCAATTATGTCAAGCAATGGATGCCAGTGGGTGCAAGATATTTTTCAGTTCCCTTCTCCAAGAAGAGCGAAAGAAATGTACGTTGTGCATGCTAAAAAAACAAGTAGGAGAGTTTCTTGAATTACTTCACCTGGAAAATAGGAAAATAATTTTGGGAAACTGATTCAAATTATTCTGTCATGTCTTGAAATAAAACATAGCTGTATACCTAAATAAGAACCAACCTTAATTTTGTTATGTAAGGAGTAGAATATCAATGACTACTGAACAGAAATAGGTGTTATAAGAGATACAAGTAACTTTAATTCCTTCTGTGATCCATCTGCTTCCCCTTGATTTACCTTGACAACTAGCTTAAGTAACTATTTTGCAAGATGATGTGTCAGAACTGCTGCAGTTCCTGGAGTGGGGTGAAGGTGCAGAAGTCCCTGGAGAGGCAGCCTGCAGTAACCTGCACTGCTTTGGTGCTTTGGCTGAAAGGAGAAAGTGTGAAAGAGAAAATGATCTTTTCTGTCACTCCTCCCAACCCTCCTGTGCCGCACATACTGATGCAGCCACCTGGACTTGTATTGGAGAAAACCGTGTATAACGTAGGAGTGTGAAGCATTCTGTGGGTTTGACCAGACACATGGCTTTTCATTCCTGCCTTTTGCATATGGGCAGGGGACAAGAACATCTTGAGAAGGTTGATGAGAAGTTAAGCTACAAATTTAAAATCTTATGATTAGAAGGAATTGTTCCATGGAATCTAACTTGTCATTTGAATCACAGTGAAAATTCTCACCTCATCAACAGCCCACAGACAATCAGGGCAGAAAAATGTTACTTCTTATGAGTTTGTTTGTTTGTTACTGTAGTGTGTCAACCCTGGCTGGATTACAGGCACCCATAAAAACCTCTCTATCACTCCGCTCTGAGGCTAGACAGGTGAGAGAAGGGATAACGAAGGGTTCATGATCTGAGGACCTGGAGAGATCACTCACCAAACACCATCAGAGGCAAAACAGCCTTGAATTAGAGATATTAATTAAATTTATTACTAACAAAATCAGAGCAGGATCATGTGAAATAAAATAAAGCCTTACAAACACTTTCCACCAACTCCTTCCTCCTTCCCAGCTCTACGTCCTCCCCCAGCATCACAGGGAGACAGGGAATGGGGGGTATGGTCAAGTCATCACACGTGGTTTCTCCCACTGCTTAGGGAGAGGAGTCATTCCTCTGCTGCATCATGGGGTCCCTCCCACAGGAGACAGTTCTCCATGAACTTCTCCAGTGTGACTCCAGCTCACGAGTGACAGCTCTCTGCAAACTGCTGCAGCATGAGTCAATCCTGTGGGCAACAGTCCTCCCAAAACTGCTGCAGTGTGGGTCACCCTTCCATGGGGTGCAGTCCTTCAAGGACAGGTTGTTCCAGGGCTTCTCTCTCTACAGGCCTCCCACAGCAGTCATCCACCTGCTCTGGCATGGGGTTCTCCACAGACTGCAGGTGGATCTCTGCATCAGCTGTGAATCTCCATGGGCTTCAGGGGCACAGCTTCTTCACCATGGTCTTCACCTCCAGCTGGAGGGGAATCTCAGCTCTGGCACCTGGAGCACCTCCTCCCTCTCCTTCTCCACTGGCCTTGGTGTCTGCAGAGTTGTTTTATCTCACGTGTTCTCACCCTGCTCTTCTCTCTGCAATTTCAATTGCGTAACAATTTTTTTTTACCTTTTTCTTCTTAAATATGTTATCACAGAGGTGTTATCACCATTTTTAATTGGGCCAACCTTGACCAGCAGCACCTCTGTCTTTGGAGCTGCCAAGGATTGGCTCTGCTGGATATGGAGGAAGATTCTGGCAGCTTCTCACAGAAGCCACCCCTGTAGCCCTCCCTTCTACCAAAGCTTAGCCATAAAAACCCAATGCAGTTACCCTAAATCATCTGCATTTATCAGATTTTACCTATTTTTTCTTAGTACAGCTTTTTTATGGGGTTGTCTTATACATGGAATTTAGCTGAAATTTTGAGCTAGATACATCAGCAGAAACTGTAGCATAAGTCTAGGGATGTCTCTTTTTTAGTTATAGAAATTTCTTAGGCTTTTTAGGCCCAGCTAGACTTTGATCCATTAGCATTTATTGACTCATTAGATCTGGTAACCCTGGGCAAAGGACCTTCAACATTATTGGACGTTTTGTTCAATTGCATTACAGGCTTGTGTTCTTATTTGTGAGGTTGTTGGGTTTCTGCAAATGTTTCCTAACCCTTGGACTATTTGCTGTTATATGAAAATAAAAGATTGGTTTTTTCCTGTTATTTTCAGTAGCTGGTTGCAAGTTCAATAGCAACCCTAGTAAGACTTCATCACTCACAGATCAGTTCTTATAATTTATTTTGCATTTCAGTTTTTCTTTGAAAGAAAACAAAAACCTGGAGGTTGCCTTTTGTATTTTAAGATTTTTTATTTTATTTATTAAGAAATAACTAAACAATATTTATTAACAAGTAATGGATTGGAAGGGACATTAAAGACCATCTAGTTCCTACACCCCTGCCATGGGCAGTGAGACCTTACACTAGACCAGGTTGCTTAGAGCTTCATCCAGCCTTGGCCTTGAACACCTACGGGGATGGGGCATCCACAACTTCTCTGGGCAACATGTTCAAGTCCCTCACCACCCTCACAACAAAGAACTTCCTCCTAACCTCTAATCTAAATGGATGCTCTTTAAGTGTGAATCCATTCCCACTTATCCTGTCCCTACATTTTCTTGTAAAAAGTCCCTCTCTTTCTTGCAGGCTCCCTTCAGGTACTGGAAGGCCACAAGTAGATCACACCTAAGCATTCTCTTTTCCAGGCTGAACAAGCCAAATTCTCTCAGCCTTATTAAGTACATCTGATTTGGAGATTAAGTACATCTGATTGAGTTTCTAAGGAAATCTCCCCAGGGAACCTCCCCAGGAAACATTTTTCAGAAATTTAAGCTGTTTAAGCAGGAAAAACTCATCTTTCATTTGATTTCAGTCCAGGGTGACCATTTCAGTTTGGGGACCAGATCAAATCCAGTTAGGATGTACAGCCACACCCTCACTCCCCATCCTTAGTCAATTATTTTGATTTCAGTCCAGGGTGACCATTTCAGTTTGGGGACCAGATCAAATCCAGTTAGGATGTACAGCCACACCCTCACTCCCCATCCTTAGTCAATTATTTTGATTTCTTTTTAAGCAATACAACTAGAAGTCTGGAAAAGCGTGAGACTATGTAGAAACCTTTTCCTTCTTTTAAAGTTTTTTGACCAGAGGGAGGACAGGAGACTGCAGCCCACATCGTGCACCCAGAGACTTTTCCCAAATTCCTAACTTTCTGATAATACTCAGGGTCTACCTGGAAGGAGATTCCAGTGATGCTCACTGGTGGTCTTCACATCTCTTCACAGAGAAGCACTTACAATTTTTAATGAAAAGAAAACCAATGTATAGCAACAAAGATGTTCACAATATCTTCCAGTCTATTCCCTGAATCACTTTAACAAGCAGGATACACATCCATGCCTGAAGTCATACATGCTACATAGTTCACATGCAATACCTATATTTTACAATGTTTATTAAGCATGTGTAAGATATATAGTAGTTTTTCTTTGACTGGAAGACATTAATATAATATTGTGCTAATCAAAGAAGAAAAGGTATTGCTTTGTGCTACTCTGTGAAAAGAACATACAGTTTCTTGGCTTTCTGAGTTGGCATGTATACAGACTAGACACAGCGTGTCTTTACATAGGACCTGCGAAGCTGAACTGTATTAATAACACAATAAAAGCAATAGCTATGGAATATGTTTGATGTCGTTTTATAGAGTTAACATTTAACAGTAGACTAACACTTTTGAACTCTGTTAGACCAACCTTAGCTGAAAAAATGACTATGTGATGTAGATATGAATAGACATTTGAAGAGTTGCTTCCTCCCAAGATGATTTCTTCAAAATAATATTGCCTTACCAAGTAGAAAAAGGTAATGAGTCCTGCTTTGTAATAATGCTTGCTTTGATTTTCACAAGTGTTAACTCAGGGTTTATTTGCTTTCTGATATGCAGATGTTCAACTTACTTGAAGCAAATTCTAACAGAATTGCTCTGGGAAATATATCTCATAAAGGTTTACCTGAAAATCTATAGGCTACTAATCAGCTTGTTCTTTCACTCTAAAAAACGAAACAAGGCAAGACCCCCCCCGCCCCCAAAACAAACTACAACCACCCCCATCCCAACCCACACAGTGGAAGTTTCTAAAGGGGGAGGAAGCAGTTCTTTCAGCTCACCTTCTGTCTTGGGGTGACCTTATGATGTGTATCCCATATCGCTGCCTATGCCCAGAAATTAATTCCTGTGCCTTTCTATGCCTCTAAACTGAGCCTGAGAGGGGGAAGGAAAAAACTGAGCAAAACTTTTTCAAAGCAGTTTGCAGCTTGTTCAAGGTCACACACAGATAGCAATTGGTTTTCCCCACTGCGGCAGGGGAGGGAGGAAGCACCCGGCTTGCTGCGCCCAGGACAGTTTTTTTTTTTTGGCCAGTGGTTCAGCTGCTTTGTTCTCCGGAGAGAGACTGAGAGTTGAATTTTTCCTTCCCTGGAATTTCGGATTTTCTCCCTTTTCTACTAGACTGCTTGATTGCTTTAACATCAGAGCACACCAGGAGGACTTCCCACCAGGCACAGAGGGCCTGGCCCTGGGCCAAACCCGAGCTCCGAGGAGACCAAAGGGAGGACTCGAACACTTTCCCAGGTTTTTTTCTCCACAGTGAAAGATTTTATTATTTAGCATTATTTTCCTTTCCCGTGTGTTTGTTAAATACATAGTTTTATCTCCCTCACTTTCCTTCGAGGAAAATCTATTTTTTCCCAAACCTGGTGGGTGGAGGGGTGGTTGTGCCTTCTCTCAGAGGTTATATTTCTAAATTTGGCCAAACTGGAACACCTTCTGAAGAAGTAAAAGGATAGAACAAAGGGATCCAGATGTGTGGTCATCCTTGAAGTAGAGCAACCATTGCATCACTAAGATGATCATTATCTAAGCACAACTAAATCTTTTGAGGTTCTGCTCTTTGATGTAGAAGTTCCACTCCTCTTGCCGAAGGCAAGAGGTGCTATGGTGCATAGTTCTTCCAGCACAGTCAACTCTTAAGTTGGTTAAAAAGTATTATAAAAATGCAGCCATTAGGTAACATCTTTTTTACTTGTGAAAGTGTTGTCCCCTTCAGAGTTTCCAGCAGGTCTTAAAAATGTTCATGTCAAAGAGCCATAGGCCAATATTTTAAAGCTAGAGCCTTGGAATTGTAAAATAGTATACTGCAGTACATGACAATGACAGAAGACTTTCCGGCTTTGTAGTAAAGAAATTTACCTAGAGATTTCTGGGTACTGGTAACTAATGAAAATGATCTGTGGCAGTTAAGAAAAATACTTTTAGGCATTGTGTCATATGATAAAGTAGCTGCAGTCACTAGGATACATATAAAATCCTTAACTGAAACAACAAGGGGTTGGATGGTTTGATTCCCTCATTTATGTTCCCTTTTCCCATCTGAGCTTCTGCTCACATCGGAGGGAAAAAAAAGAGAGGAGGAATTTTTCTGTGTGGTTCATGAAGAGGTGGGTCCTCTAAGGGACTAAAGAGCATGGCACCCAGGTGATTTGGCTCTCCTGTAGCATGAGAGGGTGACAAGCAGAAAAGGACATGCCAGCCTCCTGGATAGCATTAAGGAATACAAGAGGCCTGTGGTATGGGTTGAAGAGCTGGAGGGCACCTCTCTTTCTCTGTGTAGATGTCACAGAGCAGAGCCTCACAGGATGGTGGGAGACAAAATTTATGTCTATGCTCATTCAAAAATTCACGCATCTGCAATCTCTTCTTAGATAGGAGATAAATTTATTCCAAAGGGCTCTCTTATAAGGGAGTTAAAGCACAATGTAGTGCTGAATGCTGCACGTTTGTTCCTGAGGATTGCCTCAAGTCTGCCTTGACCATGCTGCATGTTGTTGAATGCTATCGAAATGCAAATATAGGACTTATTCTTAGGCTGCATCACAGTCTCTAGTACATAGTGTACTTGTGAGCACCATAGGAAAGCTTAAGCTTAGACAATAATTTTTGTCTCCAAGGGAAGCCTTGAACTGTGGCTCAGAGTCACATGCAGCATAATAGGAAGACAAAAAGGGTGCGGAGAGCGCTCTTTGCATAAGACCCTGAATGAGACAGGAGTTACATTACAGAGAGATCAAAACGACATCCTGTATGTCAGTGGAGTTGCACATCACACTGCACTTCCACCAGATGCAGAGAGCACATCTGGCAGATGCCACAGAGGAGGCCTCCTCCAGTCACTGCTGCTACTGTCATTAACTGCTGTGCTCTTTAATGCTATAATTGGAAAAGGATGGCTTGCTTTGCATGACGGATTAAAGTGACTCAGATCATAGCATCATAGGATAACCCAGGTTGGAAGAGATGTCTTGAAGTCATCTCATTTAAACACCTGCTTAAAGCAGGATCAGAGGTCATATCACACTTAGTTACTGAGAGCTTTTATCTAGCCTGGTTTTCAGGGATGAAGACTCACACTAAGTCCCAGGACTGTGACAGGGAAAGAGGCAGGGTCAAAACATAGTAGAGGAAGAAAGGGAAGAGAAAAATCAGAGAAGGTCTTTTTCTGGAGTATATTCAGCAAATATAAATACATGGAAGAAATACACATTTCCAATACTGAAAAATGTACAAGAATGAATAGATAATACCAGATAGAACAGAAAGGGCAAAAATAACTACTTTAAATTGAGGTATGCTAAATCAATGAGCTCAAAATGAGTGATGGGTCTCTGTTATGTCATCAGTTATATTAATGAAGTAACTGATGTATTTTAGGCCTAAGAATATGTATTTATGCAGGTATAGGTACAGAATAATACATGAATGATGGTTAATTTTAATATCTGAATTATTTACATAAATCATTGAAACTCAGAGAAATTATCTGGGGTGCACACAATAGGGAAGTTTATATGAGAGCAGCCACAGAACTTGGTAATGGAGGAGACTGAAAAGCTCTGCCTCAGGTAGCTAGAACCCGATGCTTAGGCTGCAAGAAGTTGGTTGCAATGAAGGAGAGAAAAAACACACAGAAATGATAGCATACAAGTATAAGGTGAAATGAAACATTTTAGAAAGTCTACATTGTCTTTAGGAGCGTGGTAAATCAGGGTAGAGCTAAATACAAGTGTGAGATGTACTACTGTGCTACATTTCACCCTGGATGCCTTAACTTTTTTACATGACATATAAGGAACTTGTTTTATAAATGTATAATGGATATTCTCAATGTCTAATAGAGGTGCCTTGAATGCCGAGTCTCTCTCTTTTTTTTTTTTTTTAACTTTGTATCCAAGTTATCTTTAGATTTTAATTTGGTATCTAATCTTAGATGATGTTTCCCAATTACCCAGCTATCGATAAACTTCTTCAATGGGTATGCTACGATTTATAGTAATTTTCTTCTAGGTCAATCTGTTGCTGGCTAAGCCATGTGAGTTTAGGATGCCACTGGATGTCTAGAAGGAGTTTTCAACCCTCAAAGGCTGTGTATGACATTCAGCTTTTTTGCAAAATCAGGCCACATTTGACAAGTTATGGGGAAAAAAAAAAAGCTTGAAAACAATAACAGCAGATCTCCATGTGGCTTTTATGCTGGAACTTACAATGATGGAAAAAATAATGACTAAATGTGTTAAATTGACAATTATTCAAAAAACTACTTCAAGACTAGCCAGAGTTCACGTGGCACAGAGAAATATTATGATAGGAATAACTGCAGCTAAAAGGCATTGACAGAATGATTGTACTAAAAGATGTTGAGAGCTT
Organism: Aphelocoma coerulescens; assembly: GCF_041296385.1. Lineage (NCBI taxonomy): Eukaryota > Metazoa > Chordata > Aves > Passeriformes > Corvidae > Aphelocoma > Aphelocoma coerulescens. Next base: position 94,656,658 of record NC_091015.1, read on the forward strand.
AAAAAGATGGTCTTTAATGCATCTAACCATGGCCAGTTCCAGAAGCTAGGTAATTAATTAATTGCACATCAGTTGCTGCCTAACCTGTGAATCTGTAGTACTCAGATGCTTTTTTCTTTTTCTGAAGTCTGAGTTTTGCCCAGCTCTCATGAACCATCTAATGTGTAATGACAGTAGCTCTAATAAGCTAATATACACTTTCAGGCTTTCCTTATTTTCCTTGTGTTGTTACTGTGTGAGAACTACTATCGCTTTCTTGAGGAAGGTAGGCAAAACACATATCACTTAGAAGATTCTACTGGTATTTATTATTATCAAAAGCCTAAGGAATAAACAGTGAAGACAGATCATACCATCCAAGCAACAGTGTCATACTACCCAGAGGCTCTTGGAAATAAGAGTCACAAAGTCCTCATCCTCTGCCCATATAGAGAATGTGCCATTCCTAGCTCATGCCATGCTTGACAGGATCCTATCTGGCCTATCCTAGAATTTAGAAAGATCCTATATACCAATCTTTATTAAGATATTTTCTCATGAACCACAGGGTGTTGAAGCTCTTAAGGAACTCTGGAAATGAAGAAATATCTTGGTGTTGTTTATCCACCGTGCCACAGTATCAGTGTGCTCCAATAAGTTGTCACAAAAATCAGGAATATGTAACCATAAACTTCTTTAGTTTTGAAGATCTATATGAGTCACACCTCAGAGAGAAAGATTTTAAAGCCCCAGCTACAGAATTTTAAACTGTTTTATAGAAGTATTGTTTTGCTTTCTCAATTCACAGGTTTCCTCTCCAGCCTCCTTGGTATATTCTAAATTAATAACAGGACTCTCTTATACCTATTCTTCCTCAAGAGGAGGAAAAAAAAAAGCATAGAATGACTGCCAAATCTCACTGGCTATATAGAAAAATTATGCCATCAGCTCAAAATTGATGTAAAATGACTTCATCCCTTGAAGGGAGGGAAGGTAATAAGTTTTGGAGTCACAGTCCCTAACTGAGCCAACCCAACCAATCAAGATTAATGCTATCTTCTGGGCTTCAGAATGTAGATTACTGCAAGGTAATTGATCACTGTAATTCCACCTATTCATACTGAGAACAGGCCATGTTTATAGTTGAAATATGGAGTTTATGAACAGTGTTATGCCCAGTTTTGGAGAAAGAAAACAACAAAAAACCAAATCAAGTTATGCTACCTCATAAAGTATTTTTTAAGAGCTAAGGAACATCTGCTGAAACCTCTGTGTAATTGTCAGTCCATACAGAAATAGTTCATCATGGCTGCTCACTAATTTTCCTTGTGTTCACAACTCTGAATTGTTGGTAAATCTTAACATTGCAAGACACTTCTACAAACAAGCATTCTTTGTATGCTCCTACATTAGTCACTGTAAATACCACTTAGCCATTGACTTTACAAATATGGCACATTGCAGTGCAAGTAATCATATGTTACAAATCAAAAGCGAGATGTGTATTACTCTCATATAGGCTGCTGGTATACTATTTCTTCACCTAAATTCAAATTCTCTCTTTGTCATGAGTAGCAGTAAGCAAGTTGCTTATTATCATTTTTATTATTATTATTCCTATTAATTATTTACATTTCAGTGAAGTACAGAAATGCAAACTAAGATCAGGGTCTCATTATGACTAGTGTTCAAGGAGGTTCCAAGAATATTACATCCTGTTGCTGCATGTTACATACACCACATCTTAGATCCTTAGGAGAGGGCAAGACAGTCTCCTCAGCACCTAGCTAATTTTGTAAGGCAGTGAGGAGACCACAGGCAGGATTTATTCTACATTCTTCTAGTCTTCCTGCATCCTTCCTTCATCTTTCAGAATATGTTGCCTCGTAAAGAAAAAGGCAATTTAATTTTCTGTTAAAAAATTTAGTATTTAGGTATAGTTGTGCTATATGGTTCACAGTCAGGAGTGCTTTGAGTAGCTGCTCAGCAGTCATTCCTGCTCCACATCTTTTTAGTAATTTATATATCTATACATCTAAATATATTTTCCAAGATAAACATGCTCAGATAACTTTTAAAAAGCATTGACATTTCCAGTGGTTTAGCCAAAATATTGTAATGCTTCTTTACATTACAAGTGCAGTGGTACAAAAAGATGCAGTCACTGCTCCCTTATCTCCACTTGTAACACAGATAATGATGCTGGTCTCTATGTGAGTCCTTGGTACTAAACTGTGGATTTTGATATTTGGTAATAATAAGTGTTTGAAAAGTTTCTTTTCTCAGATTCCTTTAAAATATACCTATTGGTAGCTGATGATTTAAGTTCAAGAGGAAGCATATGACCATGATCCTTATGATTTTGTGTTACATTACTGTACCATCTTTGCTGAAAACGTGTCAGTTTCAAAATTTTCCAAGCATTTAATGTTCTCCTGAGAGCTAATTAGGTCACTTGTTCATGGCTTAGAATTATTTCAGCTTACATACACCGAAATATGTCTTAGGTTTCAGAATAGTTAACTTACAGTCTAGTAATCTGGAATATTTAATTGATATTTAAATAATTGCTGTTTTTTTGATAAAGGCCTCTGTAACGATTTTTGCTTCAGAAGGGTTAAGTGTAGAAATTCCTTGTCTTTTTTTTATATAAAAGATAATTTGTCTTAGAAAAGACACTTGACTGAAAAAAGTCAGGCTGATTCTAAAATACCTCCTAGAAGCATCTACTTTACCTGATGGTATTTCGTCTGAAATAAAGGTGAGTAAATCACATGGTTTGCTGGGGCTTTGGGGTTTTTTTTGGTAGTCTTGTTTGTGTTTTGAGGGTTTTTTTGTTACAAAAACAGGATCTTATACTGGGCAAAGAAGTTATGAAAGAAGTCTACACTGATACGCCAGGTCTCTAGCTGTAGGGAGCACATGTTAAGCATTAGAAGATCTCAAATGCAACAGTGACTGTCTAAATTGTGTCGTACTCACCAAGAAACACCAGATATCAGATGGAAAGGAGAATAAAGCCTGTCATATTTGTAAAGCACTTGCATCTCTCCCCCTCGGCTCCCATATTTTTGTTTCTAAGTTGTGGGAGGCATAAAAACTTATTTTTATTTTTGATAAGTCTTTTCACTGGTTATTCTCACTGTTTATATTGCTGCCTCTTGTAAGGAGGAGGCAGATGAGTAAAAAAATATTTCTCATGACCTTTCCTGTCCTGAAAATAAAAAACCTAAACCAACCTGCTTGTGATTTGTCATCTTGTTTACAAGTTAGCTAAGCTTTGCTTTTAAAAGGAACTCCTCTTATGATTTTATAAATTATGCTTGAAGGCAGTTTTACTTCTGTCATTTGGTGCAGCTGTGCAGGGAATATGTTGGAGAATTTGATATACTATTGACATTATTTTATGAAAGCAGTGTCAGGTTTTATTTGTGCAGATGATAGCTAAGAGACCCAAGTGACTGGCAGTTATTACTGGGAACATCAAAGAATATAACCAGATGGGAATGAAGTACACCCAAATATGGGACAAAAAAGTGATGCCAATTTGCTGTACACTGTGTCAAGACATAAGGCATTTAATGGCATTACAGGTTTCCAGACCAGGTGTATTCTTTTAAATTGAATAGTTTTGTTTAACCTAGGGGGAGGGGGGGAAAGAGAACAACATTGAAAAAAAAAGAGTGGTTGTCTTGATGACTTCTTCATGCTGAGATACCCAGCAACTCTGCAAACAGGACAGGTGTTGCAGAGCAACTCATGATAATTTTATTCATAAAATGTACAAAAATAGTACCTGAAACATCAGGATGGTTATTATATGGATGGCATACAAATTAGTAAATACCCGGTTTAGGATCACAACTGAGTCAAGCCCATTCTACAGCTCGTGTGTTCCAGAAGTGGCAGCACATTTGACCCTTCAGCAACCTCTCTCAAATCCTCCTGCACTTACTTCTGAGGATGATGCACCCAGGTGCTATTCAGCTGCTTTTGGAGTTACGAATAAAGGAGATGCAGCTCCAATCTGTAACTGGACAGGAAAGAGCTCTAGGGCCTACGGCACTCAGGTATTCTACCTAGTGAGCAGCTACACACAAAGTCTTGCCCTGCTTTCGCTGTTTGTTTCCACCTTGTACGGACACAGGAATGAGACTTCACACACCTCAAATATCAGAACATTTCTTACCATTGTAACACCAGCACACAGCAGAATAAATGCAGTAATCTTATTCCTCTTGATGCTGTTTTCAATTCTCCAAACAATTCTACATTGTTAAAGTTTCATATCTGTGTACAAAACCTGCAGATTGCTGCTATAAAAAATTTACCAGGGAGGTACAAAGTATTTTTTGCCCAAGCCTGTGGCAGTGGAAGTACTAATGAAAGAATTTGAACAATTTGTTTCTGTTGTTTGAACAAGAAACCATAAAGAGATAACAAAAGTTATCACCACAGGAAAGCAGCTGGAGTCAATTTTCAAGGTAAGCATCCAGACTTATTTATCCTTCTTAATCTCCTTCAAACAGTGATGATACAGGGCTGTTTAGCAGATCAAGTGAAGGAAAAGGAAAGCAAACACAATTATGTTTCAGATATTATAATAAAAATTAATTTTTAATTTTTTAATGACCAAACATGCTGGAATAATGAAACAAAATAGGTATACTGAAGCAAGAATATGTTTTTATGTAAAATAAATGGAATTCACAAATCACTGTGAAATATATACAAATTTAATGAGAATATGGCGTTACTAGGAAAACACATTGTGTGGTTTACATTAAGCATAGCATTCAAATCTCATGAGGGAATATTGAAAAAAGGGTATGACTTTCATATAAAAACTCATATACTTATTTGGTTTTCATTTGACACTTTCTTCTTTGAAACCAGAAACACCTGAAATATTTATTTTAAGTATGAAGACTTTTATCCCCCAACATGGCAGAAGAAGCTGACATTTTAAAAAAAACTTTAAGTATTTCTGGATTGAACTTAGTTTATAGTAACAAGTACTGTTACTGGTAACACTCTAGGGCCAGAGAACCAAAAAAATTGTGCTAAATAGTTACTATTCAGAATTAAATAGTGGACCAGATTGATGAAAAAAAGATGAATACAAAATTTTTAATGTATTTTGATGGTTGTAATAATGTTCATACTTTTATGCAAGGAAGTGTACTGAGAATCGATGTATTTTCACATTAGATATTGTAGTGTGTCAGAACATTGTAAATAATCTCTAATTTGGCTTTATTTATACAAAGTAGAGACTTGCTGAGCATCAGTAAAATCAAAATGTTAGTACCATCTAGCTGCAAATTTAAGGCTGGCATGTTTATAGCTCATGACTTGTTTTATGGGATCAACAAGGAATTGTTTTGCTCTTTTTAACTGGTCACATGAGGCAAAGCCAGCTGTGATGTAAGATATCACAAATTTATCAAAACTTATAATTTGATTTGTGCTTGCATGAAATCTGAGTGTATATTATGTATCACCTGCTGTTTATCATGTCTAATCAACCAGTTGCAATTCTGGCAATATATTTTATTATAACATTACTACTGTATAATTACATAATTATGGTATTATTGCATTATTCAGATTATAATATAATACATATATAATACATAATAGTAAATAATAATACTGGATATAAAACTATCCTCTTGGTATTAATAATCTGTGATATTTCTGATGCTATTCTGGTTGTGTGTGTTAAAGCCACAGAACAGTTTTTGTTCAGCTGTATTCTATTTCAGCCTCAAGATTTTGACCAATGATAGAAGAAGGGATATTTTAAAATAAAATATGTTGACCTGACCAGAACAAACAGGCCTCATCTCTTAAATCTTCTCAATTTACATTTAGTAAATGGTAATTCAGGAAAATGAAGAAGGGTAGAATGGGAGTGCTGGAAACAATGATACAAGGATTCCTTGACATCTAAAGGATGTTTCCTATAGCAGTCCAAAAGTCCCAAGTGATACTTCTGCCTTGTGAAAAGCCTCAGACCTTGCAGAGAAATCCTCTGTCCAGTATCAGCTACTGTTTTAAAATGAAGGAGATGAAACTTGGGAGAGGGAAATTGCAGGAGTTGAGTCAAGCTGGTGAATACTCAGGCAACCATGTTAAATAATTTGTCAGAGAGAAGATGAAGTATGTTATCTGCTGAGCACTCATTTTCAATGTCTGTGTCTTCTTCTGTCACTTGTATACAGTTAATCACCTTGATTGTGTTTTCAAAGGGCACTATCTTAGATTTTCTAGTACAAGCTGAAGCTGGATGCAACAGTGATACTCAAGAAAGCTGATATAATATATCAAGGAACAAAGGCTGCCATGAACTACATGGTATGTAGGAGAGGCTTATAGATTCAGTGAAGAAGATCAAAACTATCCATGCTGGTTAGTAACTGTCAAAGGCAGAGAAGTATCACAAAAGGAAAGCATTTCTTCCAAATCAGGTATTTCAGCCCCCACACTGATCAGCACTGGTTCTTGATATGGGGAACATGTAATGGTGGGAAGAAAGTTATCTGCTCTCCCACTACCTAAATATACTGAAGTCTAGGATGCTCAGTGTAGCTATGGCTATCATTTCTAAAAGGTTATGGAAGGAATATTTAGTTTAGTGGTAGCTGCTAGGGAGAGCCACCCTATCTAGTAGCCCTTTTCCCTCCATTCTCCTGTGTCCCCAAATGTGGTCAAAGTGACACAACTCTGTGCAAGGCTTTTCCATGTAAACTCTACCCCTTCTTTTAAGACAGCATGTCATACATCTTATGGCTGTCAGGTTCTTGAGCAGCAAAATGTCACTGTCTGCTGAGAAGCCCAGAGCTGGCTCTGCCAGCAACTAAATCAGGAATATGCTGGTTATCAGCATTTAGAGCAGATGTTCAGTCTCTGGTCTTCAGGGGGTCTGACACAGTGCTTTTCAAGCAACCACCAGATAAATGCCAGAACTTCCAAGAATCAAGTTCTCTGATGAAAACAGCTTCCAAAATTGACTAGAAATGTAATCTGCTTCCCATAGATGAGTGCTAAATAAGAGAAAAAGCTAAGTACAAGAAAACAAAGAAATGGAAAAAAATCTATAAGCTGGAGGGCATATATTCATAAAATCAAAAATTTTTAATGTCAGAATGTGTTAGGGGAGCACCTTGCACTTCTTGACTTTTGTTCTGACATTTTACACTAGGATGAACACAAAACATTGATGGTTTGCTTGTTTTTCTTACCTGATATTGAAAGTGTTTTCAGAAACAAGCAAAACACACAGTATTTCTGCAGCTGGTGTACAAATAACCTTTTTGAAACTGTAACAGTCTTGGCACTTTTTGAATATAAAACCATCTTCAGACTGGATGAAAAATGATCAGCTCCAAAAGAACAAAGTTTGCCAGCCTCAGGCTGTGTTCACAGAACTTTCCAAATACACAGCAGAATGACAAATTCGCAAAACAGCAAATTACCAAACTATGCCTTAACAATGAACAACATTTTGTCCTATACTTTGCCCAATATCACCTCTAACACGGACTGAAAAATTGCTTCTTGAATAATGTATTTGGAGAACAAATTCCATTGCTCCTCAGACATTGCACAGAGTCTAGTTAATGTTTCTTTCATTATTCAACCAGCTACTCAGATTTTATTTGTCAAATGCTACAATAGCAATCTAGTATGCTTTTCAAGTAATGATCACTCACCTCTAAATACTACATAAGCCCAGTGTGGGACTTCCCCTGTCATAGGTTAGCAAGCATAGTCCCAGAAGGGATGTCGTTGCCAAGGGGTGCTTACAGCTTCCTCTGGGACCTGACAGAACCTATCAGTGGCCAGTTTGAATATGGACAATTCTTTAAGCCACTTAAAGTTGTGACCGCCTCTGTGATCCACTCTTAAGAATAGACAAACTCCCCCCCCCCAAGCTCTCTCGTTTCCGGCGCTGGCACAGGTGGCTGCAGGCCCCGTGCAGGGGCCAGCGGGCCCGGCCAGGCCCTGCTTGGGCCAGGCCGGGCCGGGCCACGGCCATCCTGGAGCCATGGGCCTGTTCCAGCCGTGGAACCCCCCACACAGCCCTGCTGTGGGCAGCCGGAGCAGCTCGGAACCCCCCTCTCCACCGCGATAAGAAAAATTCAACATTCCAGCTGCAAAGCTGCAAGGCCAAGGTGAGATTAACCCTTTTATTGCTGTGAAGAGCTGAAAACCTAAGGGAAGAGAGAGAGGAGATGCTTAAAGCTGAAAGTCTGTTGTGAAGCTATGATATATCAGAGTATCCCGTTGTAATTTCATGAAGATATGGGGGTGGAGTGTTCAACTCATAAGCAAAAGCACCTGCGCTGAGATAGGCAGATGCTGACGCAGCTGTAATTTCATGAGAAGTTTGGACAGGGAGAGATGGACCAGATGAACCAGATGAGGACTTTTGCTCCAAATGGGAAAGGAGAAAACCTCAGTCCCTAGAGATGCTCCCAGAGATAGTCCTTACGATGAAGATGAGGAAGACCCTTTGCTCCCAGGGAAGGAGAAGGGCCTCTGTTTTTTGTTTCTGAACGGCTCAACCTTAAAATTGTACCCCAAAAAACTTCAAGACTGGACCCTCGAAAGCAGTTTCAGGAAAAGCTGCAAGTTGGAGGAAGGAACTCACATTGCAAGCAGAGAGACCTCTTCCTAAATGGACTGAACAATATTTGGAAGTGGGTGGCTGTCTCGGTGTGATACTGTTTTCATAGCACGAGCAAGAAGAGACTTCTCTTTCTAAATGGCCTGAACAAGGTTATTATGGAAGTGGTAAACAGACTGAACATCTTAAGGGTTGTCTTTTTACATTGTCAGTGGAAGAAGGGAGGAAGGTGGGGGGAGGAGGAGAGTTCTGAAGGTGGTATAATTTTTTTCCTCTTCTTTTAGGTCTGTTAATAAACTTCTTTATATTCTTTCAAATTTAGTGCCTGCTTTGCATTTCTCCTAATTCTTATCTCACAGAAGATAAACAGTAATGAGTATTTTGGGCCAAACCACTACACTAAATTGGTGTTTCTGCCCGGTTACAAACTCAACCCGCGACATCCCCAAAATGAGAGCACACTTTCTGTGGATTATTTCACATGGATGTAGCTTTGTGAATGTCACACACGCAAAATTCAGAACCAAAAAAGAATCAAAAGTCAGAGTACTAATAAAGCTGGTAGCCACGTGGCAAATTTAAATAAGAAAATCAGCATCATCTCTCCTTAATGAGAACTAGAAGGAATAATTTTGATTTTTAGCTGGAGTGTTTTAGATTGAGTATATGGAAGAGGAAGGCAGAGATTTGTTAAGAAAGCATGAGTCTGTCTCAGGATGTTGTGTATTTTCCTTTCCAGATATTTGAAGAAAGGGAAAGACACCTATCTCGGTGTTTAGGCAGAGAAATTACAGCAAACATAATTTAGAGAAATATTTAAAGGAGAATATATCATCAACAGAAAATCAGAAAGGATCACTGAAAAGGAAGAGATAAAGAATGAACCCAGATACTCCAGCTGCTGTTTCACTAAAAAGCTGACAGGAGTCTCGCAGCAAAAGCAGAGGGTAGTCTTGATTGTTCAAGGGTTTTTCTTCTTTTCAGTAGTCAAAGAGAATAATTTATGATAGTGAAGCTCTTTACAGAACTAGGCAGAAAGGGCTCACACACTCTTTGGTTAAATCATATGTACTGAAATGAGTTTCCAAGAGGTGTTCTTCTTTTTCACAGTAATTCATTCTGAGAGGTTGTTTGGAGAGCTTGTTTTAGTTAGAACTACTGTGGAAAGAGTTGAGAAGGAGCATGGGAAGACTGTACCCTCAGTGCACTTGGAAGCAGTAGGAAATGTCACACAAACTGATGAGCAGTTCCAAAAAGCAGAAGTAACACAGGAAACTTGTTTTTATTGTACAATATCCTCTGGAGTTCCCTGCTAGCTTTGTTTTGTGAGGACTTGCTTGAACATGCAAAGTTTTCATTTTTGTTGTTATGGATATGAATATTTGCTTTCCAGAATCACTTCTTCTGTTTCCAGTCCTGGATTGGTTCAGAGACACCAATCTGTAAGCTGCCATACGGTGTCCCTGACCCCACACTGGGTGGTGTGTCTTTATTTCAAACTTCAAAAATTATGTATTACATATCTATGCTTCTAGTCAGTCAGGATCAGGCTTCTCTATGAGGTGCTTAAGTTCACTGATCTCCAAAGGCCATAATTTCCTTTCCTTCATCTTTTATTTTGCCAATACCTAGCTGTAGCAATTTGAATGCCCAACACCCTTGGCAGAGGAGTTGAGCTCCACTGCCGTGCAGCTCTTGCACGCCTTTGGGAGTATTTGAATGCCCTTCTGCCTTATCCCTTCCCAGTTTTGTCCCACACAGAGTTGTCTCACACACAGTGTTTATGCCTTGCTTCCTCGCAAGAGAGAGACAAAAGGCAGAGCCAATGCCTGCTGCCTTCCCCATCCTTTTTTGAGTCTGCTGGCAGGGAAGAGTAATGGGAAAACAGTCACTGTGTTTAAGGGCGGAAACCCTGTCTGGCCTTATGTCAGCTTATCAAGGGAAGGGTTTGCAGGTTCTCTGTGGTCTTTTGTACGACAACGTACTTTCCATTAGGATTTTTTTGGGATGTGACACTTTAATTTTGCAGTACATTAATTTTCCTAGTGGTTCACTAGAAGTGAAACATAAATAATGCAAAGCATTTGTGGGGAGAAATGCAAAAGGGTTTAGATGCAGCAGTGGTGAGAACAAAGACACAAATACAGTAAATAATGTATTAGGTTAGTATGAGATTAATTTCCTCATTTTTCTTCAAATTTATTATTGTGGAGACCTGTACAGGGAACTGCAATGACACTTGAATCTTTGGAGTAGACTTCTGAAGCAGCAGAGGTCAAAGTGCAAAAGAGGAGCATGCAAAATTTTACACAGAAGGTGTAACACCTCACTGGCCTTCCTGCTAGCCTTATTCAGGATACATGTGTTTGTCCCCACAAGTGGCCTTACTGCAACAGATGACTGTGGAAGAACATCCCACTTGCTAGTCCATTTGGAAGAAACGGTTTAAAAAGGAATGCAAATGGCTTATAAAGGCAGCAGTCCTGAAGACAGACAACAGCTGGATAGGTACTTAGAAATGTTGACATCCTAGGAGAAATTTTCTTCTTTTCTCCTGCATACATAAATGCAAGGCAGCATGGCAGAGCTGCTGGTAGCTCTGTCCCTTCTCTGAGGCTCACGGCGTAAGTTATTTCCACCATGCTACACCATTGCAAACTGTACGGCCACTACAGAGCTACTTGATCTTCCTTCTGTGTTACTTGGGGACTAAGTTGTTAGCTATTAAAGACTTACTGACATCCATTAAAGACAGAAGAAGGATCTCAGCTGGAACATATTTAAAGCCAGGAAGTTTATCCATGTTTGTGCAACTTGAGATAAACTACCTTCAGTGGTTTTAGAAGGGATCAAAGCTCCTGCTATTTCTGCTTCTAGAAACATTCTTGCCTTTAGTCAGAAATGTGTCTCATACATGAGGGATGCATAGAGACTGCTTTTTAAGTCCTTCCTAAAAACAGTGAGAAAGAACTAAACCAAATATTCAGATGTTTTCTGGATAGCCATCACACATCTAGCAGCTGGTCAGCTGCAGGCTGCAGTTACTAGTTATACCATACCTTAGAAGTGAATACTTTACCTAAGGGCACAAGTTAACCCATTAGCTCCTGAAGAAAAATATAAACAGCTTGATTCCAAATTCTTGCTTCCTTGGTGCAAAAATCAGCAATTACAAAAAAGCATTTTATTATTCTGAATATATTCCAGAGATATTGAAAAATATATATTTTTCTTCCTCACCTGAATTCTAGCTCTGAGAAATTTGATGAAACAGTAACAAAATAGCATAGGGTAAAAAGCAAGAGGAGCATACTCCTGTGCTTCACCTTTGGGGAAGAAAATAGGTCAAGGAGAAGATGGAGGGTTTGGGTGGGGAGTCTGAGTAATGATGGATGACTGCAAAACAAAAAATCTCCCCTTAATTCAGGACCAGGAAGACAGAGGCAGAAGCTTTCCAAAAAGGAAGGCAGAAAACAACCTTGGTCCCATTTCTAAGCTTTTACTAGGTTCCAGCAGTTGTTAGCCAAACACCCCATACAACCTACTCCAGGGCTTCTACGTAAGGGCTCTTGGTTTCTACTCCACTGAAGTTAGGAATGGTCTCTCACAGCCCTGAGAGTTCTCACTGTAAAAACTGAGCAGACTACATCTGCTAAATAATCTGTTAGCAAGTATACACGTGTTTAAAAATACAGTGCCTGGTATGCATGCTAAACCTCAACTTTCTATTGGAGTCCTTCTCAGCAGATGTATGGAACAGATAAAAGCACATGGGATGTGATCCAGCTCACTCTTAGCTGATGGAAAGATCCTCATTGATTTCCATGAGCTGCAGGTGAGTCTAACAGTGTACCAGAATTTCAGAGCTTGTTTATACACTGTAATCAGCTGCTGAGCAAAATTACCTTTCATGGTCAGTTTTGATGCTTAGTCTGCCCCTTGCCCCCTTCACAAATTATTCCTGTTCTTCTGGTACATTTTCAAGGAAGAATGCACAGTGCATCCCCATAATGTCCACCCTATGCCTTCCAAGTGAGACTTCTACAAAATGTGTGTTAGCACCTCTTGACAAATTGCAATTGAACTTCAAGAAAAGTTTTAGGTTTGCAGGGTTTTTTGGTTGTTTGTTTGGCTTGGTTTATTTTCATTGTTTTGCTGGATAAATTTTCAGGTATAGGTCACCCACATAAAAACACAATCCCAAGAATGGGGCTAATGTCAGCAAGTTGCAATGTCCAGTCAAGGTAAGTAGTAATGCTGCCTGGGAGCTGGTTTAATGCATGAGAGCAGTGTGGGATTTTTTTTCCCCAAGACTAACAATCCATTCTTATGAGATAAATGCTTATTTGAAAATATCCTTTCTTATTTTTTAACTCCAGACATTTTTAGAGAGTTGTGCCTGGCTTCTGGATTTCCAGAGGTTAAATAATACATCAAATTTGAAGTGATAGGAGAAGAGCAGTTAAAGCAATTCACTACATTAACTTTTATTTCAATTATATGGAAATATAATCTAGCCTGGGAAATACATGAAATTGTTCAGGGTCACAGAATAACCCACTTCATATGCACGTTAGGCAGTTACAATAAGTTAAACATCCCTCTACTGTCCCATATTTGCATGTATTTCACTCATAATTCCTCTGTTTCTGGTTAAGGTAGCACTAGGCAAGCCATGATATAGTTCCATCTAGGAAAAATACCCTCTTTTTTTAATGAGACTTTCTGTCACTATAGTCTTTAATCGTTGCCTGCATTGGCTCACTCAGTGTTCTCAAAAGTCAGAATAATAGATTTCTTTGGTTCAGGAGATGTTCCTGAGGGTAATACTTTGCCTTTGCTATTTAAAACCTATAAAATGCCTGCCCAGAAAGACTACAATCAATAAAACAGACCCTGAACAAGGAATGGATAATAACATTTTTAGTCTAGAAAGAAAAATAAACAAAATAGCCCCACATTCAATGGGATGTACATTTGTGCCTGTGGATGTCCGTGGTATTTGATGCTAGCTGAAACTGGTTGCTTTTTCCCCCCAAAACAGATTTTGGTCCGTTCTCTTTGAAGTTATGTATCTTCTCGTACTCCATCCTGAGATCCAGTAGAGCAATTGAACCCCCCTGCCCATCAGCTTTATTGCAGAAGAAGAATGAATGTGTGTAGTGACACCAGGATGTGCCACTACATTGCTTTAGTTGCCTCAGGTATTTTTGCAATGAGGTTTTCTTTATGATGTATAAAACAGAACTTTGTAGGTGCAAATGAACTATGAATGTGTTTGGAAATGAAAGATTTTGTGACTGTGTCAAGAAAGTTGGAATTAAAATGAGAAAAAAATTGATGTCGTGTATAGAATTTGATTGTCCAAAAGGAGAAAAGCTGTAAAGTAAAATTACTGATTAAAACCCATCTCATTCTTCCATGCAAGCAAACACACCATGATCTGTTCTAACATATCAGAATGTATATTCCTCAGTGTGGGAAAGCTGAAACAAAAATGTTGCTGCATGCACACGAAATGGGCTGCGACCTGATGGAACTGTTATGTGTGAGGGGCCTGGTGTTCGGTGTGCAAGGATGCACAACTGCAGACCAGAGACTGACAGGACACACTGGAGTGTATCTTTGAAACCATGACAGAAGCATTTGAAGGGTACAAATGAAAGTTAACCCTCATATGTCTGCCACTCAAGCCTTTAAAAAGATGGCATTAGTACAAGAAAGGGAGAGACAAAGGGGATTTTTCTGCCCAAATATATACTTTGGTATGAGATTATTTAAAGAAATGCAACAAGCCAGTAAGATACAGAGTTGTGGCAAAGTTCAGAGAGTCACAAGAACCATTTAAGAGCTGGAAGCACGAGAATCTGTTCCAGAAAGCATGGCCTGCTTAGTTACTAAACTCTTAAGTATCTTTTCATTGCTTTCAGCTGATTCTCACAAATTTCTAATAGGTTTGCTTTTTATCTGAGCCTCCAACCTCACTTCTTGGTTTTGTAAAATAACCAGAGATATATCTGGAGAAGGATGGAAAACAAGCTGCTAGGTTCAGAGTCAGCCTTGCTCCAGAGAGTTTTTATAACGTACAGCAACACAATATGACAAAGTTGTAAGCATGATGCTTTTGTGGTGCTGGGAGCAGTTTGTGGGTGAGATGCATAGCAAACAGGCCTTTCAGAGGTGGAGGTAAAAAGTCATGCATCAGGATTGTCCATGTTCAGAATTTGTAAACTTTTTTTCAAAGAATCACCATGAGAAAAACAAACAAAGGCCAGGTTGGATGGGGCTGTGAACAACCTGGTCTGGTGAAAGGTGTCCCTTTCCATTGCAGAGGGGTTAGAAGGAGATGATATTCAATGTCCAAACCAAACAAACAGTCTCTGATTCTAAATCTGGATTCCTTACCCAGCATTTGAGATTCTAGGTAGCAGAAGTTAGGTATTTCACCTGATCGTGAGTCATAAACATTTGCTATAAATTGAGGTGAATGATTAAACCCAGTAAAAAGTGAATTCAGACTGAGTGTGATAAAAAACATTTCTCTCCACAATATTTAAAGCATACAGAAGCTTAAAAAAGATAATCATAAAATTATCAGATAAGAGATGCACTTCTGGCAACCTCTAATCAAAAAGGGGAGCATTAGCAAAAAGCAGGGAGGAAAAAAGATCAAACTTCAAGCACAGCTTGAGAAACTGTCTCCTAGATATGTCATACTGTCTCTAGAAAGTGACCAAGGGGATTCCCTTTTTTCCTATATTTAGGGAAAATTTGTATTGCTTGTCATAGAGATAGAGGCACATTGAGCAGGCTGACTGCAAAAAAGACATTTTATTTTGTGAGCATTTTAAATGTCAAGTATTAAACATGATATCCAGAAGATAGGCATTACACATGAGCCTGATTTCCAACCCTGACAGTAAGATCCGTTTTGTCTCCAAGAACTAAGATCATAGATAAGCACTGCACGTTAGGAAAGAGTCTGCAAGTCTTCTGTAGAAAGAAGTGCTGCCTGGCTAGCCTTCAGGAGTCCCAGGAGGATGCTGTCAGGGCCCTGGGTTCTTCCCTTCTCCTTCTCTCCCCCAGCAATTTAGCAGCCCTCACACACAGGCAGTGTCCTGATAGATGTCAATGAGCATGGAGAGAAAAGGTTATCTGATGGACTTAATATATTTGTCTTCTTGAAAAGCTTTTGAACGCATTTCTTATTAAGGGCCATTGAAGAAAAAAATATTTCCATGAGAATGGAAGAAAATATGTTTTATTGACTGAAGTTTATTAATAGGTAGGAAGCAAACTGTAGGTCTTGAAGATCATCTTCATGATGATGAAGGATCAGCAAGGGGATTCCTTAAGAATCAGTGCTGAAAGTGGATTTATTGAATCACGATTACTGAAACATCATCATCGACCTGGAAGATAAACAAACAATGAAATCTCAAAATCTGAGACGATGCAGACATCTCTCAAACAATCAAATTCCTTCTGAAGGGCTGTAGAAAATCCCTCTTTGGTAAAGCTTGATTCCATCGCTAGTGTCAGATGAGCTTCAGTGTAGGCAAACGTAAAGGAAAGGGAAAATAATTGAAACTCTGCTTACCTGCCGTTGAATTACAGCTCAGACTCCTGGTGTTGCCTCAGCATACTGTGCAAAAGCAAGCTAGAAAAATTGTGGACATCTTTAGGGCAATATAAGAAAAAAAATGGGAGGGGCCATCATTTTGCCACTGTGCAAAACCTCAAGGCATGCAGTCCCAAGCACTGCAGCCTAAGGACAGGATAGTAAGAGAAGGTGCAGAAAGGACAACTAAATGGCCTAAAAGGGGTGCGACATCAAACATCTATTAAGAGACAATACCTTTCCATAATCATAATGTTCTGGATTGGTGTACCTTGTCAGGAGTAAAAAACATAAAACAGCTGCCTTAGGAAATTTAAAGTCCAAGTGACAGGACGGCAGCTTATAATGACATCAGAACCTTTATTATGACCTTTCAAAGTGGCATAAGGTTTTTTCCTATAATTTTGCCTGAAAGTTTAATAAAACTATCCAAACAAGAAAGTGTCTACCTTATATTTCTTGCTACTTACAATAGTAATATTATACCAAATTAAAGTCTGAGAGAGAGTGCACTCATATTTTATACCCAGGTACCTCATTTTGCTACCAGAGGAACAAACAGGAAATTTTCTTGAAAAAAATAGGAAAATACTGTTCTCTGTATCTTTCAAAGTGCATTACTCTGGCTTTGCAGGTTTAGCAAATACAATGTATAAATAAGCATGGAGTTTGATATTTCAAGTTTGATTCCTAAATATAATAATCAAACAGTTGCTACAGCATCATAAACAGACATAAGTGGAGAAAACAAAAATGATTGCTCTGACCAAGAGAAATAAGCCAATGTTCAGGCACAGAGAAATTGTTGCTTGTCAGAACAACAACTGGCAACTTAGCTTGTTTCTGCTTTTTCTCCAGCCAAATTGCCTATCATTTTGGGTTTTATATTTTATTAGGAATTGCATGCAAGAGGGATATTCAATATTTGGCCCAATTTTTCTAGACTGTTAAAAAAGGGGATCCTTTGCCATCAACAGAAAAGAAAAAACATAAATGCTTTAACCTGTAGCTCTTGCAGGAACTATTAGGAGCTATGATTGCTAAATTTCAGGGACAAGTTCTTGGTAATGACATGGAAAATTGTTTTGGTAACAGAATGGAAACTCCTTTCCTGAGCAACCTGATGAACACCAATAATTAATGCTTCTTGGCATCAGAGAAGTAAAATCAGTTTTATGCCTGCCTAAAACAGACATGTCAGGAGCATGGAAGAACAAAGATTTAGGTCTATTGCAACACACATACCTGTTCATGATTATTTGGGGCCAACATCATCACAGAGGTAGTTGCAGGGCATTAGAAGGAACTTTTGATACAAACCTGGAGTTAGCCTAAAAAGAAATAAAGAAAGAGGCATGAAAAGTAGTAGTGGAAGGGGAGAAACCCTGGAGTGGCAGCAGACCGTTGATAGAGGAACCCGCCTATGAATGTCATGTCTGGCTGGCAGCATGGGCAGCACGGGCAGCACGTGGGACTCCCTCACCCTGAGCTGTCTGGGGCCATGGGGACTTTCTGACCATCCAGAGTGTGTGGAGCTGCAGGGTCACAGGTGGGACCAGAGAGCCCACAACAGCCAAGGGAGAGAGGGGAAGAATGGGGCAATCCATCCTCCCCAAAGAGAGGATGGAGATCTGCCACCACAGCTGCAGTGGGTGCAGGTGTGAGCAGATGGGACATGTGCCCACGGGAGTGCCGAGCACCTGTGCGTGTATGGGATTAGAGTTTTTTGTCATTGATCCTAGAAAGGTGTTTCACAAGCTGTAGGCATTTATTAGCATTGCACAAATTGTAATTCACTGATTGCCAGTTAATTATTAAAGAATCATAGATTGGGTTGGGTTGGAAGGAAGCCTTAAAGCTCATCCAGTCCAATCTTCCTGCAACGAGCAGGGACCTCTTCCACTAGATCAGTCTGTTTCAAGCCATGTCCAACCTGATATATCCTGGATGGAGCATGTACCACCTCTCTGGATAGATTGTAAAAAAATAAAATGCTGTAACTGCAGTTAATAAACCAATAAACCACCTCAATTCTGATTTGGTTAAACTATGTGAACTGTGCAAATTTTTCCTTGTGCCAAAATTCTTCTGAACAACATAGACAATCTCTTGAACTCACGAAGATCAATAAAGGTTTGGGTCATGACCTTAACTACTTGCTGGCTTCTAGGTCAGTAGTTTGTAAAAAAAAAAGAAATGTGTATAACTGTATTACTGGTGCTTTTGGTGTGTTAGCAGAATGGCACAGAGTAGAAGAGCAAGGCAGAAGGGAATAAGGGGTCGACACTGACTTCCTGCTGGTCCCAGCCATGAGACAAATTAAAGTAACTGTGAAAATCATAATCTCAGTCCCTGGGACAAGACCAGTTAGGACTCGTATAGTATGATAGGGGCTCAATTGCATTTTGAATTAGGTAAAGCAAAGAACACTAGGAGAAAACTCACTGTCTGTGCTTCGTGTAGCCATTTGTGTGACAACTGCTGACTGCACTCTGAGAGGGGAGTGAGGCAATTATAAAAGAGGAGGGTAAAACTTGGCAGCCAAAGGGGTGTGCAGCTGGCTAGAAAGAAAAGTGGATGTGTTCACAGGCAGCTGCTGAGTGCATTGAGCCTGGGAAAGCCAGCAGGCTGAGATGAAAGGCTACTGCAAGAAAAGAAACAGAATCATGGGAACAGGTCTGGGAAGCCTGAGTGGCAGTTCCTGCTGAGGACTGGGATCCAGAAATGTGGGGTGGATATATCTGCAAGTCAAGCAAGGATGATAATGATGAAGAGTGAAGTGTAACACCTATCCAGACACAAAAAAGAAAACAAAACCAAAAACCACAAAACAACCCGGCCATCACCACTGTGGGGAAGAGAGAGAGGTGAACTATGTATGGGTTATCAGAGTGAATATATTATTCATATGGAATTTAACACCATCATGGAAAAAAATGATTTTGTACCATGATGTCAGGTCACAAAAATAGATCATTATGAGGAATAATGGAGGGCTAGGGGGTTTTATGAAGAGCATGAGAACTGTCAAGTACTCCCAGTGTTTCAAAAGACCTTAAAGGAGAAACCCAGATGGGAAATCTTCAGGTCCATCTCTAAAACTTATTAAAATTTATAGGAAAAGGCAGCAAGTGGGGTAGTCATGCTAGGAGGTGTGAAAGTCATAAAATTGGAATTTGGATCAGAACAAAAGGGTATTTGATGCCATCAGTGCAGCAGCTTTTGATCTGATACATGATTCCTTAAAGAACCTATCATGCTGAACAACTCAGTATGGAAATGCAGGGCAGGGGCAGGAGGCACTGGATGGACTGCCAAGGAAGGGTAAACCCCATGCCTTATCTGAAATTATGAAACAAGGCAGACGTCAGCTGTAGTGATGCCTTAAAGACCTGTGTAGTGGTTTGGTCCAAAATACTCATTGCTATTTACCTTCTGTGAGATAAGAATTAGGAGAAAGCAAAGCAGGCACAAAACTTAAAAAAATATAAAGAAGTTTATTACCAGACCTAAAAGAAGGGAAAAAAGGAAAAAAAAAATTATACCACACCTTCAGAACTCTTCTCCTCCCCCCACTTTTCCCCCTTCTCCCACTGTAAAAAGACAACCCTTGAGATGTTCATTCTGTTTACCACTTCCATAATAACCTTGTTCAGTTCACTTAGGGAGAGGAGTCTCTCTTGCTCATGCTATGGAGACATCTCCACAAGAAGTTCTCTCATGGCTTCAGTATCACAACGAGACAGCTGCTCGGGTTGGTTGTCTGCCCACATGTGAGAGTCCCTTCCCCTGACTTACAGCTTTTCCCACAACTGCTTTCAAGGGTCCAGTCTTGAGCTGCTGGGGTACATTTTAAGGTTGAGCTGTTCAAAAACAAAGGTTCTCTTCACCCATCTCTGGGAGCATCTTCATCTCTAGGAATAGAGGCCCTTCCCCTTCCCTGGGAGCAAAAGGGTCCTCATCATCTTCATCTCTGGGAGTATCTCTGGGAGCATCTCTAGGAACAGAGGTCTTCTCCTTCCGATTTGGAGCAAGAGTCCTCATCACTTCCATCTCTCCCTGTTCAAACTTCTCATCAAATTACAGCTGCTTCAGCATTTGCTTATTACAGCACAGGTGCTTTTGCTCACAAGTACAAGTTGAACACTCCAGCCCCCATGCTGTCATGAAATTACAACGGGTACTCTGGTCCATCACCACCATAACTTTACAACAGAATTTCAGCTTTAAGCATCTCCTCTTTCTCATCCCTCAGGGTTTCAGCTCTTCTTTCTTTGCTTCATGTCTGCAGGCTCCACCTGTTCTGGAGGGAATTTACAGCACTAAAAGGGTTAATCTCACCTGGGCCTTGCAGCTGGAATTTCGCTTATCTCTGTTGGCCACATGATCTTTGCTGGGCAGCAGAGCAGCTTCAGCTGAATCTTCAGCTGCACTGGAGAGGGGGAGCCGGGCTGCGCTGTCTGCACGTAGCAGGGCTGTGGGGGGCTGCGGGTGGAACAGGGCCCATCGGCTCCAGGATGGCTGTGTCCCTGCCCTGTACAGGCCCAGCCCAGTTACCTGTCCCCCGGCCGGAAGCAAGAGAGGGAGCTTCCCAGGGTTTGTCCATTCTTAAATGTGGACCACAGAGGTGGTCAAAATTCTAAGTGGCTTGAAAAATTGTCTATATTCAAACTATCCAGTTGATAGGTTCTGTCAGGTCATAGAGGAAGGTGTCAGAACCTCTTTGCAAGAAAATCACTTCTGGAACTATGCTTGCTAACCCATGACACCTGGAAATAAAACAACACACTTTTGAGACAGTATAGGAGGTAATATAAAGGCTGGTCCTTATTGGAGGCCTCCAGGAACAGATATGGAAAAAGCCTAAAACACCCACCGCCGCATGGGGTGAATACAGTTTTTTAAGTTTAGCAAATTAGCATAACTGAAAAAATCCCCAATTAGAAGCACAAATGTTGAACTAATTCCTTGTTTTGGTTCCACCTTTCCTGTAGCCCCCCTTTAGAGAGGAACTAAACTTTGCTTATGAAAAGGTGTCTTGAAGAGCTGGTTTCAACCTTGGTTCCCAGAAAGAAACAAGATAGGATAGGACCCTTGGGTCCCCTGGGGTTTGGAGACTCTGGAATGTGTTTTGTCTTTCTGACTATCAGGGTAGGGAAAAGGTAGGAAAAAGTACTGGAACTCGCTAGGAGCTATATAACTATACAACAATAATCTACACAGCTACAAATATATATGAAGGAAATATAAAAGCAAACATCGTTCTGGCATCAGTAGGATGGGTCTGAAAAATAAATGCAGGGGTAAAAAGCACTTAAATCTCCAGAAGAGATGGTTAAAGCTACTTTTACCCCAACACAGTGAAATGACTTGGCCGTCAGTGTCTTTAAGGCCATGATTGTGCCCTTGTCTGTTATACACACTGAGTATTGGCTTAAGAAGTTGCAAGGTATGTGGGAATAGAGTGGCAGTGCACACACAATGCTAAAATTATTTGGTTAAATTATGCAAACAGGCAAGCAGGGAAATTTTTCCCATTGGCATTAACCCACTACAGTTTTGATGGTTGCTGTGAGGTTTTTATTGGAGAGGGCTTTTTTGTTTTTAATTCTTTCCATGCATTGTGCCGAACCGTATTGTGTCAAAAATGAGAAAAAGAGAAAAAAGACAAAGAGGAAGAAGCACAGCCCTGTCTCATTATGCAGGCCTCACCTTAAGTATGCTAAATTTTCCTCTTTTCTGAGACCTCTGGTCCACTTTCCAATCCAATCAGGAAAATCAGGTTACTCTGAGTGTGTAGCCCTGATCTAATGCCTGCCACACATGCACAAACATGCATGTGTGCACTCACACACTCAACCCAAGCAGCAAAGTCATTCCCTTTGGAAATGATGAGACACTTTCAAGAACACAGATGCAGAGAAAATCCCTTCATGGCTTTCCCTTTAGGTTATGAGACAATGATTTCTTTTCCCTGCAGAGGGATTCCTTGTGGAAGAGGGGCATATGATACCCCTGGAAAGATTGGACAACCCAGGGTTGCTGAGGAAAATCCCCTGAAATGGCCCCTGGCTGCAGGCAGGCCTGGAAAGCATCTGGCTGCAGGCAGCCCTGAGTCCTTGGCAAAGCAATACACTGGTCAGCTCCCCCACAGATTAGAGGCCGTCTAGAGGGACTGGGTGTGAATCTTTGCAAAAGTAGATACAAGCTTGTGTAGGTAAACAGTAACGGGAGAACGATGCTCAAATCGTATCGGTGCATGTGTCGTTACTCTGGCCAGCTCTCCTGCACTCGAACCCCCCAAAATTTCCCAGGGAGTATCTCAGCATCATATTCATCATTTTCCCCCATGATGGTAACAAGAGCACAGAGGGGTAAAAGTGAGTTTTGGCCCCTGATTTTACTCTTCTTCCCAGGCCTCATAACTAGCCAGTCTGAACTTGGGCTATTGCGTAAATAAAGACTGTAAAGTTCTTGCTCTGTACATTCAAGCTTATCCTAGCTGTAATGAGATGGAAATGCATTCTTGACTCATGTATTTTATTTATATTGTATTGCCCATGAAATCCTATCTTTCCAAGGGGACTGACAATCATGGATTTTCATTGTGTGATGAGAAAGAATACGGTTATTTTGAAGGATTTCCAATAAAAAATACCAGATACAAAACACCATGCAGTAAAAGATAATATTATAGTTAAATAATGAAAAAATACAAAAAATTCCTCACTCAGTATATCAAGGTCAGCTGAAATAGCTACTGTGAATTTAGGTTTAAAAGTAGATTTTCAGTTCAGAACCTTTGTCCACTATTAAATTTTCTGTTTCCGTTCCTTTTTTTCTTTGCCTCTGTTTTGTGAGTTCTTTTACTCAGAACTCAGACTGACATGCAGGAGCTGGGGAGTTGCTCTTTGGACTCAGATGTTTATTGTTTCTTATCTACGGTACAGCTGCACAGAATGTGCCTCTAAGTTAACAAGGTGGAAATTGCCCCAGAGTTCTAACTTCCAAGGCCTTTTAAAGCCCAAATTACCCAACCATGGAATGCCAGCTAATTTATTTTTACTTGTAATCCAGTAACTAATCATTCATGTTCCGCACTGCGGGTTTTTTCAACCAATACCAGATCACCCAGACATGTGAAGAAGAAGGAAGAAGGAAGAAGAACTAACCTACACCCCAAATCCTCCATCTTGTTACGTATATATTACAATATCCCATAAACCTAAATTTTCTGAACCCAGGGTTCCAACAATCCACCAGTTCCTTTAAATAGTTTTCTTGTACAGAAGCCAAGGTTTGTGCTTGTTTTTGGTTTTTTTTTAAGTGCATAACATTAAAGTTAGTTGTTAACATTTTCTATCTTCTACTAGTTGACTATCAAAATTTTGGCTTAGAGACTGGGCAGGGAAAGCATGTGCATCAGTAGTTTATCCAGGCATGCAAACCTGATAGGTGTAGGTTCACTGTCACTGTACAGTTTCAAGATACATTTCAAAAAGGTACAACAGCACATTGTTCAATGTGTTGTGTTGGGTTGACCCCGGCTGGATGCCACGTGTGCAGCAAAACCATTCTTTCACTCCCTTCCTCAGCTGGGCAGGCAAGAGAAAATAAAACAAAAGGCTTATGGGTCGACATAAGGGCAGAGAGAGATCACTCATCAGGTACCATCATGGGCAAAACTGACCTGACAGGTGGAAATTAGTTTAAATTAAACTATCTAATCAGAGTAAGGAAATAAAACCAAATCTTAAAAGCATCTTCCTCCTACCCCTTCTTTCCTTCATCAGATTAATTCCTGTCAATTTTCTCTCCCTCCTCGCCACCAGCTGCACAGGGGGGTGGGGAATGGGGGCTGTGGTCAGTCCATCACACATCATCTCTGCAGCTCCTTCCTCCTCAGGGGGAGGACTCCTCACATTCTTCCTCTGCTCCAGCATGGGCTCCCTCCCATGGGAGACAGTCCTCCATGAACTTCTCCAATGTGAGTCCTTTCCAGAAGTTGCACTTTTCTCTAACTGCTTCAGTGTGGGTTGCTTCCATGGGATACTGTCCTTCAGATACAGGCTGTCCCAGCATGGATCTCCCTTGAGGTCACAATTCCTGCCACCAAACCTGCTCCAATGTGATCTTCTCTCTCTTCAGGGCCACAGGTCCTGCCAGGAAGCTGCTCCAGCAGAGGCTTTTGAGTCCTAGCCTCCCTCAGGCATCCACCTGCGCCATGGGCTGCAGGTAGATCTCTGCTCCACCATGGACCTCCATGAGCAGTAGGAGAACAGCTGCCTCACCATGGCCTTCACCATGGACTGCAGGGGAATCTCTGCTCCAGGGCCTGGAGCATCTCTTCACCCTTCTTCTGCACTGCAGGACTGTTTTTCTCACATATCCTCTCTCCTCTCTCTGACTGCTGATACCTTGCAAATTTATTTTCCTGCCTCTGAAATATGATATCCCAGAGGCACAACCACTGTCACTGCTGGGTTCAGCTTTGGGCAGTGGTGAGTCCATCCTGGAGTCAGCTGGCATTGTCTCTGACAGACATGGGGAAAGCTTCTGGCCACCCCTGTAGCCCCTTGCCATGCAAACATAATACACCCGTAAACCTGCAAAGGAAATGTATTTTTTTAAATGCTTGAAGCCTCAATGTGATTCTGATTTCAAGCCCAGAATATTTAGTCTAGTACTACATTCATTCCAAGTCTAGGGTTCAACCTATGTCCCCTGCCTCAAGACAGTGTTGTTTTCAAGTGCAAGGCACATTCCCAAATGGTTACCAAGGATCTGGATGCTCATATTAAGTAATCAGGAATAAATATTTAGTCTTAATTACAAAGTGAAAAGGTATAAGTAATTGTTTCTTGTTTCATACCCTTTAATCTTTACTTGGCTTTAGATTCTGACATGTAATCCAAAAAAATTTTATACACTCTATTTAAAAAAAAAAATCATTAAATGTACGTTTGGCCAGCTTTTGGTACCTATACAAGAACAGCTGAATAAAGTGTCCTTTCATTTCATCTAACAGGATTTTGTATTTCATATTATGCTTTGAAACAATTTTACAGTATATTTTCCCTTATGCATAAATCTGGTGGCTTGATTTTCTATTATGTATGTCTTGATCATTATTTATGATTTTATTTTTAACTTTTCTTTGAAATCTCCTAAAACCTACTGATCCAATTTCTACAATAGTTCAAACAGACAAAGAATCACTGTTTCAAACAGACAAAGAATCACTGTTTCAAGCGATGCTGTGCCAGTTTATTTCAGAAGAGAACTTGAGCAAGAGGAAATTAAACTTTTCTTTCCTGTGTTGATTTTCTAAATGATCAAAAAGGAGGGAAAGAAACTTTATTATAATCAAATATTAAAGACTGGCCCTCAGTTCTAACAAAGACAACAAAATCATTGCTGTTCAGTGAAGCAGAATTAGCCCCTAAATGAAGCTCCGCATGTGCACTGTTGCTGCTGTGTATTCTTGAGTAAGAGGTCTTGGTCCACCTGTGCACAGCTCAAATGGTCTCTGAACCTCCTGTGTTTTTGTGTCACAGCCCATGCAGCCTCTCTGCCTGTTAACCCCTAAGAAAAGTCCTTTAAAATAACTGCTTGGATGTGCTTACTGAAAAAGCTTGTGCTTCAGTTGTTTCTTTCTTTGTCTGTCTTTTCCATTCCAGAAATTGCAACCTGCTCCAGCTGGTCCAAGCTACCCGGGGGGCACAGCTATCCCCAGCATGGAGCTCACCTCCCCTGGCTGCTGTGTCCATCACAGGATGCTACTGGTGACATCTCCTAGGGTAAAACCAATCAGTGTTCACCCTAAAGTGTCAGCTGGCACAGTGAAAAGGATGTGCCACACCACAAAATACCCTTTAGCAAACAAGGCAGAATTATAATGTATATTAGGGAGGAAAACCAACTAAACTACAAAATCATAAAGAGAAGAGGATGTCAGACCCTCCATGCTATGCAAACTCCTGAATATTTTCATTTGCTATTAATGTAAACCCTGCCACTATCATCTCCCTGATCCTGTTTGTTTTTTCCCCTGTGGTTGGGGTCACACAATATATGCATATATATTTATTATATATATAAATTATATATATATTATATAAATATATATATATATTTATATACACACACACATATGTTTGTGCTGCAGGGTAGGGGAGGATGGAAAACAAAGCCTAGATCTGCAGGAAAGTAGGATTTTCTGTCAGCTGTGTATTGTTTTGTCCAGTGGTACCTGAAACCCAACCAGTTGTAGCTGCTTTTATAGCTGGATTAATAAGGTAGGTTTTTTACCCCAGAGGATTTTATTTTCCAGGTCCTTGCCAAAGCAACTTCCAACTTACGTGTGGAAGCATCTGCCTGTCTTCTATTCACTGTCAGAACAATTTACAGTCAAGTGTAGCAAAATCTTCTCCCAGAGCAATAAAAAAAAATAAAAACCCTCCCCTAACATGACACTAATCTGGAATTATCACCGTAACAGTCTACAACTTTTCAGTAATTGTTCCAGAGACAGAGCTAAAATTGGTTTGCCTGGGAATGTGTTGCAAACCCAGCTAAGTCTGTCTTTCATTCATTAAGGCATTGAAATATGTCCCCAGAAGACAGGGATTCAGAGATGAACAACTGCTCATTCTACTGAAATAAAGCCCAACATCTGCTTCTTTCTAAGGACACTGGTATTTGCATTTGAAATCACAGTTAAATGGAAAGTATGTTGTTTTCTGGCATAAAATGTAATTCCAAAGATGTTGCAATTCAGTATGCATTTTTTTCCTGGATTCTAATTGTGTTTATAAATTACGTTCCTATTTTGTATGAAATTGTGAAACTTTTTACAGTATCTGAGTGGTAGTATGTCTCATAATGAGCTGCTACAGGGATGGATCCTTTCCATTCTTCTAAGACATCTTTTCTAGAATATTTATTCATTTTGGCATTTTATCTGTCAATGTCCTAGTTGTTTGACCATACACCAAAGGGGAAAGAACATGAAATGGATTGTATGCCACGAATGGGGCCTCTGCTCTCACTACTAGCAGGAAATCAAAAAGTGACTCTTCTCCTGCAAGCTTGTTTAAAAACTGTATCTCAAATAGCTGTTCTCCTGACTGAAATATGAAAGAAATGGGAAATGAATGTGAGTTGAAGCCTTTATCTGCTCTGAAGTATTTGAAGCACTTGAGCATTTAAATTGTGGGTACAAGAAAGACAGCCTATGAAAATGGTTCTTGTCCTTTGTTGCAAACCTGCAAACCTGCTGACTGGTTTTCTTTGATTGCTAATTGCCTAATTCTGGCATCTGTGAGAAACAATGAATGTTAAGAATCTACGTTCTAAAATATTTTTACATTTTCTCCAATACCGTATTTAAAAAATGTCCTGCTCACCTTCCCTTTCTGAGGTGTTAGGATGTAAAACTGTCAATGCTGGACTAAACTAAAAGATTCAGGCAACCCAATGTCCTCCATCTGACCATAACACATGCTTAGGAAAGAGTATAAGACACCAGATCTGTAGAAATAAGGCTAAACCAGTAGATGT
The DNA here is from genome assembly GCF_041296385.1 of Aphelocoma coerulescens. NCBI lineage: Eukaryota > Metazoa > Chordata > Aves > Passeriformes > Corvidae > Aphelocoma > Aphelocoma coerulescens. The sequence continues at coordinate 94,684,455 of NC_091015.1, forward strand.
GTTTCTTACTGGAATATCCCCTGGGGCAAATTAAGCTTTCTTTTCTGTATCCATGGGAAAATACATTTTTTAGGTTTAGGTCCTGAGGGCTGCAACAATAAATGGTGTGATTTTTCAGTCTTAATCTCATGAAGACAAGAGATATTTTCCTTTCCACTGCTGTTGGTGATCAGTGTGCATGATAAATTGTGACTAAAAAGTGTCCTCTAACAGCACTTTCCTTAGGGTTTTACTTGCATGTGGCTTATTTCCAGTGAGATGGAGAGGAATGAAAACAAAGATTTTGCACTTTAGCAGCTTAAACAGTTTCCAAGTAATGGACATTTTATAATGAGAAAGCGACACATTGTAACCTCAGTGGTGGTGTTCCTGTTTCTTTAGTGAAGGGACCGACTTTGTAGAGCTAAAATAATTTACATGGGATGAGGCTCTCAGTGATGATATATCTATTTTTGTATGTTAAAGACTTTATAATATTCATCTAGGGCTATAGTTCCACATGTCATCAAATGAAGCCCTACCTCCTCCTAAACCTTGGGTAGAAAAAAGGAGTTGGTATCTTGTCTAGCAGTATTGTTGATTAGAGTTCGTTAGAGTTTGTTTTTCCTGTTCTCTTTTTAGTTTTTTTGTATCTATTCACCTTGCCTTACATCTTCATGCCAGGTTTGCTCTCTTTTTATTCTTTTGCTGTCTGCTCTCCTTTTTTACCACAAGCGACCTTAAATGCACAGGTAATCCAATAATACTTTAGCTTTGAACTTTTGAACCAAAAGCCTTCAATCTAGAGACAAAACATGATTCCTGTCACCTTTTTGTCCAGAGAGAGTTGCATGGGCAGTCTGTAGCAGGCACGTAACTAAGAATTTTTTTATTTCATTGGGATCTTAGGTGGTGTAAATCAGCATTTCTCTTCTACAAAAGTCAAGGGAACTCAAGGCAACTTGCATCCGGTAGGAGCTGACAATTAAAAGCACTGTATTTTGAATCCTAGAGGAAATTTTTAAATACAGATATCCAGATATTTGTTTTCCACAGAACAAACACTGAGAACAAAATCAAGGGCTGACCCTTCTTGTCAGACTTGCACTGCACAGACTTTCTACTGCATTGTCAGTGTACGTGTACAAAGAGATCTCTGTCCCCTTCATCCCTCACCCCAAGTGTTGCTCTTATATGAGCAGGCTCCCTCATGCTTAAGCCCCTTCACATATAGAAGCATAGAATCATTAGTGTTGGAAAAGACATCCAAAATCAAGTCCAGCCTTTGACTCAGTACATTGAAGAGCCACAAATCCAGCATGATTCCTTGTTACAGTAATGGAATACACTTATAAAGTAACTCTCACAGGCATTGATAAGGTATGTTGGGAGACGGTAAAGTGGATATTATTAGTGAAGCCTTCAGTAGATCTTATGTCACCTGGCAAACAGCCAGATCTTTACATTAATGATCTTGGACCAATGTTAAATAAGTAATTATGACTGCTAGGGCTCAAAGGGATGAAATAGTCATTTTTAATTAATTAATCAACTGAATTCATATTTGACATGCCTGTTACCCTCTTTGTACTCCTTATGGTGAGTCCTTTGGACAACTGAATTAAGTTTGATATGTATCTAACTCACCTCTGTGTACAGATAGAAAAAATTGCCATATTTCTACTCCTGACTGGTCATAATCACTACTGTACTGCTTTATTTATGACAATTTAAATGTAAAAACCTCAGTCAACCAGATGCTAAGAAAATCTTCATTTAACCTTTCACATTGCTTTGAGTGGGTGTGTCACCCAAAGAGTCTGTAATTTTTCCTTTATCACATGTGACTTTAACCTTAAATCATCTCTCACATATCTTTCCTGAAGGAGAAAGGATTGATCTTTCAATGTAATACTATTTTATCATTTTGCATCCTTTGGTAGAACAGGAATACAGAGGAAAGCCTATCTGTGGACATGATTCATGTTCCTCTGATGATGCCAGGGAGCTTGGTACCTTATTTTTTGAGGATGGAACTTACACAATCACAAAGAATGATAAGCAAAAAATTCTTGCAAGAAAACACTGTTCCCTAAGTCAGATCTGAGTTTCATGTATTCACAGTCTTCTGATTGCACAGGAACTCCTTCAGAGATATTTGATTGTGCAGCATAACTCAGGAAGATCTGATAGATAGAATTCGTTCTGAAAACAATTCCTTCCAGTGAGGAAGTAAAACAAAGAATAAATCATTATATTGTAAATCCATCCACTACAACTGCCCAACAACTTTTCCTCCTTGTCTTTATAGACAGGTGGGCTCAGCTTGGTCTGCAATCTCTTCCTCTGAGATGCCTATTCTTTTCTAATGACTAAGCCCTCACTCCAATTTTAAGCACCTTGATCAGGTTAATTTAATTCAATTTTGATCTCTTAATTAATGCTTCTGCTTGGGGTGTGTTTGCATTAGATGTGCTGTACTACATTGGAGACGGGTCCCTGTTGATACCAGCCACACACCTTATTCAAGTGAACATTTAGGTGAAGAACACCCCTATATTAAATACCACAAAGTGCTGTGAATAACTTTTGTTAGGTCACATTTTCCTCACTGACATGCAAATGCACTCACGTTTCTATAGAGCATGCCAAATAAATTATGCTTTTGTTTGGAGATCTGCATTGGATGTCTTCATACTACAGAGGGAAAGAGGAATAAAAACTACACACATTAATCACTGGCCTGATCTCCACCCCTCTCGCTCTTAAAGTTCCTCCTTCAAAATATTTCTCTCTTTTTTTTTCCCCTTTGGTTATGGTTGCAGTCTGGCAGAGATAAATACACTAGATTTATGTTTTGAATCCTTTGCTCATTTAAAAATGTTATAGTTGTTATACAGATTATTCCTGCAGGTCCTGGTTCTCTAAGGATTAGTACTAGTACTTTAAAGAGTACTTCACTTAGCTAGCTCCTGTTTTAATAGGGCAAGGACCTCTATTTGTTTTGGCTGCCCTTTCTTTACATTTAATCCCTTGACAGGGAACTACAGGAATGCTTGGACTTTTATGACTCTCAGATTGGTGCTGAATCCCTTCTCTTATCCTTCTTATTTTTTTAATCTATTGATGGAAAACATTATATTACAATAAAAGTTTACTGTTGGGACAACTTAATCCTGCTGCAATTTTCTTGTAGATTTCCTGTAGTAACTTAGCTATTTTAAAAACAAGCAGCCTAAACAATCTGAATAGCACAGTGAGAAGTTTGCTTTGCAGATGGACATGGTTTACAAAGTTCTACCAGCCCTTAGAGAAGCTTCTCCCCCTGAGACACCAGATAGAAATGCAGGTACTGCTTTCCAAGCAGGAAAATAACACCTCTCCTGGTTTGAGAGGTGAAAAATAAAAAAGAAAAAACCTGAAACTGGACCCATGGATTTCCCTTACCAAATCAGAAACACAAGTAAGCTTGCTTCCTAGGGTATATGCTCCAAGAGTTCTGTCAAGAAGTGTCTCATTCTGAAAGAACACAATAACTACAGGGTGGTGGTGGTGGGAGTGAAGGGGAGGGTGTCCCTTGGCAGTAGCTGTGCTACTTTCCCTTACTTCTCTGTGGGTCTGCTTTAGACAGACATGCATTCCTGCTTCTCTTCAGCATGAAAACCAAATTATTTTAATGCCATTGACCATAATATTGAAAAGATCCACTTGATTGAAACGTACCAGAGCCTGCCAAGTAACTTTGACAAGGGTTCTTTTGGGGGATGGTTTCCCTGAGCTAGACAGATGCTTTGCCTTTTCTTCTTGACAGCTTTTGCACTGAGTCCCCCAGAGACAAAGAAAGCAGTAGGAAGCAAAGGATCTCCCTCAGGAGCAGAGGACATATTGCAAGTTCAGAAATAGTTGTGAAGGGCTGAGGAACACTTACATCCTGGAAGGGGCCATTTGAATTTGCTCTGCAGCGTGCATAATCTATTGGACACAAATACAGAGAAAGGTTGACAGATGTTCTGTTATGTGGCCGTATTTGAAATGTGTTTGTTCATGTAACCTTTAGCTCACTTCTGCTGCTTTAAGGATTTCTGTATCCAGAAATTCCATTTCCTTGAAGTTATTCCTACTGTTTCTTCGGGTGATTGGATAAATAACTAAACAGTAACATTTTAATGTAAATACATTTTAATCGTTCTCTACAACTCCCAGAAGGCTGGAATTATGAAAAGTCTAAGAAGACAGCCAGCTACCTGAATTAATTCTCTTTAATATAAAGTGGAGGGTGGGGGGACAAAAAAGAGAGAATCTCTGGGTTTATCATAGCTGCCAATAAACTTTCATGCATGTAGTGTTGGTCCAAATCACCCAGTACCTCCAGCAAAAGAACTTCATCTAAGAGCAATGTTGCTAGATGTTCCTAGACAATTGTTAAACCAAGCAAGAAAGAAAAAGAAATTCAAAACTAAAAAAAATAGTGAAAAAACAAATTTGCCCTGCTGAACTGTTAATCATGAAGAAGAGGCCAGTACTTTCCAAATATAAAGGAGCACACCACAGTTTTGCTGAAATCACAATAGTGAGTGAACCACCACTCTCAGCAGCTATTTCAAAACTGCTGTGGGGAAGCTGGAAAGTCTGAAAACATGTTTATTTGCTATCACACTTGTTTTTGTCAGAGGATTACCAAATCATCACCAGGATAAGTTGTTGGGGAAAAAATCTGGTTCATATCTTGTGCTTTACAGCACTGGAATAGATTTTCCAGAGAAGCTGTGGATATCCCACTCCTGGAAGTGTTCAAGGCCAGGCTGGATGGGGCTCTTGAGAAACCTGGACTAGTGGAAGATGTCCCTGCCCATGGCAGGGGGGTTGGAACTGGATGATCTGTAAGGTCCCCTACAACCCAAATCATATAATTCTATAACTCTAAGAAATAGAAGGACAAACTACATCCCGGGGTAGCATAGGAATCTTTGTACTCGGTAGTTTTTGCTTGCCATGCCCACAATGTTTTTCAATTAACAACAAGCCTATTGCACACCACACTGCAGAAACTTTCTGATGGGGGCCTTTAAGGTTATCTAATGCTCCTGATACAGCTGCATGACTGGCATATTTTGTGCAACCTTCTGTCCCAATGTTGAAGAGAAAGAAAAAATGTTTGGGAGGTAAGCCATCAGAAGTAAATGAAAAGCTATGGGAAGGTAAAAGAGCATAACAAATAATGCTTGCTTATGAATAGCAGCTATTTATACCCTGAAGTCAACAGAAGGAAGAATTCTTGGAGTTTGGATGGTGTCACACCAGAGGAAAAGAGAACTATCAAGGTCCGTTTACCATTAGTGAACACTGAGTGGGTTTAAGTGGAACCAATTCTAGTAACTTACACTTTTAGATTAAAAAGTAAAGGTGACCAAACTGTTCCTGTGATCCTGTAATTCTAAAATAGAAGGTATACTTTCTTCAGAGGAATTTAGGTGACTCTGAAAGCAAACTGCCTTTATTCTACTAAGTTTTGAGAACAGCCCATTTGTGTTAGGCCTTTTTGCAAGGTAAAGGAGGGAAAATGTAGCCTAACAGAAGTTTTAAGAACCATTTGAAAACCTATTTCAGCACGTTAATAGACTAGTGAGGTAAGTTATGCACAGTCTTGAAAAATGGTTTTTACAGAACTCATCCTACCCTTTTCAGCTGACAGACACTTCAGACTCTCTGTCTGTGATTCAATTAAATAGAAAAGTAGAAGTAAGAGTATTTTGGCAGGGAACTAAATTATATCAACTATGTAAATCACTTGTCAGGAATCTAGCAGCTGTTTTCCTGAATTCATGGACAGCCAGGGGAAAACTAAAGCTGAGAGAGTTTACAAGCTGCTCAACAATTCAACCATTCCTTTACACAGGAATGATCTGAAACTCTCCAACACCCACTGGAGTGAAAACTCATCCATGCCAATAAACTTTCCACAGGCAGACTTCAATAATCTGCCTGCAAGATTGCACTTGAGCCTCCCTAAAGAAGGCACTAGAATGTGATATTAGCAGTGAGCTGGTTTGTCTCTTCAGCTTATTTTCTGCTGCTGATGCATATGGGGAGCAGCAAGTGAGATCCTTACTCACTCAGGGGTGTCCCTTCAGAGGCAGGACGAGGGAAGGGAGGGAGGGCGGGAGGGCGGGGGAGAGAAAAGCAAGTGCTGAGATCGTTCCAAAAGCAGGAAGGAGCTTGTAACTCAGAATTTGTGCCATTCTCTCCACATCTCCCCTGGATGTCCATGAAATAGCCAGTCAGACTAGCTGTTGTCTGTGGTCCACCAGGTGAGAGTCTGTATGCCAGTGCTCCAACTGGCTCCAACAGAAAGCTCCAAGGGATGGCACTGGAGTTTTGGCTTTATTTGTTAGGGTTTACCCTGAATGGTGTTGAAGAACTCTTAACTTCCAGCACAGGATAACTGTTCCATGAAATACAATGAGATGCTTGTGAACATCTCAAAGCTTTAGTAACAAGTGGCTTACCTTAGTCCCTCAAAGTCATCTGTGTACCACCCAGGACAATTATTCCAGCCACAAAAACAAGATTTCTTTAATCAATACCTACTGAATTCTAAGCACCTTGAAGTCAGCTGACACACATAGTGAAAATTGCCTTCAGCAATAGTTTCAGAAAACCAATAGTTAAAGATCAGTATACATGTATAGACATAGATATAGATAAGGTTTTGATTACATTTAATGACTGTATACAAAGAACAGATTATTATTTTCCCCTCTGCATTGAACATACCATATTGGTGTACAATTCATACCTACCAAAAACCTCCAATGCTCTCAGCAGTTTAAAGGGGTGCTTCAGCTGCATAAAATTTAACAAGTATCTTTGCCATGAGTGATTCTCTTAAATTAACGTTGTGTTTTCTTCCTGCACATGGGTTTGTCCAAAAATATGCTGAATGCTGGTGGTTGTCAGCTGATGTACATACCATAAAGATCTTCTGTGATATTTTTATATTTTTCTAATGTATGCCAAGCAACTTGGTACCACAAATATATGATGCACAGAATAGAAATTTAAAGTCACAGTTGCTTTTCAGACTGTTCCTGCAATAAATCTAGGGCTTCCAGGGGCCTAATTACATATTTTAAATGAAGCATACACTTAAGCATCTTGCCAAGTCAAAACCTTTTTCTGTAAACTCTCTTGCTAGCTATTTTTACCCATTTTCTAGCATAATGCAAAATAGAGCTCCCACTTGGGTGCTCTGATATATAGTGAATAATTGCAGCTGAATGGAAAACAGAAACATTTTTTGAGGGGAAAAATGACTCCCCCTTGCTTTATCTCAAAATATTCCAAGAAACAACTACAGTAATAAAGTTAAAATTCATAATAACAGCAATATAAAGCAATATATAGAAATGTAAAGCAAATAATAGTAACAATTCAGAAACTGTTTTCAATTGCCTTCACCGTAACTAAATTATTTGCTCTGTGGATATGGCTATTAATTTCCACAAGAAAATTCATTAGATAAGGTATATTTACTCAGAGGGAGGAGTGGTGTCAGAATCTGGCCCCAGTGGGTTGACGTTTTAAATCAATTTTCTGACTGCCTGTAGTGGTCACATTTAAAAAGCAGATTTAGAGTAAATAAGTCAGCAAGAGAATGCTTTGCAAAAACTAAAGATTGTTTGGTGAGGTCAACCATTTTTTTTTCCATTATGACGTATGGATTCTGAGAAAGTTTGGGAAAGAAAGAGAATAATCCAGTAACATTCTGTTGCATAGATAAATATAATTTTAGTAAATAACTGTGACTATATTAAGGTGTATGTAAGTATTTAGTTTTTAGCTCAGACATACTATTACCATAAATAAAATATAAAACTTTATGAAATATACATAATAAAACTTTGGGGGTTTTTTTATCCACTGTTTTTTCTGGTTTCATTCAAACCCTTCTAAGCAGCATTACTTAATTACTATAAGACCCAATGACTAAGAGGTAATAGCAGAGAGACACTCTTTTGTAAAACAGCAATATTGTATGCTGATAAACAGGGAAGCATATCTCTCAGGCAGCACAAAACAAACCACTTCTGCTTACCAAAGGTGTTGACGCTAAAATTTTGACGTTTCAAGTAAACCTTTTTTGTTTTATTTCCTTTTCCCTCCTCCTATTTTTTCCTCTCTCAGTATTTTGTCTCTTTCTCACTGACCCCTTCTCTGTTTTGCCTTTTCTCCTCCCCCATTTCTTTCTATGAAAGCTGATTGTCAATGGAGAGGAATTAATAAAGGAAATTTAACATTCTACAGTACAATTTCAAATCATACTTGTACAAGTTGACCTTGGCAGATTTTTCAAAGTAGATGGTTTTACAGTGAACCTAGTTCTTAACTTTCTTATTAGAAAAAGAATTCTGCTTCCAGGTGGATGATCTATCATAATGGGAAATGAGTAGCTTATCATTACAACGAAGAAACTGGATTTTGGCTGAGGAAATAACCAGCACACCAGTTCTTACTTTCATACCATGAGTGCAAGTTAAAACAGAAGTCTGATAATGAATATATATTGAAATTATTGAAAATAGCTGTGCTTAGCTGACTGGATCTGAAAGGTAGTTACAGCAAAAAGCTCAAAGGTAAGAAAATTACTGCAAGCAAAAAAATGCAAGAAAATATAGAGTTCAGTAGGTAAGAAAACAAAGGATGATGGGCAAGAAACTGGTTGAAAAGCACTGATACCTTATTAGGCATGCTGCAATTTTAGAAGACAGGGCTGCAATTAAGGAAGGTTGTTAAAGTTTTTTTTCTTTGTTCTTTTATCCTGTTCTTTCACAATGTTCAGGTGCAAAATGATGTCAAAGAAGATACAGAATTATTAGTTCCCAAACATCTGAGGAACTGAATAGAGTGCCCAGACTTTCCTCTGTTCTTCCCCTACCATCTTCCCATCCTGCATTTGAATCCATTTACTGGCTTTTCTATTGCATTTGCTTTAGAGTGCCATTTCTTTAATTGCACCTCTTATTTGCCTTCTTTTGTAAGGCTTTTTCTACAGCCTTGTTTTCTCTTCTACTTTTTACCTACAATCTGTGCAGTCTCCCTTTTCATACTCTCTAGCACTACACTCATGAACTGTTGATACAGCATTGATACAAGTTCCCAATGCATTCACTGCTCACCTGTAGTTTACCTTTCTTTTCTCCAAGTTTCTCCTTTTACAGTATTCATTAAGCAACTTAAGCAAATGAAAAATTTGTGGACTATTGGCAGCTTTCAGCAAATTATAGTTCTGTGACTTCTTTAGTGACAAAAGTATTCTTGGCTTCATACTTTTCACAAATGAAAAAAGCTAGTATAGACAAGCATATTTTTGTGTGGTTTTATGAGCCCAAAAACCTCCAAAGAACATTGCTAATTCACATTATGTCCTTGAATGACAGATTTAGAACTTAAATCTCTTATTTAGGGGAAAACTATATATAATTCGAAGTAAACGGAGAATGTCTTGTTACATAAGTTCCTGTAGAGAATCCAACACATTCTTTACCCCCAAAAATACAAGGAGAATAACTTTTGCCCATTGAAATGAGAGCTGAAGCTACCATTGCTTTCAGTAGTTCTATGAAACTGACAGTCCAGTAAGTTTCTGCACAAACCCTCCCTTACAAACTGCCTTGACCAGGATTGAGTCTGGCAGACTGGCACGTTAATTCTTTGTGCACTTGGCATATCAGTATCTGTTTTGTGAAAAATTTAAATTTCATAAATAAGCCTGGTTTTCTCCTTTTGGGGAAACTACACCCTTCAATATTCTTTATGTCCGTGTCTGTGGGATTTGTTTCAGAACAGAGATCTCAAACATACAGATAAGAACTGGGGCCAGAACAGAGAAACCCAACCAGTTGTCTCTGATCACCCAGCCTTTCTATAAACCTCTGCCAAGGAAAGGTCACCATGCAGCATCATTAAGAATGATGCCAGTAGGAAGGAACAATCATATAGCCCCATTAGCAAGGCATAAAACCTGTTTACTACTTCTTGTGTGGGGTCAGGATTATCAAGGCTAAAAAGATGACAGTGGTATAGTCTTCAGTAAGTCATGTCAGTGAACACAAGTCACATACACCATTCTGATTTCCATTCTTCTTCTCCATACTGATAAAACAACAAAAAATATCAGATAGAAAAGCAATATTGTAGATTGCACATGCCTGACCACCTAAGTTTTGGGGAAAGAACAATGGGAGAAAGATGTGCATTTAAAGTGTTGAGAGGCAGTAGTGATGGGCAGCAGTGAGGGGTTAAGAAATAAGGAAGTCTAGGAATATTCCTGTAGTGTAGGTGAGGTTATCTATGTGGGCTTCACATATTTACACTTACATACTTATAACCAGACAGACTGTCTTGCATCTGACAGACAATACAAAAAGAAAAAAAAAAAATAAAACACTTTTTTGAATGTGTCATTTTTATTTTGTAAGGTTTTTTCTCCTTTCTCCCCTCCAATTCTTTCCAAAGGTTTATAGTCCTCAGTACAGTATTTATAAGGTTTCCTTGTCCATGCCTGAGAATCATGCTGTGTTGCCTGACGACCTTGTCTATGTTTCAGATACTTGTAAAAAAGGATATTTTATCATAGAGAGCAAAACTTGATTCTTCTGTCTGAAAGTAATTTGGGAACGGTGAGGGTTATGATCATACTGAAAGGGGAAATGTTTCTGAAACGTGCAGCACACCACATCTATCAAATCTGCACCTAATTTTCCTTTTCCTGCTCTGCATTTGAATGAATCTGCCAGCTGCCCACAGTACTTTAGAAATATGGATAAGAAATTTGGGATATTTCACCATATTTAGCCTCACAGACGTAAGGAAGCATTTTGATACATTGATCAGCTTTTTCACCCTCTATAGGAAACTGGCTCTAGCATTGGCTTCCTTACATGACATCCCTTCTGCATTAATAAAAGGTCATCTTTATAAAGCGAAGAACTTAGCAATCTCCAGCTGTTTTCATCATCCCACTCAAATGACTAACAGTCGAATATAGAGGAGTGTAGACACAGGTGTAGACACACACACATATCAGTGCAATACATCCATTCTTTACATGACCAATGCTGAAGATAGCTCAGTGACTTAGATTCCTTCCATATTTAAAGAAAATTCACTTATTGAAAGATATTTCATGTTCATTAATTCTTAAGGTTCCCTCAGAGCTATGCACAACAGGTAGACTCCCTGAAAAAATACTGATCTGCTCATTATCTGGAGATTTTGACACAAATTTTAACATACTCTTAATTCTATCCATGGAGCCAAAAGCATCTAACATCACAAATGAATGAATAAATTAAATCACTCAGTTAAAAAAAAAACCCAACAACAAAAAAACCCAAAACCACAAACAAACTAAACAAACTAAACTAAACACAAAGCCAGCCAAACAAATTTGCACACAATATCTGAACATGTCTGAGATAATTTTTGACCCTGAGAGGTAGCACAGGCAGAACAGAAAAAAAGCAGTATAGAATGAGGGAAAAACTTCAGGCAACCTCATCTTGTCCTGATCTATCTAACTCTTAGTGTGGTCCCTCTAATCAGCATCACATCACAAAAGACCTTGAAACTATAGCACACGATGAACCATTTTTTGTTTTATCATAGAGTCATAGAACCTGGGTTGGAAAAGATCTTAAAGATCATCCAGTTCCAACCCCCTGCCATGGGCAGGGACACCTTCCACTAGACCAGGTTACTTAGAGCCCCATCCAACCTGGCCTTGAAAACTTGCAGGGATGAGTAATTTGATACATTAGGTTTTCCTCCAGAGGGTTTATCAAATAGAATACCTTATATACAAAAGGTAAGGTAAGTAAGTTACAGGGAGAAAATACAGATACATAATAGCCCTTTAAGTCAGCAATGCAAAAATGTGACAAGAAAAAAACCCAGGATTCTAAAACAAAAAAATAGGTTAACAGACCCAAAACAGCAGAGGACAGAGTAGATAAATTTAAGCCAAGGAACATAATCAAAAAGTAGCTAGATGAAGTCTTATACCTTGTATTATATGAGTTAAGACCAAGGTTCTATTAGTTCTTTCTGACTTTATGAATTACTGAACACAGATTTAACTTCAAAATTTCTAAGTAAAAATTAAAAATTTTGCCCTTGTCTGTACTTACAAAGCTACGAAGAAGCTTTAAAAACTTCTGAGTTTGTTGGACGTATTTTACAAATAAGAAAACTGAAGTTCAGTGAATGAATTGATGTGGTCAAGACCATGACACAGATGTTGACAAAAATATGACAAAACTCTAAAATGCATGCCTTGACCACTAGCAAAAATCAGGAGTTTATAGGAAGCAAGAAAACACCATCCAAACCCTGTGAAAAATTCTGTAAACACCAAGACTAAATTGTGAAAGATATGTTATTTACTCACACAAAATAGATAATGTTTTTAACTAGGATGCTATGACTGATCTTTGTTTTAGAATGTGCACATATATATACACTAGTACCTTTACAGTGGCATATAATATGCTACAATATAAGAGGACTGCTTGTTTGGGCAACTTGAAACAGAATGGTCAAAAAGTAGTAGTTAAGAAGTCACTCCACTCTACTGCAAATGAAAAACTCCTAGAAGTGCTTTTCCATAATTTCTCCTAAGATGCTTGTCTGTCTAAGTATTAGGGCAGTAAGTGAGATGTCTTTTAGAGGACTTGGTGCTCCTTTTCTTCACAGCTTGTTGACTAGGAACATTTGAAATGCACTAATCCTGAGGTGATAATGCATCATGTTTACCTTGCATCCTGTTTTATTTCAATACTGAACATTCAATATTTTAAGTGTCTCTTCAGGTCCCTTCTGTATGAATTAAGAACGTGTATGTAGTTTTAAAGTAGTCATGCTTTTATCTTGCTTACACATCTGCACATCTCTTATACAAGAGGCAAAGATAAATGGTATGGTGAAAATGCACTTAAAGGCTTTATACTGACTAAAAAAATACACTATATAAGTCTAGCAAAAGACTTTCAGTCCTATTATAGTAATAAAATTATAGTCTGGGCTAGAGTTAGCTAAACTCTGACAGTACTTCTGCACACTCTGTCCATCCTACTCTCAAGCCACAAATACATCTTATAAAAGAGGCTCAGTGGAATAAGCAAAAGTACACAGAAGTCTGAATTACTATTTTTTTTAACAAAGAAATTTATGTTTCCTAATTCATTGCTATTTATTGAAGTTCCAGTTCTGCCACTTAAATGAATTGAGCAATATATGCACCAGAGTGTTTACCTATATCTTTCAGTGGTGCTGTTTATTGTACAAGTTACAACACGGTGGAGGAAGGGTGGCAGAACCAAGGGTACATTATTTCCTGTAGAAGATTTGTTGAATTTCATATGCAGTGTCTAATCAGTACTCCAACTCAACTGTCAGTAACTTTCTGTCCTAGTAGAGACAGCAGTGAGCACTCTTCTGATGTTAAGTTCACATTTGAAGTGAGATATTGCGTATATTGTTCCATATATTGCTCTTGAGAACACAATAACCCTATGAGCAATTTATAGTATCCTTTGGCAGAAGAACGGGGATGAATTGAATTTATTTCCACAGGAAATACTTTTGCAATCCTCGTTCTCACTCAGAAAATAAATACATATTGCTGAGCACCTGGGGAAATCACCTAAAATGCACATATATCCTGCAGTCTAGAATCACAGTCATAGTTGCCAAGTAACTACTTTTTTGAAATATAAGAAATCTGATTATGGTCACTTTTCTTAGTGAATTACTGGAAACAAATGGAGGAATGGCTTTCCTAGAGGTTCACTATAAATACAGCATGCAGAATTTTCTGGGTTTTTTTCCCCAAATCACTTTGGGCTATTCAGAGATGTAAAAACAGTTTAAGAAGTGTTGCACACATTTCAGTATGTTTAGATTCAAAATACATTGTTCTTTGGACTCCTAACTACAAGACTCTATTTCCTACCTATTACCTCCTTGCTCTGAATGAATGACAAATAAGGGAAGTTAGAAGCAGCCAGAAGAAGGAATTCCTTCTATAATATATAATATATGTATTATAGTTATATATTTTATATATATAGTTATATATAGAGAGAAAGTTATATATTATAATATATAATATATATATTATATATTATCTAATTCCATATAATATTGAAATTCTAAGCAATGTTTCAAAAAATGGCTAAGAAGTAGAATTTTCCATTAAGCTAAAGAGTTTTGGTCCCATATTGATTTTTCTGCTGCACAACACAGGAATGGTGACTATAGAAAGATACGTTTTAAAAGGAAAAATTAAATCAGGGAGTAATGGGAGAAGTAATATTTTTCTTGCTTTACCATGCTGCTTGTCTTACCAGCACTCACTGCTGTCTGGTACACATAGGGAAATGTCATGTGGTTTGGGAAGCACTGGTGAGATGATGTTAAAGAAAAGTCAACAGAAGGACACCACATTAAGCCAATAACTTCTTGCATCAAGCAAGTTATGATTTTCTTATCTCCCTCATAAGTCATTTCAGCTGCGCATCCTGTTTTGCTGAGCACTGCTGTAAAGTAATACCATAAGCAATCACTAATAAGATTACAGCTCTGAAGGGTGTAAAGATAACAAAAGATTGGCGCAGAAAAGTCATAATTTTCTTTCCAGAAAGTGTGTAGGGGGTTTTACATACAAATGTAATAAAATAGTATTTCAAAGGGTGAAGATAAGTCGTATCAGTCAGGAGTGAAAAAAAAAACCCCAGAACTTTTTCTCTTTCATGTTTTTGTTTTTAGGAGATGTAGGAATTGAATGTTAATGTCCTCTTTCCATGAGAAGGAATTAATGTTATCTCTATGCCCTTTTTCCTTTTTGACAATATGTTACTTCCCTGGAGGTTTACATGGGGTTTTTTTCGTTGTACTGCGGCTGGTAGGCACAGTGTCTCTCAGAAAATAATGTTGAAATGCTAATTACCATGAGGAGTATTTAAATAAGCTGATAGATCTGTTATATTTCAGTTTCTTACTTCTGACATGCTAGCTGAACATCAGACTTTTCTGTAAGTGCCATATGTACCTCCTTTATTATTTCACTGGGTCTGTCATGCCTTGTGTTCATATTTTGTTTGGACAAAACACATGTGAATACAGGTATTTATTTTGCAAATACAACTGTGGGTTTTTTAATGACATACAGAACTTGTCTTACTCAGTTTGCTCGTGATTCTGTCTTTGCATCTCAAAATCCAGTACAATTCTTTTTTGTGTGTGTGTACTGAGATGGACAGGAAGAAAAGAGAGGATGATAAAGAGGCGAATAATAAGGGGTATGCTCAAAATTTAAAGCATTTTCCAATCATGAATACTTCCTGCGAGAAACATGAACAAGACAAGTGTTTTGATTAACATCAAGAATATTTCAAGCAGCATTATTTACAAAAGTGTGCAGGGATGACATTGCATAGTAATGAGGTATAATAAAATCATTGGTGCAGATGTGAAAAAAGTGTTATTACCCTTCTTTCTTTAAAATAGTAATTCCTGTATTATTTTTCATTGATTTATAATTATGCTCCGAGACAAAGCAATGTCACTTTTTCACAAGAACCTTTAGAACAAGCTGTAAATGAGGGAAAAAAAATCAAGATACAAACTTAAAACTCATTTCATATTTGAGCACTGAAATCAAACTAATCTTAAAGACAATCTTGTTGGGAACTTTGACTTTCATTACTTAAAAATGGAGAAATAAGTTTTGTAATGGCATTTAAAAGACATTAAAAGGGTGACAGCACCACTTAATTTTCATTATTTTCCTCAGGAAACTGACCAGAAAAATATTTTGAGTAGAAACTGAATATACCACCCTCAAAGTTCAGGAATGGATGAGTAGGCCTAGCTTTTTAGCCTCTCTCTTAGCCTGAACTAATGGGTTAGCTGCAATTGGACAGCACCTCCCACACAATACGCATATGCTACAGAGGTGTACATGCACATCCTTATGACAGGACTTCTATCAGTAGCCCCTTCTCTCCCTGTGCCTCTCTCTGCTATCAAATGCTATTGCAGCTGGTGAGGGGTCAGAGGCTCTGACCCAGGAAGAGGTGACCGGTCCGGGGAGATGGTCCCGAAAGGAATCGCCTTCCCAAGGCCCGGTGTCTCCCCTCAGCTGCTGGCAGGAGGGCCCGTGCAGAAGCTGTCAGCTCTTTAGTGATTGTCAGCTCGTGATTCCAGCTCAGCTCTGCAGGGCATCCTCCAGGCCAAGCCAGATCAGAGAGAGATGAGAAGGCCCGTGTGGCTGGTTCCGCACAGAGGCAGCTTTATTGTTGGTCCTCTCCGGCAAAGGGGAGAGCCAGGGACGGATGCCCTCTCCTGAGGGGCCTGAGGGAGCTTGCCTTTATAGGGATACAGGGGATCAGTAGGGGACCAATGGGTTACAGAGGGTCTGGGACAGACCAGTGGGTTACAGAATGATTTGCATGGTGTCTTCCAAAGGATTGTGGGTCTGCCTTTCCTCACCATGATCCAAGAAGTGGTTGCCTTTCCAGGGAGTCCTGCTGGGCGATTGTGAAATCTCTTGTCTCAGCAGAGATCCCTCTAGGGCAAGGGCTGGGCATACCCCACAAAATGCTTATATAGGAATCCAGGAATTAACTGATCATTGAAAGAACAGAACTGAAATGTCAATTTGTTCTGTCCAAAAATTGGACAGTTAATAGTCTGTGTGCATCTAGCACAGGTACACTGCAGCTCACTAATGTAGAAAACCAACTCAATTTTTCTCTTTTGGAATCTGTATTGTTGGTTTGGTTTGTCGTGGATATTTTGCCAATTGTCCCTACTTTCAAAAATCAAAGAAAGTTGTGTAAAAACAGGAAGAAAAAATAATTTAGGGCTGGAGAAAATGTTACACAGTGAGAAGCCTTAGTTTAACAAAAAAGAAAAATATACCCAGTTAAGACTAACTCACTGACTTCAGCTCAGTGGTAATTGAATGGGGTGTAACAACTGATTGGCTTCGTTCAAAAGAACAAAGGACACCATATTCCATGTTTATTCCAAGAAGTCTGGATCATTTCATGCCAGATTATTTTCTTATACCTGCCATGGTGAGGGCATTCTCTGCAATATATTTCCTAATATAAACATATAAGTATAGCTGAAATTTACCATCTACATGTCACTTTGTCCTAGGTTACAGTGTAAGATGTAACCAAAAGCATGTATTCTATTATCATCTTCACAAGCTGTCAAAGCAGGGGGGGCAGTGTTTGTTATCTCCTACCATGGCTCATCCCTGATAACTCCCTCTGGGGAATATCTCTGTTTGATGGGCCATCAAGGACCCACCACATGACTCATAGAATTACATCAACCCACTGTGAGATGCTCTGCCCAGGGGGAGGAGCCAAGCATTCCCACCTGGATATAATCTGGGGCTTGGAACACCACAAGCAGCCCTTACCTATGGGATTCCCAGAGGACAAGAGCCACCACTGGACCTTCATGTGAAAACCAGCCCCTTTTCTACAGGATCACTTCTTCTGGACTGCTACCACCACCCTGACTAACAGGGTGTCAGGTTGTATCCTGACTCTCTCAGTGTTCTTGTACTATTGCATTTATTTTAGTTTTCCTATTAAAGTATAATTCTGACTTGTGATCTCCCACTGGTTTGTTTTCAAACTAGCACACACTTAGATTTCATTCATCTCATACCATTACCCATTAGATCACTTTCCTCTGTCACAGCATGCATATGCCATGTACTCTCAACATTTTCTTCTGTGATCCTCCACTTGACTGTACACATTATAATCCACTGAATCCATCCATCCATCCAATGCATTATGATCGCCAGCATATTTGTGTTTCTGGGAAGTGCAATCCCAGGGTAGAACTGATGGGGTGACACTTCACTGTGGCAAAATTGCTGGCCATTCCCGTCATGAATAGTGTAGTGTTGGGACTCCTGCTATGTAGGACATAACATTAAATAAATATGTTTATAACACAGAGAAGTTGAACAGAATTCAGCCCTTAATGTTACAACAATGTCTCTTGCTTAAAAGATTGTCCAGTACCACAGTATTTCTTGCAAAAACATCATCAGCAAGAAAAGATCTGATTATGTAAGAGACTGAAGGGCTGAGGGAAGGCCAAGAAAAAATATAACATCCTTCCGGAGTCATTATGTTTGTGCTAATTATGGAAATTAATAGTAAACCTCTGGAGAAAACACAAGTCTATGCCTGTTATTCCCAAATTAGACTCCAGGAAGTGTCACTATAGCCAGCAAGGTGCTCCTTTCTCAAATACGTAGTCCTTACAAGTCTATATGTTTTCTGTATAATGTGGAGATGCAACTTTCAAACACACTCAAGATAAAGCCCTTCAGAATATCCCCTGGTCAGAGTGAGCTCACTGCATTATTTAGTATGATCATATTTTAACATGAAGAATTAATGACGAAAAGAAAGAAATCAAGTTTCTTATTCAACTGAATTCATTTCATACCATATTTAAATTATAATGGTCCTCATAAGCTGAGAATTTAAGAGCTAAAATGTAACCATTATGCCACCATTATGTCAAGACTACTTGCTACAATAGGTGAGCTAAGGAGTTTATGGTTTCATCCTTGAGGGATTTTAAGATCAGACTAGCTAGAACCTTTCTGGAATGCTGTAAATATCTTTCAGTATTTTTCTCTTTCCTGGTTATTTGGAGAAAATAGTGAGACTAACTTCAAAGTCTGCTAGGTGTTCAGTGCCCTGTGATCTCCCTCATTGCAAATTTTACCTTCTCTTTTGTTTTCATTCACTTTTTCTTTTATCTCAACTCACTTCTTTTTTAAAAAATGTTTCCATTTGTAAAACAATGTATAGTTCAAAAGATTTACATACTCATTTAGAAAGTACCACAACATAGGACTAATCATCTTGCATGACTCGGATTATAATCCAAGTCTGCACAAGGAAATGGGATGAGCCAAAAGACTCATTGTTTTATCAGAAATCAGTGAAAACTTCGGGAAGAGAAACCTGCTCTTGAAGCCTATCTGTGCTGGAGCTGTTTGAGCATCCAGAACTGTAGGATGGCTGCCATAAGCATCAGACAAAAGGGAATGGAAGAAACCAGTTGGAGTTAGTTGTGCAGCAGACCAAAGAGGACCAAATGTCAAAATGCCCTGATATGGTGTTCTGGCCACTCATTCTCAAACATTCTATTTTTTATGACATGTACTTTGAAAAGACCTGAAAGTTCTGAACACTATGATACATTTTGCTCCAAAGTAAGTTTACTAGAATGTAAACATCTTTTTAAGTAAATTCCATTAAACAGACAACATTTATCTACAGAGAAGTTTCTTAGAAAATTGGAATTGAAAGCTGGTTTTTATTTTCAGTTTGCTACTGTAGACTTTCTAAAGTAGATATTTCCTTTATAAGTCTTTCTGCTTCCCATTGTTTAAATAAAATATGATTGTCTTCTTTATTTTAAAAATAATTCAATTATGGAAACTGTCAGAGTATGGAAATGCAAATGAAAGAGTGGCCAGAAATTAACTTTGCCCCTCAAGAGCTTAGAATTTTTTTTTTTTGTGGGAAAGGTATGTTTCAAATTAACTCACTACTAATACTTTTAAAATTACAGGTTTCATCTTGGAGATGCTACTGTTAAGCATAAATTCATGCAAATTCCAGGATTACATATAGTAAGTGCTTAATTTTCATTCACAGTTCTCTTCAATATATAAAAATTGGAAAGCTGAATGTTGCAAATTGTCTTTTCATGGTAAATCCATTATGTACTGTAACTGTGTTTTGAAGCGTGACCCGTTTTAACAAATACATAGTTCCATTGAGCTTGCTATGATTTTGTCATTGTAGTAGGACAGAAATATTCCTAACTCCTATATCTTGGAGACTGATGTGAAAAAGTAGATTACATATGCCAAGTCTAGTAACTTGATGGAATCTGGTTTTGTAGCTACAGATGTTTGGTCTTTAAAATCTTACACACATGCTTCATCTGAAAAATGCATGCAATATGTGACTTCAATGTCTGATTCAATGAGAGAGCGAGAGAAGATATCTCTGATAGGAAAAAACCCCACAGGTTATCTTGTTAACATAGAGTGCAGTAGCTATTACTCCAACAAATAAAAGATACCTTTCTCATATTTATAACTGTCAATGAGCTTACAATGATTTCCTTATAAATTAGGAAATTATTATTATTAAATTAGGCCCAAAAAGACCATTCAAACTTTGGATTGGTTTGTGTGTGTCAGAAAAATTGGTCTCAAAATGACATAATTATGCCTATTTTCAACAAGTTTATATGACTTCTTTTAATTTCATTCAAAAACATGTTTAATACAGAAAAAAAAATTCTTAAAACCAAGGAAACAATCAATCCTTTTGAATCTATGAAAATCATTGGAATGAGGGAGGATTTTCTTTTATATAGCAATTCACTCAGTTCAGCTTATGTTATGACCTATGTCCTCACAGAATAAGTTAGAATCTGAAAAAGATTTTATTATATTCTTCATGTATTGTCAAAGTGACAGAAGTGCATTCTTCTTTGGAATTCATGTTTTCTTTCATTTTTAGAATACTTCTTTAATGATCTATTCTGCACATGTACTGATTTCTGACTATTTCTGAAAGGAAGAGTTCATGGGAAAAAAGTGCTCAAAGGCAAAATTATTCTCACAGCTGATGAATAACACTGCACAACATACAGCTGGTATTTTGCATTATTTAGAAGACAGACTGAAATTTTGCTGGAATTAACTTTTTTATGGTTAGTGTAATGATAGCCACAACTGGAAAAAGATCCAATATTTTTGCTTCTTTAACTTGAGCATGTAAGTTTTCATAAAAGGCCAAGAACCGTGAGGTTAGGCTTCATCAAAATTTTCAAAAAGGTATGCAAATATTAAGATTTGAATTATGACTCTACTGATTTAGAATAGTCCTCATGGTTTCCCATATTTTCCACCAAACTTGGAAACTTCAGAAATCAAATTCTGTCTGTCACTGAGACCCAGTGACATTTTTTAGAGCACATAACATTCTGAGTCATGAAGATCTGACTGCCAAAGATGTCAATTCCAGTCAATGGCAATTAAGGTCCAGAGCATTTTCAGGAATTTGTGTCTCAGTTCCTCAAAGGACTCAGCCTCCCTAAGTGGCCAAGTTTTCCCCCTTTACTTTATTCTTCTGCTGTGTCAGCATTACAGCAGTCTCAAAGGCTAACAACTGAACTCAAATGGAGAGGAGCTGACCATTCCTAGACTGCTATTTTATGTCCTGGAAGAGATGGAATAAGAGACAGGCTGGTCATTTGCTTTTCAATAGCAATTTAAATAAACATGCAGAAATTTGTATGTGTTTGTTGGGAGGGGTGTTAGCTAATTGTTTCACTGTTGGAGCTTTTGTGGTCTTGTATTTCCTATTTTATTAAAATTCTAGGGGGAAAAAAAACCCAAACCACACAGCTGTGCTATTCATTCACTCTTGTTATCTTTTTATCTCTTGCTTGTTTGTTAAAATGCAGAGACCACCTGTGCCATGACAGCATTGACCAGAATCTATGGAAGATTTGCAGGTCAGGGTCCCTAACAGCACCAGCTATGAAATGGCTTTTCTGTCAGGGACAATCTGACTGCTGGTCTCAGCTGGAAATTTATGCTGTTTCACTATCAAGGTCAAGAACAGGACAGTGTTCTAACACCAAGTCATGGTCAAATGTCATAGGAAGTGGAATAAAAGACACTCAGATCTGTAATATTCACAGCCTCCATTCCAAAGAAAAAGGAAAAAAGTAGCAGAGGTTGGCAATTTCCTCCTAAAGGCCTCATCTGCCTACTCCAGCTGACATCTGGAGCGTTCTGTTTCCAAAGAACTCAGCTCTTACAAATTAGTATAAAGTGGGTGAAGTTCATCTCTCACAGTGATCACAACTCCATGAGCCCTTCTATTTGTGCCATATAGTTACTTTCAGGGACCAGTCTCAGATGGATCAAAAATGGGTATTAAACTGGGAAGGCAGGAAGCTTGTATGGAATATGTGTTTGTTTTCCTAGTTAAAGATTACAACGGTTTTGGAATCTAGGTATTCTGAAGTAATACACATGTTCCAGGACACCAGGACACCTTTGTCTACCGTGATCATTGAGATGATATTCCATACACTCTTGAACATGAACACCCCATGAACACAGAAAACAGTTTATTTTCTATAGGGCTACTACTTATCTATTAAGAAAGTTTTAAACAGAGATTGGAGGAGAAAAGACAGTGTGAATGACAGAAGTCCATAATTAGGAATTAAAAGAGAATTTGAATAAGAGTATCAAGATTTCTTGAGTGGGAGGAGGTAAGGAATAAGATCAAAAGACAAGAAAAGGGAAATAAAAGCTCAGACTACTCATTTATGTATGCTGATGAACAGCATACAGGAAAAGGGACTGAAAGACTTACATTAAAAAATGCCACTTTTTTCAGAAGGACAAAGAATGACCACAGAACTGTGTCTATTGAAATCATGAGGGAGACAAAGTGTTATATAAAATATTAGGTAGGCTTCAATGCTGAGAGAGAATTTGTAGTCACTAACTAATTAGAACAAGGATTAAGAGATAAAGCAAAGACTAAAGGAAAAATATAAAGGGTCATAATTTTACCCTAGGCAGAGACCTAAGAACTGTTACAAGACATAAACTTGGTTGAAGTATAAAATTCTCATTGACTCCACCTCAAAGAAGAAATTTTAAAGAGTGGTGGATGGTAGAGATCATACCACAAATTAAATTTAAAATAGCAGCAGGAATATGAAATCACAAGGGAAAAAAAACCAAAGAAATAAAAAACCAAGCAAAAACCAGAAAAGCAAAAAAGGGCATGAAATGAGGTGCAACTACCAAGCAACTATCTTGGGGGAAAAAAGCGCTCATTTTATTATTGACTTAGTATAACACTTTGAAACAGTTTTTTCATTTTCTCTGCTAACTGTAAAAGAAAGTGCAAGGTCTACTCTACTCAAATAGCTTGTAGGTGAATTTGAGCATGAAGGTGTTTCATGTCTTTTTTTACCACTCAACAAGCCATCTGTGATCAAGTGACTAACAGAATTAAGATGGTATCTTCCTGCAATATTTCTTAGGGAGATGATAAAATAAAATGTTTGCAGCTATCTGGAAAATAAGGAAGAAGTGACATGCAGATGGCAGGCAACATGACAACAGGTTTGGTTTTCTTCTAAGTATAAATTTTGTCAATCTAAACTGATTGCCTTCTGCATAGGATGTCAGGCTGGACAGAGAAAAGAAGTCACTGAGGTCTTCTATCTTGTCTTTAATAATAATATTGATATCCTCACATGACCTACCCATAAATTATACAAGAAATGTAGTCTTGGTGAAAATCTTACAAGGAAGGTGCAAAACTAGTTGACTACATAGTGTGGAGGATATGTTAAGTGGTGTCATGTGAGTTCTCCTACTGCTTATCTCCTCTTCAAGTTTTTTTAATACCTAAATGCTGCAACAGAAAACATGATCATTAAATTGTAAATGGCATGAAGATAGGATCTAGGAGAACAGTATGGGCAAACGAAGAGTAAGACATCTGAACAGGAACAACAAGCTGTTACAGATGTGGGATAGAAGCCAAACAGCTGGAGGAGACCTGCTCAAAAATGGGACATTATGGAGCATCATGACCTGAAGGAGTTTCACACTGTTGTTGAAAAGGCAAACCTATTATCAGGGTGTATAAACCAGAGGACAGAGCAATCCGGCTTTGCTTATCACTGACAGTGCTTCAGCTGAAGAAGAGCACTGTTTCAGAAAATGGATGGGTACTAACTGGAGGTAACTCAGAGGTCACAGTAGACCATAAAGTAATGAGTTTAAATGCGGCAAAGCAGATTCAAATTGGCTATTGTGAGGTGTATGGGAGGAAAATACTCCCACCATTATCATACACAGGATTGCCTGGGAAAGCTGTGGTCATCAAAGGTCTTTAAGAAGAGACCAGAACAGCATTTGTCAAGAGTGACACTGGCAGAGTTGATTATGCCTTGGGCAACAGGATGAACAAGAGGAACACCTGGGGTCCTGTCCAGCACTGTGCTTCTATGATTCTCTCTGGTGTTCTGCCATTTTCTATAATGACCTGAGTTTTTGCTGTGTTGGGTTTGACACTGATAATTGGGTGGGCTGTCTCCAGGGGTGGTTTATTGGGAAGCTTTGCAGAAGAGTAAATAAATCTGACATCTGCAGTTTTCCATAGGTATGATGCTAGAACTGCTTGTTGCAAAGAGATATACAAGAACTGAAGTTGCTCCTTCAGACAGAACTATTCATGGGATGTGTTCTTCATAATTAATTTCTGGAACTGAACACACAACTGTGTTCTCAAATATTTATCTTACATAAACTCATTTCTAAGACATATTCCTCTATATGCTGCAAGCAGAAAAACAGAGAAGAGAAAAACAGAGATTCAAAACATATCCCTATTAATTTTAACCCAGAATGGATAGCTTGAAATTGTGTGCCCCAAGGGAATATTAACAAAGATGGTATTCAAATTAGATTAAAGCTGGCAGACATGCTGTGAGTTATGTCTGCTCATTTCCCACAAGATTAAGATTTTCGTTTGTTCCCAGTAATGTATGTCAACATGAATTAATGCAGGTATTTTATTACATATGTGGAAAAAAATATCAGTCTCATTATTTATCTGCAAAGGAAAATGCACAAGATCAAGTTTTCTGGGTTACTACTCTAGTTATCATGTCACACTGTAAAATAATTCCTCCCTCCAAAGGCTTATAAGTTAATTAGATCTGATTTTTCTCACTTTTTTTTTTGAGGGTTTTTTTTGAGTGGAATTTACATCTATGCTAGAGTGGCATAAATGCAAAAGGTAGGAGGAAATATTTAAATACAAAGAGTAAACCTATTTTCTACTCAAATTCCGTGGGATTGTGTACTTTCCTAAAATTATGATCATAGTGCTTTTTTCTTTTTTCTAATACCCTATCACACGGTTAATTACAGCAATTACATAGTATTGTCTGAGAGAAATGTCTACATTCTTTTGCTAGTGTGTTCTGAGAAATCAACTATAGAAAAGTGTTTTAAGAGAATGAGAGTGAGTCGCTTTAGGCGAAGCACAATTCAC
Organism: Aphelocoma coerulescens; assembly: GCF_041296385.1. Lineage (NCBI taxonomy): Eukaryota > Metazoa > Chordata > Aves > Passeriformes > Corvidae > Aphelocoma > Aphelocoma coerulescens. The sequence goes on from NC_091015.1 coordinate 94,709,672, forward strand.
TTCTGATTAAACAATTTTCCTCCAGACTGAAAAGGATTTTTTATTTCAGTTTCTGCTTAGATGGATACTTATCTTTTTAGTATAACAATATCTAATAGCAGAACTGAAAATCCTTGATAAAGGGGTAATTGCAGATTTTCCAGGCAGAATCCAGGAACTGAGAAGAGGAATCCAGATTTTGAAAATCCAAAAACTGATGAGAAATGTAAATAACTTTTGACATTGGAAAAAAAAGAGACAGCAAATCTGAAGAAATGAGGAAGTAGGTCGAAAGGACTGCAGCATTTCAACCAGGAGAATTAAAACCATAAAGCTCTGCAACATGAAGGTCTTTAACACTTTTCTAGAGTGAAAAGCTATAATTTTGCAAGCACGATATGAAAGCAAACTGAATATTAGAGCAAGTTTTAAGTATGACAGAAATGGATCATATATAATATGAAAATAAATCAGCTGAAAACTGCAGGAGGTAACTGGTCCATTCAGCCTTAGCCAGTTCAGATTGTTCCAGAGTTCAAAGCCAGGTACAGAGAGCAAATGGCACAGAGCACATATACAGGATGGAACACATATACAGTAGGAAACTCTATTTCCTGTCTTCCTTCTTTGCCCAAATCTAATTTAGATCTGAAATGAAAGCATAAGCTTTCAATTTATGTCCACTAATAATGTCTTGAACCTTGAAGTTCAGAAGCTTCCATCATAATCCATGCTGGTGTGCAAAGAGAAGAGAGGCCCAGAGCTGTTCCTGTCCAAGGTTCCATAAAGCAAGAAATCACTGGTAGCATTTTGGGGGCAAAGTGAGATGGTGTGCAAATGTCTTTCAGCTGAATTAAAATTTTTGGAAAAGATCACTGAAGATTTGGTTTCTATTTCAACTTGGCAGGTAATAAATCAATGAGAGCCATGGAAGGAGGAAGAAAAGTCTGTGAAAGGTGCACTCAGGTTGTCCCACATTATGTGGCAGGTGAGCTGGCAGGACCAGTGCTCAGGTGAGCAGATCCATTTCAGTATCTGTGCTCTTTGAGGACCCATATGATGTGATTTCTTTTAGACTGGTGGTATAAGTAAAGGGGTTCATTTGCAATGAGGTGATAGAGTGATGCATCTAGCTGTGGTACCAGTGATGTAAGACTGAGAGCTTTTCGGTGAAACTTCACTGAGAAACAGTGATTCCAGCAAAGCCTTGCAAGGCAATACTAAATACAAGTTATAATTCTTATACCATGAGGAATGGGAATGCTGTCAAGTGAGACCTTGCAGCACTTTCACTGGAGTTTGTCTGATCCAAACTGCTGACTCTGCTGACCCAAGACAACAAAAACTGATTGGAAACACATAAATAGAGGAGCAAGAGGGGAGAAAAGGCATCATTAGTGGAGAACTAAATTTTAAAATGTTCTAAACTGTGATTGAAGAATCTAACAGAATAAATAGATAGTTCTTTTCCCTAATAAATACTGTATTTCCCAAAGAAAAGTGTTCTGAGATATGATTCAGGAACCTGGCATATGAAAAATACTATTTTGCAAGGTTATCCCCAGGGATTTTTGTTTTGTGGATGGATTTCTGCGTGGGATCCTAATTGCTATTATTTGTCACATTTGCAAAATAAAATTTTAGATAATGCTTTCAGCTTTTCAGTATCTAGGTGAACAGTAATATAAATAATATAGGCTGCTGAGCATTTTCTATTGGAATTTCTTGATTATACTTGTGAGAAATACAAATTTACAAAAAAACCCACAACAACCTATCACCAAAATGGAAATAATACTACTTCTTCATTGTTTGGGTGACTTTTAAATTCTATTTTCTCAGTGTGCCACATAATAATAGCTCAAGCTTTCCCTTTTCTCCAGTCAGGTCAGGCCTGCAGTACTCATGATGCAATTCAGGTTTCCTATTGAGTGCCATCGTAAGAGGCTCAGGAATGTCAGTGGATCAGGTAACAGCCAACCTCTACCTGAATTCCAGTGAAGTTATATAGCTCACAATAAAAACTAAGTGCAAGAATGAATTATCTTGTAGCAGAGTTCATCTCAATACATTCAAATGAAATGTTTTAATGCTCAAATACAGAAAGTTTCCATTTGGAAAAAAAAGCTTCAAGATTAAATATTTAACCATTACTATACTGAATTTTTTAGTATTTGAGAATTGTCTTGGGGGTTTAGCAAGAGATATTTTGGGGGATGAGAAAAGAAGCTGCAGTTTCCTATACAAACCATTGGGGTTGGTCATTTCTAATTAAGTGCTATGGAAAAATTATTCAGAATACTTGAGATAAGCATATTTATGGCGTTTTTGGGAAACATAATCACTGGGGTATTATGGAAGTACTCAGTCTACTGATGGACTGTATCCTAACAACTTGCAAAAGCAAATCATTATAAACTGGCAAAACTTAGTGGAACACTATCAAACTTTCTTATTCACTTGCCATTGAATATAAATATTTTGGAAAGTAATGTTTAATTTGAAATTATTTGGGATATGACAGAAGATGGAATATGTTGAACAAGTTATTGCAACTAGCTACAAACCTTGGGACTTTTAAATCATTAAAATCTCTTAATAATTTTTATTATGACTGTCAGAGAGAACAAATATTCAAAGTCATTTAGTTTGTCTGTTCCCATTAAATACATCCACAACCCTGCTGATAAGTAACAACAGCCTAAAGATAGTAGGAGCAGCTGTGAATTACGTTTCTTACAATTACATTTATTGAGAAATTTATTAATTCTGCTTGCATTTGATGCAGTTTTCCTATCACCATGCATTTCAGAAAATAGGAAATCTGGTTTTGCTATGAGGGCTGCTGGACATGTATTTTCCAGATGAGGAGTATTTGAGACTCAGCAGCCAGAATAGTTTCTCAGTTAAACAAGAGTGCTTTGGAGCAATGAAATATCTGATGTCTTAAGAGAAAAATAATGTTCTCAGTCACTATAGGAGTGTAAAGTGATTAGCTGAAAATACCCAGCAGAAATGAGGGAACAAAGAACTAGATTGCTGAAGACTGATTCTTGTGGACTCCGGAGCTCATAGATAAGAGAAATACTGTTCTCTGATTGAGGGAAACATTATGAATGCTGGATACTGGTTAGCTCATGGCAGCATGTTGTAAGAGCCAACAGATAGATTATGATAGAAAAGTATGAATGTACAGAGGTCATTGGATGCAGGAAAGAGCAGCTGCAATGTCTATATGCTCAAGTTTAAAGAATACTCAAGTTTAAAAGAGGCTCCGAGGAGGAGAACAGCAAAACTGTTGTCAATATCAGATTTGACCTTGATCTATAAAGGTGAGCAGCTACATGACAATGCAGCAATGAGACACATTGCAAGAGCCCATGCCATGTAGCTTTTATTGATGGACACTGCAATCCGTACTTGTTTTCTTTTTAAAAATCTCTACCTCCTGCACTTTTTCTATGACTAAGATGGGGCACAGAAGTTCTCCTGCAAGATGTGTACCCTTGGTTTTTTCCAACATGTGTTGCTTATGTATCTGATTGTAAAATAGCGTGTTGGGTGGACCTTGACCAACTGCCAGATGCCCACCCAGACTTCATTCCCCACACTCCCTCCCACAACAAGACAAGGGGAGAAAATGAGTAAGCTTATGGGTCAAAATAAAAAGAGGGGATCACTTATCATTTACCATCACAGGCAAGACAAACTTGATTTGGAAAAAAAAATTATTGCCAATTAAAATAGATTTGAATGGTGAGAAATTAAGACAAAATTAAAACAGCACTTTCCCCCCTACCCTTCACTCATTTTCCCAGGCTCAAATTAATTTCTTCATTCCCACTCCTTTCTCCCTCTACATGGTGCAGAGAGGATGGGGAATGGGGCCTGTGGTCAGCTCATAAATTTCAGTCAGTTCATCTCTGGTGCTCCTTCCCCCACACGTTTTTCAGTGCTCCAGCATGGGCCCTCTATGGGCTGCAGCTTCCTTCAGAGCCTGTCACCTTCTCCGGCGTCTCTGGGATCTTCCAGGTGCTGCAGTGGGGATATCTGTTTTGACACAGCACTCCATGGTTTGCAGTGTGGATATCCACTCTGGGATGCTTCTCTCAGCTGGCTGCAGAGAACCACCTGCTCCACCACAGGGTCTCCAGGAGCTGCAGGGAAATCTCTGTTCTAGTACCTGGAGCATCTCTTCCCCCATCCTTCCTAGGGTCCATAGGACTGTTTCTCACACTTTTACACTCACTCCTCAACAGCATTTTGACCTTTCTAAATAGGTGTTCCCCAAGGTGCCCCACCCATGACTGAAGGGCTTCAGCTCTGTCCAGCAGTGGGTCCAACAGGAGCTGACAGGAACCAGCTGTTTCCCACATGGAGCAACTCTGGCCTCTCCTTAGAGAGGCTGGGGCTGCAGCCCTCTCCCCATCGCCAATACCTCCACACCCAGTGGAAGCAGGCAGCAAGGGACAGGTCTGGAGGAGAGGGTGTCAAAGGAAAGGAATGAGAAGGCCCATTGGCAATGGGTAAATAAAAGAATATTTCAGCTGGAAATGGGATAAGTTCAGGCAGTGAGACTGAGTGGCACAGCTAAGAGCTGTGCCTGGAAATCTCAGAAGCACCAACTGCCCACATAAAAAGGTTGGTAAATACAAGAAAACTATAACAATCAGAAACAGAAAGAGAGGAAAAAATCAGTTTTTTAAAAAAGTTCTTAAATTCCTGTTATCTTCAAAGTCTTGTTTACTTCTTTTTTTGTGTTTCCAGCAGAAATTATAAATGCAGTGTATTTCAAATGCTAATATGCTGGATTCAGACAATTAAAACATAGCAACTCTATTTTGAACTCTATTAATCCCAAAGCACAATAGCAATCAGGGATTCCCTTGTATTTTTTTTAATCCCCTGCACACTTTTGGTGTAATAAACTGCTTCGCTGGCTTGTTTGTAATACATCTTGTGTTACATTCTGCAGCCTGAGCAATTACTGAACTCATTTAAATTCTAAGATAAGCTACTTTTCTCCCTTTTTAAGCATGAGGTCTAAAGGTGACACTAAATTCTGGAGACTCTGATGGTTTGAGAGCTCAGTGAGTTTTCTCAGTTTACCAAAACTTTCTTCCATAATTCAGACTCCTTTCTTAAAAAAACAAAAAAACAAAAAAACAAACCCATTAATTTTAAGCATAACCAGTCTTCCCCCTAAGTGCTTTATCCAAAGCTCACTGAAGTTAGTGGAAAGGGTTCTGAGGGCTGCATCAAACTTGAAATGGAAGTCTGTGCCCTCTATTACTGATGAAAGCTCTGCACACACAGAAGTACCCAGAGACAGATATTCAATATATTTTCCTTTTGACAGAATTTCACTCTGTGTCTTCTACTGCCTGCCCTTCCCCACACTCCCTGAATTTGTTTTCCCCTCTGTCCCTTTTTTTTGTCTTTCTCATGCTGCTTTTGTCAGATTTTGTTATACTGACTCAGTTTTCTGTCACCGTATCTCCATGTGGGGAGAAAATAACACGCTGTCCAAAAATAATTTTCACTTCTCAGAGCTTCAGCTGTTCAGGAATAGGCAATAGAAACTTGGTTAATACCTTCATCTTAAGGACTTATCACTTGTGAATAATAATGAAATTATTTAGAAGGTATTTAATTGCAATCCAAGATTTATAGACTTGAACGTCTAACCATAAGCTTCTAATCCCACATTTAATTACTTAAATGATCACTCATTCTCAAAAGTCCCCGGGATCCTGCACTGTTTAAATGTGGCACTTTTTAAATGTAACTCTTAAGAACCTAGGTAGATTTAAGAAGCCTATGTTAATCACCTGGGTTACACTTAAGAACCCAGTGTTAATTACCAAGGTTTAACATGGAGGGTGATTCTACTAAATCTCTTCTTAAAAGAAGAACTCCATTTATCATTTCTAACTCCTTACAGAAGTGATCTGTATGCACAAAAATAACCTGGAAATTTTTATAAACCAAAGTCTGACTGTAACTTTTTGCTTTGTTTTCTCTTGTTTTTATTAAGTTCTCTATGTAGCACAGCATATTTAAAGCCCTCCAAAATGAATATAGCAAGGATTTTTTCCATGATTCTCACAAAACCAAAAGGTGAGTTACCAAACCATTCTGTATTCACAACCATGGAATAGAAGTTCTCAGACACAGTGGCTTTTCAGCAGCAAAAAATGTATGTACTAGTTGTGCTTCTGGTGAAAATATTTGAGTTGCATTATTAATTTTCTTCCTAATATCTTCCTTTAGTATTACAACAAAGTAATCCAAATGGCTATATTTTATAATAAAAACTACAAAGTATATACCAGAAAATATGATTTGATATTTTCATACTCCATTCTTGTTTAAACAAGGTGCCTATCAGTGGATTTTTGGACGTGTGAATACAGATTTTTCTGGGGGCTGTGAATCCCATTAAGTAGACAATCACAACAGAAGCTCATAGGTAAAATTACAGAAGAGAGACTTGTTAACAATTGGATTTACTGTGTCACTTTTGCCCTTTTCAGCCTGGAGAGATGGAAATTACAGGTTGCAGACACTGTTCTGGCAGATGGGATTTGATCCTTTACATGCAAACTAGGGTCAGCACATTCCTGTTCTAGATGTCACAGCCTTTCAACCCTGATGATAGAGGCATCTCATAATGATAAGAATGTTACAAAGGTGCTGTAGTTTTTTACTTGGGAGAAGAGGTGCTTTCAAGAAGGGATGCTTGAATGTACAGTAACATGGGGCAGGGGGTAGTCATGCCAGGGCCTCTCTGTGTACTCCCAGGAGCTCTGCCACCTGCCTCAAACACTTGGTTTGGGGGTGGCATGGGTGTAGATGACCAGCCAGCCCTGCCAGGGGCAGTGACAGAGCCTGAGGTGGATGTCCAGGATGGAGCTGGGCTGGAATGGGCTATGAGGCCCTCCTTGAGTGCGGCTGCTCTAAGCTCACACCACGTGATGGCCACATCATGCCAGGGCTTCTCCTTCCACACCCCCAACCGACCAACTTGGCATTCCAGCCAGGCCTCTTCCCAGCCCCCTTTCTATGTCTGTGCCCAGCACTGGCCCCAGACAGGTAAACCCTGGTCCCCAGTTTTGGTGGGCTGACCCTGGAAAGCAGCCAAGTACCAAAGCTGCTGGGAAGTTTCCCATAATTTACCCATAGGGGTCAAATATGAAGCTGGGGACGGGGACATTAACAGAAAGACCCTGCACAAGGCAAGAGATCTGAAAAGCTGTTGTCTTCAAATTAGTGTGACTCTTCTTTTAAAAAAAGGGATCTGGCTGTATGTGCTATGAATAGTCCCTCATTTTTAGTGAAAGAATTCTATTTGTCAGGTGAAAGCTGGAGCAGTAGTGGAACACTCTTCCTGCCCAACATGAGATGCTCTCACAAGGCCTGTATAGGTGAAGTTCAGCAGGGATGCTGCAGCACTTTAGATGTGTGCTGCTGGAAATGTGCAAAGTACTAGTTAGTGTATTTTACTTCAGCTGTGATGAGGCATGAGCCAGAGCCTTCCACTAAAAGAGCAGTGATTAGAAAGGAGACTCACTAGGTCCAGGCAATCACATACCATGTTGTATGTGTTGGTTTTTTTTAAAGCAACTCTTCGTGTAGCTGGAGCCATCAATTCTTTTAATATAAGCCACTGAAGAAAGCTAAAATTATTTGGAAACAGAAGCCCATCACAATCATCCAATTATTTTTTAAAAACTGTTGAATTTTGCATCTGCTGAACTGCTGAAAAAAGGTCCTCTAAACAGTGAGAGATACTTTACTGCAGCCTGCAAATCCAATCTCCCTTTCACTTGTCCTCCTCACATGAATTCCACGTTTGACCTTTGAGAGATCCAGGAGAAAGGACCACAGCAGTTGACTTATTGATCTTCCACAGGATCTACATAATGGCATTTCCTCACCTGTAAGAGTTTGGCTTCCTAGTTCAAAAGCTAAGCACAACCACAAGCAGCTGGTACAAGACACAAAGTCTAAAATATTGACCAGCAACTGAAAAATGTCTTGAAGAGAGAGGTTCAAGATTGTTTGAAGCACCCTTCCACAGCCACCATACAACAAGCTGAGATTCTTCTGTGCTTCAATTATTTCTTAAGATCATTTTCTGCTCCTGCATTTATCCACTGAACTTGATTTAAACCTCGCATTCTTTCTGCTCTGTAAATTGTACATTACTGCAGTAAATTCCTTGAAAGCAGATTCAGAGCCTCTGCAAAAGTCATGAGCAAGCATGGGAACAATCTGTTGATGGATTCTACTGTCTTACTAATTTCAAAATAGTAATAAAAGGGTTATATTAAGGAAAACAAAATGTTTCTTTGACTATAAGAAAAAAGACCATTCAATTCCACTTTTAAATACTTATAGTATTGGCCACAGAACGCTCATGACTTAAGAAAAGCAGTAATCAAGTTTTGATGTTCAAAATTGTATTCTGGTGAACAAGCTACAATCTTGTGGAGTTCAGCTGAAGTCCTTTCCACTTTCAGAAAAAAATACCTGCTATATTTCAAAGCTGGAATGGACCACTGTGATTCTCTTTTGTGAAGATCAGTCTGGAAAACTAAATAAAAACTTCCATGACTATCAACACAAAAAGAATCCTTTAAACTAGTATTTCACATTGAAATGTCCAGGACCTTTGTATCATTCAGGTGTATAGGTGAAATAGTGAGGTCTGTTGGCAACATATTCTTGTATTTTCACTTCATACAACCCCTTTTTTTACCATACCATGTAAGCAGCATAACTATTCTGCAGATTATTATTTCACCATTAAACAATCCTGACTATGGTAAAGCCACATGGGGAAAGATAATAATAGACTGTACATTTCAACAGAAGTGAATGATGACAGGTTTTACACTAAAAAAGCCCTGTGAAGAAATGTCCCTCTGAGTAGGCCAGCAAAGCAGAGAAGAATTTCTCCTTTATGGTTTTTTTTTTTTTTTCAATCAGTTGCCAGATTATATTCATTAAATAAGATCAGTATTTCAGGTAGATGATGGATATGTTTCTATTCATAGGTGCATAAATCACTATGTGACATTTAGATTTAAAACATTCACAATATTCAAAGGCATTGTTTCAATCATATAAGTGATATATACTGAGGTTATCTGAATGATCAGACACAGAGAAAAGAAAAATCTGAAAGGCAACGTGGTGGCAGTTGGAACTTCTATTCAGGTTAGGACAAGATAAGCACTGATCAAATGGCCAAATTATGACTAGTAGATGATAAAGCAGTTTCCAAGAGAACATTCCAGCAGTGACTCCCATATAAAAAAATGAACAAAACAAAGGTGTTTAAACAGGGAAAGGATAGTAAAGTGTCTAGTACATGTAAATTATTTTACAGCGCACACACGAATAACTAACTTATCCTTTTTTTGAAGGTGATAATCTTTCTGAAGAACTGCTGACTTCAGAAAACTGGGAAAGTCAGCATATATATGAAAAGGCTGTGATAAAAATAGGTATGAAAATTGAAAATTTTATCTTAATTTTTCTATCTCTCATAGCATATAATATAGAAGTTGTGCAATCATTTTAATTTCTATCCTGCAGATTACATAGAGGTGTACTTTAAAATGTGCATACTACTGCAAAATAAGACAGAATAATAGGCAAATGAAAACTGTAGCAAACCACTAATAGTGAATAATACCTGATTTAGTGTATCCAAATGGGAAAAATCTACATTCCAGCAATGAATATAGAAGAGCACATTAATCAGGGATAAGTATAATTGAACTAAGTCCAAACAACACAGGATTTCTGTGAATGCAGCTGAGGAGTGTTAGTGCTTTATAAAAACAAGTAAATAAATATTCACTTTTATAAAAATTGCTCCACTGTTCTTAGCACTCAGCCTTGCTGCAGCAGTGTTCTCTGTATTGTGGAGAATTACTGATAGATCTCTTGTCCCAGCACAGCACCTCAGGGTCAGAAGTGGCATGTCCAGATGCTGAAGGCTACTTTTAATCAGAATATAAGGATGACAGAGCTGTGCTGATTAGTAAATTCTAATGCCATTATCCAGTGAAGCTGCCTGGTAACGTTCACCCTTGTTCAAGAGCTGCAAGACAGTGTGAGGATGCAGTGAATGTATCTGAAGTGCATTAACAACAGATATCATTAATCATGAACAGCAGTCTTGTTAAAAATACCAGCCTGCATTGGTTTTCTAACATGAGAAATCATGAGCCCTTGAGTCACATTTTTCTTAATTATGCTGAGATTTATGGAAGAAAGCTATTACATTAGATTTCTAAAAACATGATTATTATTTTTCACACATTATTTTTCACTGGAGTTCTAGTGAGAACAGAAAGATTTCAGCCCATTTCAGACAGAGCAAGAATGTCACATTTTTTCTAGTAGGAACACCTTTGTCTTATAATAACAAGACAGGCATCAAATCATTACATTTATGAATTCTGGTTGTCATTTTGTGAGATCACATGTGTGATCAGGGGAAGCTTATTACTATTATTCTCTTGTCATTAACATTTTATTTTGCACTAAACAATCAAACAAAGTTTCATGTAAACATAGTTCATACTTCTTGTTGCCATTTAGTTCCTTCCTTACTGTTCTTTCCTTACAGTTCTCAGTGGCAAGCCAAAATTTAGTATTTCTGTACAGTTAGGTATTCAGCAGCAACCCAATAGGAACATCAATACTTTCTGACTCTGAAAAGCAAAAAGACTGCAAAGGCAGAACATAATGCACCTTTCAGGCTTGTTTTGACTTATCAGCCACAATGATATGAAGAGTATTTATTATCAGTCTTAAGGAAACATATTTTTCTCTGAAGTAAAGCTCCATTGGTAAGCGATGTTTGCTGTGGAACTATTCCCTTGTAAAGCTCTGGGACCCAACAAAAAGCCTCAAGTCATTTTGTTCTTTTTGTAAAAGCAGTTTTTAAGTAATGCAAAAGAAAGATAATAGCTATGCTGGAAATAGTTGGAGGCCAATGCTTTGAGGACCCTTTACTGCAGTTAATCTCTCAGATGGCTGCTATCACTACCACTTTTCTGAAGCATGTCCTCCCTGGCTCCCTGAAAGTTCAGCTTCTTGCCCTTCAAAGAGCAGCAGTATGGCTGCTGTCAATGAAGGAGCCACTTAATTCAGACTATGATCTTAATAAAAATTCTGCTTTTCCAGAAGCATTATTGCCCATACCTTTCATTTTTCCTCACTAGTGTTTTTTTTCCTCCTATGTTAACAAAAAGGACAGAAGAGCTTGGAGACCATGGAAACCTTCCAAACAATTCCTGTTTAAAATAGGCAGTCAGGCTCTGCTCTCATGTACATTGGTGTGATGATTAAGGAAGAGGTGGGTCATTCCTCCCTGGGAATAGTTTCATGAACCAAGTGCAAGAAGTAGGGAAGAGCTCTGAGGAACTTTGCACCTCAGGCTGTGGTTTTCAACACAGCTTAAAGAATTTTTTAACTTTAGAAGGGATTACTATGATTTAAGGAAAAGCTTCCATTATTCAACCACCACAGAACAACTTCACTCCCTTTACCCTGAGTACTCTGTTTTAACTTTTCATGATGAGGCAAAGAGTTTCTTATCCAATGTAATTTCCCCCAAAGTATGTACAAATGTTGATTTTTTTTGTTGCTAAAAAAAAAAAAAATCTAAGGAAGATAATGAAAAGAAAAAAAAAATATTTCCCCATGAGTTTCATAAAATTACTACTTATGTGGTGAATTGCAAACCATTTACCTAATAGCCAAGGATGGGAGACGATGGATTCTACTTCTGAGATAGCACATCTTAGTTCAAAATGCCTAAATATTCCTTCATAAACTGAAATACTAAGCCAGATTCTGACTCAGTGATTCACTCTTGACAAGAAGTTAGAAGATTTGCCTTGCTTCCAATGATGACTTAACTATTTAAAATAAAAGATGGAACATTATCCAAAGGGAGTGAGATTAGCCCAGGGACTCCTATGCAGGGTAGCCTAACCTTCAATCTTGAGCGGCACATGATTCAGAGGCAGGTCAAACAGACCTGCCATGCAGCTAGGACTGGGAAAATTGGACAGCCCATAACACAATGGTTTGGACATGCTTCTGTAAGATAGGCCTTGAGAAATTATCTCAGACAGCGAGGAGAACTCTCTCTCTCTTATGCAGGTCAACTACCCAGCTAACTGTGCTATGGGGCCAAAAATTATTGGTGCCTCTGTAATTTGCAACCTGGTGTCTTAGTTATTTGTATTTCCTGTAAGAAGTGCATGAAAGGGTCTCAAAAAGTTTGTTCTGAGGTCCTAAGTTGTACCAGAGGAGGTTTAGGTTGAACATTAGGAAGAATTTCTTCACAGAAGGGGTGATTGAGCATTGAAATGGCTGCCCAGGAAGGTGGGCGGGGTCACCATCCCTGGAGGTGTTTAAGAAAAGGCTGGACATGGCCCTTAGTGCCATGGTCTATTTGATAAGGTGGTGTTCGGTCATGGGTTGGACTTGATGATCTCTTTTCCAACCTAAATGAATCTGTGATTCTGTTCTACTGAAAATGGATTATCTTTTTCTGGATGCTTCTTTTCAGCAAAAAAAAAAGTAGTCAGATTTTGCTTATTTGAACTGATCTCCATTCTTCCCTCCAACCTATTATTTGGCTGCTGGACAACAGAGATTTTGGCCTGTTCACAAAACGAATTACTAAGATGTTGCAGCCATGGTCCTGAAAATTCTGCTGTCCTGGAGGCTGAACTCAGAGTGAGTTCAAAGCCATAACACCGAGTAAAGACTGACAGTCAATTGACATTTTATGTTGCTGAAACAATACAAAAAGAACACTGCATTGCTCAGTTACCCAGTCTGTATCACTGAGATTACAGTAAATAAAAACCACTATTTTATGGAATATGTGAAATTAATATATCTGCATTAAGTCTTATCAAGAGTAACTGGCAAAACCTCTTTGGAAAGTGTAAAATAAACACAAAAATAGGGTGGGTTTTGATTTGTTTTCAAATAATATACCACCAATTCATACTTTTTTTTTTTTTTGCATTTTCTTTTTTAGAATCATAGAAGACGCTGAGTTGGAAGGCACACATCAGGATCATTGAGTCCAATTCCTGACCTGCTCAGGACACCCCAAGAATCACACCATGTGCCTGAAAGTATTGTCCGTGTTGCATTTACTAACTAAGAAGAGCAGGATACCCTGTAAAATTCCTTAAGCTGTATTACAGAATCTCTGTCAAGGCAGCAGTAGAAAAGGAGTACCTTCTTCTATCAAAATTTCTTGCACTAAATTAACTCCAGAAAGATCCTTTTTTAAAAGAAGACTAAGAACTGTGAAAATGAGACATTTGTATTGGCTGTGTAATGTCTATACATATATTAGGCAAATCCTGACAGAGCAAAAATTACTCTTTGATTTCTTCCTCTTCTTTTATCACTCGTGGTCTTGTTTTGCACCTGTTCAGCACTTGTCCTTACAGATGCATTTAGCGATCGTTTAGGCACTTGCAGGGGCAAAATGAGAACGGATGCCTCACAAGTACAAAATATATGCTAAAAGGACATGCCGTAATGAGAAATCAGAGCTCAATGGGAGGAAAAACAAAACACGGCAGGATATAGAGAATGCAGACCTAAAATTAGCATAGGATAGATACATTGAAAAGACAAAATTCAGCAGATAAGGGCTCCTGGTTTATTGTCTAAAATATGCCTATCTGCATTCCCAGGGAACAACATCAATCTGTCTTGATTTCTGAATCAATTGAGCTCTCAAGCAAAATCCCTGTAAAAGAAGGCAGCTCTATTTTTATCACTGTGACCTTTTCAGAAGGACTTTAGGGAAGAAGGAAACAAACTTATTTAAGTTCCTTCTACCCAAAGTCCAATTCTTCTTTCCTATCTGAAAAAATGTTGTTTGCCACTGTTTTTAGCTATCCAGAACTAAGAGTCTTTGAAATGTCACATCCCAACAGGCTTCCTTATGGGTTTGGTCTTGTCTGCTCTACTACTGGTCTTTAACTGGTGTTAAAATGTTACGTAAGAATCTAGATTCCAGATTCATTGATGTTCATCAGTAGCTTTAGATAGTTTTGGATCAAGATCTGAATTTAAAGAAATGACCTTATGAATGTATAGGCAATCATACAAATCCATAGTTTTTACTAGCTATATTAAATGTATGAACTATCGCAGCAAGATTTTTTTTGCCTTATTTTTATTTCCCAGGATGAGCAAACCGTGGTTTAATGAGGAACTTCACCGATATTGATAATACCTGGTTTGAAACAGATTGAATATGTATTCAGGGCATATACTTCAGAATAAGAGAGTGGGTGGCATGGATAAAGGATTTTTATACAGTATTATCTAGGGTGAGCTTTTTCATTTTTGAAAGCACTAGGATTGTTAGAAAACCGGCAGAATCAATCAGAACTTTTAATTTCTGTCTTTAACGGTGTGATACCAGGAGACTAGCAAAAGGCAAATGTAGTGCTTATTCTTAAAAAACTAAAATGTAATGAATTGTAGACTAATCAGCTAAACTTCACCTTCTGGGAAAATCCCAAGTCATTCAATCTGCACATAAGAATTTAGAAAATAATAGAGAAATGGCACAGTAGTCAGAATACAGCTGTGTGTACCTAGTCATGTCAAATCAGTTTATCACCTATGAAATGTTAACAGGGGCATTCTATAGAGCAGAAAGAGGTTTCAATCATATACAGGTTGACTGTATTTAGGTTTTTTATACAGTCTCAAGTAATAATTTCCAAACCACACTTACAAATCATGGCTTTCAGGGCACTTCTCTGAGGATGCAAATACCCCTAAATAATTATACTGAAGTGTGGGCATCAATGATATACCAGAATGGGAGGATTCATCAAGTGGGGCTTCATGGAAATCTGTTGTGAGTATGAAGTTATTAATATTTCCATTAGGAATTACATAATACCAAGAAAGAGTATTTCATTTGCATGTGGCACAAACTTTACAGACCAGGTCAAAAACTTGAAAGAATCTTGCCAAAACCAGAGAGATGGTCTGGAAATACAGAATGAAATTCAGTAATATACATTTTTTAAATATATACTTAGATAAAAGTGATTGCATGTATTGAAGGGCACAAAAGATATTCAGGAGCCTCTTTTCAGAAATGTGGTTATTTCCCAAATATCAGCACAAGGTAACAATATCAGGAGTTTGCTGTAAGAAACCACAGGATTTATTATTGTTAAATTAGCAGGAATAAAGTCCTGAATACCTGGAAAGTCACCCTTCTCCTTTACTCAGCTCTGGTACTCAGAAACTAAACTGACCAGAGGTTAGAAAATGGGACCTATGGGAAAAGAGTGAAATAAAAGGTATAGAAAGGAGAGAGGGATGCAGTGGAACCGATGGCCCAGTGATTCACGTACATGTGACCCAAGGTCTAGCTTTGTGTAACATGTCTAGCTAACTTTGATTCTGTTTTAGTAAGAAGATATTTGAAAGGAATTCAATTAAAACCATGCCAGACAAGAAATGTGTCTGTAGAGAAGTGAAGGTGCTGAGATGGTAGTGACTAGCAACTCAAGGACTCAAAGAGAAAACTAATGACATAAACCTAGGAAAAAGGTAGAAAATCAGTAGAGGGCAACCCAGGCCTTTCCAAGAAGCAATGGATGTTAGTACTTTCCGTCCTGATGGATAACTGCCGAGCTGACGCAGATTCATTAGGTGTGGCAAGATGTCAATGCTTAACTTGGTAACTGCCCCTATCAACCTATAAACAACTTTTGTAGCCCATTCCATGAAGTATATCCTGCTTGCAGAGTTCTCCTGGGCATAGTAAAGGATGCTCAAGCAAAAGCAGCCCATTATGCAGAGGATTACAGTGGGAACACCGTAGTACCCAAGGGCTGATGCAAAGAAGAAGGGACAAATCTCTTCTACAATAGTGGAGCAACTGGAGTGGCTTAAGATCCTTGATTACTAAAGGTTGAGGCAGAAAACTTTAGACAGGATATCATAGTTACAGCTGATTTTGTCTTAGAGCAGAGGGGACGTGAGCTTGACTTTATGGTAGCATTTGGAGTTCCAGGAAGCTTCACAAGCAAACAGAAAGATGGACAAGATCAGACTAAATGCAGTGTTGGGAACACTGCGTCAGAGCGATATCAATGATTGTGCAGTTTCCCAAGGGCAATGTGTGTCCGAGGCTTCTGACAGTTTAATGTTCAGCTCATCTCAAGAGAAGGAGGTAGAGAATAAGGACAGTAACTGTAATGGCATCGTAACATTCTACTCTGCCTTCGCTGACTAGTAAGGTTTATTTTGGAGAGAGAGAGAACAAACAAAAGTACCAGAAACAGTCATGCTGAGGAAACATGAAATGTCATGGGGCATAACTCAATCAGGCTCTCCAGTTACTTTGTGTAAAATGTACAGAACCTTGACTGCTGGTGACTAGATGTCTCCTGTGCTCAAACTGGCTTGGGTAAGGCTGGCTCAGGTGCACAGTGCAGCAGCATGCAGTAACCAGATACTAGGTTGTACCAGCATAACTTAGTGAATTTAATGGAATTGAAACCACAGTCTGTGGAAGCTGAAAGGACTTACAATTTTGAAAATTGTATTAGTAATAATAAAAAAGTCTCCTATCAAAAGATCTTGCCAGGGAAAAATAACTGGCAGACACCTCAAGGTATATGTGTGTGTGTGTGTGTGTAAATCAGCATGCTGCTGGTTCAGCAGAACAGTGCCAGCTAAAGATCTGTTTAAAAAATTAAATTCCTGACATCACTTACAAGTATTGCTTAATCTTATTTGAAAAAAAAAAAAAAAAAAAAAAAGATGGTAATTAGGTTTTACTCCTACAAGCAGCAGGATAATTGGGTCCCAAAGGTCTGGAATAAGGTTAAACAATTAGACTGATAGAACCTATCCTGATTGGCACTTGAAAGGATAAAAGGTTTATTTGAAGTAGTTAGGGTTTTAACCCATGATTTCATGTGCATCAGACTTAGTGCTAACTTGAAAACATCTCTCCAGATACCTCTGGACTTTGGATGGAAATTGAGCAAAGCTGTCCCTCTGAGTGTAACAAGAATGCAATCCCTCTGACATCTTGACTCAGTATTAGGATTTATTATTAGTTGGTAAATTATTGATCATTGGGTCAATATATCTTGAAATTCAGCTCAACAAAACACAACATCTATTTATCACAGCAATTTTAGAGACAAGTAAACTGAAATAAAGGTAGATTTATGAACCCACCAAAGGTCACGCAAGTGAGTTAGCAGCAAAACGAGGAATAGGTCTTCTGAAGGCCATCTTCCAATCCAAATCTGCACACCTAGGCTTAAAATCAGTAGGACAGAGAAACAAAGCAGACTGATAGGACAGGAAATTGATGGTAAATGATAAAAGAAATAATGTTATAGAAGTAATTTTGTTTCTCATGTGTGTCAAAGTCCAGGATAAATGCAATTCAGAATGATTTTTGGTTCAGCTATGCAGAAGAGGGGTCCTAGGCAGTATTCTATGCCATTATATACACTGGATTTATATAATGTGAAGTGATGAGGCTGGTGAAAAAAAAAAGCCCATGGAATTTAATCATATCACAACTGCTGATCCACTTCAGCGTAGACATTAAATTTAATGGCATTCTTCTTCACTGAAATAGCTCAATTCAAAATGGCAACTAAAATATTTTTTTCCAGCAGATAATATGGGTTAATCTGCTGAAATGTGCTCTCTGTAATTGAAAAATACAGAACAGTAAGCAAGACAAGGCAGTGGATAAACATAACACTTGTATAAAAATTTGTAACAATTCTGCATTTGTGAGATACAAGTATGGGACACAGGTTGCAGACTATTTTGTTTTCATTGAATTGGATATCTCAGAATTTCTAGAACTGAAGAAGATACCTTGGATCACAACCAAAGCCAGGCTGAAGGCTGGTCTGAGATTTACAAGTAATAAAGGGAGAAAATTTAGAATTTCTTGAAAATATGAGTAAGAGTTTAATTACTCACAGATAATTATTTCATTTCTGTGTTTCATAACCAGGAAATCTAGAACCTTTTAATTTCTAATTAACTTCTTATGGAAGAGTTAAAACATTAAAAAATAACCAACTTTCTTGGTAAATGTTGTGGAGTAAATAGCAATAATATGAATGCAAAATTCTTCACTAAATCATAGACTGTCTCCAGTTTGAATGAACCCATAATCATCAAATCCAGATCCCTGCCCCTTTCAGGATGAGCTAAAACTAAAGGGTGTTGAATCTTAAACAGGATTAGAGGAATTATTTCATACCTTGGAGAAATTAATCACATAGAACAATAGTGTCAAAATATCCAGCATTCCTACAAAGAATACAGTAGGATTTGTTTCATTATGCATCTGTTCATAGAACTTTCCCCCAAAAGTCAGCCACCTGAATTGCATGGTCTTTACGTGCATTAGGATGAGAAACTGCCCATACTGAGTTGAAACAAAAAGTGCTCAACTACAGAGAGGTCAAAACAGCTTCTCTGCAACCAAATATCCGCTATATATAGCCACATAATCCCCTCCATTTTACTGAACAAGTGATGCCTGAAAAATAAATCTGTTGTTTGAGGTAATTCCGTAAGATTTTTTTAAATGAAGTCTACTACTCTAAAAGGAGTAGAAAGCATATACAGATTAGCTCTTTAAGTAGAACAAACAACATCAGAAAAGTTATTTGGAAAGTTGTTTACCTACTTATAAGGAGTGTTGTTCTGTTTCTTCACTAAACAGGAAAACAGAAAGATATTTGGTGTACATATCACCCAGCATGAATAGTGAAAGTAATATACAGATTTAGATATAGTGTATGCAATGCCTTTCTTTCAAGTTCATGCGAGAAAAAGACCTTCTACCAAAATATTCTTGGGAGTTATGTATTTTTTTCAGCCATTTCAGATGAATGTGTACGCTTTTTCAGTGTCTGGTGAAACTCTGGGTTAATTCTCATGGACACATCAGCCAGGCTGCAGGATTTCCAGGCTGCTTTTGCAGGGGCAGTGTTGATTGACGAGGCCACATCTCCACTCTCCTGACACTACATATATGCACACACCAATTATTTAAACTTGGTTCCTAACGAAGGTAGATGAGTCCAAAGCCTTATAGTTATGTTTAGATTTTGAGCACAGTATCCATTCTGTGAATAGACAAATTCAACTGTAACAAATCCTGAAAATGGACAGGAGCTGGCTGGGATAAAGTAACACCCTATGTTTTTCCACCTGGTAGTGCTGTTTAACAGGCCTAACTGAGGGCAGCTACTTCAATGGATAAGAATTTAATGGGAGAGATGCAATTCTTAGTTCTGGCAGCAGCAGTTATTCTTGCCTGTAGTTAATTAGTCCATCTGAGGAAAGTGTGATAACCTGCTGATACAAATCAGTGGTGTCAGAGCTTGTTCTAGAGGCCTTAACCATAGTTCCCCCTTACCTGAATTTAATCACATATGGTGTGGTCAACTGCACACTGTACTCCTCCTGCAGTGCTGCTGCAGATATCTAAAGGAGTTTTCTATTCAGGCCAGGGAAAAGCTGTGTTCAAAGTGCAGGAAGTTCCCCATGACTTATTACAGGAATTGATAGTCTTTTATCTAAAAGGTGGGTGAACAAGTGTTAAGCAAAAAGGATTTCAAGTGTAACAGGTTTAAATTGGAATGTCTGCCTGCTTGACTCAGGAATATTACTGGGAAAGCTGATGCTCTGCCTTGTGCTTCAGAAGTGTCATGGACTGAAAAATAGGATGGCTGTTGTGTTATTGCATTGCTTCACTATGCTTATTTTACAGCATATTACAGTTACAGCTTATTTTCAGCAGACATTGATCAGGACTTTGTTATTTACCATGAACTCTCTCTGTGCTACTTTCCCCTTGGGAAAAGTGTGATTTAATAGACACAAATATCATAGTGAGAAATGGGACAGTAAGAGGAGCCAAAACCAGTTATGTTGGTTTTGTTTTCTTTCTTCAGTCTCTAGGAATAGGTAAAGCTTTCCTAGGCACTAAATAACTTGACTGCCTAAGGTCTGGGTTCAGATACCATTTACACCTTTGCATGCTCTTGACCTTCAGGAAAGTTGATATTCCCAAGAGCCAGTTTTGTAACACTTCAATGTTGAGATTCAGGCTGCGAATGAGTCACCCAGGATCCTTTCTGTTGCATAGTCTCTTCAAACCTTGAGAGGGGCCAAGCACAAAGATATTTGTGAGACAGGTCTTGAAGAGATTCCCAAGTCCTACAGGTCCTTAGCTGTGAGTTTTCTCTTACTTCCTTTTACTTATGTTTCCGTCTTCCTTTAAAAAGAAAAACAAAACAAAAATAAAAAGCGTCACAATGGATGAACTTTTTTGTTTCCAAGAATGAGCTAGTACGGTGAGGAAACTTGATAAAAACAGAGTCTTAAGTGAAAAATCCACATTGATGAGCAAAAATTCAAATCCCTCAGATTATATTTATCACCAAAGAGATATGCCAGGCTTGAAACTATTCCTGTCTTTCCCTGACCTTGGCAGGTTTCCAGAAAAGAAGCTACACAATCTGGAGAGCTGTGATGCAGGTTATGTAGGAATAATTCAGGGGCTCTATTTAAGGAACATATGCTGCATCCACTTATTTCTAACAGACGCAAGGATAAAAAGTTACTATCCTAAAGAGAAAGAATAACAGAAAAAGTATGATAGTGGGAAACATGTTGAAACTTTCAGGAAAAAAAGCATCACATTAAATTCCAGCAGGTAGCTTTTTTTCCTTTTTAGAGAAAACACTGGCAAAAGTAACAGTAAGTAGTGATTTATTATTTTCAGCGATGACTTCTCTCTGATTGGGAACTGAGTTCTCTCTCACAGAAGAAGGATTCTAATCTTCTTACATGTATATAAATTGAGAGTAATTGCTCACCAGGAAATAGCAGTGTCAGGTTTAAACCACCATATATAGGATTGGATCTGTTCTATTTTTCTCCTTGTCCAGAACTGCTAAGGAACAGTGCATATTGACTCTTATTTTTTTCCATTAAGCAGTGTTAGAGAAGGGTAGTTGCAGCCATTACCGGATTAGGACAAGGACAGCATGGATAAAAGTGACTGGAGACCAGACCGGACACAGAGCACCTTCCAGGACCTGAAGAGGGCCTACAAGAAGGCTGGAGAGCATCTTTATACAAGGGCCTGTAGTGACAGACAAGGGGTAATGGCTTTAAACTGAATTAGGGTCAGTTTAGATCAGATATTAGGAAGAAATTCTTTACTATGAGGGTGGTGAGACACTGCAACACTTCCAAAGAAGCTGTGGATGCCCCATCAAGGCCAAGTTGGGTGGGGCTTTGAGTAACTTGGTCAAGTGGAAGATTGGCAGTGGGGTTGAAGCTAGATGATCTTTAAGGTCCCTTCCAACCCAAACCATTCTATGACTCTATGATGCCAATATCCATAAAGAACCTGGGTATAAAAAACTCCTCAGAAAGACCTTGGGCAACAATCTGCCTTCTGATGTGTGTGACTGCATACTGAAGTAAAGGTGTAACCTATAGAGACAGAAATCTTAAAAATAGTGTAAAAAATAACCTTGCATTTTCCACCTCTGTTTTCTCCCCTCTTGGTTGTATGACTGCAATCTCCTGTGTTTCCATGAAAGCAGCAATGCCCACAGGAAGCCAGTCTCCAGACAGCTGCATAAGAGATGTTATAGGGTTCCGATTAGAAGGCAAGAGGAAGTTTGAAAATAAGTTTCAGAAGTCACCAGGCACAACACTATCTGTGCTTGAGAGAATTCTGTGATCCATTCACTGCTCCAGCAGCAAGGTAGGCAACAGAGCTGGGCACAGCAAGCAAGGAATGTAACACTTTTAGATGTCGGTTAATGCAGCTGCCTTTATTCTGAGGCACAAAGATTTTACCTGAAGGCACCATAAAACCCATTCAGCCCTATTGCTTCTGTCTGTCATCTAATCTGAATCACCACAGCTATCAGTGGCTCTGTGCTGTAACTGGTACTTAACGGGCTGGAAAAATTGAGGGAGGATTGGTTTCTTCAAGTTCATGCACAAGAACACAAAACACACACATTTTTGTCTTACTACCAGTTGCTGGACTGTGTGTTTCTGGAGAAAAAGGGCAAGCTAAATATATTATTTGTATAGCATATTTCTTTTCTGAATATCTTTTATGACAAATAGTGACTCTGTTTTTCTTTTTAATTCAGTCACACATTACCCATTAGGCATGCACTTTGTTTTGGAGACATGCATGGGAATGTGCACGTGTGTGACTAATTTTCAAATCTGAGATGTTCAAATAGTGACACTGTTATGAAGATGCAGCTGTTAACTAGACCAGCTTTATACAGCTGCTTGAGGTCTTTTCTCTGTTGCAGCCAAATAAATATATCCCTCAGAGCACTAAAATAAGTTCAGAATGTACACAAAGTTTTATTGTACATATTTTGTTTCTCAAATTCTTTATATACACCACGGTTAAATTTTGTGGCTAAGACTTTGTGCCTGACTGGGTTAAAGCTGGATTATGGCCTATTATTGTGATGGATATCATGCTCTGAGGTTAGTGCCTGGAAAAAATTTGTGTAAGTTTATGCAGTGCCCAAGGGTGACAGTTCAAAATTTCTTAGCAAAACAGCAAATTCATCTTCCCAAAGAGTGCTCTTCAGCCTGAGTCACCTTGTCAAGCAGGTGACAGCAGATGAAAATTCACTGGTGTTCAGCTCCTTGTCCAACAAAGTCACTGTCTTTCTTTGCTATTTTGGAGGTCAGAAAAAATGAGGGTCTGTCTTTTTTGCAAAGCTCTGCAGGCCTAAATGGTCAATAGTAGTAACACCTTGCTCTCTGAACATCGGTGAGATTCTGCCATATCTGCCTGTTCTCAGGGAGAACATGGAGGGAAGGAGAGCTGTTATTAACATACACTAATGCTGAGCGGGAAATAAAATATAAATCAGAAGGTATTTAGCCATGGTGGAAAAACTGCAAAACTTTAGAACTGTAGGCACAGAAGATACCTAATTGGTGAGGTAGAACTATAGCTAACCTATTTTACTGACCTTTCAGCTCAAATTTTTTTCAGTTGAGGAGAATGACACATTTCAGGAGAATGACACATTTCTTTTCATACAATTTCTTAAGCAACCTTGTGAAAGAGAGTGGCTGATTTTTAACACAGCCAGAACCTGTATGTTCTATAACCTCAAGTTCAAATTGAAAAGTAGTTGGAAAAGTATTTGCTATATCTGGTCAGAAAGTATTTGACTTCAGCTTTGCCTGTGTTTTCTTAAATTTCTCTTCACTTTTTTTGACAGGCCAGCAGTCCCCCTCCTCCCAATTTCAACAGCAAAACACTTTATTTTTCTCTCAGATATGACATTTTTTGCAGAGGACACAAAAATATGATTATTTTAAGGAAAATAGTGTACAGAACTGTGCAGGAAAGGTGATTCAATATCTTTCATATATTTTTGAGACAAAAATGCACAGTAACTGAGGATGCTCTTTTTGCAAGGTAACAGTCTAAGAATGAGATGGTGCTTTGTCAAAGATATTGTCAAGAACAAAATTGTGAACGAACACCTGCTTGTTTATTGAAAGGCAGACACATCACTTGTGTGAATCCATTATGAAGGATAATGGGATATGTGGGATAAATTCCTTCAAAATTTCAGAAGGGCAACTCCATTCATGTGGATGAAAAGTCATCCTTGTATGAAGCCAGAATATAAAACAATCATTCTAGGAAAAGCCAGTAGCAATGGGATACTTCATCTTTTTCTTTCCAAGAGATTTTTTTCTACCTAATAAATCCAGATCTCATTCCAACTGTGAGAGTTACAAACTTATACTGGGAAGTTAAAGTATTAGAAGGTGGATTTGCCAGATAATCAAAAACAGTTCTTTATGGTTTACACAAAATCAATACAAGATACTTTAAAAAGCAGTCAGCAGTTTTAGTTTCAGTAGCTTGCCAGATGTTACTGCATACATACATATTGGCTGCACCATGTAGCCTGAATCATTCAGATGCTTAAATGAGCATTTGCCATGGACAATGTGGATAAGCCATGTCCTGCAGACTACACTGCCATGGTGGTCTTTGTAAGCCATGGTAAAACTGAATCAGAAAGAACCCCTTCTCATTGCCTCATAGATAAATTATCCCCACTTCTTTGGCTGAGACACATGAAAATTTGCCCTCCCTATCTATTTCTATATCTAAAAAGTGTATGCACAGAAGTAATCACATGTAAAATAAAAATGTATTTTTCTGTAAAGGTCACTTACAAACCTGAATGCCCTGGTTTACAGCTGTAAGAAGAGCATGGAAAAGACTTGGAGAGTGACTCTCTCCCTTCTGTGGGAAAATGGTAGTCTGAAATTCTTTGTGGGAAAATCTCTTCCTTCAGGGTAAAACCGTGGGCCCCAGAAGTATGACCATATAATAATAAATAAAAAACCTATTCAGCTTTCTGCCTCTGTGTAATCTTGTTGTACTTTTGCCAGAGATAGTTCCACTGAAATAAGCCTGTGACAAAGGAGCAGTTTGCTTCCATCTTCTCCTTTACAGCACAATTTTTGGACCCATTTGCAGCACGGAGCACTAGGAGGAGGCAAAAAAGTCAGTGTAAAGTTAACAGCTACACTGTTGTCACAAGAAACGTCCCTGGATCTCCTTAGAGCTGACCTAGGATGAAGAACAGTTAAAGAGGAAATTATTTTTTTGTATATTTGGGGGCAGGGGTTTTAGTAGCTTGAATAATTCTTCAATCCAAGTGTTACTGAAATCTCCTATCACTCCAAGGGTTTAGGAAGTAAATACTTATCTCTGTTGTTTCCATTTGTTTACTTGGCATTTGACTGAACTTTGGATATTGCCAATTTCACAGCATATGATTACCCACTGGTGGGAACAGAGAGCAGAGATAATGGTGATATTAGTTGTCACAGTTCTTTTCCTGGGATGCTCTGCGACGATGAAGTTGCTTTTTTCCCCTTGTGGGCCAACACATTAAAGAACCACTGGGATTTGCACCGCTGGCTTCTGTAGTTGCACTGCCAGCTCTCCTCAGGCCTCCCTACTGGGAGTATCTGCCCCTGTGCTCATGTTTCATATGACAGCAACAGCAGGTAACAAAGATAGTAGGAGAAGACAGGAAAAATCCCTGACTTTCCTAGTAAAACACCTAACATCAGCACTGCCTCTTTGGCTTCTCTTCTTTGAGATGCTTAACGACCATTTTACTCCAACCCAGCAAAGCATTTTTCACACAGACTTAACTCTGGGTGCATGATTCAGAGGCAATTGAACTACTTTGTATAAGGACACAGTTGTAGAAAACAGCTTAGAGATATCTTAATGTCAGACCAAAGGCAGGCTTCTCAATCCCATTTGGGATTCTCAAAGCCTTGTAAATGGTCACAATAGGAACTGCTCAAATGTCATTTAGCATGAGTGAAAGTGCTGCTCTCTCAGAAACAAACAGGAAACAGGAGATTTACTACATGAATTAAAAGCAGTAACAAATAACATCATGTTCTTGGGATACTGCAAGGGCAGTGATGGAGAATGAGTCACTCCCCATTTGCAGCAATTATTGCAAGGAAAGAGACTCATTGTACTTTTTTTGGGTTTTAGAGTTTGCACTGCGATATTCTTCACATGAAAAATCCAAACCTGCCTACATGCAAAGGTTAAGGTAGATGTTGCTGGAAGTTTTGGAAGGATTTTGAGTGAAAATACAAAACTCTTGGCAAGTTCTGTGAAGTGTTTCATCTGGAATTGCCTGGAGGACTGAATGCTTTGTATTCCTGTCCCCTGGTGCAAGCCCACCTAACATCCAAATGGACCTCTATTAATCAAGAAGGAATCAAATTATTTGATTCAAAACCCAGAATACTGAGCACAACGAAATGAAAAAACAGGCAGTTATAGAGACACAGCCGATGTCTTTCTCCACAGACGTGCAGTGTCTGACTCCAGTGGAGCTATTAGTGAGAGAGCAGCGGGGTTTAGATACATCGCCACATCTCGGAGTGTGGTAAATTGAGGCAGCTCCATTAAAGTCAGGCACAGAACAACTGCAAGGTGAGACAACAGTTCCCTGCCACCTGCATGATTAAGAGAGGGCCACCCTGTGAGTGCTGAAGTCCTAATCAAACACTACCCTCAGCAGAGATGCTGGCAAGTGTGGAAGGCACGGAGTTTATGGAAAAGGAATACGTAACTGCTAATTACTATCTTACTGACCCTCTTAGGGTGCTATAGTTGTGCAGAAATTTAAGCAAGGCAGTCAAACTTGTAAAAGAAGCTTGCTTTATGCACAATGAGAATCTCTAATATACAGATTGATTCTGCTGCCCATTAATCGGGGTTTCTAGGAATTTTAAAGGGAAAATAAACATGCACTTTTGTAAAAATATGTTTGAGTGGTTTGATGGCATTTTGTTTCTTGTTTAGGTGTAATAAAAAAAAATAAGGGTAAAAGAGTAATGAGTCAATATAAGTTTGAGTAAAGTGCTCGAGAGAGCAAATAAAACTTGTGCATTTGTCTATTAAGTGATGTAATTGTGTCAGGTTTAGGAAGTGAACAAGATCTAAAATAAGATATGAATTAAAATATAAAAATACATTAAAAAGTTCTTTAGACCAGTTGTCAGTCCTGTATATGAATTTAATATATTTCACTCTGAGTATCTTTAGGCAAAAAGACGTTATTATGGTTTTCAGCGATCAAAAAAAGCCAACTTTCTTTCTCATTTTCTACTTAACTAAAGCTTTGACTTTATATAATAGTGGTAATGTGGCTGGTCAAAATTAAGCTAAAGGATACAGCTATAATTTAGCTCAATTGAAAACTAATGTAAATGTGGAAATCATTAAATTCTACTGATGCAACTTTATTAAAACTATATTGTATCTCAGTGCACAAGGAAGCACAGATAAGATGAAATCTTGTGCAAGGCTTGCATATTCATTTAATTAAAGGCCAAAAATTTTTTTTTCTTTTTCACTCAAATAGTGTAGAGATATTTTTTTATCAAGGTACTATTAAAATTAGCTAAGAAGCTAGTTGTATTCCTTCTCACAGTATTCTCTTTAATGCAAATGCCCTCCTTCATGGATGTACTGTTTTTAAAACATGAATAAAAAGATCAGGCTTCTGAATAAAAAAAAAAAATCTTCAGAATCATCTTTTACCCACCTACAGGGAGGAGGAGGAGGAGGAGGAGGAAATAAACCCCAGTTTATTCTTTCTGAGATGTGTGGTGTTTTCTGAGAGCTGCAATCCATGACAGCATCCTGTGTGTACACAGCACTGAGGAGAGAGCAGCCTTATGCAAACCCAGTGGCGAGGTACTGTACCTGGCATCTGCTGGGACTAAGCCACTGAGAGCAAACATGCTTCTATATGGCTTGGCATCTGATCAAACCAAGAGTTTAGACACCACCTGAAAATCCTGCTGAGTTCTTCGATTTTGTCAAACAAAAATTACTCAAGGGTCGTGTCAGCGCCCCTCCAACTGCTCCCCTGATACCCATATTTGCTTCTACAATGTCACGGAACAGCAACAATTGACAGCTCTTTGTAAATAAATAATGGCAATACTGTAAAGACTTGCCGAAGGTCAGCTGTCACTGTAAACTAATACAGTTCTGAGAGGAGGACTGGGAGACCTGCAAAACACATTGAGATGTAGAGAGCTCAACCTAGCAAAGAGAGCTCAACCTAGCAAAGCTGAGAGGGGATTTGATTCCAGTTTATAGATATATGTGAGGGGGAAAAGCCTCTCATTCTTGACAGCACTTTGGTTTAGCAGATAAGCTGAAAAGTTGGATAAAATGAAAATGAACAAAACTTGAAATGAAAACATGTGCACATTTTTCATACTAGTCTAGTACTGTAACAGATTTTGAGGTACGTGACAGATCACCCAGCACTTGAATTCTTTAAATCTAAGTTGCCTGTCTTCCTATGAGATGTGATGTCTTTTAAGTGCACTGCCATTAGGCAGGACTCGGGATTTGTTCAAAGGAATTTTATGCCAAGACTTTACGAGCTTTTAACCATGTGATCATAATGTTTCTCTGCAGCACTAACATCTATAAATGGAATTGCTGCTCTGATGAAATCAACCACAGTTTTGACTGTGCTTTTTTGCTGGAATAAGATTTTATTTCACAAACACATAAATGTTTGCAGTTTGTGCTCTTGGCCCAAATAGCTTAATATTGCCTAATTATATTTGGTGACTGCTTATCTACCAAATAATGTGATACTGGTGATGCCTCTTAAACACTACAGAAGCTGATGCCTGTAAGTGCTGCCCATTACAACTCATTCCTTTTACATGAGGTTCACCATCTTCCTCTCAATCTCCTAAAATATATGTCAAGACATTTGTGAAGTTAGCGTGGTTCACTGGACCTTGTATGAATAGTTTGTAACGGAATAAATTTTATCTCAAAACATTTGAAACTGTGGTACTATTAAAAATGGAGCACGTCCATTAGGTTTACTGTCTTTCTGGTAACTCCACTTGAGATCCAGGTAAATCTCTGAGATTAAAACTTCCCATGACTTGGTTGCTCGACTTTTATCTCACTGTTCGTATCATTTGCTGTCCTGTGAAGTTTTGAAGGAGCTTTTATAGAATAAAACAGCTTTTCAAAGCAAAAGTGAATGTTTGAAATAATACACTAAAATATGTATTTCTGCAGGTACTAACTAGTAAAAATGTGAAGGAACATAATTTAAAAATGTAGAATGTTTGTGAATGGAATCTTTTTTACCAGTAATACTATTATTACTGGCAATTAGATTAACAAAGCTATTGACTGATTACAGAAAAGGCTGCATTTTTTTCTGCCCCTGATAACCAGGTACATGATGGATAAGGCAGGCATGCACAAAGCCCAACACATCATTAATCTTTGGGTCTAATGGGGTTATTAGTACTGTGTCAGCAGATCAAACTAACACATCCATCTGCCTATCAGAACAGATTACATGCGCTACAGCACTCAAGAGACAGAAAACTGATACCAGCTGATAGACCATCAGGACAACCTTAAAGTCTGGCATAATTCTCTCACTGCCACTTCAGTTATGTTAGTCTGTAGATTTATCTTTTCAGGAATTTGAGAGGAGTAGAGGTAAAAATGAAAAAAATCCTTAAAACCGTGAAGTCTGTTCTGTCTATGATAAAAGAAAAAAACCTTTTTTTTTATTATTTTGAGGAAAAATAATTCTTAGATGAAGTTTTTGCAGAGTTATAGTGAGAGCCATCACAGATAAACAATATAATCAATATTAATTCAATGCCTTGAAATATGGAGGCAATGATTATAGGGTAGGCAAACAAAAGGAAGAAGCTTGTATATTCTGTGACTCACGTTTTTCTATGTATAAGTCATAGAGGTGATTATTACACTTCACAGGAAAATTTACATGTTTTCATTTGATATTTTACAACCTTTCCTCTTCAGCAAGCCATGTAAAAAAATAAGTGTTATCTGCTTTTAGATTCAAAGTATTGTTGAGAAGTTATACTGGAAATGCACATGATCAGTGCTGTTTTTGTATATACTTCAGAAGAGATGGGGTATGAATTTAAGGTGCAAGACAACATGTAGAGGGATTCCTTGTGGAACAGGGGCATATGATACCCCTGGAAAGATTGGGCAACCCAGGGTTGCTGAGGAAAATCCCCTAAACTGGCCCCTGTAGTGGTTTGGTCTAAAATACTCATTACTGTTTATCTTCTGTGAGATAAGAATTAGGAGAAATGCAAAGCAGGCACCAACTTGAAAGAATATAAAGAAGTTTATTAACAGACCTAAAAGAAGAACAGAAAAAAAAAATTTATACCACCTTCAGAACTCTCCTCCTCCCCCCACCTTCCTCCCTTCTCCCACTGACAATGTAAAAAGACAACCCTTAAGATGTTCAGTCTGTTTACCACTTCCATAATAACCTTGTTCAGTCCATTTAGAAAGAGAAGTCTCTTCTTGCTCGTGCTATGAAAACAGTATCACAATGAGACAGCCACCCACTTCCAAATATTGTTCAGTCCATTTAGGAAGAGGAGTCTCTCTGCTTACGATGTGAGTCCCTTCCCCCGACTTGCAGCTTTTCCTGAAACTGCTTTCGAGGGTCCACTCTTGAAGTTTTTTGGGGTACAATTTTAAGGTTGAGCCGTTCAGAAACAAAAAAAAACAGAGGCCCTTCTCCTTCCCTGGGAGCAAAGGGTCTTCCTCATCTTCATCGTTAGGGCTATCTCTGGGAGCATCTCTAGGAACTGAGGTTTTCTCCTTTCCCATTTGGAGCAAAAGTCCTCATCTGGTTCATCTCTCCCTGTCCAAACTTCTCATGAAATTACAGCTGCGTCAGCATCTGCCTATTGCTTACGTGTTGAACACTCCACCCCCCATATCTTCATGAAATTACAACGGGATACTCTGATATATCATAGCTTCACAACAGACTTTCAGCTTTAAGCATCTCCTCTCTCTCTTCCCTCAGGTTTTCAGCTCTTCACAGCAATAAAAGGGTTAATCTCACCTCGGCCTTGCAGCTGGAATGTGGCTTATCGCTGTTGGTCACCTGGCCTCTGCCGGACAGAGGTGCCGCTTTGCTGAATCTTGGCCGCAGTGGAGAGGGGGGAGAGCCGAGCCGCTCTGGCTGCCCATGGCAAGGCAGTGGGGGGGGGTTCCACAGCTGGAACAGGCCCATGGCTCCAGGATGGCCATGGCCTGGCCTGGCCTGGCCCAAGCAGGGCCTGGCCGGGCCCACTGGCCCCCGCACGGGGCCTGCAGCCACCTGTGCCAGCGCCGGAAACGAGAGAGCTTGGGGGGGGGGCTTGTCTATTCTTAAGAGTGGATCACAGAGGCAGTCACAACTTTAGGTGGCTTAAAGAATTGTCCATATTCAAACTGGCCACTGATAGGTTCTATCAGGTCCCAGAGGAAGCTGTAAGCACCCCTTAGCAAGGACATCCCTTCCGGGACTATGCTTGCTAACCTATGACACCCCTGGCTGCAGGCAGGCCTGGAAAGCACCTGGCTGCAGGCAGCCCTGAGTCCTTGACAAAGCAATACACTGGTCAGCTCCCCCACGGATTAGAGGCCGTCTAGAGGGACTGGGTGTGAATCTTTGCAAAAGTAGATACAAGCTTGTGTAGGTAAACAGTAACGGGAGAACGATGCTCAAATCGTATCGGTGCATGTGTCATTACTCTGGCCAGCTCTCCTGCACTCGGGCCCCCGAAAACAACACATGAATGCTTGAGCTAGTCTGTTAAACCAGGGTTAGCAGAACTCCCTGGGCAACATGACATAACTTGTAATAATTTTGCTTCCAGTTAAGTAAGCTGGTTCAAGCTGGACTTGGAGTGGTAACTCACACTTCTATATACGGCACAGCAATGCGCCACAAGCTTTAAATGGAAACTGCTAGATGTTGGAAGGGTAGGAGGAAAAAGGATGCAAGGTTAGACACAAGGCAGCCACAGTGTCAAGTCTGGTGAATATAAGGTGAAAGAGCTGACCAGAAGAGTAAGTGGAAAGCAAAGTTTATTATCTGTAAAGTGCTGTTATTCTCCTAATTTTGACATAAAATCTGAGTATGAGCCTTTTTTCATTGAAACTTCATTTTTGTTCTTGAAAACTAAATTGATGATTGACTGACATTCATTTCATTCTGCTAATAAGAAAAATAAATTCTATGTACTCTGTAGATACCCATGCTGTGTCAAAGATACAGGCAAATTATCTCTCCATACTTTTATAGGTGATATTTTATTTTGGAGGACAGATTTGTACCTTCTTAATGTTCTCAGTGGTGTCATGCTGAAATTACTGTCTATGTAGTGCTTACTTCTTACTGGTCCATTTTAATAACATACAATGATTTCAAGTGTTTTTCTTTCTTTTTAGTAAGTATGACCAAAGAACATCATCTTAGGTCTGGTATTTTGGTCTTCTGGATCAGATGTTCAGTATAAAACTGATGAAAATGAGTGACCTCTAACTTAATAGATGCTTCCTAAGTTCTGCCAATTAGTCTAGTTTAGATTTGATTAATACTAAATAATAGATTAATACTAAAGATTATCACCCCATTTAGTCCTCCTTTATTTTTTACTTCTTTTTTTTTTTATATTTACAAGTCAATATCTATACCATGGACAATCTGATTCTGCCTTTTTACTTCACTAAGCTGTATGTGAAAGCAATTTTCTAGGCTTAAGTATTTTGAATTGTGTGGGGAGTAGTCCCTCTCCTGTTATTTCTTTAAATGAATTTCACTGTACTAAGTGAGGAAATGATCACTTCATATTTCCCAAGCATCCAGAAAGCCTTTACCTCCACACAACAAAATAATACTTTCTTTGTTGCTGTTTCAAAGCCCTTTGCAAATATTAAAGTCCAAACAGCTCTGTGTGAGAGAGATAAGTACAGGACTATAATCAACTCCATTACCTATAAAGCTTTACTGTTCAGCTTTATGTAGAATTTCTACAAGCCAGCAGCTGCAAATTAAAGGTGATCTAATTTTTTATTCTGTGGATTTCAGCATACAGCATGAATTGACCTACTGACATTTGAATTGCTTTCATCCATGATTGTGATGTTAGTTTAAATTATCACTTGTGTCACACAGCAGCTGCTCTCCAGGCCAGTGGAGAGTATATTTTCTGGTAACTGGAATCCTAAACTTCCTACAGTCATCCCTAGCCTTCCTCACATCCATCAATCTCTCAGTATCAGTAACCACAAGCCCTTTTATATTTTCTTTCTGACCCAATGGAGAATTCAAGTCAGGTATGATTTTCCTTCCTGCACCAATCTCATTGCAGATATTAGCTTTCTATTTTTCTTCTCTTCTCAAAAAATGTTAGTGAAATATATTGTGCATTGAAAACTGCATGTATGGAGCAAAATTATATATGAAAATTCCAAATTTGAGGAAATTTAAAAAAAAAAAAAGAAACATCCAACACTTCATGTTCCATTTTGACATATTGAAAGTGAACTTTAGAAGCTAGTTTTAGTTTTAAAAATGCAACTACTTTTAAAAAGAAAAGTAAACACTGGAAATTAAATTGAATGTCAGTCTAAAAAATACCTATTAGTTTAGATTCTTCTGAGTACCATAAACATGATCCTTCCATGTCCAAGTGAAGTGAGACAAGGGGAAAAAAGTCATCTCTGTTATTCTGTAATATAGTACAACATGTCATAGTACAGAAAAATAAGCTGTGCCTACTCAGATAACCTCTGATCGCTTTCTTCCTCTGAACTGGACTCACTGCTGCAGGGTTCCTGATCTTTATCATTGGAATTCATTTGCCTGAACTCTATGTCCATTCAGTAATAGGACCAGCAAATCATAAATGTTTCCTCTTATGAGTTATTTCTCTATCTTTTCTGGTGATCAAGGCACATATGAACTCCTGGTTCTTCATCACAGTGATCTAATCCTTTCTTCTACTTTCTGAACTGACATTTAAAAAAGACAGAATAACTTTCTGCTTTCTCACTCATTTTAGGAGCATTAGACTTATCAAATTCCTTTCACACTTACTTGTGTCACAACCTTCAGAAGTACAGAGAAATTCCCAGCCTCCTGCTGTGGGTTCCAGTTGGGTGATGGAAGGGCTTTGCTTTCATTTTTATCCTTCCTGGTCCTGGAGTCTAGCCTGTATATGTGCATATTTCTTGTTTTGACTCTTGTGTGGTGTTTCCATGTTTTTCTTGTCTTTTTTCATTAATCCGGAGAATAGGAAATACACCTTGTTTTCTGGTACGTGTACAGAGGTTTTGCTGTTTTCCTTTATCCTTTGCTGTTTCTTCATTGCCAAGTTACTTCTGCCATGATTGAAGGAAGTTCTGATGGCTGCAAAGAGAGAAAAATTTGGTAGAGAAAAAATTGTATTTCTATTTATTTCAATGAAAATGAGCTGATCTGGAAAAACTGGCAACTGTTTTTCTTGTTTTGTCACATTCTGCCCCTCATGCTTCCAACTCAACAGCATTTCTCTTAAACTTTGGAATCTAAGAGAACTTGGGGGCACCTCATGGAGGTAACACTGGCTTATAGTTCTGGCCCCTCAGGACTTCACACACACAAGCTCTTGCATAATAAGCTGTCTGGTAGCCTAAATGCATGGCACTATATCTGCAAGCAAAAGCTGCCAGCAATCTCCTTATTAAAGGTGAAATGAAATAAAGGCACATGATAAAATTTTGGAAGACTATATGGGTCCCATACCATGTCCAAGAATGGTCACATGCCCAAGTATCTCCTATCCTCCATATGAATAGCTATGGTCATGGGG
The DNA here is from genome assembly GCF_041296385.1 of Aphelocoma coerulescens. Classification (NCBI taxonomy): domain Eukaryota; kingdom Metazoa; phylum Chordata; class Aves; order Passeriformes; family Corvidae; genus Aphelocoma; species Aphelocoma coerulescens. The sequence goes on from NC_091015.1 coordinate 94,744,070, forward strand.
TGAAGGACTGTGTTGATAAAGGTCATGTTTCGGGAGATGGGTGGGGATTAAACCCAATTCTGTAGACTGCATTTTCTTGTGAAATTATTCAAAATTATTGAGTCAACACTCGATTGAAATTAGTGGACAGATTTCCATCACCCTTAGTGGGCTTTGTAGGGTTCTGCATTATATACCCTAATTTGTAAATGCTGTATTAGACAGGAGATTTTGAACTGTGTGATTTGTTTAAAAATAAAGACTTTTTTCTTAAATCTGTTTTTCACTGTTGAAAGTGCCTGTATTCTCACTCCCAAGAAGGACTGAGTGGTTTCATTTTGAGTCCACACATTATTAAGCACAGATTCATTTTAGTTTCATAAAATATTAAATAGTCTTCCAGATAAAACTGGTTTTGTTTCCCCCATGTACCAAGCTGCTTGGTTCTCATAACAATGAAAGCCAAAATAAAATATGTGAAGTGTAATGAATTCACTCTGTTTATTTGTAGTGCTAATGTCATTATTTGGTCAAAGGATTTTATTAACTACTGAAGATTCAGGAACAAATGATGAATGATCCAAGAAGACCTTTTAGGTAGCAGAGGTGACTAAAAGATTGACACATATGACGCCAGTTAAAAACCAATAACATAGCTCACTGGAGAAAGCTGGGATAAGGATGCAGAGCAAACCTATATTCAAACCTATTTACTTTCAGTAAAATGGGATGCGAAGCCAATGGGAGAGTTGTCTGTGCTAGAAATACAAGAACCATCCCAGAATAACTTGCATGGTCCCAAGCCGACAACAAATTGTTGGAAATAAGGCTTCTAATCAACACTTTATTCACTGTGACAATCTAGCATCTTTGTGTTTTGTCCCTCTAAAGCCAGCGAGGTTATTGCCACTTGGTTTAACTGAAGCAGGCCAAAGCTCTGTTTCTGCAGCCCAGCAACTGAGGAGACCGCCCCTAAACTGCCCAAGTGTGTAAGTTTGTGAACAGACCCATTGACTTCACTGATATCATTCATCTGCCAAATATTAAGGGAAGCAATTCCTTCTTGGCACAAACCTTGCCCACGCATGCACTTCCTGACTCCCAGCTAACCCACAGCTCACTTCCCAACATGTTCTGGTGCACTCAAGCAAAACAAGTTATTATTGTGTCCTAAATGTTCACAGCTTACTTCAAAAAATGAATTTTCTCATAAGCTGAGATAAAAATGTGCCTGCTGCTAGACACTAATTGTATTCAGAGGCATAGCAAGAAGAATCAGACTGCAGTGAGATGGACAAGGAGGGCATATAAGAAGTTTCCTTGGCTGGGGTACTTACTCGGGGATGCCCCAAACAAGGTTCTTTCATTCTTTTTCCCAAAGAAGGTTTGTACTATTTTAACAAGGAACAGTCTGTGACTGGAAGAAAAGAGGATCAAAGAGGGAAATTCAAAGGCAATTCAGTAGGCAAAGGGGTAGCTATCTTATTCAAGTTATCTAAACCTGAAGAAATTTCCAATTTTGCTCTAAAGGCTCAGTATAAAACTCACAGAAATCCATTATAATCTTTCCACTCCTGTAGCTTTGAACGAAGCTCTTCTCACTCCCTTTAAAGTCATTTTCGTACCTTCTTTGCCCACCTTTAATTCAGCTGTGATATCACATCCATTACAACTAGCATCACTCCAAAAGTGTAATTGCCCTACTGTGGAAAGCGGTGAGAAGAGATTAATTAACATCTTCATATCTCATCTTCTATATAATGACTTTGTCATAACTAAAATTGTCCTTCTCTTATCATATTGTCATTTTCTCCAGGTTTTAACTGGGTGTTACACTTGAAAAGGTCAATTATGGTAAGTTCAAAAAAATACATGAAAGTGAAGATGAACAACTGACATTTAACCTAAGTGATGATGCTCTGCTTTTTAACTGTGAGTTTGATTAATTTAAAACCAATTTGGATCCATTCTTTGCTTCATTGCCTGTGCAGTGAAACTCCAAAAACTTGACCCAAGAGAATATAATTCAAGATGGAATAGACACTCAGTAGATATATATGTCTCACTCTCATAAATTCTCTAAAGTACTGAGCAAAAGCAATTAAATTAAGGGGGTATTTTTTTTCTCCTTTTTCGCTTTTTTCTTTTTAAGTAGTTCTTTTGTTACTGTGTGATATTTCTACCTAAAAGGAAAAAAACAAGCCTGCTTCCTGAAGAACATCTCCATTTGATTTACTGACTCTGCTTTGGCAAGTGTTTGCTTCCATGACAATCTACTGCTGCAAATGCCAGTAATGAGTAAACTCCTTGTAGCAAAACTGTGACATGTTCTAATTGATCCTGAGCTGGAATGACAGCACTATATCTCTGTTTTATCCATTGATGATCTGTTTAAGACTTTACTCTGACATCATTCACTGAAAGTGATACCCTTCCTTAAGTCAACTGAGCGATTTGCACAAAAAGGGAATGTTGGAACTGAGAAAGCACCTCAGGTTTATGTGTATTTTTCTTTTTTACATGCCTTTCTGTGAAGTAGAGTGATCTACACTATTTTCATTGTAGATATCTGGAAAATAAATCAGAGATGAGAGTAATGACTTGTTAGGATTTGTTTCTTTGACCTCCCCAGTCCCTTTTCTTCTCAATTGTCTGGCCTTGCTTAATTGCCTCACTGCACTAACTGCTTGTTCTATATCTGCAAACAAAAGTCCTTTGGCTTCTCCTTATTGTGTTCCTGTATCTTTCTGCAATTCCCAGTGCAGCGTTTCTCTCCTAGATGGTACAAATCCTACAGAAACCCTTCCTAAAGCATTAATATTTCCTCATTGAGTCAATTTGGGTTTGGGTCACTCCTCTTTCAGCTACTGAACACACCTGGTCATCACCACTCATTAGGGAACCTGTGTGATCAGGCTCACTGGGTTGCTTCAGCCTGACCTCCCCTGTTTGCAGCATGATAAAGGATAATACATGCACACACCTATCAGCAGCTTTGAACAGTAGTCTAAATTCTAAACCTCAGGTGTGTGCTTTTCCATATAATGAATTTGTCACCTGGCAGTTACAAACAAGGACAGGACATTCAGCCCTGTTCTCATACTAAAAAAAAATAAACTCTTTTTACACAAATATAAACTGATTATTTATCACAGTTTGAAATTATATTCAGTTTTTATTACCAGATGTATGCAGGTCTTTTGTGTCCCACCAACTCTCTTCGTCATTCCCCCAACAATAAAATGACTATCTAACACAAGGATAATGGCACAGCTTCGTTCAGTTTGCTTCTAGGATATTGTCTGAATTCCTTTTACTCCTTTGTTTATTTATTCAAACCTATGTCTCCTAAATATGTTTCAGCAGTGAGCTGCCACGAAATTTTAAACTTTCTTTCAACTGCAGAACATTATGTGTCACTCAGTGATGCATCACTCTTACTGAATGACCTACAGTCTCACCTGTGGTAGATTTACTGTGTGCATGCAAGTTCAAGCTCTGCATCATAAGAAAATTATGTAGCAAGTCTGACTCAAATGGAGTTGTTCCAGCTTCTGTGTGCAGAGTTTATGTCCTGATATTCTTTAAAAAATTGTGGCTTACTCTCTTTTCTCAGATCATTTTTTTCAGTGTCTAATTTTCCTCTCTATTTATCTGTGTACTAATGCACTCCAGGATCCTGTTCCCTACTCTTTTCTGTCTCACAGGAGGACTGCTTAAGTCTACAATGTCACAGAGCAGCTAGTAGTATTTACTGACCTCCTGCTTTATTAGATGGAAATTGATTTTCCTCTTCCAGGCAAGTGAAAAATCCATAATGTCTTCCATCAACTTTGTTTGTGCAGCAGCACTGGCAACTGAAGCTACAGGTGAAGATACAGCTCTTCAGACATCATAAATGACAGTATCTTTTCTCAACATCCCAGTAAGCAGATTGCAGTAAAGTACTTCTCCAGCAGTTTGCAGTAAACCTGGTAAGGACCCGCTGGCTGACATTTGTCTGGCAACACATGTTGCTGAATTCCCCCAATTACATTTCACAACCGTGGAGTCTCCTGTAACAAGTTACATTATAAGGCCACAAATAATAAAATCTGTAAGTACTTCCAGGCCATTGCCCCCAAACTTAATTGGAGAAATACTACCCAAAGAGCAGTGCACAGTGGTGCTTCTGTGGATAGAAAGCCAAAGCTAAGACATTCTTCTGATAGCAGCAATTTACCTACTCAGCCACAAAATTAAATAATAATAACCAGTATTTATGACAAGTCTTTGCAAATAAGTATTCAATATAATGAGTTTAAGTACTGCCACATCTTTGGGAATTTTCAATTACTATCTGAACAGCAATGCTTTTTGAGCACTCCCTCATTTTAGAGGTGCTGCTCCTGGGTTCAGGATGCATAATTTTACCTCTGTTTTCATCTCTGAGCCTGAAACATTTAAATTAGGATTAAGAATGACCAAAAATATCAACACTCAAGCATACTGTAATGCTTCTTTCTTTGACCTTAATTTCACTTGCAGAAGCTCAAAAACAATTAGTAGTTGTGGAATATGTTCACCCAGATCCCATATAACATTCTTTTATGTGAGGAGAGGGAATGGAGTGGAAACTTGGTCGCCATAGCTCACCTTGATGGTTGCCTAGCTGTACAAGGTATTCAGACACCCGTCTTGGCTGCAGTGTAAGAACCTGCACAGAATAAAATCAAGCCAAAAAAAACCTGGGAAGTGGAGTATGTAGACATTAACACCAAGGGAAAACTTCTTCCAACATTATAGAGAGCATATTTTCTGGGAACAATGTCCTCTTTGTTTCTATAGCAAGGTGGATGGAAATTTCCAGGCAGATATACACACAGCAAAAGAAATTAAAACAGACATTCACATGATAACGAGGGAAGACAGTCAAAAGATAGCCAGACTGCAGTCATAAAGGAGTACTGTTAAAGCATAGGAAATTTCTTATTTTATCATAATTTCCAGTGAAAGCAACATCCACCAGGGGATAGAAAAGAGTATAGAGAATTGGTAAATTGAGGTTCCAGTTCATCCAAGCACCTCTTGTGCAATCTAGATAGATGATATAGCCTCAAGACAATTAATGGGAGTGTATTTGCATGTAAAATGAGAATATGAATATCCCCCTTCTTTATCTCACAGAAGAGTTATGAAACATCACATAAGCTGTAACTTTCAAGAAAGATAATAAGAACAAAATGTTATTAACATCGTATCACTAGTTCTATTGTGTTTTCATTTTATCTGTTAATGACCATGGTTTCTAGAAATAAAGATTGTGACATTGTGGAAGTCAGGCTTTCTCTTGAAGCAGGGCACAATATGAAAGGTCTGCAGCAATTGTCTTGTTCTGTGTGTTATGTCTTTGACAGGTAACGCTGTCCGCGTCATTAATTGTTGTCTTCCCTGATGGGGGAGACGTTCAGATTTTTGACAGGAGAAAAAAGGAGGCAAATGGGACTTCATGCTTCTCAGTCTCCAGATAGGTGTTTATTAATTCTTATCTAAGGAGTACAAGCCACTGGCATGGCTTAGACATAGCACAGAGCAAAGAATGCAGCAAGAAGACAACTTATGAAGATTTCACAGCCTTTTTAAAGGTAAATTACCCAATGAAAGCTTAAAATGCAAGATATTTTCACTTTTTTACCAATGTCCAACAAGTTCCTAAATCACGTAGACAGGAACTGTGGAATTCTGTATCCAATCATCCCAAATCACTATTGCTGCAAAATACGGAGTTAGTGAAGAAGGAGGAAGAAGCTTTTAACTACAACTTATCCTCCATTTTGAGGTTTTCTGCTTTTATCTATTTACTATGCAAATAGACCTAAAAACTCTAAATTTTCACCCTGTGATAATCTCACATAGTATTCTATCACCTAATTCACACCATTGTAGATTCAAATTCTTCCCAGAGGCTAGGCAAATTTTCCCATGGACAAAGGTCAAAAACAGTACTGTCAGGGGGGTAAATCCTTTCAAAACAGGCAGAGAAATATTTTCTGCATTCTAGGTTCCCACAACAAGCAAGTTTTCTGAAGAGGCAGAGCCCACGAGGGAGCCCTGCAAAGCTGGTAGTTCCTATGAGGGAGAACCAGCTCCATCATTCTGGAGTTGCACAGAGGCAACTATACCAGCATGACTGGGGTGTTAAACCCCAGACAAAAGACAGAGAGGGAATTGTGGCAGACATGAAATTCACAGAATCTCCTGCTTTTCAGTACACAACTTGTCGCCTCTGAAGTTACTCTTTACAAAAGTGCGTGCTCATGAATGTACTTAGAGAGATACAGCAGGCATGGACTAATTAAGTCCTGCCTCTATTTGGAAGGACATGCCTATAGTTAAAAAACAACCAAAAAAACCTGTTTCCTTTGCTACGTGAATTAGCTAAAAGATGAAAATACTAACAAAGGAAAGATTATTAGGATTTTGAAATGAATTAAACTTTCAAATTTAGGCCTGAAGGAATGACTTGAATTAAAGAACAGTATATCATTACTTTTGTATCTGTTAAAATCAGCAAGAAAACCCCTACTGGATGGTACTACAATGATTCATCTAGCCCAGCATTCCACCCTGACAGTAGCAAAAAGAGCCGTTCATCAGCAGGGGGAAACACAGGAGTCTGGATAGTTCTTCAAATCCATTCACCTGTTCTTCCCAACTTCCACAGCCATTGTATTAGTCACATCAGACAGTACCTGCCTCCATATTTCCTTTAGTATCTGCTCATGAATCTGTTCAGGAATTTGTTCAGAATCTTTTGCAATCACTCATTCTTCTACCTCTACAAGCTCCTAAAGTTCATCAATTTCTCTGTAAAAAGGTATTTTATTCATCAGTTTTAAAGTGATATCCCACTAGTTTTAACAAGTACCCCTAACACTGCACGGTGGGGTGGAAAACCATCCTGCAGTCACCCAATCCACTATATTCATTATCTTCTAAACCTCCGTCAACCTGCCAACACACCTCCTCACCAATTTTAAGATCTCGGGCTGTTCAAACACTTCAAACATGTGGGATACTTCATCCCTTGATTGTGTTTGTTGCCCTCCTCTGCTTCCAAATCTGCTACATCTGTCTTGGGATGTGGAGACTGGGACTGCGTTAAATATTCAAAGCATGAGTAGCAAGGGATTTAGAGAGGCAAAACACAACCCTCTGCCTTTTTCTCAAGGTTCTTCCTGACAGTGCTCAACATTTTGTCATCTTCTATTACAGATGGTGATGGCGTCAGTGGCTCTGACCCAGGAAGAGGTGACCGGTCCGGGGAGATGGTCCCGAAAGGAATCACCTTCCCGGGGCCCGGTGTCTTCCCTCAGCTGCTGGCAGGAGGGCCCGTGCAGAAGCTGTCAGCTCTTTAGTGATTGTCAGCTCGTGATTCCAGCTCAGCTCTGCAGGGCAGCCTCCAGGCTGAGCCAGACCAGAGAGAGATGAGAGGCTCATGTGGCTGGTTCCGCACAGAGGTAGCTTTGTTGTGGGTCCCCTCCAGCGAAGGGGAAAGCCAGGGACAAGAGCTCTCTCTGTCCCACAGGGGATGAGGGCTTAGCTTTTATAGGGATACAGGGGATGGATGAAGGCCAATGGGTTACAAAGGATCTGCATAGGGTCTCCTAAAGGATTGTGGGTCTGTCTTTTCTCACTGTGACTAAAGAAGTGGTTGCCTTTCCAGGGAGTCCTGCTAGGCGATTACGCGATCTCAGCAGACATCCCTCCAGGGCAGGGGCTGGGCATACCCCACAATCTTCTGCTGGTTACTGCTGCACATGGATATGATCATTCCAGAGAACAACCTATGGTGACTCCTCAGCCTCTTTCCAGAGTCTAATTTCAGCAGCAAATGTTTTAGACTCCTTAAATGTAGTCTAACACGGGCACTTTTTACAGCTGAGATCAGAACTGGTGTGTGTGCTGGTTTGTGTTCTCTGCTCATCCCACATTAACCAGACCTCTTTTCCTGATAAGGCCAGCTGGAAGTAGTTCTGCTCTCACTAATCCCTTGCAGGTAGTTTTCTCTTCCTTGCAGTTCACCAGTTCCTTGTATTTCCATAGAAGGGGAGAGGATTAAGTCTGTTACTGTTGCATACAGCTACATTTGGGAGCGAATATTGACCTTTCGTGTCTTTGGCCTTTTTCCTTCTCTATTTACTCCTCTTCAAGCACAAATCTGGAGCAAGTAGAAAAGAAAATATTGTCTCTTCCAGAGTAGAAGCTGTGGGATAAGTGCTCCCTTCTGTCCTTCTGCCATTTGGGCAAAAGTCACGTCTGTTATGGTTTGTGTTTTACATTTGGCTAGACACATACTGAATACTGTACTTCCCCAAAGTGCATTCTTTCTTTCATTTGCTCTTGGGAGAATGATGTTTTCTCAATGGAATGCTATAAAGCTGGTGCTTTAAAGGTCCTCCCTACCCACTTACAGGTACCTATATTTTTGTTTTTAATCAGGTCAAACAATTTACTTCCATCCTGCATGAAGGTAATTTGAGGCTTCTGCTTTTTAGATTTTTCTTTCAGAGTTTGCCCCAGGGCTCGTAATAACAAAACAGTAAATAGTGTATTACAGCTCTTACAAGGTTAAGATGCTTATTCTATTTTGAAATGTCAATGTTTTGCTGTTTCCAGCAGTACAGTGCAAATCCAGGACAATGCTTTTTTAAGGTACTAATGTAAAATGTTAAAGGTTTTGTAGCCTGGACAGTTCTTGGCGTAGTCCCCCATACAAATCAGACCTGCTAATAGGAACAATGGAGTAAAACCTCACATTAATATAGGCTTAACTAATTTATATGATGTATCATTTCAACTGCTTCCACAGGAAAGAAATATCCACTGCATTTCCTCATCCACTTGCTACCACCTTCACTTCAATTTTCTCATCCCTTCATTATCCCCCCAAACAATAGTTTTAATATAAATCTTATGACTTTGAAGAAAATCACGTATGCTAGTGAAAAAAAGTAAAATTATGGTTTTGTAGCAATCTGATGGTTAAGTCAGAGCAGGTACTCTTACTGCATGTGCTAAAAGCCTACCTGCAATGCCAGTTGCAGCCATGCTTTAGGTAAATTCTGACTCTGCCCCACAAAAAAAAAAAACAAAAAAAACAAAAAACAAACCTAACCAAAACAAAAATCCAGTAGCGACTGTAGAAACCAGCCAGACTACTACAGGAATTTGCCATGGTAGTTCATAAGTTGATCAGGTTACTGAGTTAAAATACAGCGATCCACCATCCACAGTTATCCAAACCTTATGGCTGCTGCTCTCTACTTTTAGAACTCTGCTTGACTGCAGCACAATTTCAAAAGTCCTGAACTTCTGTAAAGCTGCACAGTTAGGCAACATATTAGTACAATTTTTGCAGAGGAAATTTTGTATCATTTTGTAACACGATCTGCACAGAAATGAGCAAAACCACAAGTTGGCCTGTCATCTGGGATGTGTCACCATGCCCCAGTTTCAAAATCTAGGTGGCCAGCCTTTCCAATCACTAAGAGACTTACTACATGTGTGTGTCAAAGTCCTGCTGTCTCTCTCACATGCAATAGCCACTCAGATATTTTTCAACACCTTTTTCAAGGTTTTGACTCTTGTTCTTCTGTTAGAAGAGAGGCAAAAATATGTTTATTTTGTGATAAATTCACATTGCCCAGTAAACCACCAAAATCAACAGCCCATTTCTGGGGATGAGGACACATCCATATATTGATCTATAGATATGCATTGATATATATATACATGTATTGATATATAGATGCTGCATTCCAAAAGAAGTGCTAGGAGTGTTCAACTCTTAAGTGTAATGATGTATTTTAGGAGAAAAATTGATAGGCAGGCAGATAGTCAGGAAGAACAAGATCCAGAAAGTGCATGGGTTTTTGAGATGCTTGCCACCAGTTGTCCTGTAAGGCAGAGGAGATTAAATAATACAGAGCATGACCTAAAACAACAGACTGAAGTCCTGTGCATGGCAAAGTCAATCTAAGCCTATAATAAGGCACATGGCTTCACAGCTTCAACGTTTTTTGAACTACATTTGAAAGCACCTTAAATCTGAAATTCATGACTTGAACCTGTTTATTTAAGTTATGTGAGTCAGTTGGAAAAATCAACCACTTCCTTCTTCCTTCCTGCCATTGCAAAGAAGTCAAACATTTTAGTTTCTTCTTAATAAAAATGTCTTTGCAGATGTCTTCAAGTCTTTTGTGAAAACCTGACATTTGGAAATGTTGTCCATGAACCAAAAAGTCATTTTCAAACAGCTTTATTCAAGCACAAACATGCTATTTTCCTGATGTTCACTTCCTAATTAGCAGTTAAACATCTAAGCTCTTATTTTAAGAGAAAGTTAGCTTAATTAAAATTATATATTCTTCAAAAAACATTTACTCTCAAAAACTAACATCCACTGGTTTTTTTTAAATGTTCCAGATGTGCTAAAATTTATATATTAAGTCAATGTGATATTAAGTGACATTACTACTTTTTTAGCAATGAACTCTGTTAAGAACATTTTTTTAATAAAGTATTGCTCCTGTGTGTCAGAGCTGCTTGATTTAAAAACAAAGTGAGCAGTAGATTATCACGGTGTCCCGCAGTGGTAGGGAGGAGAAGAGAGATCCAGCAGGCAGGAATTGTACAGCAAGATTGATTTATTTAATTATTTTACAAACTCTTTTATAGACTTTTTTCTTCATAGTCTAATTGGTCAAAGGATCAGCCACCCCTTGGGGTGATTGGCTAAAATCCTAAAACACCCGTTGTCAAAATATTTTTCAATTGTACTGTAAACAAAGGCTTGCAAGGTTGCAGGTGTTCATAGTTTATAGAACTCTACAAGTATCTTCTGTGAGAGAGAAAAGTATTTCACGGGACTGGAAAAAAGCAAGAAAAATTCTTGCTAGCAGCAATATTTGTATCCACAGTAGATTACTAAGAATTAAGAACCTAGGATTAATAAACCTGCCTGTACCTCAGTTTCAAAACAACAGTTTCGTAATTATAAGAAGCAGATGACCACCTTGAAAGGAAATCCATCATCTTTTATGAAAGCAAATAATGATGCAAGAAGAGCTCATATTTACTATGAAATCCTGAAAATGCTGGTATTATTTTTTTCTTCTCCTTTTTTTTTTTTTTCATTTCTCTGAGCACTCTTAATATTTTTACTCCTGTAGGATAAGAGACTAAGAAAAAGTTTAGGAACAAGAAGTTAAGCATTTTCTTCAATTTAAAAACCACTCAGATTTTCCTTTTTACAGAGGGAAAAATAAATAGTGAATGTGACATTTCTTTACTTTTTTTTTTTTTTTTTTGCTAACATTTTTGGTGAAAGAGAGCAGGAGAATCATTTTGCTACCGGAAGATGACAGCAGTATAAAGTATGAGATAAAGTAGGACTATTTTTTTGATTCTTTCTAAAGAAAAGAGATTGTCAGCATGATTTTTGTCTGTGCTAACTAGAATATCCATATAAAAATATTTTCTCAAGTGATTTTTATCACTTTTGATTTTCCAAAATGTTGCTCAGGATATGCTGATTGCACTGTCTTTATGCTAGCTGGAGACTGTGAGAGACACTTAGTTCTCTTTGCCAGCTATGTGGAAAATCCACAGTCTTAGATGTGACTGTCCAGTGTGCAGGTGCCCCAGAGCATTTGTGCAGCAAGAGTCTAACTCCTGCCCTTCTCCATAGCTTTGCTCTCTGATCCGATTTACTTGGTTCACCTAATTTATGAGATAACTGAGCACAGAGATACCTGGCCTTTAAACAATTCTGGTTGGTCTTTAAATTACTTTGTTATTTAGGTTTAGGTTCATGGGTATTTCAACAAGAAATCTTGTGATCCCTTAAAAACTACTACTCTCAAAATGGAGGTTTATGCACTCACATAGAGGCAGTGAATTTTGGATGCAAGAATAAAATTGAGAAGGGCTCGGTATCCTCAGGAGAAAAGATTCAGTTTTTAATGAAGACTTAGGATATATTTTGCAGTGTTGGTGAACAGTTTTTGCTGCCCAGATCTCAGAAAGAGCACTGTATGATTGTCTCAGGCACACAATAATTTTATTTCATATCAGCAAACTGCTTTAAATGCTGAAGGCGAGTAGAAATGCATTTATTCAATAATATGTAAAGCAAATGAGGAAGTCTGCACAGAAAGTGTTCTGCTCTGTATCACAGGGATACATATATTTTTCAGAGCTGCACAAGATTTCACTGCACAGTTTCCATTCTAGCTCAAGGGGTTTGTGCATGCCTAATTCCCAGAAAGCTCACAGGAAAACGATTCTAGGGACAGATTATACAGTAGGTCTTAACAGCACTAATAAAAACAGTCATTAGAATCTATACTCATAGTTTGCCACCCATTTTTCATGTACCACAGGACCTTGGACTGTCTCTCACTGCTTCTGTCAGAAAGAATTACCCCTGGCCACAGCAAAAAGCTTTAGCACAATATATTTCTTGTCTTCTACAATGTGAGCTTGTTAATCTTGTCACTGCTATATGTAAGGTTTATGTGACTTTTTACTGCTTTTATTCAAAAGCACTGCTCAAGATTGTAATTTTATTTGCTTCAAATTGATTACCCTTGTAAGATCTCTTTCTGTGAGCACTGAAGACCTCTTGTTTCCACAGGTGGGTTATGGTCATTTCAAACATAAAGACTTGAAGATCCTTTGAAGCTCCTTCTTACATTATCTGTTAGCAAGGATGAAAGCATCAACAAGCAAGGTATACTTTCGTAGACTCCGTAGCCTTCTTTAACACCTTATTTTGACAAGTCACTGTTAGTTAAAGATACTGAGGAAATCTTAAGATATTAGGGAAATAATTGGCTGAAATTTCTACTTTCTTGTCTGCCTCAGGAAAGACAGGATATTTGCTGAAACTGAGGTTCTTGCCCTACCTCAGGCAAGCACCTGCCCACAGTAACAGGAAAGCTTCATTTTCCAGTGTCACTTCTTTTTCAGTATTTTTGGTTCTGTGTTATTCAGGGTGTGCATCTCAGAAGAAAAATTTTATGGGATGTTTTATGTCTTTTTTTTTTTTTTTTGAGAAATAACAACCATGGAAGATTAGGGGACAGCTTACTACTGTTCTTATTAAGCAGCACAGCCTGTCTTCAGTACTGTTTACGAGCTTCTTGTGGACTGTTACTTTCCTTGAATCTAACTTAGGTGCTCTTTCACGTATGGATAAAGTTTGGATTTTTGTTAGGGTTTTTTTTGTTTTGTTTTCATCTTGATAGCATTGTGGTTGTCTGGATATCCTATTTAATCCTTTTTTTGCTTCATTGCTTTTATATCCCCCCTCACCCTTCTCTGTCATGTTCTTTATCTTCAGCACCTTTTTCTGCCACCACCCTATTCTCTTCTCTTCCCATGTTTTTGTTCCTTCTCCCATTTCAAGCTATTTTCCTGTCCTGCCCATTGTACATTATTATTGTGTCTTTAAATGCAAGGAAAATTAATTAATAATGCAACAGTGCTTCAGCCTGTGTATATTTGCATATATGTAAAGTTATGTATTAGCAGTATCATTTAGTACATGTGTCATGGTACTAAGGTGTTACTGTTTACAGGATGGTGTGTGTAATTACTGAGGCATGGTTTCTCCTTCAAAGGTTGTCTGCCAAAATTGCCTAAACAGTCCTCTCTTGCCCCTTTTAGGGCACTTTTCACCTTTGCAGCAAGAGGATGAGAGCTGTGGTGAATGCAGAGCTGCTGTGCAAAGACTGCTGAAGGACACAGACCTCTCCTGTTCTGGCCACTGAAGAAATGAGAGTAAACACACAAGTTTGTGCCTTGTCAGTCTGCAGCACAGCTTGTGTAAAAGTGCTCATTTGCAGCACGGAGGGGTTCTCTGAAGTGCATACTTTTCATGAAGCAGAGACAAATGGAGAAATCATAGAGGATAAAGAAAACAAGTGTGTCCTTGATCTTGTTTTTGCTACCATCAGAAGATTCTCCTACTGGCTTCAAACACAACTGCAAAAAGGGACTGCAGATATTTAAGGGAGAGGAGACAGTTCATTTGTTGACATGAACAGAGTACGGAAAACAATAAAATCTTAAAAGCTTGGAGTGAACTGAAAAATTGATTTTATTTAAAACTTTTTTTAACATGTTTTTCCTGTTTCATTGTCCTTTCTTTTTAGAGTTATGGATAGAGCAGAAATGGTGAGGTTGCACTGAACCTGTCAAAACTGATGACAGTTCAAAGAAATTTCAGTCCTTTGCAGGAGTAACTTTAATGAGTGTGATGCTTTGACTCCTCCACTGTCTCATGACTGCATTTTCTGTCTAAAGTGTGGTCTAATTTATTCTGTGTAAGAAAGGCTCTTCCTGTGTAGCTCCAAATATGTAGTCCCTGCTCCAAGTTACTGTACTCTGCACTGGCAAGAAGTCAAACGTCTCCCATTAATTAAATAGATGGTACCTTCAGCAGTTCTCCTAGGTGCCAAGCAGACAAACACCAAAGAGGTGGTGGACAGGGGTAGAGTGACAGGGAGCACGTGGTAGGAAGACAATTCACTGATCCTAGATAACAGCACTGTGTTAAAAGCATCAGTCAAGGTTTTAGATTGCCCCATGTAAATCTCACCTCTGTCTGAGACCATCAAGACCTTTAATCTTAACCTTGTGTACTTAAATGGCCTCAATAAGAAGTTACTGGCTAATCTAGGATGAAAAACCTACTTCTTATTTGAGTTTAAACTGATTGTTACTGGCATGGTCCCATGAAGAAAGGTAGGTTCACAGCAGTTAAGTCTCTTGACAAAATTCCTTTTTCTTTCTCTTTATTTTTTTGCAAACTCTAAAACTAAACAAATTATGGTATCTGTCTCTAATATGTGACAGCTAATAAAACTTATTATCTGAGTGAAAAAATTATAGTTGGGGATCAATTTCTCACAGAAATGTTAATGAGGATTGAATTTAGCACTAATCCAATTCTATGAAGTTTGGAAAGCTGTTAATCTGAATGGAACCGAAAAGAAAGACTATGTTGGGTTGCTGGCTTTGGGTTATGTTTTACCTACCACAAACCCCACAAACTGTGTGGAATATCTCTTACCACTGAAAATCCAGCTCCCAGTAAGTCTCAAGGCCAGGCTGGATAGAGCTCTGAGCAATCTCTTCTAATGAAGGGTGTCCCTGCCCACATCAGGGGAATTGGAATTAGATGCTCTTTAAGCTTCCTTCCAATCCAGGCCATTCTACGATTGTATGATTCTATGAAGCCTCAAGCTGTACCTACAGGATTTTTGTTCTGGTTTTTGCTTTTTATATTAACACTTTTTAATATGCTCTCACATCATTATACTAATAACTAGCCATTTTCTAGTACAACAGGTTCAGGTTCCTTGATGCTAATTGGACATGTTGCAAAATTTTGTCAGAGGAGGAGATAATCAGGATGCATCATTAGCTTCTGTGATGCCTATATTCATTAAACTGTATTTCCCTTCTTCTTTACAAATTATGGCCTTATTTATGTTTGTTTCTCCTTGGGCTTTTCTCTGTGATGTTCTCAACACATCCCACCAGTTACAAAACAGTTTAAATTTTTGTTGACTTTTCAGTATCTTGAAAGTACTTGGAATCTCATGGGGTACAGGCTCCAGAGAAAAGTATAAAAACAGATCTACCTTGTTGAACTAGCTAAAGCACAGCTGCCTGAAAGCATCATGCAGTAGGTATTTAGCTCAAATTTTCTCTACAAACATTGCCACGTAATCCAGATATGATGCATGCTGATCTTTGTGCCTCAAGCAGTCCAACTTGCAGTTCCGCAGTAGATTTTAGAATGTTATTTCTAGTCAGAGGAAAAAAAGCAACAACATTAAATACAGAAACCAAATGGATTTGTATTTTTAAAATGAAGCCTTATTCTGTGAAATCAAAAGTATCAACGGGATTCGTAAACTCTTTTTTTAACAGTTTCTGGTATTTAGGTTCCTCATGAGCAATTCCAAGAAATCTTCAACTTTCCAAGGAGTAATTCAGCATTCTTCCAGTAGTAGATTTTTATTTTTCTTCCTGTAAGATCTGTGGAAAGGAATTTCTTTAATGCTAGACTTACATGGGACAGCCCTTTCCCCAAGTAACATAAATCCTTTCTCGACTTAGTTTCCCTTTATACTTTGATTCTTTTAGTTCACCTCAGGCAAATAAACCTAAATAGTATAACAGATCAATATTTCTGAGGAAAAAGACTGAGCTTGACTGAATCTTAGTATACTTACTTCCACACCTGATTATGCTACTTAGCTGTAAAAAAACTCTTTTTTATAATTGTGAGGGAGAATATGCAAGTTTAATCCTCTTTAAGAGACAAACTTGAAGCCATTTTTCAAGGACTAATGTAATAAACATCTTTGAAAATTACTATAATAAAAAAAAAACAATTATAAGATGCATGAATATTTATGAAAGTATGTGTTCAAGAAAAGAAAAACAGTGAGAGAAAATGTTTTGGGGTGGGTTGACATGATTTTACATATGAATAGAGTCTCAAGAAGAGCAAACTCATCTTTTACTTCTACCTGGCATCACTTAGTGACTATAATTGTTCAGTCAGGGCATTTTTGGCAGTAAAAGGAGATTACTGAAGGAGGGAAGAACTACAGAAAGATTGCTGCAAATAGGTGAAGATCAGCCTCCTTTTTATAAGCTGTAGATCAGGCAAAAAATAATGGACTTTGGCCACATCAAAACATGCAGGTATGGCACAGGGCTGGGTGGGATCCTCTGAAATGTGGACAGTGAGGACCAAGGAACTACTTCCCTGGGACACTGCAGAGCTACTCTCACTCAAGAGTCTCTAATAGCAGTTTATGCAGAAGTCTGCCAGAAATGATGTTGCCCTAGAATGGACTTGGCAAACAACTGAGATTCCTTGGGCCCAGTTTTTTATGTCTTTATGCTTCTTCCAGCTGATCAGACTATGTAGCTGATGGAGGCTACAACATTACTTCTACCTTACAGCAGAAACCAACTTGCCAAAGCTGTAGGCAAAGTCTGGGATGTCCCTTTCACAGTACTTTGGGGGGGGGGGGGGGGAGAGGGGGAGAGGGAAGGGGGGAAAGATAAAAAATTTCTGATGTCTTTATTTATTTTGCTGAAACTTTGACTATTATAAACAAGTCATAAATTGAAAATCTGAGGAGTATTCATTGCTTTTTCCCTGCAAACAAAGACTGCATTCATGCCCCTGATAGGATAGAGAATAGAAGTGGCAGCAGGCTTAAGTGGTGCCAATGGATTTGGCAGGAAGGAAGGACGGGTCTTCCACAACATGCGACAGCATTTGTGGGACTTAGAAGGAGATTGGGGATATGGAGGTGGAGGACAAACAAGCAAAGATAAACAGACCCAGATACTCACCAAAGACAACAGGATTGTCCACCTGACAGAGAGGGCTGGAAGCAGCACTTTCTTGGAAATGAGACGATGCAATGAGAAGATGAGTTTTGCTTTATTTGCTTTTTTCAAGAGTTCTCCCACTCTTCATTAAAGCTGCAGTTTCTCTGCCTGTGTCAGTCTGTACTCCAGAGGGTTTTCCTGAGCCATACTTGCTCAGTTGGATTTGCAATATCCTTCTCTAGAGTTTTCAACAAGACTCAGGACAAAAGAAATGGGGAAACCTTTCAAGAGAGCAAGTACCTTCAAATCAGATTCATATAGGTAAATCATGTCTATTCTGTCATAAGAAGCAGAAAAACTTCTCAATGTTTGCATATTAGGAAAATAAAAAAACAGACAAATTTGGTGATGGAAGTAATGTGGGAGAGGGACTGGGAGAGGAACACAAGGAATGGTGTCAACAAATATGGTGCCATATTTGATTTATGATTGCAGCAAAAAGGCATAAAAAGACCCAAGGGCAAGGAGGAGAGTGGGAATCTAGACAAAAAGAATGGAGGTCAGAGAATAAAGAGCCCGCAGAAAAGTAGAATTCATATATTCATTTTTCGTCTGCTCTTTACTTAGATGCATTCAAAGTCGCAGCAATCAGATCTGCTCTGAGTGGTGGTGTTGGATCACACGAGCTCTGAAGATCATTTCCAACATAAATCATTTTATGATTATAATGAAGCAACTGCAGAAGTTATTGTATCTATGTTAAGAACATACTGCTTCTCTCTTCTCAGAGCTAGTGGCTAGTGATAAACAATCCCATAATGTTTACCTGACAACTCTTTCTTTTCAGGTTCAGACAGCACATTTAGTGGTGCCTTCCATTCCGTTGAGCCCTGCCAACTATGATTTTGTCCGCAGAAGAGCACCGATAGCCAGAACCCAACTTAACCTGGCCCAGTGATATGATCTGATCCCACCTTGCAGCACCAGGACAAAAGACAGGTAAACACAAACCCTGTATCCATGTCACTAATGTTTAATTCATATTCTTGCACAGTTGCACAAGTTTCATGCTGAGGGAAGGTTGGAGGGAATTAATTTTGTTTCACCCTCACAGTGAACTCCAGCAATGTGGAATATCCTAAGTTCTGGAAGTATGTTTAAATTCTAACCTAAATCCTCCTAGAAGTAAAGATTATGAAACTGCAGCTTGAGACCATTATGGCAGACACTTTAAATTAATGTAACTGGCCATGTTCTTAGTTCTCTTATATGAGCAGAATACAAAAATTGTCTTAAAAGGGGCATAAGTGCTTGTCAAGGGCACCCTGTGCTTGAAAAATATTTCCTTTGTCAGTGTGAACAAAGCTGATGGCATGGAAGGATTGAAAACACATAGGTCACAACAACCCCTTAGCTAGGGGCTCAACTATTATCCTGAGAGGCATAGTATAAGGCTGCAGGTGCAATAAAATGCTGATACAAAGCTCCCATTTAAGAAAAGTGGCATTTGGACACTAGGGAAGTAGTTGGCCCTGCAGTGCATTTATTTTTCTGAAGTGACAGAATTTTTATCACTCTCTGTTTCATCTTGGAAAAGGGGGATAATGTTTCATGAAGGAGATAATGAAAACCATCTAGGGAGCCATCAGACAAAGAAAATTCTAGAAGCTGCATTAAAAAAATTTTCCACGTCTGCTTGCCTCTTATATGTGTGAATCATAGTTTTACCACCTCCTTTGAGAAATGACAGGTTTAATATATGCTCCATCTAAGCAACCGAGGCACATGGAACACAGAAAGGTGTGGAGGGAGATTTCTTTGAAATAAAACTGCTCCGTAGAACAGAAAATATTTGAACATAAATTTCAAAGGCTTGTTTCAGCAGATAATGCTTTCAGGCTTTGCAGGCAAAGTCTACTAGTAACCACTATTGTAAACATAATCAATATGATGTAGGTATATGGAACTGAAAAAAAGTACAGTTACAGTTCAGATGCTTCTTTAATAATGCATGCTAGTATTTCCCTATATAACCTTACTGGTTTTTAAGTTGAGTAATTATACAAGACAACTAAATTCAAATTCTAGAAAATATCAGAAAATCTAGAAAAAAAAATTAAATTTTCTAGTTCTTGAACAATTTCATTCCATGAAAGTTAGTAAAATCTTGAAATCAGAGAACAAAGTGTAACAAACACTCTAAAAAAGAGATATAATAAAATCAAATGCAACTAAAAAAAAACAAAAGGAAATTTGGAAATGGCATGAATACAACAAAATGGATTGGGACGAAACGAGATGCAGTGAAAAGGACCGAAACTTGCCAAAATTATACAAATTGAAACCTTGAAATCAGAGAACAAAGTGAAACAAAGAAACAGGAGAAGACACTGATGAAATGAAATACCATTTAAAAAACCCCAAACTTCTGAAAGGAAGTAAAAACAATAAAATGGCATGGGATAACATGAAGTGCAGGGAAATTGACCAAACCTTGCTGAACTGATCCTCATTGAAATGGCAAGATTTCATTTCCTTTCATGAAAGGAAATGAAATCTTGAAATCAGAGGACAAAGTGAAAGAAACTGACTGGAGTAGATTTCTAATGAAATTAAATTCAATGGAAAGAAAGAAAATTCAGAAATGAAGTGATTGTAATCAAATGTAACGAGATGACATGAAGTGCTCCCCTTTTGCATGGCTTTTGTAGTTTCAATGTCCCTGGAGGTCTAGGCTTTGTGCTTTTCTAAAGCTGAACCTTAAGCGTAAGCCTAACCCTGAGCAGAGCAGTAAAAGCAGCCTTTTGCTGAGGCGCCAAGAACATGGGTTGGTGTCAAGGAGCAAGGTGAGGAAGGAGCAATGTGGGGGCAGTGCCCTGCTCCCTGTAGCATGCCACTTGTAGTGTCAGTGTACCTGGAGCTCTGGGCTTTGTGTTTTTTTCAAGCCTAAACCTAAGTGGAGCAGCAAAAGCAGCCTATTCCTGAGGTGTCCGGCACGTGGGTTGTGCCGAGAAGAAAGGTGTGGACGGAGCAATCATTGGGCAGTGGGGTGCTCTTGCACTGAAATGGACCAAACCTTGCTGAAATGATACTCACTGAAATCCTGAAATCAGGGAACGAAGTGAGGAGATGGGAGAAGACACTGATGTCATGAAATGCTTTTGCTTAAAAAAAATATATATTAAATGCTATTAAAGAAAAAAAAAAAGAAGTATAAAGTGAGGAGGATGAAGTGGAATGGGATGACGTGAGCTGAAACGCAGTGTCTTGATAAAGAAAGATTAGTGTTCCTACTGAAGGGGCATAGAACAGGGCACAGAGAAGGAAAACGAGAGATGGAGGGAGAATCAGAAGACAAGGACAGCATTACCGCTTCACCTCAGGGCGCCCCATGTACGTCTGTCTGTGCAGCGGATGGAGCGAGCAGCGACCGGCCTGCGCGGCTCCAGTGACCGGCCGGGCGCGATGCCAAGCGGTGGCGAGCGGCCTGGCCGTGGCCTGTGCCCCGCCAGAGCGGCTGCTGCGGGCTGGGTGCAGGCCGCGCCTGCCCCGTCGGGGCAACAGCGGAGTCCTAGGGTGTCGCGGCGACAAGCTGCCTCGGGGAAGCGGCAAAGCAGGGCAGGACAGCACAGGTGTGAACAGGACAGACAGACAGAGAAGCAGCAACGCCGCAGAGAGAAAAGCAAGGAGAGGGCCAGAGCTGGCTCTCCTGGTGAGCCTTCACTCCCTGCAAGAAAACCAAAAAATAGCGTCCTCAGAGGTGTGGCGCAGGTAGCTGCTTTTATGTGCTACGCCTCCTCCTACAGCCCAATTTACGGGGCATTTTTTTCCGATCTACCGCACCTGCAAGGGGCAGTCGCTTGCAGCCCAATCATGGGAGCTTTCTCTCCCCTGGGTGGCTGTCAGATAAAGTCTCCCCAGGGCCTGGGGTGCCCTTCATCACATATACAGCTCCTAGAATAAGTTTGCACCTCATGTATGTCTCAACATATGTTAATAATGGCATAAATAAAAATCAAGTTACTCCCTCCATGCATGGGTGGTGCCAAGGAGCAAGGTGTGGAGGGAGCAATGCCGTGGCAGTGCCATGGTCCCTTGGCACACCTTTTGTAGCTGCACTGTCCCTGGAGCTCTAAGCTTTGTGGTTTTCTCAAGCCTAACCCAAAGTAGAACAATAAAATCAGGGTATTGCTGAGGCGCCAAGCACGTGAGTGGTGCCAAAGAGCAAAGTGTGGAGGGAGCAATATTGGAGCCGTGCTGTGCTTCCTTTGGCATGCCACTTGTAGTTGCAGTGTCCTTGGAGCTCTAGGCTTTGTGGTATTTTCAAGCCAAATCCTAAGCGTAACCCTAATTGTAATGGGAGCAGTAAAATCAGCTGATTCCTTAGGCTGAAGTTCCCAACCCATGGGTGATTCCAAGGAGCAAGGTGTGGAGGGAGCTGTGTCTGGGTAGTGCCGTGCTCTGCTTGGCACACCTTTTGTAACTGCAGTGTCCCTGGAGCTCTGGGCTTTGCGGTTTATATAAGCCTAACCCTAAGGGGAGCAGTAAAATCAGCATTTTCCTGGGCTGATGTGCCCATTATATGGGTTGTCACATTGACCGCTACTGCCGACTGCCCAGGCTAGCTCCAGCGGTGTGTGACAGGAGTGGGGAGCCACTGGAGGCACGGAGCTTTAAAGCTGCTCCTCTGAAGCCTCTGCTCTACCCTGCGGAGCACAGGCTCCAGGCAACGTAGCAGCTGGCAGCCCTCTATGAAGCAAGAGATAAAAACTAGGAAGGAGGCTTACCCCAGGAGGTAATCCAACCTTATTGAAGGCTATCCACAGAGGACAAGCCCCGGTTGCAACGTGACCATGCCTTACAAAGGGGGGTTGAACAAGGGGAGTACACCAACTAGGGACCAATAGGCGGATTAGGAGGGAGGGACGGTGGAAGGATGGACTCACATCTGGTCCAATGGTCTTGGTGGGTGGAGGGAAAGGGGTCACATGCCCCAATGGGGCATCGAGGTTTAGGGGATTTCCAAGAGGGGAGGTATCCGAGGGGGCAGGGTCTCAGGGGACTGACGGGGGGCCATATTAGGGTAATTAGGGAGGGCTCAGGTGATAGACACCGAACCTTCGGGAACAACAGGAGGGGTTTGGGTGATTGATAGGGAAAGAGCTAGAACAAGGGGAGGAGAACAACCATGTAGGGAGCACCAGGGGAGCGGCTTGGGTCTGGGATAAACCAACTGGGAATAGGAGTGGGGAAGGTAGGGATGAACCACTGGGGTACAGAAAACATATGGAAATACAATAAAAACCTCGCATCACCACAATGGGTGGTGCCAAGGAGCAAGGTGTGGGGGGAGCAGTGTCGGGGCTGGGCCGTGCTCCCCTTGCCATGCCTTTTGTAGCTGCAGTGTCTGTGGAGCTCTAGGCTTTGTGGTTTCTGAAATGAAGGTTTGTTGTGGTTTTCTGAAACAATGAGAAAACAATAAAATAGAATGGGATGACATGAAGTGCAGGGAAATGGACCAAACCTTGCTGAATTGATCCTCATTGAAATCAAAAGATTTCATTTCCTTTCATGAAATGAAGAAATGTTTTTAGCATTTCATTTCATCAGTTTCTTCTGTCTCTTTATTTGACTTCATTCCCTTATTTTGAGATTTCAATGCGTATAATTTTGGCAAGTTTCAGTGTTTTTCACTGCACCCCATGTTATCCCAATCCATTTGGTTGTAGTCGCTCCATTTCCAAATTTTCAGGGTTTTCCCACTTGCATTTGATTTTACCGTATCTCCTTTCCAGAGTGTGTGTGCAATTTCAACAAGGATCAGTTCAGCGAGGTTTGGTCCATTGCCCTGCACTTCATGTCATCCCATTCCATTTCACTGTTTTCACTTAATTTCAGATTTTTTTCTTCTTTTTTTCAATTGCATTTTATTTTATCATATCTCCTTTCCAGAGTGCTTGTTACACTTTCTTCTCTGATTTCAAGATTTCATTCCCTTTCATGAAATGAAATTCTTTAAATTTTAATGTCTCTCAAAGTAACAGATTTTGAGTTTAAACTCTAATTTTTAGCCTAATAAACCATATTATTTCAAACTTCATCTGTAATTTCCAGGTTTAATACCTACCTTTTGCAAAGAACCAGTAAATTCTTGATTTATTAAGAAAGAAGTTTAGCATTCCTGTTACTTCAATTCCTAAAGCAAGTATTTGGATTTAGATGCCTGTTTGAAACTTTATGTGAAAAGATGAGAAACCAAACAGAAATGTTCAGTGTTCCATGTCTTTGTAAGGATGTGCTGAGATTTCTACGATCAATCTGACTCGGGAGAGCAATGGATATTGTTTACCTTGACTTCAGTAAGGCTTTCAACACTGTCTCTCAAGAAATCCTCTTGGGCAAACTGCAGAGGTGTGGGTTGGATGAATGGACAGTGGAAGGGATTGAAAACTGGCTGAGTGATAGATCCCAGGGGGTCATGATCAGTGGCACAGCATCTAGTTTGAGTCTTGTCACTAGAGGTGTCACCTAAGGGTCGATACTGGGCCCAGTGTTGTTTAACTTATTCATCAGTGACCTGGCTGAAGGGGCAGATGCCTCCTCAGCGAGTTCCCTGATGACACAAAGCTGGAGGCGAGGCCGATACCCCAGAGGGCTGTGCAGCCCCTCAGAGGGACCTCGACAGGTTGCAGAGATGGGCAGAGAGGAACCTTCCGAAATTCAACAAGGGCAAGTGCAGGGTCCTGCACCTGGGGAAGAATAACCCTGGGCACCAGCACAGGCTGAGGGCTGAGTGCTGTAAGCAGCACTACAGGGAAGGACCTTGGGGTCCTGGTGGACAACAAGCTGTCCATGAGCCAGCAGTATGTCCTGGGGGCCAAAAAGGCCAATTGTGTCATGAGGTGCATTAGGAAGAGCATTGCCAGCAGGTCAAGGGAGGTGATCCCACCCCTGTGCTCAGCCCTAGTGAGGTGCATCTGGAGTGCTGTGTCCAGTTCTGGGCTCCTCAGTGCAAGAGAAACATGGAGCTCCTGAAGCGATTCCATTGGAGAACAAAGATGATTAAGGGACTGGAGCGTTTCTCTTTTGAGGAAAGGCTGAGGGAGCTGGGCTTGTTCAGCCTTGAGAATAGGCAGCCAAGAGGGCGCCTCATCACTGTCTCTAAATCTGAGGGAAGGATGTCAAGAGGATAGATCCATGCTCTTCTTGGCCATGCTGAGAGACAGGGTGAGGCAGTGGGCAGAAACTGATGTATAGGAAGTTTCTCCTAAACATGAGGAAGAACTTTCCTGTGCAGGTGACCAAGCACTGGAACAGGTTTCCCAGAGAGTTCTGGAGTCTCCCTGACTGGAGATACTCAAGAACCATCTGGACACAATCCTGTGCCATGTGCTGTGGGATGACCCTGCTTGAGCAGGGAGGCTGGACCAGATGACCACTGTGGTCCCTTCAACCTGATCCCTTCTGTGATTCTGTAATTCTGACTATGCTGCTTCTATAGCAACATTAGTTTACATTAAAGTATTTGTTAAAAGCTTATAAGCAAGGATTAAGTAGTCAATATTTTCTAGTGCTTTTCTTGTTGAACCAATGATAGACAGTGGGATTTTTTTTTTAAGATAGTAACTAATAAATGCATTCATGAGAATAGTAATTTTACTTCATTTTGTTCTTAGATGATTTGCTACCACTGCTTATAAAGTAAAAGATGTCCCATGCTACAGAAGTTGAGGCCTGAGCTGTTTTCCCTGAAAGAAAAAAGCTAGGAAGCTGCAGGAGATTACACTTTTCACCTTGGAGAAGTTCTGTTGTTAAAGTTGTTGTTGTTCTGAAGTCTAAATAAAGTTTTCAAACAGGAGTAGTTCAGTTACCCAAATAACAATGTACTCATACTCACATCCTAAATGGTTAATACAACAGTGATCTTTTGTGGAGCCTTTTTTCCCACTGTAACATACCAAGTTCAAATATTAGATGTGGCCATCCATTTGGAATTAAATACTGCTTTTATTTGGTAGTTTATCCAGCTACCTCAAAGAGCAAATTTCAAAGTTGAAAGAGAAAGAAATAGTCACATTTCTTGTGTTTATCTTCCTCCAGACCCTTGCATCTAACATGGGATCAGTGAGATTTTGGGCATAACATTGAGAGTTCACAGTTTGTGGTGTGATGGCAAAGCCATGGATTAGGGAAGAGGCTGGATCTCTGTTAGCTTTCTTGGGGAAGCTGTGTGTGCAGTGACTGTCCATGCTGGCCATGTTCCTCTGAGCAAGAGAGGGAACAAGTCAGGTGTACTCTCATGCTTAGTATGTCCAGGAGAGGAAAACCTGTAAACCCCAAAATATGACAGCAGGGAGTGATGACCTAAGCACTGAGGATACTTCCTGGGAAGTAGAGAGCACACCAAGATATTTCTCCAAACCAGCTGCTGAGTGGGCAGAAAACCAACCTGAGAGAAAGAAGCTCTCTTGCTTCAGTGTACAAGAGAGATGGTTATAGATTTTATTTATTTCCACCCCCTTTAGTCTTGCTGGCTTCCCCGCCCCACCCACCCCTCCCAAATTTAAATTTTCCCTTCACTTCATATTCTAATAAGACTTAGAATTTAAGCTTAAAAGCTTTTTCTTTGGAGGACCTAAAATGGGAAAATCTTAGGCAGGTCCACCACATAGTTCCAGGCAGCTCAAAGGCTTCTGTTTCTACATATAATATATGGTTATTTGTGACTAGACATGAAAAGTTTGGTGAATCTTAAACTTCAGGAAAGCATGTCTGACTTTATGTAATTTCTGTTCCCATTTAACAAAATTATGTGGCTTTAATTCAGGTTTACCAAGATGCTTCCAGCTTGGTGGATATATTGTGAACTTGTATTTCTATGCAGAAATAGTGCCTATCTTCAGGTCATTAAGAGATCTTTTTATTCTTAAACCTGCCACAGATTTGTGGGTGAAAGAAAATACTTGCTTTCCTTTCACAATGCCTGGAGTTCTGAATTGCAGGAAGCCACTGCATTGAACATTGGAGTAAAGTTGATTTGACAGTCAGCTGCAAGGGAAAATACAGTGGTCCAAATACTATACTGTTGAAATCAAGGATACTTACATTATGTTCATTTTTATAGCCGTAGTTTTTACCTCCTCCAATCACCAGTGACACCCCAAGGGGAGTGTGACACCCCAAGGGGAGTACTATTTGAGGAAAAAGTCACACTCTTTGAGGTCTTATTATCTAGAATTAGCTTTACGTGAAAACAAGCCACCTGCAGCATGGCTACTCTTGAAAGGTCTCTGTGTGTTGATGTGAGAATAAAAGAGTTCATCAATTCAGCCTTGTTATTCCTTGTTAAACCACTTCCTTTTATAGTGGTACCTGCAGAACACTGTGTTTGAAATTAACATTTAGAATTTTGAGCAGAGATCTCACAAAGCATTTCTTGGATGTTAATCTGCATGTGTCTGGAGATTAATCCTTTTTCTTGCTGTACATGTCATCTTTCATGGAAAGTACTGAAATTACAGATTTTAGTTATTTTTAGACCTAATCCCTACAACTCTTCCCTCTTTGCTTTAGCATCTATCTTGCTACTTTATGGTGCTATTTATAGAGTGTCAACACATAGTGTAAAGGAAATATCTGTCAGTGCTGCAGTATTTGCAACACTTTCTCTAAACACGTTCCTGCAAATATATTTCAAGCCATGGAGTGAACTGTGAAGAAGAGTTGTTGTGGGTGCAAGGATGGCTGCAGCTTCATCTAAGCAGATGTTTGTCCTTGGGTATCCTGGAGTGGCCTAAACTGATGCTTCAGGGCTCTACCAAGCAGCACTGAACAGAGGAGGCTGAAAGCGCTGCAGCCCTGAAGGGCTGAGTGCTTGACAGCACTGCTCTGGACATAAAGCCACCGACCCAGTCCTCAGATACTCGCCAGCAAACGTGCACCGCCAGCTCTGTCCAGGAGATAGTTACCAATAATAACTACTGGCTGAATTATGGGACAGCTCAGGATGGAGGGGATATCTGGAAATCACCTAGTGCTTAAAGCAGGTCAGCTAGAGCAGGTTGCCCAGGACTGTTGGGTTAGCCCAAGTTTCGGGGAAACCTAGTTGGGTTTTTAATATCTCCATGAATGGAATCTCCATAGCCTCTCTGGGAAACCTGTTCCTGTGTTTGACTGCCCTCAAAAGTAAAAATGGGCGGGGGGGGGGGGGGGCGATAGTATGTTCAGATAGAATTTCCTGTGTTTATTTTTGATGGTTTTTTAAAAAATCTGTGCCTCTGCTTTTGCCCAGGCTGAACAGTCCCAGCTCTCTCAGTCTTTCCTCATGCAGCAGGTGCTTCACTCCTGTAATCATCTTTGTGACCCTTTGCTGGACTTGCTCCATGCTCCTGTTCTGAGGGGCCCAGAACTGGACCCTGCATCCTGTGTGTGGCCTCACCAGTACTTAGCAGAGAAGGTGAATCACCTCCCTAAAACTGCCAGAAATGGGCTTCCTAATACAGCTCGAGACACTGTTGGTATTCTTTGCTATGAGGATGAGACTCGGTTTGAGGGTAATAGACCTATTGTCATAAATGTGGTGGAAATGTGAGGTTGCACAAAAGTGCTAATATTTATAGTTATAAATGTAGACAAAACCTGTCAGAATAGAATACCAGAGCAGATGCCATGAAAAGTCCATTGGTGCCTGTCTTTACCTGACTCTTTCCCACATGCTTCAGTCTAACATGGTCATCAGCATAGGGTCTAATGCACTGTGATGTTGAAAACCCTTCCAAATGGAATATTCTCATTTTTGCACTATTGCAATTTCCTTGAGCAGGGCAGGAAGGAGTTAAAAATCTATTTGCTCTCACAGTTAGATGGGATCTTAAAGAAAATTTCAAGTCCATCCTCCTGCCTAGAGCAATTGTTCATAGATGTGTCATTCCTGATGTGCTTTTCTAATACTTTTGTAAAGACTTCCAGAGATGGAGACAGGAACATTTCCCCAGGCAATCTTTACTATTGGTTCTTCAGAACCATTATGGCTACTGAGGTCTAGCACCTAATGAGATTTCTTCTTTGACACATCTTAGGCCTTATTGTCTGTCCTACCAATGTCCTTCCTTGACATCAAACATGTTCATGTGTTTGTTTATGTTAAAAGCATGTGTTTATGCTTTATGTTCTCTTCCTTGATACTTTTTTAAGCTAAACTGCAGACAGGGTCCTAATTAGCTCTGAACTGATAGGCCCAGAGCTCCATCAAGCTCACAGTACCTACTTAGGCAAAACCATCTGATAGAGATGTCAAACTACGCCATGAGATGTCCAACTATGCCACATGTAGGGTGTGTAAAAGAGTAACTGCCCTCAGTCTATGAAAAAGGAAACAAAAGAAGAAGAATGTGTGCAGTATTTCAAACCTCAGTGAAGATCTGAAATAAATCAGATACAGACTTAAGCATGAAGTTTTTTCTTTAAGACTCGTATGTGAATTATGGAAATGAGAAATGGGATGGAAGATGTGAAGTATCAGGTAAGCATCCCAAAGTGCCAGCAAGTTTAGGGGGGCTAGAGCCCGAGGACTACAGAAGCTGGGAAAAAGACCATGGTGTGGGAAAGAGGATGAGAAAGAGGGCTTTTGTAGAAAGCAAAATGGGAAAACATCATTGTCCAATCAAATAATGTAGAGGAGATGTTAAACAAAAGACTCTACTTTAACTATTTGTAAATACTGCACTTGCTCCAGGTTGAGCTATCTGTACAGAAATGTATGCACACTTCTATCAGCCAGACTTCTAAATGGTAAGTATTCCTGAAAGGAAAGCTCCCCTTTCTGTAGTTGCCATTGCTACAATTATATTTTTATTTACATATAAATACACATTTGCGTGTTATTGGTCTGTTGGTCATATTATCTAGGGAACAGCCATAAAGACTTATAAATATGCCTAATTCTACTTCAAGAGAAATTATGCTGAAGTAAGGATTGCAGGTTATTTCACAAGTATTATTTCCAAAAACCAGAGCAAAGTGTCAAACAGTACTCAAATACTCAAGAAGTGTCCACCATATGGAAGGTTGTGTCTGTGGGAGTCTGCTTCAAGAGAAGCAAGGAGAACAGATGTGTAGACTGAACTCAAATAGAGTGTAAGTCTTTAAAGAAAAAAAAAATTCATCCCATATTTTGGAATTAAGACAATCCTTAAATGCTTCTAATTCCAAAATACCTCTTATCCTGATAGTTTTTTGCATCTAGAAGCCACTGTTTTAGATAAGGTGTTCTTTCTTAAAGGAAATATCACTTGTCATAAAGCATACATGAAAAAAAGGGAAAGTTCTGATTCTCACAAAGAGATACAGAAGGTCACAACAAGGCAGTATGACAGTGGTGATAAGAGGGCAGACATTGCTTTGTACAAACACCAAGCCCAACCTTTAGTGTTGCCTCAGTTGATTTTGCACTTGACAGCAGGACAGCGTGTGATGAACAAAATTGCTCCTGGGTTTTTGAAAGCTATGTTAGAAAGCAGGGACATCACAAAGGAACTAGATTTCACATTAGGTTTCACATTATGCATACATGAATTCAAATAATGCAAGCAGAGCAATTACAAGACATAATCCAGCCAGCTGAAAAGCTGTATCTTAACTGTGCAGTTATAGCCGAGGTATTCCAGTCAACAAGTATTTAGCTAGGGGCAACTGTGCCTCAAAACAGAACATTTTCCAAAATTAGTTTTGAAAAATAGGCCATTGGGAGGTACTTTTTTAGCTACTTCATGATTTAAATAAGGTGACTTGTAGAGGAAATCTATTGCCCCAAGATTTGCCAATACTCACGAAAGACAGAGCTGTCCTAGTTAAGAATCTGGAGCCTCTGGCATATTATATGAGTTATATGTAATTTAACCTTTTAACAGCATACTTTAAATCATCCATATAAAAATACTCTACAGTCACTGCAGAGCAATCACATTTTTTTTAAAGCTATATTTAGACCTATTTTTCTTTTATTCTGTTTTCTGTAGACACTAATCTAAGTGTTGTTACAAAAAACCACATTTGAAATCCATGGTAAGATTGGTTTTGCCAAATCATTAAACCTTCCCTAGTAATTTTAGGTTTGCAATAAGATGGAGAGGTCTCCACCTTAAATCTTATGCATTTACCAGAAAGACCTGTGTAAGTATCATGGAAGACAGATGTACATGTAGAGAAGAAAAACAATCTTCCATGAAATACTGACTTTGGTGAATTTTATAACCAGCTAAATGCTGAGAATAGAGACCATCATGTACTTGTTCTCTCTCTGTAGATCATTATCCAGTTTATATATTCTAATCCTGACAGTTTTTTTTTCTAATCCAGACAGGATTTTTTTCTTAAAGTTGGGGTTTACATGCTACAGGATGTGTTCCTATTAACATTTTCCCTCAGATCAGGATCTTACTTTTGAATCCAGTTTACCAACTGCCTCTGCTTGCCGTGCTTTGCCACTGGACATGCGGTGTTCCTTTGAGGTGACTCAATTAGGACATGCACACATAATGCACTCCAACTATTAAGGGGACTCTAACTTGACACCACATTAGAGTTGCCCCAAAATAAAATCCTTTGACATGCATATGAAGTGGATGTCTGCACTAGCTCTTTTCTTCTACAGAACTTCTCAAGTTGAGCTATAATGAACAGATTCTACAGATAATGTAGATATAGCCAAATTTTTTCTAAATAAATAATCCCTATGGAATATCTCTACCTTTTTGCATTTACCATTTATAACAGTGTGAAATAATTACCAGTTCTAGAAAGGATTTCTTTAATAGGAAGATACAGAAATTATTCTCTGTTAAAGAACTGTAGGCCTAGAGAACATGATTTTGTTCTTAAAAAAGCTTTAAACACAAAATAAAAGATTATCCAACTGTGCTAGACATAAAGGTGGGAGCTGGAAGTATTCTGAATGGCATTTACTGCAGATGCAAGTAGTAATCCTGTGTTTATTTCTCAACATTTAAGCATGCTTTCAATGGAAAGAAATTTAAGGAATGAGAAATCTCAGAAAGCCAGTCATTTATTGATATTTGCCGTATATATGTACACACCTCACCACTTTCTGATTTCTCTGATTGGGTCTACATACTCTGTATATGTTTCCATGTTTCTACCCTGCATATCAGTCAATGGCAAAATTTGAAGTTCCCTAGGAAAAAACTTATTGGCAAAAAAAAGTAGGAATTCATTACATGAAATAGTGTTTTACCTTAAGAGAGGAAACGGATTAGGCATAACTTTGTAGAAGTTAGTCTCTGCCTTAGTCATGATGTAATTGATGCCTTTTCCTGGTCTTAAAATCAAGAGTCATACACAGTTAGAAGGGGAAAAGGGATTTTACCTTGGTATTTATTTTAAGGATCCTTAGGTGTACATGTCGAGGTCATATGCATCGAGATGCACCCTGCCGAGTCTATCTATGTGTCTCCCCCTCCCCAACATTGGGTATAACATTATAGGTTTTACTAATTAGCATATCTATCAAAGATTCCCCAATGAGAGGCTCAAGTGATCCCCCCTCCCCAAGGAGCCTTCCCCTGGATGGTTCTATCTTGGTTTACAGAATGTGTTCTGGACAGGACCTTGGGGTCTGGGGCACACTGATCCCTAGCTATGAAGCTTCTAAAATGTTTAGTCTCTCAGCTTAACAAACAAGTCCAAGAATGTAGGCAAAAAGCACTAGGAATACAGAAGCTGTAAAAAGGTATAACAGGGGTATAAAAGAAAAGGCAAAAATCTTCATGGCATCATAATAACTTAAGCTGAAACTATCTGAGATAACCTAACTTTGCATGTTAAGTTTCCTCTTCCAGATCAAATATGAGAGCTGATTAGTTAATGCCTTGAAAAAATACATGGGATTTATTTGCTATCTTGCATTATTAGGAATTCCAGCTATCAAAGATTATTTGTGAAATTCAGTGGGCTTTGCCAGTATCTAATGAACTTGAAGAACTTATTACTCTGTCATAAGTCCAAATCTACTAGCAATACTGGATCTTAATCACATCTCAGACATAATCTTTCCTAAAGCTGTAAAGGAATGCTAGTTAATGCGTGACTCCTCCTCAAAAATCTTGCTCCAGATTTACTGTTGTTGCCCTCTTCTATCTCCTGCATCAACTAAGCTGTTTTGACTGCTCCAGCTGGCAGCACACAGGGGGTCAGCAGCTACTCCCCTTATTTTATGCTCTGGTCTCATTGTTTACTGAAGCAGCAATGACCATCTTTAGAGAAATCTTCATTGCTGAAGGGAAGCTTCCCACTCCTCCCCAGCAAGTCATGATAAAACATGGTTAGAAGGAAATTGGAATACCTGACAGCAGGAAGTATTAAAATTTTGGATTCAGAAAAAAAATGAAAAACACTGGGTAACTTTTGGGGTAAAAGGCAAAAAAGACATGTTACAATTAAAGAAAGGACTGAAATCAATCCTATAGCACTAGCTGTAGAACGTAATGGACGTGTCATGTTTTCACACCAGCCAAGAGCCAAGCCCCAGGCAGCCGCTTGTTCACTCCCCCACCAGCAGGATCAGGGAGAGAAACAAAGGGTAAAAATAGAAAACCCATGAGTTGAGATTAGAACTGTTTAATAGGGAAAGCAAAAGCCACACATCCAAGCAAATTAAAACAAGGAATTCATTCGCTGCTTCCCATGGGCAGGCAGCTGTTCAGCTGTCTCCAGGAGAGCAGGGCCTCAAACATGAGAGTTATTTGGGAAGACAATCACCATTGCTCCAAATGATCCCCTCCTTCCTCCTTCTTCCTCCCACCTTATATCTCAGCATGATGTCATATCATCCGGAATATCCCTTTAGTCATTTTGATCACTTGTCCTGCCTGTGTCTCCTCCCAGCCTCCCAAGCACCCCTGACTTCCTTGCCAGCATGGCAGTACAAAAAGCAGAAAAGGCCTTGGCTCTGAGCAAGCCCTGCTCAGCAATAACAAAAACATCTCTATTATCAATCCTGTGTTCAGCACAAATCAAAAACACAGCCCCTTACCAGCCACTGTGAAGAAAATTAACTCTACCCCAGCCAAAACCAGCACAACATGTAAGAGATGTTTATAGCTGCTAGCACAAGAGGGAGAAAAACATCAAAAAATTAGATTTACACTGAGCTTTTCATTTGGATATAGTCCATTTCAGTACTGTAGGATTATGTGATAAAGCTTATCTGCACACTCACAGAGGAGCAGACAGAGAATGGTAGGACGGAAAGCCCAAATAATCCCCTGCCAAGCTACTCCTAGGCAGACCACACATGGGCCATCTGCAGAAGCCCAGAAGAGCACGGGGATACACAGGGAACCCAAATGAAGGCCTCCCAAAGAATGGCCACCTTTTCCAGGCCACCTCCCAGATCAGTCCCAGGGGACACATCATCTCCAGCAACCAGGTGCTAGACCAGTCCCCACGAGTCATCGGGAGCAGCAGTCCAGTCATCTTTCAGCCTAAGCATGTGGATGCCTGTAGATCTAGATCTAGATAGATGTTTGTATGTATGTGTGTACAATATTGTGACAAGTGGGCCTCCATCCTGCCTAGCCCCCGAGGAAAGCAGGATGAGGCCGCTGATGCTGTGTCTATGTCCCTGTGGGTACTCCAAGTTTCTCTCTGTGATCTGTGTGCACAACCACACTGACATGTATATGTAGGGTATATGTGGGCTTTTGTGTGTGTGTCTCCTGGGAGCATGTCTTCAGTATCAATACTGGTAGATCTGGGCACATGGAGCACCAGCAGCCTTTTTCCTCTTGGATCCATCATGATACATATACCTCTAACAAATACCTTATTTCAGCTGACAGCAATACAAAAGTTAGATAATGAATAGTTAAGAATGCTCTCAAAGGTATTATTCATGCAAAGCATTCAATTTAAAACCTGATATTTTTGTTTAATCTGAGATCATTTAGTATCTTGAAAAAAATATTTTAAAATATTTTTTAAAAAGTGCCTTGATCATTAGCTTTCAGGAGAGTACCAAGGAAACAGAAAGGAGGTACAGCTTTTTAGTTAGATTTTGTTGTTAAATTTGATATGCTTTGATAAAGCTGCTCCAACTTTGGACAAGGTTTCTCTGAAAAAATAATAACGGAAAAGCATATTGTTGAAGGGTAAATCCTGGAAATATTCAGTTCCTGAAAATGTACATCTCAATGAAAGAGCTGAAAAAGCCCCATCAGGCTGATTTCAAAGCTTTTGCAGGAGTGATATCCCAGAGAAGATGGCTGAGGGATGCAATCAGTCAGACTTACCCTTACTTACTGTTTTACAGTAAATTTTGGTTCCAGGTAGAGTGAGGAATGCAATCTGAGTGTTTTCATCACCAGATTTTTAGTACTTTTAGCATATGAAAATGGATGTGGGGGAATATATAATGTAACTCTCACCCTTACTTCCACTAAATATGTAGATCAATATGTAACAGGTAGTCTTTGAACATCTTTTTTTAATGCATAATATCAATTTTATTGCATAATCTATAATCTATACCATTTCTCTGTCATAGACGATGAGAACTTGTAAAGAAATAGTCCATTTAAGGTAATTAAAGTTTAATCTTTCCAGTCTTCCTTTTAGAAGAGTAGATAAAATATCATGAGTGGATTAAGAAAACAACCACTCATATCTGGAAACCTATTTTAGCTTAAAGTTTATTCATGAAGTCACTTCAGCTCACTTCAGCTTCACTGAATTTATTTGTAATCAAAAATGAGCATATATACATATATATATATATATAAAATAGGTGTGTAAGTGTTTTCAGGATAGGTATTGAAGTCATTTCTGAGCCCCTCAGTATGGATTCACTGCTTACAGAAGTCTGTAGTAAAATTATCTGTTTGAAATTGGTTTTATCAGCACTGCAAGGTACAGCTTCCTCTCTTCAAGCTGGAAATTATGTTTAGTTACCCTTACACATATCAAGAGAATTTTAGTTTTGTAACAAGTACAAGCAAGGAAAATAAGGCCCTGAGGATCTTCCCTTGACTGAAGTATATAATGTCTGGATGTGCTGATATATAATAGTGACTTCCTGGTAGTGACCTTGTATTTAAAAAGAGAAGAGAAAATGTGAGAGTGAGTAGAAACTGTTTACTAGCATTTTTTTCCAAATCAATTTTTTGAGAAGGATAAATTAGGTTAAGCTGTAATAAAAGTGTAACCAAGATAGATTTCACTAAGTCAAATGAGTAATATGGTTGGTGTAAAAGATAATGGTCCAAATACATGCACAATTATATATTTCTAAATACAGTTGAAAAAAATGCATGGGAAATGAATGACTAAAGGAGAAAGACATATTTAAATGTAATTCTTTAAAATTATTTTTCCCAGCTGGTGTTCGCTAGGTCTGCTAATTGTGTTCTACCAAACCCAAGCAGTAGACAGACTGGGAAAGTGGAAATGGATAAAAAAACCAGGTTGATTTGGTATGGTGTTCTGTGCTTTTCTCCCATGCTGTTAGAGTGCTAAGCATGGTTTGGTTTGGAAGTTTCCTCCAAATACCTCTAATGAAACTCATATGGTCCAAGGAGCTAGAAAGAAAAGGGTACTAATATGACAACAAAAAATAAATATGTAAAATATGAGGGAAAGTAGTACCATGGTAATGTGACCTGCATTCCAGAAGAGTTTCTGCTAGTAGTCCTCAAATGAATTGAGCAGGATTCAAGTTATGTACTACTTGTCCATAATTTTACCTATTTTCCATGTATGGTTTCAAATTCTTCCTGTGTACTGTGTTTGCCTCCTGATTTCTAACAGAAGTTACATGACGAGAGGGTATAATTGGTTCATCCCCATAAGCTGGATTTTGAAAGAAGAAGAAGGTATTATTAACTTGGAGTTTAAGGAGAAAATGAAGAGAGAAAGAACAGATGGTACGTTTGAAGCTGGAAAAAGTAGGAAAAGGGGAACAGAACTGAGGGATTAAAGTTTTTATTATAACTGCTTACCATTATGTCTTGCAAAAAAAAAATCATTTTAGGATTCGTATTGTAACAGAACTCAACTTCACACTTTTGCAGTAAGATCAGAATCACCCTATGATTTCATGAAGGGAATCTACTAATGTCCCCCAAAATGAACAGCAAGTTACAATATTTCTGGTTAAAAATCAATTATATTGTATTGTGTATTACAGTAGTCTATATCATCATCCATTTCTTAACGTCCATAAACACTGAAATTAAATGACTTGTGCCCATCTTACCAGAAATTTTGTCAGCTGTAGGC
This sequence comes from Aphelocoma coerulescens, assembly GCF_041296385.1. Classification (NCBI taxonomy): domain Eukaryota; kingdom Metazoa; phylum Chordata; class Aves; order Passeriformes; family Corvidae; genus Aphelocoma; species Aphelocoma coerulescens. Next base: position 94,780,751 of record NC_091015.1, read on the forward strand.
TACAGACCAGTCTCTTAACTTTCCAGGTGTTGTCAAGAGCCTTGCATGTGATCAGAAAATCTCAGGGTTCTGTCATCTCCTGTTACAGTTTTGCTAGGAGCATGCCCTCCAGAAATGGCACAATATCAACATGATTGGTTTTATTGTTTATACTCTAACCTTTACATTCTTAGATATGTGTATTCTTATTGCTTACTTATGTCCTTATATCCCCAGAGACATTTCATGTTGAAGGGTTATTGCATATGAATTGTGGCCAGAATCTGTCTCATTGCTGACATGTCTTTAGTGTGAGAACCTGCCATGGTTTTCTGGCCCATGTTGACAAAATAGTAATCCCAAAGGATGCATGTTATTACAATGCCTTCATAAACCCAACCAGATGCCCTTATTTTAAATCCATTTGGCCCATTGCTTATGTTATGCAGTTATATAAACCCGTATTTAGTTCCATGAAGGGTATTAGCACTTTACTGCATTAACCTATGATTCTCCAGCCTTGATCGGTCCCAGCCTAAGAACCTGAGAAGATTTTTAATGGACCTGCATTATTAAAACCATAGCATAAGTCTTTATCTCCTTGCTTAAAAGTGCATAATTTCTCTATCGTTTTAGGAGTCAATTTTTCAATATCTCTCTTGCCAGTTCATGTATTACTTCTGTGTATTCTAGGCAAAGTCATTGTCTTTTCTTTTCCTATGTATAAATGAAAACTCCACACTTTCTTTTTATCTGTGTTTTTCTCCACATACTTTAACCTGCAAAGATCCTTTCAGATCTGCAAAATCTCATGCACCTCTCACATCAAATGTTTTCTGTCTGTTTTGTTAGGTTTTTTTAATAACATGAATACCGTTGACACATGAATTGCAGAAATAAATACAGGAAGGGCTATTCTGTTTTCATTCAACAATTCCCATTTGTACCTCCCAGAGTTATAATGGACTGGTATCAAACTTGAATCATCCTTTTTTTTCTCTACCAAATGCTTTCTTATTACTGAACCTGATATGCTTGTACTTTAGGAAACCAAAAGACTTGATAATTGTGTTGATCCTTTATTTCTTGGGACTTGAAAGATTTTTAAATGTCTCAAGCAAAATACAGTATTATCTTGTTTATTTGAATTAAATCTGTGTAATTAAAATAGTTCTAGGTGATGAGCTTTAATAACGGACAAGCACTAAATGATTCGGTTCAATTGGCACAAGCCCCCAGAAGCTTTTGGACACCTGTTCAAGTTTAAATTCCATGATCATGAAATGGGAAGCTCTTACAAGAAAAGCTGTTGGCACATGCTTGAAGCCATTCCTCTTTGAGCTAAGCTGCTTCCAGTAAGAAGCACTTTTTAATGAGCATTTCTGTTGTTGAAACAAGACTGTAACATTCTGGTTTTTCCTGAGTGGTACCTGAGTGGTTTCCACTTTCATAGGAATTGGGGCCTAAAGTCCCAGCACAATTTTGGAAAGACAGAATTTTGAAGGGATGTAAACCTAAAGAAAATGACCAAAATTTCCACTTTCTCAAAGGCCTGAATTGGTAGGTAGGAATTTCCTACCCTGGTCACTGAATTGGATAAAAGCTGTTAGTCCTGATGTGTTTTCTTTAATCTAAATAAAATACAAATTTTCCTTTATATTTTAAATGCATATATAATATGCAAGAAAATTGAAATTGGAGGGGGAAGGGTGTAGTATTTTTAAGGTATGACAGCAATGAGAAAAAATCTAAAAGTCTTCAGATAATGATGCTTCAAGTTGTCTGTATAATCAAGTTCTGTTTCTTTGTCTTTGTCCTTCACTATGTCCCTAGATTCCTTGTAGGATATGGGTATCTTTGAACACTTCTTGAATCTTCTTCCAAATCTCTCTGCTCTTGCCTTTATATTGGTGATATGTTATATCAATTCCTATGTTGTTTCTAAGTTTCAGATATTCAAGCACTGAGCAGGGGTTATTTAGTTTCTATTTTAACAAAGATATCCTCAAAAATTTCCTTTTCCACTTAAATAGATGTGTGGAATATATCATGTGCTCCTGAAGGAAGGAAGAAAAAACAAGGGGAAGCAAAAAAAAGCGTGAAGGACAGGGAGTTTCTGTCAAACCAGAAACCATTCTTTGTTACTTTAGCCCTTACTGGAGGTCGCAACATCTCACAAGTCAAAGATGTTAAGACTTGCAGCTGATTCAGTCTATGCGGAGCACAGAGCCACTGAAAGTCCAGCATACCAAGTTTCCCCTGACACCTGTGGGTTTGCTGCATGCAAAAGCAGTCACCGGGGCAGCAGAGGCAAACATGCAGTTTCTGGTGTGACACCTATCTGACTTTATCCTGCATGAGCTGCTTTTCTATGGAACTAGGGGATTTTTTTTAAAGGTAAGACATTTTTTGATAGAAAATAAGCTGGAAAATTCTCATGAAATTTTGCTCAGGTCAAGCTGTCTTTAGAAGAGGAATTTAGCTAGGGTCCTGGGGAAAAACAGAGACAACATTGATAAATGATAATGTAACATAAAAACTACAAATTCCACATCAATATAATACATAAATATATAGGAGTCCCCAAGTCCCCCATAACTAGAAGATCATTTAGTTTTTCCTTATCATAAAGATTACATCTATTCATGCAGTTTTTGGACATTTTATTCAATGAGTCTTCTATAGTTTCAGAAGTGAGATTTTTGTCACTTGTTCCTTTGCAAGTAACTATGTCCAGTTACTAAATGCTGTGAAATTTTTGTATGTGTGCCTAAATATCCCAAGTATAAATAATTCACATTATTTCATTTTTATTCTATTGAAACTCTACTAGACTTGATACTTACTGGAGTTTAGGCTTCAAAACAAGTTCTGATCAGGAACTGCTGTGTTTGATTGCTCTTTGACGGCCTCTGCTGTCCTGATGTAGAAAGAGGTGAATTAGAAGTGATGTTAGTGAGTGAGCCAGCTCAGGGATGTGTGGCATGTGTGTGTGTTGCTCATCGTCTCTCTACTACAGTATAGAGGTGGCATTTAATAAACCTATAGCAGTAGTCTCATAGTTGTGGAGAAAGAAAAACTTTGAGTTAATCCCACCAGCCTGCCTGGCTGGGCTGGATCAGATCCAAATGTGGATGCAGAGTTTACACAAAGCCAAGCTAACATAGTGATAATCAAATTTTGAGTTCTCTCCATAAGCCGATTGCTGTCTCACTTTTCACTAGCAATAAGAGTCATGAAGCAGATTATAGCCATTTTCAGGAGCATTAGCTGTTCCACAGATTTTTATTTGATAGTAAACTGATGCAGTTTGTTTGTATGTAATATCCATGAGCATTGAGAAGTGCACTGAGGCTGAAGAGCTACTCATACACTTAGTATGGCATCCTGGACTAGGGTCCTTTCCTTCCTGGCTTGCTACTCATAATCAACCACAGAATCCTAGAACATGCTGAGTTATAAGGGACCCAAAAGGATCATCCAGTCCAACTCCTGCCCCTGCACAGGACAAACCCCAAAATCACACCATGTCTGAGGATGTTGCTCCATAAATAACATCTTATTTAACTTAATGCAAAGTGTTTTGCTCTCGTTTGGCCTTCACATGCTCTCCAAGATCTTTCTTTTCATTTGAAAACAAAAGAGGGATTAGAAGAACTATGAAAAAGTTTTCAACATCTAGAATTAAGTTCCCTGTAGTGACTTAAAATGCTGTACTTCAGGGGTGAGAGAAAAGTAGATTTCAGTTCTAGGGCTTTAAAGCACACAAATATGATTAAATATCAGTCTAGAACTTCCTAAATTACAATTTGGGTTTTTTTTCGGGCTGACCAGGAGACCCAGAGCAACATTCGCTTTAGTAAATATATTTCAGTTCATATTTAACAGTTGGTATGTATGGGAACTGAGATTAATTGGAAAAAAAAAAGGAAGGGGAAAAAAAAGGAAAGAAAAACAAAGAGCAAAACAAACCTTGTTATCATGCACCTTCTGTCCTTGATTGACTCTGTTGATTGCCTCTGTTGTTAACATGCACTCTCTGTTCCTGTTTGAGTCTGCTCTTGATTGAGTCTGTTCTTACAGGCCTTGCTCACACTGATATTGTCATTTGTTCCTCTAAGGAACAGCAATACACTGAGGATTACTTGTGTGCTTGCCACTGGGAGAAGCATCTCATCTGAGGAAGGACTTACTTTCCAATCCTTCACTCACTGAGAATTGAATGTTTCAAGCTTAGTAATTTTGATTGGATTAGCAGTTCAGGTGTTCACATCAATGGTTTAAAAGAAGCCCATTTTTCAGAAAGTGCTGAAAATGTGAACACGGGATTTTTTCAAGGGCAAAAATGTGTTGCCAAAATTATGGCAAGTGGAATTGCTGCTACCTTGTTTTTGGGGGGTTGTTTGTTATTTTAATGCCAACTTTTTCTGGCCAGCAATCTCTGTCAGGTGCAGAAGAGAGAAGAAATAAATGTCCTGGTGAAGGAGTTGTGCTTTTTTGTTTCTACGTGCTTATCCAACATAATCCTCTCAAAGTGCAACACATTACAAACTAATGCTTCTAGAAGTGTATTTCGTTTTGTCATTGTTTTCCAATTCAGTAATATGTAGAACAGCATTGGGCTACTATAAGAGAGTCAAATCATCTGCAGAACTGTTAGGTTTATTTTATTATTAATGAGATTCCTGGGTTTCTGATTTCTGTGAAAAATTTTTACAAAGATCTATTAGAGATAGTATAGACCTGTGAATTTTGAAAGGAATTTTGAGGGGGTTGGATAGTACATATCCAAGTCCTTCTTTGTCCTCCAGTATATTCAAAATGTGAATTTGCTAGCTATTTTTAACCCTTCCCTCCTTCCAGTGTGTTTCCACATTATGAATAATTTAATTTCTCCCCTGATTAGTCATCTATATTTTCAGCTCATCCAAGTTGCTTTATGAACTTAATAAATGCATTGTTCATTTTATACTCTGCAAAAGGAACTAGCCATGATGCCTGCAAGCTCAAATACCTCTAAGGGAGCTCCTTTCATGTTCCCAGTTAATTAAGAGATCTAGTAGACTTGACAAGTTTCACTCATTTGGCAGGAGAAGCTTTTATTTTTGCATGAATTTGAAGTTGTTTCTTAAATAACTTACTTACCTGTGTCCCGGAGACATTTTTCCACATTCTTATTTCTTTGAAATGTTTCATACAAGCTGTCATTGCTTGACAGCCCTGGATCCTTTACTCTGTCTCATCCACAAGCACAAGTAACTGTGTCCCTGATGAGAAGGAAGCCTATTTTTACTTGCACTGCTTAAAAAAAAATCCTAGACTGATCATCCAAAGTTAAGATGTAATTCATTTATGGAAATTATCATATAATAATAAAGATCTTTAGCAGCAGAGACTCTTAAATTTAGTTATCTTATTATAAGTGAGCAGTAATTTCATTGAAACGAATGTTATTTCTGATTTATCTTCATTGCAGCTTTGATTTAACTCTGCTGCAGCATTGCCTTTTTGTCTGAACAGGCCACTAATAAAGCACAACTAAACAGTGACTTAGATTAATTCTCTAATGTGTCAATGTATTTTGTCTGTTGTTACCCAGTGTATTATTTGGGGAAGAAAAATATATAGATCTTATATGAACAATGACAACATTTGTATTGGTAAATCATTTGTAGAATTCAACCAGAAAGTGTTTGATTAGACAGGCTGCAATTACCTCTTCATTAAGCATCCTGTGGCACCTATATGCTTCACATAATTCCAAGATGCCCTTGTTGGGATTGCTCACGAATATTTGGCATCAGCCATGAGGGAGTACTCACTGAGACATCTTCATTGTTTCAGTGTGGTGGATGTGCCTTTCATCACTGGAGGGATGGAAACATTGTCTATTTCCACAATACACTTGCAGGGCCATATACAAACTGGATATTGTAAACAGTTTTTCAGGCTGTCTCATGACATTGCAAAAGATCTAAGACCCTCAAGCCTATGTCCTTCAAGAGAATCACTCTGCATGCAGGGCCAGTAAGGAAATAGTGCTGATCCATCTCATTTGCATAAAGGTTGCTATATTCAATAATGCTGATCTGTCTCGTTTGCTTAACGGATGTTACATTCTCAGTGAAAAATATCACACGGCTGTGGATAGTGCTGAACTTGCTTTAATTTTATCCATCCTATCCAGCATCTGCTCACTCTGGGTCAGTGCTACAATGTCAGTCCAAATATGGGGAGCTGGAGGAGAAGGAACAGAGGTACAAACATGATTCTCAAAGTTCAAGTATATTTAACAAAATCAAGACTCCACAATAACCTTGAAGATGCTTTTTTTCTTGATGGCTTAATTTTGATAAGAACAATCTTATGACCAGCACTTTTCTGGGGGACTATTTCTATTTTTATCTCTGTGACAAAGCATTAATTCTGCTTTGCACATTCCTGCAGTCTTGTGACATTCATTCCCCCAGTTCTGCAACATTCATTCCCCCAAAATCCACATGCTAGAAACATGACAAAAGGAGCTTGTTTTATTATATCAATGTATTGTTAAAATTCTGGGGTTTATTTTTTTTTTCTTTTAGTTTTTTTTTTAAATCAACAGACAGGTAATATATTTTTTGGGATTGTTCTGTATTCCTCTAATAGCATTGTTTTGTCTTATTTACAGTTGCTGAAGTATCTCTTCAGTCAGTTTAACATTATGAATTGTAACATTGCTTCAGAAATGTTTCAGTATTTGTTGACATTTTTTGGAGCAATCTCCATTGTAAAGATAAATTAATACCATAATGGCTGAGTTTATTGTGAATTGCCGAAAGAGATGCTCAGAACAATATCCACGTTAATTTTTCAGTGTTACCTTCCCCAAAGAGTTAGCAAGATCTAAATTTACATTTTTAATTAGTTCTCCACACCCCATATAAATGACCAAAACAAGCAATTCTAGAATGCTCTTGCATCTGAGAAATAATATGTCCTTATGAATGTAACACTTTAAACTCCTTCAAAAAGTACTTCCCTTCATAAAACACTAGTGTTTTGCTTCATAAGGCATTTCTTCACAGTCCACATGAAAGCCATCTATTGTTGTCTACATTATGAGCTGAGGGAGACCTTGAAAAAAGTTTTATGATTTTTCAAGGCCCATCACATGAATATTTTCCATATCACTGTTCACCCACTGTCTCATCTATTCAAAATATAAAGCATTTTATTTTGCTGCTGAAAAATCAAGAAGTTAATATAGGCAAAAATCAAATATTATAATTGAACTCTTTGAATTTTGAATTGTATTGAAAAAATTTTAAAAATAATTATTGCAATAGTACTGTTAACAATTTCTGAGAGTACAAAATCACTTAATTTTAAGTAACCAGGCTGAACTACTAGGGTGCTTTAAATGGCATGACCAGACTTGAAAGGTTAATTAAGATTAAAACACCCTTATCTATCTGTGCATTTCCTTTATGACTTATGTGAACCAGATACCTTGTATTCTCTCACTTTCTCTTTGAAAGTGCTTATTAAGTTTTGCTGCTGGGTCTTCTTTACCAAGAGATCTGTAAGAATAAATTCAGCAGAGGGTATTGTAGAGGACAAGACCTAAGCATGCTTTGTCTCAAACATTCTGAGTACTACTACAGGAAACTTGTGATTGGAGGAGAGGGTCCCAAGAGGTGGGGCAGCACTGTGCTGAGCCAGCTTCCTGCTGCACCTTGAGACTTGTGCTCAGCCTCCCCCCAGCTCACTTCCGGGAGAGGGGCTGCCTCGGCATGCAGGAAAAAAATGTGCAAAAAGTCTAATTTGCTTAAGAGACATACACCAGGTTAATTATAAAAGGAAATGGATTTGTCCCCCTCCTTCTCTCTTGGACAGAGATTGGCCTCTCCTCTCCTCTCCTCTCCTCTCCTCTCCTCTCCTCTCCTCTCCTCTCCTCTCCTCTCCTCTCCTCTCCTCTCCTCTCCTCTCCTCTCCTCTCCTCTCCTCTCCTCTCCTCTCCTCTCCTCTCCTCTCCTCTCCTCTCCTCTCCTCTCCTCTCCTCTCCTCTCCTCTCCTCTCCTCTCCTCTCCTCTCCTCTCCTCTCCTCTCCTCTCCTCTCCTCTCCTCTCCTCTCCTCTCCTCTCCTCTCCTCTCCTCTCCTCTCCTCTCCTCTCCTCTCCTCTCCTCTTCCCCTCCCCTCCCCTCCCCTCCCCTCCCCTCCCCTCCCCTCCCCTCCCCTCCCCTCCCCTCCCCTCCCCTCCCCTCCCCTCCCCTCTTTTCCTTTTCTTGCAACCCCAGCTCTGGACCATCCACATGGCAGCACCAATGCAGGATCCAGGGACTGGTAATATTCCTTGTTTTCTTCCCTTGCTTTGTCTGGGCAAAACATGGCTATTGTATTCTATCCCATAATCCTTGTTGAAGTTTGTTGGGGGGGGGAAGTGGGGGGAGCTTGTGGAGGTGGTGTGGCTCGTGAACCAGCATCTTTGAGTTGTTTGTTGTGGGACTTGTGAAGTGTACTGCACAAAATTAAGGTCTTGTTATCCTCCACTCTTGTAGAAGTGTATTGTAAGAATTTAAGGGAATGTTAGCCAATACCTTTTGAGCCTAAACATTGGGCTGATTGCTGGAATTATAGACAACCATGCAATAAAACATAAGAGTTGCCTGACACATGTCCAGTGTATTTGTTCAGCCTGAAAAGAATTTATAACAAACATTACACCCCCTATCATTGAGTCATGACAGGTATCAAGTCAGTTTTCATATTATGGAATGGCTTGGGTTGGAAGGGAACTTAAAGATCATCTAGTCCAAATCCCTCTATGGCAAGGACACCTTCCATTAGATCAGGTTCCTCAGAGCTCCATCCAACCTTCCACCAACAGTTCCAGGTACAAGGCATCCACAACTTCTCTGGGCAACCTGCTGCAGCGGCTCACCACTCTCACAGTAAAGAATTTCTTCCTAATATCTAATCTAAACCTACTTTCAGTTGGAAATTATCCCCCCTTGTCCTGTCACTACATGCTCTTGTAAAAAGTCCCTCTACATCATTCTTGTAGGCTCCCTTCAGGTACTGGAAGGCCACAATTAGGTCACCCCAAAGCCTTCTCTTTTCCAGTCTAAGCAATCCCAATTATCTCAGTCTTTACTCATAGAAGAGGTTCTCCATCCCTCTGATCATCTTGGTGCCCCTCCTCTGGACTCGCTCCAACAGGTCCATGTCCTCCCTGTGCTGGGCTCCCAGAGCTGGCTGCAGCACTGCAGGTGGGGTCTCAGCAGAGCAGAGCAGAGGGGCAGAATCCCCTCCCTCACCCTGCTGCCCACGCTGCTTTGGATGCAGCCCAGCACACGTTTGGCTTTCTGGGCTGTGAGTGCACAGTGCTGGGTCATGTCCAGCCTCTCACCCCCCAGTACCCCCAAGTCCCTCTCTGGAGGGCTGCTCTCCATCTGTTCATCCCCCAGCCTGTGTTGATACTAGATATTGTCTCTTGTATCAAAAAAGAAGAAAGTTTAGAGCCTTTAAAATTATATTTGAGGGAGCACTAAATGTAGAGAGAGGCCATTACAGTACCCAAGTTGCATATAAAGTTTAGCAAGAGTAGATATGTAACTTGTCAGCTGATCTTTTAGTCTTCATAACCCAAGAAAAACTAGAAGGGATGAAAAAGAGACCTACCTTTTACATGTACATTGAATACACTGTGGTGAGCAAGAGCAGAGAAAAGTCTGAAAAGCCCTTAAGTTATTGACAATAATAGTCAGTCTGTCTTGAGTACGGAAGTATCTTGTCATGCCCATCCTATGCTTCAGGGGAGGTTATGCTTGTGCTTCACTGAAAGAAGTATTAGCAGAATATAGTGCATCTTTCATCTGAGTTTTTTTAATAAAAGAGGTTTCCAGGTTTGGAATGGAAATTGAAGGGGGAAGAAGGCAAATTGTCCCAAGTAGATGCATTCAAACTTCTTCCACATGACCCAGAAAGAGTAGTATGGCTACAGCAACTTGCTTCCTGTAAAGCTTTTAAATGAAAAGTTCTTTAATGAGGCCAGGATTTGTTCTCGTATGAGTGAGAGTTTTCCCAGTACTTTCAATGTGAACAGGATTTGAGTCATTTCCTCACTAAATGGCTATGATGAAAATTAAGTGAATAGGTCTCATGATCTCCTATTTGCCAGTATCTGAGTACCTAATTGATTCAGATTCTGAATACATAATTGTAAGCTTGTGGAACATAGTAGCGTGTATAAATCCGCTCATCTCAAATGACCTAAAGTCAACATGAGCAGTGTTGTCTGAATTCTTAAGACCAGCTGTGCTCTACAGTTATTAATGACCGTGTTCCTCAGTTTGGACTAATTGTTTGTCAGATGTGAATTCAGATACAAGCAAATGTGGGAGGATTGAAAAGGACAATTTATGGCTAACTTCAGGAAATATATTGCTTATGTTCTTACATGAATGTCTCTTCTTACGTTTCAAGTGGTTATTGGTCAAGTACTGACCTTCATTGTACAGGTACAGCTCAGTCAACATAAATTAGCTAAGGCTGCAGTCAGCTGTATGGTGTGTGTTTTACTGTTTGGTGATGTGTAGTGGTTTGGTCTAAAATATTCATTACTGTTTATCTTCTGTGAGATAAGAATTAGGAGAAATGCAAAGCAGGCACTAAACTTGAAAGAATATAAAGAAGTTTATTAACAGACCTAAAAGAAGGGAAAAAAAAAATTATATCACCTTCAGAACTTTCCTCCTCCCCCCACCTTCCTCCCTTCTCCCACTGACAATGTAAAAAGACAACCCTTAAGATGTTCAGTCTGTTTACCACTTCCATAATAACCTTGTTCAGTCCATTTAGAAAGAGAAGTCTCTTTTTGCTCATGCTATGAAAACATTATCACACCGAGACAGCCACCCACTTCCAAATATTGTTTAGTCCATTTAGGAAGAGGAGTCTCTCTGCTTGCATGTGAGTCCCTTCCCCCGACTTGCAGCTTTTCCTGAAACTGCTTTCGAGGGTCCACTCTTGAAGTTTTTTGGGGTATAATTTTAAGGTTGAGCCGTTCAGAAACAAAAACAGAGGCCCTTCTCCTTCCCTGGGAGCAAAGGGTCTTCCTCATCTTCATCGTTAGGACTATCTCTTGGACCATCTCTAGGAACTGAGGTTTTCTCCTTTCCCATTTGGAGCAAAAGTCCTCATCTGGTTCATCTCTCCCTGTCCAAACTTCTCATGAAATTACAGCTGCGGCAGCATCTGCCTATTGCTTACGAGTTGAACACTCCACCCCCCATATCTTCATGAAATTACAACGGGATACTCTGATATATCATAGCTTCACAACAGACTTTCAGCTTTAAGCATCTCCTCTCTCTCTCTTCCCTCAGGTTTTCAGCTCTTCACAGCAATAAAAGGGTTAATCTCACCTCGGCCTTGCAGCTGGAATGTGGCTTATCGCTGTTGGTCACCTGACCTCTGCCGGACAGAGGTGCCGCTTTGCTGAATCTCGGCCGCAGTGGAGGGGGGGGTTCCGAGCTGCTCCGGCTGCCCCCGGCAAGGCAGTGGGGGGGGTTCCATGGCTGGAACAGGCCCATGGCTCCAGGATGGCCATGGCCCGGCCCGGCCTGGCCCAAGCAGGGCCTGGCCGGGCCCGCTGGCCCCCGCACGGGGCCTGCAGCCACCTGTGCCAGCGCCGGAAACGAGAGAGAGCTTGGGGGGAGCGGGTTTGTCTGTTCTTAAATGTGGATCACAGAGGCGGTCACAACTTTAAGTGGCTCAAAGAATTGTCCATATTCAAACTGGCCAGCTGATAGGTTCTATCAGGTCCCAGAGGAAGCTGTAAGCACCCCTTTGCAAGGACATCCCTTCCGGGACTATGCTTGCTAACCTATGACATGATGTATCACATGCAGCCTTGTACCCTTCTGTTTCTGGTGTGGCATGAATATCTCCATAATATGGACATAATTCAAGAACACATTCCTGTTAAGGATTAGTTCCCCACAAAGGGTAGTTAATGGTACCATTTATATTGCATTTTGGAAAGGAAATGTAGATACTCAGCATTTTTTTTAAAACATGAGGTCTTTATAGGCAAATACATCTTAATATAGGCATTTAACTGCAGGTACTGTGTCTTGCAGCTTTGGGTCTTGGCACATTGCTATTGCTTTTGTAACAGATGGTTCCTCCCTGAAGACCTAAAACTCTGAGGTTTTGAGCAGCACTGACAGAATACTTTATGGAGTTAGGGGGTATCAATTAAAACATGCAAAAAAAAAAAAAGCTGCCTGTATATGTTATCACAGTTTAGGAGACACAGTCTCAGAGAAAGGTTATGAAACAATAAATCTTGTTTACCAAGAAACTCAGCCACATGTGGGAAAACCCAATAATGATGAATTTTGGTCTGTTTTAGCCTCAAGGAAAAAATAATTTTTCATAACTGTTATTATGTTTCCATGTTCCCCACCATACACACAGAAGCCAAAATAATAATTTCCTTCTGTCTGTTTTTCTCAATTCTGGTAAGCATTTCCACAGTCTAGTGATTGAGGATTAATTATGCCCCATGAAGTTATGATTGTAAATGTGAATGCTGAGTGCCATGTGTATGAATTTAATCTAGCAACTTTTTCTCTGAGTAAGATCAGGTATGTTTTCATTTGGTTTTCCATTTGTTCACACACAAAAAAAAAGAAAAAAAAATGGTGTATTTTTTTTTTACTTAGTCAGTCTATGATTTCTCAGCCTAGACAGATCAGTGGACTTCACATTTCACAAAAAAATCCAAACAGAACATAACATAATCCATGGTATAAATTTTAGATCAGTGATGCTGGGGAGCTCAGACTCTTGTTAAATTAAAAAAAAAAAATTAATATTGATGTACATGAGATGAAAAGATTTTGATCTGACAGTATCAAAGAAGCCTTAGATTTCCAGCAAAGCCCTGGAGGCTCATAATAAAAGATACTGCTTTTTTTTCCTCCTCTTCTGAAATAGGCATATTCTTCATACTAATTATATTTTTAAATGTTCAAGAAATAGATCAACAGCTGCTAGTACACAGAGTCTTATGAAATAGGCTGTACTGGAAAAATTTTAAAAGGCTAGATTGTATGTTTTAAGTGGCTTGTGAGAAATTTCAGTAGTCCTCAATTTTTTTATTGGGTATTCTGTATGGTGTTAAAAAAAAAAATTAGTCTTGGGAGACGTTTTAGCAGTAAATTTAGAGAGTCATTAAACTTCATTCTGTTATCTTAAAGAGGGAAGAAACTGACCTGAATTAATTTTGACCCAAGGCAACCTTACCAAGACTCAGGATACTTAGGAACAGTGAGGAACCTAATGAAGAGAAATGCATTATAGTGATTTTTTCCCAAAATCTTCCTAAGTCTAGGTACCTGTTCAAATTCAAAGACTATCTTTGAGAAAAGAAACCAGGAAATTATAGCTGAAACTTGGAGACTAGTATTTTTGTCTCTAGGAATCTTGGAGAAAGGGAAACTGGAAATGGTAGTGAATGTCTAGCTGCAAGATTTAATTTCTTGGGAAAAATAACAAACAGTGCTTAAAATGAGGAAAGATCCTAGCATGGAAATGAAGGTACCAAAATAATGGTATCATACTAGGCCCAAGGTGAAGAGAACATACAGGCCAAGGGTGGTCCAGGAACCTTGTAGCTGTACAGCCTTGTTCTGGCCCTATTCGGTTATTGTGGACTGATAAATGTCCAAGAAAGAAACTTAATAATATCTGTGTATTGATTATAGCTGTTCATGAAATTATGCCAGAAAAAAAATAGGAAAACCATATTTGGTATATTCTTTTAGGGGAAAGCAAAGTCTCAGTATTCAACAGCTTTGTTCCTGCATTTGAAAAAACAATGATAGAATTGTTGCTCTCTTACCAGGCAAAGTATCAGCCACTTAATATGTTTCTTTCTTTGCTTGTATGTCTTTCTTAAACATTAGTATAGGTAAAGATGACAAAGATTTTTGCTTCATTAAAATTAATCACTTTCCCTGAAGCTTTCAGACCTCAGGCCATGATACCAAAAATCCCAAGGATACAATCCTCTTCCACCTCAAAACAGTTGCTAACAAGGGGTCACATTCTTTTTGGGAGTCGCATGGTATTTTTAAACACTGCTGAGTTTAGTAGCTAATGATAAGCGACATTACATAGAAAGGTAATGGGGAAAAAAAGAATCTTCTTCCTTCCACATGACTTTCAAAACCCTGCAAAGACTGGTTTAAAGACTGGTTCAAAGACTGGAATAGGTGGCAGATGTACTTACATGCCTTCCATTACAGTTTCTAATGATTAGATAGCAGAGTAGACTACGTTCAGGGCTCTAGAACTCCTACCCCAAAGACACTAGACTGAGTTGGGACTAAAGATGAGCACGTGTTATAACATGTTCTTATGCCATCTTAACAATGGCTTCTGAAAGGTCCAGGGAATCTTCACTCAATTACTGTATATTCATTTGACTCTGTTTTGAAATGACCTTTGCTTAAACCAATTTATGTCTTACTGAATTCTTGTTGGAGGTTCCCTGGAGGTGATTAGTTGTTATTTGCAAGTTCTAAACATTTGTTCTGTAGGAATTTAGTTTTGTGTAACTCAATAAACAGTCATAGTTGCATTGGTCTGGGGTTGGCTTTTTCCCCCTCCTACATTTATTAATTTTTAATAATTATTTACTTTCTTTTGATATTTATATAAGTCAATTAAATTCTTGCAACTAATGGATATTGAATATCAATATAAAGACTTAAAATGAAGTGCTTAGAGACCAAGGTTTAGAGTGTAAAATTAGAATTTCCATTGCATATAACATTAATGCTCTGACTTTGTCACTATTTGTTATCACAAAACCGGGGTGTTTTCTTCCGGAAGCTACTGCACTTCTTCTGGGGTTGTCACTATATTCACTGAACATTCAAGTAATCATGCAAATGAAACCCTTAATTTATTGGGTCTCTTTAACCATGTGCAGAGGCTCTATAAGTAGAACTACACATTTACAGTTTGTAAATGTACAGCAATTATTCACTGGTTAGATACACAGAGCAGGTAACTAGGAGTAACTAGACTAAACATGAGTGTGCTCAGCATCTCCAGTACAAGCATCTGATGAATCTCTGCTGCCCAGATAAATATTATTGATGTGGGAAAGTGTCAGACCCTCCATGGTCCTTTGAACACACTTGTTCTTGATCCTTCTGAGTTCTCATTTTTTGACTCACTGGTTCTTTTCAGCATTTCAGCCCTTTCCATGTCACTGTTTTTCTCTGACTCCCCAAGCTGGTACTGATGCCTTAGGTTTTAGCTTTTATATTTTTCAGATCCCGTATTGACTAATATATAACTCTGAGACTTCATGTAGCCTGTTAGCTACTGTTCTGCCACTCTGGTTAGATATACAAACCCTTTCTGGGCCTGAACTCAAAGACACCTTGCTGTCCCAGGCCCCAAAATATGTAAACTAAGCCTCTGGACAGGGGGAGCAAACTAGGGGTAATGACATCTTTACTTGAAACTATAATTGGAGAATTAACCCTGATATGCAAATGGACCAAACTTATAAAAGTGTGAAAAACCCGTGGCCCAGGGTCCATCTTGGGTGGAGCCCCTCAGAGGCCTTTGAGTGCCCAAGGTGTACTTTTGAAGGCCCTTCAAATAAATACCTGCTTTTATGCTCTTAATCTGGTCTAGCCTCTGTTTTCAGGTAGCCACTTCAAGGCATCAGTACTACCGTTTCACAAATTTCACTTTTGTCTTTATTTCTTTTATTGTCAAGAAGAAAATCTTGGCTTTGGCCTGTATCCTCTCACAGCTCAAGAATTTTTCAGTAAAGCTGAGCCAAGGCCACATTAACTGTGCCTTTCAAAACTTGGTCATGGGCTACAGACAGCTCAACCCCTGTGCCACAGATTGCTGTGAATGTAGACACAGATCTATTGGAAAAGTTATGGTTTAAGATCAAGTGCACAGGTATTGCTCATGCTTCTGAGATAATGTCAGTTATGTCAGGGGTACCTTGGCTTTTCCTTTATGCAATGAAGTCTTGAGACAACCTACAGATGCTTAAGTGCAGTACATACATAGAGGAAGGAAATTAGCATCATTAACATCTCCAGGATGGACAGTTTGCTTACCAAGAAGTTACAGTTTCCTTTAATGTTTTGGGGGTTGTGGTTTTTTTAACCTAGTGACTGTCCAATACTGAAGAAGAATCTTTAATATTCTTTACAAGTGGTATCTGAATCATCAAAAATATACCTGATAAATTAACACAATAATATTATAGGGCTATTCATGCAAAATTATCTGATGTCTAAGCATAGAATTGCATGTCCAGTTTGGTCGAATAACCATTTCATGAAAGAAGATTTAAGGTAACACTTTCAGATACTATACCTCCTTAAAGTTTAAGCTCAGTTGCTTATACACCACTTTGAATAGTCTTTTAATACCTTTTTAAAGAGTTTCTGAAGGGTTTTTTTCCTTCATAGCAGGGCACTGCATCCATAGCAGTTAAATTTGCTAGATTAATATAAGAATTTAGATTATGCAATACTGCGCCCATACCTACCTTTGTATTACCTGAAACATTAGATTGAAATCTAGCTTTCTTCCAAGATCTGAGAGAAAGATCATCAGCTGTGAATAACCCTACTCTATCCTGTCCATATGAAAAAAAATCTACAAATTAATTATATTGGGAGCTGAGGCTGTTATCCATTAGATATATTCAACAATGAAAATCCCACAGGTAACTAAACTCCGTTTACTTGGAATTTGTGACTCTAATTCACTTTTATTACTGAATTCAGACTGCCCCAGAACCTGCAGTAACACTTTTTACCTTTCTTTGAAATATACTCCTGGTTAAATAGTCTCCCTTCTCTTACTTTGCATGTCCTGATTGAAATAAAATGTTCTTTCACCATCCTCAGGAAAAGAGGTAGCATTTGTGACTAAATGCTAAAAAAACCAAGTGAGAAAGCATTCAGTTCACAACTTGAAAATAGAAATACCAATTTTTTGTGCTATGCTCTACTCTTTATTTTGTCATAAGACTAGCATAATTCTTGAATAACAGCAACAAGACAAAGTAATTAGATCTGGATTCATCTTTTCTGTTAGTGCTTCATGTTCTCATTTTTGAACAGTCTCCACTAAACTGCTGAAATATATTTCACAGACAGTTTGTGGAGAGAAAATACAAATATTTTGATAGTGATTTGGCAAGAGTTTTAACATTAGACCAATCAATTTTGCAGTGTAATGAGTACAGGATAAGCTGTGACTGGAGACTGCTTCAGGAAAGAGCATGATATATTTTTATTATATGTGTAGCTCCAGATTATTCATGTTTTCTCCAGCTGCTTCTGGATGGGACTGAAGAAAACACCTTTCTGCAGTTGCTTCAATGCACATTATACAGGACTGACTGCTGAAAGGATCTCTCAGTAATTCCTCTTCCCTTCTGTCCCTAAAAGCATCAAGGATGTAAAGATATAGCCTAATTCTTGCATGATTGACATTTACACTTTTCCTTAAAATTATATGGGTTATTATTATTTCTTTCTTAGGGAAAACTTGCGCATCACATTATAAGAAGATGCTTATAGCACATGCAGGAAAGGGTGTTGTAGATAATGAAATATTTTAGTAAACAGAGAAAGGACTATTCTGCTGGGAAAAAGATAGAATAGAAAATATTGTATGACAAATTCAGTTCACTGCACTGTGATTTTAACACTGACATATTCAGGGACTTTGGGATCAATAATATTCATAATCTGATTTCCCAGAATAATTTTTCTCATATGCAAATATCACCAAATCAGCTGTAATTTACAATTCAGAACTTTTGCATAATGCCTGAGAAGCTGAGCAATAATTAAAAAAACTTCCTCTCTCCTAATTTTTGACCTTGAGAATTGATATGAGAGAATCTGGCATGTTGCATCTCTGTGTGGAGTTCTCATTTAGTAGCACAACTGATCTCTGTTCTAAGGCTATTAGTCTCTCCGTTCAAAGACAAAAGCATTATTGCATCTGAATAGCATCAGTCCAAGAGCAAATCTTGTTCTGGGGGCATCGCAAAATCTGAATAATGAGACAGGAAAAAAAATTCTGAGAACAATGCAAATTGATTAAAATACCTATGGACCTAAATCGGAGCATCCTTCTCTGCCAAGAATGCCTACAATTTATTAGCTCGGAAAGCTGTGATCTTCTTCATCAGGGTGATAACTGCATTTCAGACAGGAACAATGGTACTGTTGATCTGTCTAAGTATAGGCTGTGTAGCAATACAAAATCACATTAATATGTCAGCTAAAATGAACCTTGGACATGTGTAGACACTCTAACCTCTCCTTCGATTTGATATTATTATTTAGATATCAACACCATCTAAATAAATTCCCATATTTCTGTGAAAATGAGAATTTTCCAGTCTCTTAGAGGTTTTGGGTTTTTTCTTTTTTTCCCCCTTACCAGGGGATATCCCATCTAGAAATCTATCCAGTGCTCAGGTTCTAGATAGACTTTTTATTTAGAACAAACTTGGATTTCAGAGCAGTAGTATTTTTTCCTAGATGAAGCAGTGCTTTGTGAAGATTGTTGCTCTAAGCAGGCATCAAAAGCCATCCACTCTGGTACATTGTGTGGAATCTGCTCAACTTCTTATTCTAACATAGCTGATTTTGTCTTGTTTTCTTCTATCTGTTCCTGAATCTCTTGCTTTTTAGAAAAACCATCTAAGTTTTCTAAAACTTAGAGATTACATTAAAAAAACCTCAAAACCCAAACACACATACACATGGAAACCACAAGACCTGAGATACAAAAAGATGGTGGTTTGTTGTTCTGTTTTTGTTTTTGTCTTAGGACAGTCATGTAGTACTTAAAACACTTAAATACCAACATGGATAGAGAAGGCTGAGGGACAAACGCTCTTTTATTTTTCATTATTCAATGTCAAATATAGAAATATTGCCCTGTCAAAAGCAACCAAGAGGGAAAGCAGTGTTCATTTGGTAAAGACTTGAGGTATTGTTAAGGCATTCAGCAACGTCTTGAAGCACAAAAGACAAGGTACTGTAACAAGCATTGGGTACACTATTGTGTATCCTGCCCTCAAGAAAGTGAGTCATATAATTGTTACCTTGGTCTCACTTCAGGCTGCAGAGGAGTGTATTTTGAGTGACAGTGGGAAATATCAGCACTCAGACATCCAACAGGAAAATAAATTTTTTTCTTACTAGGTTTTAATTTGAAAATTAAACCCAAGACAATAGAACAAGGTTGAAGCTTAGCTTTTAAAGCTTTTCTTAAAGGAAAAATACTGTTTCTCTTTAGAATGTCTGTCTATGTGAATCCTCATCAGAGACCAGTGAAATTTTGAATACTTTCATCAGTCATTTCCTTTGAGGTAGCATATATGTTCCATCTGTCTGCTCTTCCCCTCCCAAGAACCATAAATCAGAGAATAATTGCTCGTGCTAAACAGTTCATTTTTGTTGCTTCTGGCAACACAAGAAGTAACCCAGGGTACCTTAAATTACAAGGCCTAGGTTTTATATGTACTTTTTCTCATTGTTTTTTTCATTTGGTACTTTGATTTCCCCTTATTTAGGTTGAGGGTTTCAGTGGGGGGGAGATTTTTTTCCCTTTTTTTTTCCCCTCTGTGACAAAGATATATAAAATTATTTTCCTCTGGGTAACTAAAGTTGAAAAATAATCCAGCAATACTCTTGTTGTTATCAAATCATGGTTGGTAGTGTGCATCTTATTTCAGAAGATTAGTAAGTAAACCATTAAAGTTTTAAAGTAAACCCTCATAAAATTATTTTCACTGGTTGAGCATACCTACAAAAGCAGATCCTATACAGTCTTATTTCAACAACTGATTAGTACCTGATTAATTCAGAAAATACTTGTCACAGCTCTTGGGTAATGCAGTCACTTGTCAACTGTTTTCCTCAGCTGTTTTCTTAGGAACAGCATTAATAAATCTGATATTACTCTGTCTCAGTCAGTGGAATTAATAGAAGCTTATTCTATGCTCACAGGTGTCTAAAGCCACAGGAAAATTATTTCGTTCTGTCTTTCAACTGAGAACAGAGCTTCAGAACTTATCTTTGGTCATTGGTCAAACTGAGCCTCAGGTTATTTGGACATTTGGTTCACAGATTCTCTCAACATTGTTTATTCAAGAAGTCTGTAACCTGTTTACAAGCCCAGCTGGCAGAGGATGAGCCTTGGAGTGAGCTCTGGGATCTGTATTTTTCTGTCATCATTGGTACACAAGTTTCTGAAATGCATGCCAGATAGTTCTGTTTTCTATCCCAGTGTCTGGTGCTTCAAAGACCTGGTAGTTAGAATGAATATGTGTGAAGAAAGTTTCCTTGGATCACCATTAGGTGTTTAGTGACTTCTGCAGGATGCTGAAAAATTTCACAAAAGAGCCATAGCAAAAAAAGTGCACTAAAACCCCAATATTTAACATAAATATTCAGAGGGGAGTAAAATCAGATCAATTTTATCAAGAATTTAACATCGATGCAACTGACAGTGATAGTCAGATGAACAGCAAACTAAATAGACAGAATTATTCTTCCCATCCCATCTATGATCTCTAAAGAAGTCAGAGTTTAATGTTTTCAGAAATAGAAAATTCCTGGCAGCTCCCATTGCATCTGTTAAAAACTAGCAGAATCAAGGACTGCTCTGAAGAAGGTAACAGTCAGAGCACCAGAGCTGCAGTTAACTTAGGGAATCATAGAAAATCATAGAGGCTGGAAAAGACCTCTAAGATCATCAAGTCCAACCATTAACCTAACACTGACAGGTCCACCACTAGAGCATGTCACTAAGTGCCACATCCACATGTTTTTTGAAGACAAAAAACAAATAGTCATATAGTCATTTTTACAGATGTATTTTCCCATTATTTCTATCAGCTCCAAATCTTAAGAATATACCATATTCAAGACTTAAAAGCAGGAGCTTAGTAGCCAAATATTTCAGCTGAGGCACTTGATAGCAGTTAGCTCTTGTAAAAGAGGCTCAATCATTATTGTAGTGCAACATTTGAGAACAGTGTTTGCTAACTCTATGAATCCATGCATCTGCATCTTCATTAATTCATTTTAGAAGGGGGAATTTCTTTGTAATAAGCTAAGGATCACAAAAAACTTTGCGTGTCAAACCAAAACTGGCTCTTTCCTAGAAGTATTTCATTGATTATGCTTCATTAATTACATATTATGTAACAACAGCATAAATTAACCTATAAGCATTTTTGAAATTAGGCTCCATTAGTCTCATCTCACTCTTCTGGAACACAGCCCTGACTGAGTTAGGACACAAATGCAAAAAAAGGTCAAGTCCTCTTGTCAGTACTGGCAGAGTGATAGTTCAAGAGTATAAGGCTTTTCATAACCAATTTTGCAGTTGGTCTGAGCTTCAGGGTATGTAGGTCAGACGTATTCAAAGATGTTTTCTAGTGGTTTCATCTAGTACAATGAAATGAGCCTTGTGAAACTTCAGAAGGATCATGAAAACTGAGAAAGGCAATATGAAAAGAACCTAGAGTTTGTCTACATGAGCAGCAATAAAGGCATCAAGTTTCAGATTCTTCCAGAAGTCTTCAGACCAACAGACACTTTGGAGAAGCAGCAGAAATGCTGGACTGATTTATTTAATAGGAGGGAGGAGCAAGGGACTTGCTTCCAGCCCTCCACCCAAAAGTAAAAAAAAAATCGAAAAGAAAACAGCAAAAACATTGGTAATTTGTGGAATAGGTATTTATTTGCTGACACCTGCATAGCTGTGTACTTTATCTTGGAGAGGAACTTACCTACCCTGTTTTTCCCTCATATAAATGAATTACCTGGGACATTTCAGTTCGTTTCCAAAAACGTTTTTCAGTCATTTTACTTGCACTTCATTTCTATAGATGCAAAGGTTTATACAGCACCTTCTTCTTTCTTAGACTAGACTTCAGACACACTCCAGATTAAATTTAGTAGTTCTGTAGTCAAAAACACTCATACACACAACATGGCAAGTTTAGGTGGAGTTGTCATTCAGTATCCACATCTGACTGAATCCCTGGAGTATCTGAACTGCCTTTTGAAAGAAACAAGCTCATCGGTTCTGGAAGCAGGGGATGAAGGTAATTGCCTGTTTAACAGCACAGAGAATACCCTCAGCTCAGTGCTGCATCCTGAGAGCTGTCCTTTGGGGAAATTAGATAGTTGTTTCATCCAGAAGTAGAAACTCCCACCTGCAAGAATGAAAATTCTTACCTTTACTATAAAGTGAACTTTCCATGAGAAAATTAATGGGAAAGGTATTACACCTCACTCATTAGTTTCCTTTCTAGAATAATACAAAGTTTTTATCTGCAATCTCATAATGACTCACAAATTATAATTGTGTCTTCCTGGGAAAAGGGCATGTAATGGATTTGGATGCCAAGGTACAGACCTTGGGGAGCTGTGGCCTGCAAGAGGAGAAGCCACGGCTGTCCCATGTCAGAGACAGCAAGTTGCTGTCAGCTCTGTGAGACCCTATTTCAGGGGATAGCTGAGCCCCTAGCCATGGCTAGGTCCCTCAAAGAAAACATCTCTAAGAAAAGGGAGAAAATTCTGCACAGACAGAGGATGAAGAACAAGAAGAGTGAGAAACAACAGATGGAACACCAGGGCCAGAGGAAAAGGAGGAGGTACTCCATGCTGGAGCAGATATCCACACTGCAGCCCCATGGAGGACCCAACGCTGCAGCAGGTGTACATGTCCTGAGGGAAGTGGCAGCCCATGGAAAGCCCTCACTGGAGCCGAGGAAAAGGGTGAGGAGGAAGGAGCAGCAGAGAGGAACTGTCATGTACTGATTGCAACCCCGTTCCCCATTGCGTCTGCAATGCTGGGCAGGGTGGGGAGAGGACAAGGAGTCAGGAATGGAGCAATTACCTTGAACCTGGGAGGAAAGGGGATGGATGAAGTGTCTTTTCTCTTTGTTTTTCAACATCTACATATTTTTTAATTGGCAATAAAATAAATTAACTTTCCCCAAGTCACAGAGTCACAGAACATGCTGAGTGAGAAGGGATGCACAAGGATCACTGATTCCAAATCCTAGACCTGCATAGGACCATCCCCAAGAATCACACCCTGTGCCTGAGAGCATTGTCCAAATGCTTCTTGAGCTCTGTCAGGTTGGTGCCATGACCACTGCCCTGGGGTGCTGTTCCAGTGCCCAACCACCCTCTGAGGGAAGAACCTTTCTCAAACATATGGCATAAACATCCCCTGACACAACTTCAGGTCATTCCCTCAGGTCCTGTGACAGGTCACCACAAAGAGATCAGTGCCTACCCCTCCTCTTCCCCTCATGAGGAAGCTGTAACTGCAGAGAGGTCTCTCCTCAGGCTCCTTCAGGCTGAACAGACCATGTCAAGTCTGTTCATGACAATAACTGGTCAATCAATCTTCCTATCTTTATCTTCACCCATGTTATTTTCTTCCCCTCCCATGTTTGAGGAAGGTAAACAAATGAGTGTCTGGGTAGGTGTCTAGCAGCTAGCCAAGGTCAACCCACCATAGAGGGTTTGACAGATGTTCTTGCAAACATCTTTGTAGGAAGATAAAGCTTATGTCTTCCTAAGAGCATCAGTAATATGAACAGAAGTATTTCTTGCAGTTGCTATATAAAACACAGTGGAAATTTTTTTGTGATTTTTTACTACCTAGATTTACTCAATTTTAAGCACTTAATTGAGCCATCTGAGTCAGAAGTTGAGTCATCTTAGTCAATGAAAAGGAACAGGTGCCTTCAAAAGATGATTTAAATCTTTAATTGGACAACATTTTACTCTGTAGTAAAACTACTCTGTAGTTGGATTCTCACCATTGATTATAAATGAAACCACAGACAAGGGCATTCTTGAAGGGCCATAAGTTAAGCAGGATGAATCAGGGCATCTGTGGCTGAGGACTAACAGCCCTTGATCTTTCTTCTACAAAGGGAGAGCCTAGTAATAGCACTTTAGAATCTGCTTTTCATGTATTGGTCACAGTAGCCATGCAGGTTATTCTGCTCTTTCATACAGAACTGAAATATCCCTATCTCCTTAGTACTCGAGACTATTTTAACAGTTGATCCGTTTGGACTCAGGGTTTAAGGCAGTTGCACATTTTAATGTTTCAGTTCTTTATTAAAGATGTGCTGTGCTTCCCCAGTAATATTTCTTGCAGAAGAAAGCATTACCAAAATGAACTAAACATCCTTAAAAAGGGACAGAACTTTAGGAGATCTTTAAGTGTAGCTGTGCAGTTTTAAAATCCAAATTACACAGTTTGGACACCAAGCAAATATTGTGTGACACCTAAAATCATCCCTCACAAATTTAGCTTTTGGGTAAAATATTAATTTTTTTGTTTGCATGTCAGTTCTAGCAATCATCACACTACACTAATCCAAAAATGTTAGTTGATGGCAGACAGATGATTTTCTTTTTTCATTAGAGTGTTGTTAGTCAAACTAGAGGTTTAACTATTTATGAGTTAAATAACACCTTCTTTCAATAATTTTCTTTCTCTCCTACATTGCTTGCTGTTGAGATAATACTCTCCTCTTTCCTTCCAGCAGAGGTATACAATCAGATACTGTAAACAAAACTTTCCTTTCAGGTGATTTTAATGACTTGGTGATAAGGACCAGCTCTGATCAAGCTTAGTTATCATTCATATTAGAGCCACTTCATAAATACTGTGATTGATATGGTTGGTAAGATGAACCTGGGCAGCTGGGGAAGAAAAGCCTATAGTTTTCCAGTGAATTTTTATTACACCATTATATTTTGAGTTGGGTGTTTCTTATTTGCACTATGTTCATAATAATTTTTGGCTTTCTGTTAATTCTTGTTGAATTTTTCACACTATGTATTTACCTCTGTTTCTGTACTTCCACGCACACTCTCAATTTTTTCTTCCTATAACATGTTGCTGCGGAGTCCTGGATTTTGTTTAACAGCAATGCTTATTTTGAATTATCTTTTTGCTATTGCAGGTTGCCAGGCAGCTTTTTATGCTTAGATCTCCACCTATAATCAAATTCTGTGGCAAAGTCTCGTGTAAGGTTTTTTTGTTTGTTTTTAAATGATGAAAACTATGTAAAAATGGTTTAGGGAGACAAGTCCAGTCCTCTGTGGCAGCTTGGTTTCCAATGCATGGTGTCTGTGGCCTTGCCTCTGATTAATCTCTTTTTTTTCAGGTTTCTCTAACCAAAACATTGCAACAGGAGATTTGCAGGGGATATGCACAAGCTGGACTTTGTTCAAAGAGTGCAGAAGCCTCCCCCCCACACCTTTCCTCCAGGAAAAAAGAAATAAGGCTAGGTTATCTGCAGATAACTTTGTCAGTAGCTTTGACATAGCAAAACATTTACAGGCAGCAAGGGGAAACAAGAGGAAAAAAGATATTCATTACTGTATTCCAAATTAAGCCTTACCTGGAGCCATCTTTTTGCTTGTATATCAAGTGAAAAAAAACTATGAATTCATAGGAACCTGTAGTTAACGCTGAAGATAAATTTCTCAGTGTGATACATATATGCTAAGAAAGATACATACAGCCATACCACAAGTGCTCAGGTATTGTGGTAATTTACCTCAATTGTGAGTAAATTGTGGTTGTGAGATTTACTTATGTTTTGGCAACTGGAGAATAAATGGTGCTCATGAGAATTCTTATTTTAATATAACTAACGTGAGGGATGAGCTGGCAGGTATTATTCCATTTTGGTTTACAGTCTCACCAGCCTTTCACCTTGGACCATAGGTTCTTGATAATGCTTGCTGTTCTGCTATATGAGTTTAGCTTTAATTGATATAAAGGAGCAAATTGAAGTATGCTTATGAAGAAAGACATAATTATCTGTTAGGAACATAAAAATTAATATATTTGGTTTATAAAACTTCTGTTTTGAGCAGCATAATCTTTTTAATAACATTAAGGAATACAAAATCTGGAGGCTGGTTTCTTGTTGGCCTTCATGGAATTAAGCTTTTTACCCAATGCTTTAAGACATTTCTTTTGGCATTTTTACTGACTTGAGCTCCCCTGACTCTAATTCCATCACTGATTAGCTGATATCTTGCAAAAAGACTATGGCTGTATATTAAAGACAGGAGCTACAACTTGAAAAGAGACACTTAATTCAGATTTTGTCCCAGTAGTGTACTCTAATAAGGTAATTTGCAATATGTATGATATTAAAATAAGTCAAATCAGCGCCGTGAATCTGACAAACCAATGTGTTGTAGAGAGCTGCTTGTGCCTCCAAAATTAGGTGCTAATCAGTTTTTCAGCAAATTTGAAAATGACTGTGGAATTCTGAGGCCCTTGAACACACTCATGATAACAGAAGTGGAACTCTTCTTTGTGTTTTTCTTTGAATATTTAAGACATAAATATTTATCCAATGGTATAAGGTATAAATATAAACTTTAAAAAGTATCAGGGACATGGTAAGAGGCATTTGGATGAAGGGAGATTTGACCAGCCCTTGTTTTGCCAGTGTAGTCATGGTGATCACAGCTGGCTTACCACCCCACAATACCACAGGCCATCTTAGTAATGGCTTACAGGTGCTTACACAACCCTTTATGAGGTTATTTTGGAGTCTCCTCATTTGACTTGGAATTCTTATTCTGCTGAAATCCTGATAGTCCTGAATACCACTAGCTGATAAAAATTCGAAACCATTAAAAGCTGCAACCATGCCATGCTGAGACATTTCTGTACAAATTTCCTCTTGTTACATACGTACAAGAAGATATTCATAATAATACAGTGAGATCAGGCACATTTTATAAATGTTGCAGGTTGCTTGAAACATGTCATTCTTCCCCTGCCATGATTTTCCTCAGATAACTGTCTTGCACCAGGAAAAAAACACTGTATTTTCACTCTGTAGCCCACCTCTCAGGAATACTGATCAGTAATCACACATACTCTTCCTCTTGGCTGGAAGTGTTTTCCTTCACCATGTAGTTGTTTATGCTGCCTAGCCCTAAAAATTGCTTTTTTGACACTCTTAAAAGAAGCAGCAAAACTGAAACAAGCAAATTACAGGTGGAACACGTTATACCAGCACTAAAGTTTTATTGTAATATAATGAAATTCTATCATCAGGCAAGGAAAAACACAGAACTGATATGAAAAACAGTTTAAAACTCATGTATCATCACTGTCCTTCCTCAAGTGATTACAACATGAGAAGACATGCAAGAATAAATTTGCATTGTTTTTTGTGTTCTTGGAACAAGAATTGGTTATATGAATGGCTTCTCGAGGAACTAATAATTGACTTGGGGGTTTAAGAAGCAAAATTCCTCGTGCAGCTGCTGTCGCATTTTTAGATAAGGATTAAGAATATAAATTGCCTAATAAAGAGCAAAATCTTTTCTGTTCAACTTGTTTGGCTCCCTCCTGTCACAAGGGAAGCTAAAAATTCTTAGGCTCCATTAAGAAAAAATTCTTAACCATCATAAAACACATTCCTATGCCAGGAAAAGAGCATGCTGCTTTCAATTTTGAAGTCTAACCATGTTTTTCCCCTCCTGACAGATGAGACCCCAGGCCTACCAGTATCAGTAGGTTTCCTCTAACAGCAGTAAGAAGCAGATGTTTGAGGAGTTTAATATTCAGGCCTTCCCCAAGTGAGAGAGGTATCTTTTCAGCTTTTTACCGGCTAGGCTCATAGTTCAATGCCTTAGAAAGCCTCGAGCAACCCAGAGAGGTAGCAGGGGCAATCCAGCATTTCAGTAGCTCTAAAATCAGTAACTGTATCAGCTGCAAAGCTGATACCATTAGCAGAAGCAAAGAGGGAGAAATATAGCTCTCTGCTCGCTCAATTTCCCACAGTTAGAAGCTTTCAAAAGAAACAGACAACAAGAGACCTTTACAGAAAGGGTAGCAGAGCCAAAAGAGGGGAGGGTCTCCCTTGATCTTCTCTTTTATTCAGAGAAGGGGAAAGGGGAGGACTGGGGGCAGACCCGGGGTGAGCGGCCAATCAGACACTGCTAAAGAGTTTGAGTTACATTTGGTTTTGCCGGCGCTTGGAACAAAGGGGTTCAGAGCACATGGCAGAGACAAGTGTCTTGGGGAGGGGGAAGGGAAGCTTGGAACAAGCAGCAACACCCAAGGTAACATATTTCTAGTTTCTATGATGCAGCAATACAAGGCCCTCTGAATCAAAGAACACTGCTGGTTTGCTATGTTTAAAGGCATCAATAACTTTAATTTAATTTTTCCAGCCTTTGAACCAGGTTTTTTTTTGTTTGCTTGTTTTACCTCTAAAACATTCTGTAACACTGGGTTACACAGTATAAAGTGTATGAAAATATATGTCCTTTTGCTGTTGAATACATGTCCCAAACCTGGTAAAATGGCCAGTGTGCTTCCAACTTCTCATATTATGAGTCACAGTGATATATGATATCAGAGGCAATTCCTGAGCCAAACATGATTTTACAGACCCATGTAATATTGCTTCCCTGCTCATTTATTTCTAGAAAGAAGAATCTCAGTGTTGACTTTGTCCTCATATAAATGTTTTCACTATGGGTGTCCTATTTGGTCCCTTTTATAGGTTTCTCTTCTAGCTCTATTTGATAGCTGGAGCAGCTATCTGAAGTCTGTAGCCAGCTACTTGTGAAGTTAAAGAGAAGTTGCCAAAAAGAAAGTCCATTCAGATCTGAGATTTATTTTAGTTTTCTGCTTACTTAAAAAACCCCCAAAACATAAGAAGGAACTATTAGCACTGCTGCTTCATTTTAAAATATTAAAAGAGAAATTATTGGTTTTTGTGCTAGTTCAATACAAAATAATATTTGCTACAGGAGTGACAATGGGAAAACTTTATTTTCCTCTTGAGAGCTGCGTATGTGCTGCAAGATGTTTGCTGTGAATATTCAGGAGGAATTTTAAAAAGAAATTGGACTCAGTTTCAGTCAGCCTCCTGTTGCTTCTTTGGTAGTCATTTATTAGAGATATATTAGCAAATGTTTCTGTTTCTTATTCTGTTTTGTAGAACAACCTGTGCCTAAGAAGAAGTCATGAAGTTATGGAATTAAAATTCCAAATTCATAGTTATAAGAATTCACCACGGGGAATATCGTGGAATAATTTTTATCTTCTGAAGTGTGGGATGATTTATTGAGATTGGTTATTGTAATAATTTAATTACTTCAAGTCCTTTGCAGGAATAAAGGAAGAAACCTTTTAATATTGATATCTTGCATCTTTTGACTTTAAGGTGACATTGGACTTTTTTCTTGGTGATGGTGTTTTCCATTATTTGCTCTTGTAAATGTATGAAATCAGACTTCTTATTCAACAGAGATTGCTACCAGCTATGTTGTTGTCATGCTGTCTCTCCTAAAATGAAATTATGGCATTTCATTAGAAGTATTGAAAATGTAAGTGATGTACATAATTTTACACTTGGTTTGGCACATGTGCTACAACAAATGCAAAAAGGTAGTAAGTTCTGTCAGTTAAGGGTCACAGAAGAAATAAATGTGTTCAGAAAGCTTTAACATCCAAATGTGAAATACAGAGAGATAGAAGGGAGGTTGCGGAATGTTCTTTTGCAAAGGATGGTTTGCTAATACCACCACAGTCTTCCCACAGAGTGCTTTCTTGTTGCCTCCCATCTATTCATTTTAATAAAAATTCTGCAGTAAAACGTTGTGAAAGCCATCCAAAAAGTGGCCACTGAGTCTATACTGATCTCTCACATGGAATCAATTTTAGGGTCCCTCAAAACTGCTTCTCAGGTACAATTGATGTGTTCTTGAATCCCTGGGGGTTTTTTTCTAGCTGTCCAAGCAATGACAAGACAAGAGTAATACTTTTAAAAACAAACAAAAAAAAAAGTAACAAAAACTACTGAAATAGATAGACTAAATACCACTGATACCCCACTGTTGGAAAGTAGATACATTTGATCCCTTTGTGTAAGAGTCCTGCTCTGTTATTTCTTTCATATCTCTAAAATTCTTTTGTTCAAGTAAAGCCAATGAAGGAAAAAGATCACACTGGTGTACATAAATGAACAGACAGATGAAAAACTTCACAGAAAGCAAGAAATGTCCTAAAAAAGATGTCAAAATTGTCAAAATTTGTCCTGGCACGGAATAAATACTTTTTTTCTGGAAAGGGTATAGCATGAACCATGATATTTAATAAGATGCATCTTTTTACGTGTCCAACACTAACACATCCAGTGTCTCTCATGAAAAGGCAAATCAGCATTCAAGGGAAATACAGCATTTGCCTTCCAGTCAGCTGGATAACTTTGAGGATTAGATGGTCATGAGTCTAGAAGCTTGAAAACAAGCAATAGCCATAAGGCTATCTCAGAGCACAGTATAAAACCTACTGAGAATCTCAGTGAGAAAGGAGACCAAAGTGAAAGATTTCCTGATTTCCTTCAACTGTTGAAAACATCAAAAATGATAAGA
The DNA here is from genome assembly GCF_041296385.1 of Aphelocoma coerulescens. Taxonomy (NCBI): domain Eukaryota; kingdom Metazoa; phylum Chordata; class Aves; order Passeriformes; family Corvidae; genus Aphelocoma; species Aphelocoma coerulescens. Next base: position 94,811,276 of record NC_091015.1, read on the forward strand.
TTTTTTTTTTTTGGGGGGGCCTAGGGCTTTTATCATTTTTGGAGATATAACCAAATACAGCACAGATCATTGTTGGATTTGTTTATCCTCATTGGATGGGACATAAAAAGACATTTAGGAGACTAAAGTGTGTCCCTAGTTGAAGGGCAGTAGTCCTGTTGACGTTTTTAGGTCTAATACCTTGTTTTCAATTGTTGTAAAGGAAGGACATTAAAGAATCCAATGATGCCTCTAGGGACCTCAGGTATTGCAACATTGGTTTAGGAAAGGCAGGCCCCTCTTGACCAACCTGATCTCTTTTTATGGGCATGTGGATGAGGGAAAGGCTGTGGTTGTTTTCTACCTGGACTTTAGTAAAGGTTGGACTCCATTTCCCACAACATTCTTCTGGAGAAAGTGGCTGCTCGTAGCTTGGACAGGTGCAGTCTTCCTGGGGTTAAGATGTCTGGGCCTGGAGAGTATTGGTGAATGGTGCTGCATCCACCTGGTGTCTGGATACTAGTGGGGTTCCCCAGGGATTAGTGCTGGGCTCAGTCCTTTTTAATATCTTGACTGAGCACCTGAACAAGAGCACTGAGTGCGCTCTCTGTAAATTCACAGACAGCACCAAACCGTGTGGCAGTGTTGATCCACTGAAGGGTAGGAAGGCTCCACAGAGGGATCTGGACAGGCTGGATTAATGGGCCAAGACCAATTGTATGAGGTTCAACAAGGCAAAGTGAGGGGTTCTTCCCTTGGGTCACAGCAGTCCCATGCAGTGCTACAGCCTGGGGGCAGAGTGGCTGGAAAGTGACCCAGTGGAAAAGGACCTGGGGGTGCTGGTCGACAGCTGGCTGAACATGAGCCAGCTGTGCCCAGGTGGCCAAGAAGCTGAATGATATCCTGGTCTGTATTAGCAATAGTGTGGCCAGCAGGACCGAGTCAATTATTGTTCTCCTGTACTTGGCACTGGTGAGGCTACACCTCAAATCCTGTGTTCAGTTCTGGGCCCTCACTACAAGAAGGACATTGAGGTGCTGGAGCAAGACCAGAGAAGGGCAATGGAGCTGGGGAAGGGCCTGTGGCACAAATCTTATGAGCAGTGGTGAGGAAGCTGAGCTGGGATTGCTTAGCCTGAAGAAAAGGAGGCTCTACCTTATCACTCTCTACAACTGCCTGAAAGAAAGTTGTTAGAAGGTGGGGGTGGATCTCTCTTTCCAGGCAGTCAGTAACAGGACAAGGAAATGGCCTCAGGCTATGCCAGGGGAGGTTCAGGCTGCACATCACAAAGAATTTCTTCATTAAAGGGTTAGGCTTGGAATGGGCTGTCCGGGGAAGTGGTGGAGTCACATGTAAAAGATGTGTGTATATGGCCCTCGGGGACATGGTTTACTGGGGAACTTTGCAGTGTGGGTTTAGCGGTTGGACTCAATGATCTTAAGAGTCTTTTCCAAATAATATGATTCAAACTTTCTATGATTCTATGAAAATTTGTCACTTTAGGAAGAATAGAACTGTACCATGATGCTTTAGCAGCACTACACTATCTTGAGCTTCCTTGCAAGATCTGGGTTATAAATTTCCATCATCACTTTGGCAAAGATTTCTCATTTGGAGAGCAGTTTCATCTGTTTTCCTGTAACCTTTCCTCGATTTTTACCTCACATGCTTCATCTGTTAATGGGTTTATTCTTTACCTGCCCTTATACTACATCTGTAGATTTCAAGAAAGACGGAAACCATCTTAGCTGCATCAAAGGTCTATATACCAAGATTGATTGGAATGCTTTCTGTGCTTTGAAGATAGATAAAAATCCTAGTTCATACTTTGGCAGCACATACTTCAATCAAAGCAATTGACACACAATTCTTAAGGTAGAATGGCTGAAAAAGGGCTAGTAATTACCCTAAGATGATGAGCCTATTAACTGAGAGTCTTTAGTGTGCCTCTTCACAGGAAATGAGAACACAGGTACAGAATCATATTTTTAAAAAAAAAACCCTCAAGGTCAATTCATGACCCTTATTAGAGCTAAAATGCCTTTTTAAGAGAAAGACAAAGAGAAAAACGGTCAAATGAAAACTTCTACCTTACTTATTTCAATGTCAAATTAAGAAAAAAATCTTCATTTCTGTTTTAATATAAATTACATTCACATCTCTTTCTGCAGTATGGAGTTCATGAGCAAGCAAATGATAAGAAAAAGGAGAAACTTAATTTCTGCGATCTAGTGTATACGGTTGTTCAAGTCAGATGGAGTAGGTTTGCATTTGTAGATACACTACTAAAATGCTTTAAAATGAAGTCCAGCAGCAATACAATATTTCAAAATGGCTTTTACAGAAGGTTCAAACATCATGTGTACTTTGTCAGAACTGCCTTGTTTCGTAGTCCTTCTTATTATTGGGTTACTAGTTTAAAAATTGTCAAAGAAATGAAATCTGGAAGAGCTGTCAAATTTTTAAAAATGCCTTGAGCTGAATTCTTTGTTTATCTGAAATACCACAGCATAGAAAATAAGACCTGCCAAAGAACTGCCAGCTTTTAAAGAAAATTAAGGTGTCAGCAGAAAGAAATCTGTTATCAATAAAATTTCCATACTAAAAACACAGGATATGTTTTCAAAGTGTCACTTTAGATATTCATAAATAAAAGGTAGTTTTCCTTTCTGAAAATGTTTCTTGTTGTGGCTCATTTCATTGTTATAAACTCATGGATGTGCAGTCATTTCATTGCAGTTCTTGTCAGAAAGTTCAGCAGCTTGCTGTTACTCTGGGCTTTCTTGGCATCAGTGACAATTTCCACAGCCCCCTGCACGTTCAGTTGTCAGCAGCTAACTTGGCATTTTCAGCCCTCAAGAAAAGGTTTTTGTCTGTTCAGACAGAGGAGAATTGCAGTCATGCAAAAATATCAGCTTAGTTTACTCAGACTCTTCATTCAACAATAAGACTCAAAACTCGAGCAGAGGAAAAGTCTTCAAGTTTGGCAGTGACATAATTAAGAATGTTAGAACAATATAAATTTGTCTCCTTATACATACACAATAAGAAGCTGTCTTTAATTGCATGGTAGACTCAGCCTTCACCTCATTCTGAGGGTTCTTCCACTGGGCTCCAACTGCTGTTTACTTAGCCAGCCTTTCTCCTTGTTCTCCATGTCTAGGCATGGGTTTTCAATGTCAAATATTCTAATAAATATCGCTTTTGCATTCCATTTCAGGGACTTCTGCATTGCCCTCCAAGACAGCAGGGAAAATACAAATTGAAAGGGGTACATGATATGCCCACTGCCCGATTTGTGATCTGCAAAAAAAGAAAAGTCCTGGTCTTCAGCAGGCGAGTGATGGTGCTTTCTTAAGCCAAAATTCATCTTTGATTAGCTTGCCCAAGTGATAAAGACCTCCTCAACAAGTGTAAGTAAATTCATTTTTTTCAATGTGATTATAAACTGAAACATATAGGCATAAACAAAAACATTGTGGGTTGATTGGTTGGGTTCTTTTTCTCCTTGAAGTTGCATATTTTGAGTACTTGAATACTTTCCATTCAAGTTGTACATATCTAATAGTACTACTAGGACATAAAATTTATATAATAATGCTATATATCTCACAACACTATTCAAAAGGAGATGTCTATCACGAGACATCTTTGTGTTTATGGCTCTAATCTTGTCAAAAATATAATTGATGGCAATACAGACTTATGAGAAACATTAGAAAAGTTTAAGGGGCAATCTTACTAACATCATTATTGATCAGTTTTGGCTGCAATCTGTGTTCACTCCAACAGCTACCCAGAAGTCCCTTATCCTGAGTTTTGCTTTACTCCTCAACTCTAAACAATCAAATACATTCCATGGTTTTTTTGCTAGTGAATATTAATGTACTTGAGTGTGATTTGCATTTCCCTTTCAGATTTCCTAATTTCAGAGTTTTTTGTAGTATTACCCTGTGAACTGAACACTAAAATAATTTTCATATTTAAGACAGGTAATTTGTGATGGAACCGTGCTTTGAAAAGCCAGATTTGGATTGTTTTTTTGCATGTGTGATTTTCTGCTGACTCCAAAATCATTCTTACTGGTATCATTATGTTATTTATGAGGTGAACAATATTTGACCAGCAGCTTTAGAAATGGCCCAGTATTTAAAAACCTTCACATCTGCTGTACTAACCTATCACTTTATGCTAGAGAGCTAGCAACAGGCAACCTGAACAAGGAATACTCTTCTGTTCCTACACAGGAATCCAACCCTCTACTCTAGCACTTTGCATCCTGAGGCAAAATCTTCCAGGAAGATGGAGTTGAATAGGTGATTAAGTCTAGGCTCATGCTGGGGCTTGCATAAACACAGCATCATAAACATGAAACACCCTGTCAGAGAGTGGATTAAAAGCATGCCAGGACAGACCTAATGTAGTAGTGAAGTAAAGAAGTTTGATAAGTTTCCATAAGCACATAATATCTTATAATTAAGCATTTTTCCTTGAAATATTTGCTTCCATGTTCATGCATTGAAATGTATGAATCATTAAAATTAAAAAAGGGAGGATGCCTATGGAACTGTATGCCTCTGGCAGATGATATTCAATCTCATAATCCTTAAGCCTTGCATTACCTCTCCATCCACTTATGCACACACAAGCTAAAAAAAAAAAAAGGTAGAATAATCTGATTATCACCTTAGGTTTTTTTTTGTCAAATTGCTCTATCAACAAGTGTGCAGTATTCCCAAGTTTAGAACTTACATTCTGTATTCTAAAAATAATTTCTGGAAATGTTTTGACCTGCAGTACATAATTTTGATAAGAAAACCAGATATTTTAACAATTTCACTCACCATGTAAATTAAATGTGTTTCAGCTGCAGAGTGGACAGAAGATTTTTGCCATTTGGAGAGCTGGAAATTTTTTTTATTGAATAATGCATGTTATAAAGTCATAATGTTTTTAATATGCTTCTTCTAAAGGTTACATAAATTTCCTCTCATTTCTGTGTAAATGTTTTTGCTGTAGGTGCTACAGTCCAGGAAGTTTTGGAAGTTTACTCTGTGCAAGGTGCTCTTGAGAGAAGATAACTCATTTCAGGCTTATTTAAAATGTATTGAATAAAACGATTGCTTACCAACTGTAAATATTACAATTTTACTTCTACAGCAGAGTATTCCTGTTAGGCCTTTCTGCCTGTCAACACTATACATTCTGATGACCGCTTTCATTTTATCTTTATAAGCATAACCATCTCTATCAAGTACTGTGGCAAAAGCATTTAAAGAAAAGTGGTGGGGGGGAAAGTGTATCTTAAAAGTAGAATTTGCTGCCACTCAAAAAAAGCCCAAAAACAAACAAACAAACAAACTCCCACTAAACCTACCAATTCTCCTTCTTTAACTTGATATTAGACAGTTATTTATTGGTATAAAAACAATTGTGACTTTTACATCTTGAAATTTCTTCACACTGAGCCCTCCAAAAATATCCAGTATTTGAACTGCCATTTAATGTTCTCTACCCCCTTTCTTCTTTTTGCCAGTGGTTGTTACTAACTAAAGTAGGAAAGGACAAATGAAGGCATGATTGTGCACTCATTCAGATATGAAATTTTCTGAATCTTCATCAGTCTGTAAGTATTGAACGTGTGCCATTGGTTCTTTTTGGTGTCTTTGATGAAGTAGAATTGTTTGAGAATAAAACCCAAACATTTAATAAAAATGGTCACTTGTGAAAAAGTGACATACAAAGGAATAAAACCTTAATCTATAATCTTGTGGTAAATGTTTTATAGTTTATAGAGAAGTGGTAGTGCCACTTGTAATAACATTCACTTCGACTTTCTTTCTTTCTTTCGCGGTCCTTTGTTTCATTTTCCTCCACTGTTGCTCATTCTCATAGCTCATCCTGTCAAATGAATGACTGTTTAATGGAGGGGATAAATATTGTTTTCCATTTACTTTTTCTAGTCATGCCACTATGTTTTTTTCCTGTCCTGTCAATACAATTTTAATCCTGAAAAAAATCAGTTATATTCCAAATGAGAAAATTAATTACATGTGCAATAAATAAATTCTTTTGCTCATTTTCTTGGCTCTTTAGAGGCTGAATGGTTTTGTGAAGCCATAAAAGTCTGCACTTCATTTGTTTAAAATAAGTTAGTCATATCCCACTGTGGTGGGTTGCCCCTGGCTTGTTGGCAGGTGCCCACAAAGCCACTCTATTCCCACACTTCTGAGCTAGGCAGGGGAGAGAAAGTAACGTGGAAAATGACTTGTAAGTTGAGTTAAGGCAGTTTACTAAAGCAAAAGTGAAGGTTTGTGTGTGCACAAGCAAAGAGAGAAAGCCAATAATTTTATTTTCCACTTTCCATCAGCAAGCGATGTCCAGCCACTTCCCAGGAAGCAGGGCTTCAGCACGCGTAGCGGTTGCTCTGGAAGGCACACACTGTAAATAAAAAATGCCCCCCACTTCTTCCTCCTTTCTTTAGCTTTTATATCTGAGCAGATGTCACATGGTATGGAGTATCCCTCTGGCCAGTTTGGTTCAGTTGGCCTAGTGGTGTCCCCTCCCAAGATCTTGCCCACCCCCAGCCTACTGATGGAGGGGAAGAATGGTGGAGACGTCGCCAATGCTGTGCCAGCCCTGCTCAGCAGTACCCAAAACACCGGTGTGTCATCAACACCTTCAGAGCTGCCAATGCCAAGCACAGCACTGTGAGGGCTGCTGTGGGAAAACGAACTCCATCTCAGCCAAGCCCAATACGCCCTCTTACAAGAGTATGTGGAGTGAGCAGTGAAGAGGAAGCTAAAGAGCTCTTCAGCAAGTGTATTGAGCTAAACATTTCCTTAGCCTTTTGACTGAATTAAATTGAGGCCCTAACTCTGTCCCAGGCACACTATACTGCAGTGAAATGAACCTTCTGTGGCAGTTTCTTTAGCTTTCTTTTAGTTATAGCATTATAACCTGTGAAGACTTAAAGAATGCAGTTACATGTCTCAAAACACTGTTCCCATAAGATAAATCACCACAATAGTACTTGAGATAAGCACAGATGCCACAGCAGGAAGGAGCTAATTCTTGACCTAATGGATGTAGCGGTTTAAGTAGCTACTAGACAAAAATTCCCACTGTGGCAGGCAATGGGAAGTGGAAAGGAAGCAAGTGTTTATGCACATGCCATCTCAAATTATGGGAACAGCATCTACACCCTGTGGATACCCAGGACTTGAGCTGTATAAAAGTGGTGTCTTGAGAAGAAGGATTTGGGTACCCCCACCACAAAGAAGAGCAGGGTGAAGAAGGACCAGCAGGATGCTGCAGGAATCCCTGTGGTAGTGATACCTTTTGCTTAATCTCCTTCTCTCTTATTCTCTTTCCCATCCCCTCTCTCTTCCTGTTTCTTTCTATCTCTCTACCTCTCGTTTAAATAAAATCTGTACTATTGACTTTGTCATATGGTCTTGTTTGCACCTTATTTTGGGCAGAAGTGTCTCTTATATTTGGATCATAACACAACCTTGCTTGCAACTGTGTATAAATATGTCTATTTTTGCATATATGCATGTGTGTATAGATGTAGGTGTGCATATATATATATACATACACGTTGTGTATTTAGGACTTCAAACAGGCAGAGATAACAGAAGCAGAACTCTGTTCTTTGCTATATTTTATTTCACTCTATTTCTTATTCCAGTGTCTCCCATTTTCAAAGTATTACAGATTTTCTTTAGAAATGCATAGCACCAATAGAAAAGATATTAAGAGAGTGAGTTTGGGAACAATAGACTCATTCATCATGTATGAATATACAAAAATTTATTTGGAAAGCACACAGATACCAGTAGATAGAAAATAATGCATTATATTTGAATCCTTCTTTATTTAGTTAAAAACAGAGATATCTAAACTGCCACCAATACATCTGCAGAATTAACCACTTCTTGAGGTGAATGACTTCTTTCTGCATGAAAATGTTGTGATCATTTATACTCAGCTCTTATTTTTAAGGTTATCTATGTCATCATAAGCAGTAAGAATATTTTTGCTTCGATGAAAGCAGAGTCTCTAGGACACACTTAATACCATAATATTTATTTTGCTGGACCTTAGGGGCATAGACATTCACTCTGCCACTAGGTTTACAAGTGATAATTTGTATAAGGGTAATGTTACTGTGTATATGTGAAAAATATTTTAAGTCCCTTTCCCTAAAGAGATCTTTTTTAGTGAATATTTTCAAAGTAGGCAACAGTGATTCCATCTAAGAGTAGATATTGAACAATTTATATAATACCTATTTATTTTAAAGAAAATAGCAGTTTCAAAGCTTGGTATTATTGTTCAGAACAGAGTTAAGATTCTGGGTTTATATACAGACAGAGCTAGCACATTGTTAGCTTGTTATTTTAACTTGGTGTTAATTCTTACATTGATATTCATTAACAAGTATCTAGCATACAGTCACAGCTAAGAGGATTCAGATAATTTCATTAGTGTTTTTGAATTCTGGCATTTTTATGCATTACTTAATAGAGATGGTTTTGAGCTACGCTATTTATTTCTTTTTTTAATATATCATTAATGTTACAAGATATTTCTTTTCTCTAGTTAGTTCTTACCAAACCTAGTTATCTGGAAGGGTTGTGTTGTTCATGTCTATTTGTCGCATTAGATTCCCAGAATCTCATCAGAACCATGTCAAATTACATCAATCCAAACTCTGGACTTCTGATAATAGAGTGCTATAAGAATAGCATGGCTTGAAGGTTATTTTAAGACAAATAGCTTGTCATCATCACAGAAGTACTATAAGAGATACAATAATTTATTGAGTGTTCATGCAATATGATTTTTTGTTGTACCACAGTAACCTGAAATTTTCAGTAGCCTATGCTTTACAAAACATGTGCACAACACTGGACTAAATTTTAGAGAGGTATTTGTAATAAAATGATTCTCTTTCTGCAAGGAAATACAATAATGAGGTAGAGATATCTTTCTTTCTGACCCTAGAAAAGAGACAAATACTGAAACAGGAAATTAAAAAATGCTCCCTGAAGTTAAATATATTACAAGATATTGCTGCCCTCACTATAAGACTAAGAACGTGGCAAAATTGCATCCCCTGGCTGCACAATCTCTACCAGCAAACCTGGAATAGATGCAGATAAACCAGGCAGGGTGCCTTTCTGCTTCTGCATTATGTAGAACATGACAAAAGACAGTCTATCATAAAAATGTACATTATCATATGCTGCTGCTACTGTTATGCTCAGCTGCTTCTAGAGTTTGGACAAGCCGAGGCACACAGAGAATGAACCTTTCTCATTTCATCCCTGGACTAGTGAAGCAGAGAAACGAAGTCTGTCATAACTTAAGAATTGACCTGCTTCTAGAAGTGCGCTACAGATTTCTCTGATAATGCTCATATCTTTCAGGGAAGACTGCTAAATTCCTTTTTTTTTTTAGAATTTTGTGAATGATTGGAAAGATCTGGCAGGAGGTTTTATCCACGACCCTAAATCTTCTCTTGAGGAAGCAATAGCTTTGAAAGGACAAGTTTATTTTTTTTCTCCCATGCCAGCAAAGGCTAGCTACTGTTGTGCCAGGCTTAACTTGCATAAATCCCTTAAATTATTCAATATCCTTTTGGGACTGAGATTAGAAAATTTTTCAGGCTGCAATTACCAGCTCATGGAGGGATGGAAAAAAAACCAAACCAAGGTATATTCCTGAAAGTTCTTCTGCAGTGAAGGGCAGCAATCTCATCTCAGCATGTAGTTTCTATTTGCTAAAACTATTCATTCAGTGAGAATGACACCTCATCCAGTGTGTATGATCTTACCATTTCTTTCCCATATGTCTTGCCCTAGTGAGCCTCCTCACCAGTGGTACACAGTGTAGTATATTACCTTTTCCATATTGAAGTTTTATTCCTGTTCTTGAGTAAATTGCATTTAACTGCTGCTGCAAATTTGATTCTGGGAGGATGTTCAAAAGACACTTTATGGGATTTAGTAATAGCAGAAAACTGAACTTCCTATAGGTCAGTCCAAAATGCTGGCCACCTGTACACCAAATCTTTGTTACTTTCTTTGAGTAACTCTCATTGGAGATTTTCTATTCAAGTGCTGTCAGTTTTGTTGGGGCTCTTACAAATATTGGTGGGTTTAATCCTCAAAGTCAGAATAAAAAGTCTAGATATACCCAAAGTACCAAAGGCAAAAAAACCCTTGCATTTAAAAATTTTTTAAAGATCATGTAACTTTTATTCCAGTTGTGAATATAGTGGAACAGAAAAATAGATTCAAAACTAATAAATATCAACCACATTGGATTCCCAGAAAAGTGTTCTTTTGGACCCAGTGCACACCTCCCTTGTATCAAAGGAACTCTCTTTGACTTCTGTGGTGTTTGGCTTAGGCTCAGGGAGGCATGTGTATAAGGGTATTGGGAGTGAGAGATAACAATTTCCTAGCTTTCCTGCTTTGGGGCTCTGTCAGGTACAGCCTAGGTTTAACACATCTGTGTTTCCTATGTTCTGCTGCTGTAGAGTCACCACTGCTTCAAAATGTGACAGCAAGGTTCAACATGTTCTACCTTCTCAAAACATGTCTTTTCTGCTTGTGTTCAGGTAACTCATCTGAGCGGCTGCACCACAGTGAGACAGGACTTGAACTAAAAGGTGCAAAGTAGTGCCCGTAGTTCTCTTACAGCTGTAAGACCTTCTGACACAGTTCATCATCTTTATTGTTGCAATGATACCTTCTACATTAGAAATTTCTTTGTGCTAGTACAGTTCAAAAATTTTTCTGTCCAGTTGCATACACGTGGGAGTTGTGAGAAAGCATTAGGAGTTGGTATTTTAGACCAAACCACTACAGGCATCTAATACAATCTGATAACTTTTATCTGCATTGACAGTTCCTGTGGCCTTTTTAAACTATGGTGAGATCAAAATTCAGCTTGTGTCCCTGGACAGGCCTACACATCAAATACAAGAGACATATTTTCAAGGGTGCATGCCTCCTAGCTAGGACGCACCCCCGGGCTGTAACTTGAGTCATCTCTAAAACAAAGACAAGACTTGAAACAGGACAGGTTGGGGGTATGGATCAAGTTTTGTAAGGTGTTTCTGTCATGCTGTGTGTTATGGAATGTTGACATCAAATATATTACACTGATAGGGAAGGAAAAAATTAGTTTGTGAACCAAGCATGAGCATTTGGCTGATCCTGTGGAAACTCCAGCTCTTTAGTGCTCACAGTGAGCTTTTTGTCAATCGGTTATTTGTTTTTATTGCAAACTGAAGTCGCGAGAGACAGACTCCAGTGAAATCACTATCTCTGAGTTGGCTGTGAGATAACCAGAAATCCCTCAGCTAGGGAATAGCATTTTCTTTCTCCAGTATGAATTTCCATAGTTTGCTAAACAAATTATGAGCTACATGTTCCAACAGTTCCCAGGCTCTTGCACAGCTCCAATACCAGGAAATTCACGAACTAGGAACTAGTGTTCTTGACATTGCATGTCAGTGTCAAAATTCCTATTTATTTTACTGGGAACAGGAGGCCTTTTTCAGTTGACCTTTCTTGCTAGTAAGGAAAATTTTTCTTCTAAGGCAAAAAATGTACTATCCATATTTTTATGGTAACAACAGTGAATAAATTGAATGTTGCAGTCCTTCTATTTTGCTAAATTGTCATCTAAAGCAACAGAAGGAATATGAGTCCACTTTGTTCTGCCAATTTCTGAAGGTATCATGGAGGTTAAATAACAAGTACCTAATGTTTCTGCTTTGGATGATGTTATAAAGGAAATTGGATAAACACAGGAATATAAATCAAGGAAAGGTGCCTAGAAAATGATGCCATCAGTTAGAAAAATGTGCCATACTTATACCTGATCTGTCCTCTTACTTGCTGAAAGTAGAAAAGAGAAAAGCATTTAGTATCGTGAGTAATCCAGGCACTGATTAATTGCATCCCATAATGCTTTCTAATGTATCTTCTAGAATACCTTATAAATCATACACAGGCCTTTTCTCTTTAAATGCTACTTTATCAATTGTCAATTGCTCAACTTTCAAAATAAGGGAAGAAAATTAAGGCCTGAGGAGCTGGGATTTCCTTTCCTCCTGAGGGCCTGGATTCAGTTCAGTATTTAGGCACAGGTACAGCCTGAAGCAGATGCACAGTCCCATTAAAGATGTGTGCTTAAGCACCTTTGTGAATGACGATTATTTTTGGCCTTTCAAAACACTGTGACATTTGATGTATGTTAGAAAATCATCCTAGTTGAAAAAGGTCACACAAAGAAACAAGGAAAGCAGTTGTTTTCATGAATATAATTACAGGCTTGAGTTTCAAACCTGCAATACAATGAGTTTTACACAGCTTCACATTTCACTGCTAGTGTGAGTGTGTGTCTTCTACACATTTCTGTATGCAAATTGATTAGAAAGTTGTAGTTGCTCACCTTAATAAGCCCGAAATCATGGGAATGTTGTGAAACTCATAAACTGAAGAAATCATTTGTGATTGTTGAACCCTGTATTTCAAATGTGGAAAATAATTCAAGCTTGGATCTACTTCTAACTTCTTTCAGGAAATATCTTGCAAAGCCTTCTTTAGGTAAGAGCTACTACAACTTCCATTTCTTTCACCATAGATTCACACAGGGTTTTGAAATAGATTTGGAAATATATGGTGATGGTGGAGTATGTTTTAACTCTGGTAGCAAGCATGGTTCAGCAAAATATTGATAATTACGGAGTTTTGCAAAAGCTGTCAATCTTGTTGAATAGGGAGGAAATTACTGCTTTTATTGCGCATTCCTTTGGCCCACTTTTTAAAAGGATGTAGGAAATAAGGATGAGAGGTTATGTAAAATAGCAAGAGAGGAAGTCTTTATCTGAGTCAGGAAATCAAGTTCAGTGCACCAACTACCATTAACCTCCTCTCCCACCTGCCAATGAAAGCAGAGCACTACATCTTGGTTAGTATTTGGGTCTGCTTTAAACCAGCAAGCTGTCCTTCTGAAATACACTAGTAGAAATTTATTCTGAAAATATTCTATTGTTACATTTTATACATGAGTATTATAATATAAAATTATATTATGATTTTCTGTGGAGGTATCTTTTGGTGTTGTCCTTAGTTTCCTATCCAAAAAAAATTGTCAGTTATGAAATCAGAAGTCATAAATGGAAACGACCTATTTGATCACTCAGTCCATCTCATGTCAAGGGGAAAGGCTAATAAAAAGAACGCAATTTTTTTTATAAATAGTCAGGAAGAATGAGAAGAAAACTAACCAAAGCAAGTCCATATGTAGCATACAGTAGTTAACTCTTTCTTAACGATAATGAAGGGAATTTCAAGGATTTGTATGATGCCTATCTTAAAATTCTGGGCTTATTTTCTAGCTAATGTATGCATGATTTTCCAACTTCAGATAGAAATCATCTTTTCTTCAGATAAGATACACTTTTCTTACTAGGTTTATTTTGGGGGCTTTGAAGACCAATAGGAAGTGGATTTAAAAGTGCTTCCAGAGTATGACTTCAAATTGAATGGTCAGAGTACTTGTCACACTTACAGAGCAGAACCGCAAGGGTTGATTTTCTCCTGAGGGCATTCCTTGTGGGAGCAGCCCATCACACCGTGGTTGTAGAGTTGCTGGTACTTGTTTCAGTGTAACACAATCCCCATATATTTCCAAGTCTGTCAGTTGCCTCTCCTGATGCAAAGCCTCGGCAGTCTGGATAATTTTAGCCCCCACAGTGCAAAACCAGAATAATACTACTGGTTTCCTTAGGATAAACAGGTTCCTTAAGAATGAGCAGGAAGGGGAGGAGAAAAGTATTTAGCATAGTTAAAGTGTAGCCTTTTTAAGCACATCTGTCCAAAGAAAACTTCCCTGTGAAGTAACACTGCTTTTCTGCTAAGCTGTTGTTGAAAGGATTTACATTTAACGGGAACAATGAATAATCCTCCTCGTTCTTCACTCATTTTGTCAATGAGTTCATGTACTGTGCAGGACTTAAGGCTTATCACAAAATGCTAGAGGATCAGGGGATTGAAGGGATGAAGTGACTGTCAAGATCTGCTGAAATTGGAAAACACAGAGACATGTTGAACCACTAGACCTGCTCAGGTTATCACGACTGAAGGCTGGCACAGCACACAGCACTGTGTCCAGCCTCCTCACGGCAAGACTCACCACCTTGGTTAGCATGCTATGCTTAGGAGCAAGGCTGAAGTCTGAAAGTGAGGTTGGAGAGTGAGAGGCTAATTCCTCTCTGTGTTGTACTAGGATAGATCAAGACTAGTGCTTCATAAATCACTGGATAAACAACAAAAAACACACAAGATACAAAAATTGCTTATTTTCTGCTATATCACGCTTTTTTCCAATAACTCTTTACTGCTGAAATGTCTGCATATTTGAGAAGGTGAGGATTACAGGACACATGTGGTGGCTTTTCTCAAAGACCAGGGGAGTACCAGATAGATCCTGTGAACGAGGTTTCATCTTCTAAAAACTGTCAGATTAGTACCATATACCAGAAATAAATACACACGAAAATGTTCTGTGACAAAGAAAGCTGCTGTGCTTTTGTCTGCAGTGTATTGTTCCATATGCAATATTAGTCAAAAGGACAGATTTCATTATTTTCCTAACCACTGGTTCAAGGACTGCAAGTAGTGTGCTGTTCTCCCAGAGGTATGGAATAGGATTTTTAGTATCTTTTCAAAGCCCTTTTTCTTTTTCCCTCAGGGACATTAAGGGACGTTATGGTCAACTGTTTTTGATAACCACATCTGTCCACATTGATGCTAATCTGTGACACCCTGTGACATAAGTCACACACAACTGGATGCACAGAGGTCTGTTGGCATTCTGGTAGAGTAGAGAATCTGTCGTCTTGAAGGTCTTTGCCTCAAATCTCAGTTGATGGTTTCCAAGTAGTACTTTGCAGACAGATACCTTTGTCATAGCTGACATGCTGGACAGCATTTCTAACAGAGAGACAAAGGATTACAACTGCAGCAATAGGCTGAACTTCAGACCCTTTCTTTTTTTATCGGACATAATCTGTGAACACAAAATTCCACTTAAAAAAATCCAAATAAAGTGAAGCAGTCTTTGCATGCAAATCCTCCTATTGTGGAGATGGACTCACTGATCAGGGCAATAGAGAGCCCTGTGACAACAATAACCCACAGGGCTTCCTGGTGTTTACAGCATCAGCGCTCCTCTGCCCCATGTCACAAAGTCAGCCTCTCTCCTGCTGAGCATCAACACTGTGACTGGTTCATTGAACACAGCAGAAATACAGGAAGAAGTCAGGGAAACTAAAACTGAGGAGACAGGACAAGAGAAATGTCAATATGCTCGGCACTATTGCCTTATAAAAGAACTAGAAGAATAATTAGTGATAAAAGTTCAGCCACCCTGGAAGGAAAATAAAGTTGTTGTGAACTCCTGGTGAAAACCATCAAACCTTTGATATAAAAAATAATAAGCCTTATGATAAAAAGTGCTTTTCAAAAAGATATTTAGGTTTCTGTAAACAGAAAAGCCTGAAAATCCCTCTCATGACAAATGAAAATTGTATAGTGTAACTTGCACTTACTCATTAAATTCTTTCATGAATTTAAACCTCTTTGTGCATATTTTCTGTACAGATTTTTTTCCTCTAAATTATAAATGTATTCAATTATAATATTATAAGCTCTGGAAAATATGTTATACTTCACCTGAAGTATTCACAATATGCTCAGTTTGAAAAATTTGGGTTCCTGTGCTCACACATTTAATCACAAGATCCACACTTGAAAATGTCCTCAAGGGTAGCAAAAACATTGCTACGTTGAAAGAAATATTCCTCACAGAGTGTACAGAATTTGTTCAAAGAAACATCTGACAGAAAGCAAGACTACAAACTCAAGAGTGCTCTAATTTAGAAAATCAATAGGAAAAAAAATCAGGTAAAAGACACACCAAACTATAAAGTTATAACAGATTGAAATAAGGATAATGTCTCAGGGAAAAACTCACAAGAAGCCCATAAGAAATCTGAGCAAGTACACAACTATAGATGATACAGGAGTCTTAACCACAGGGTTCATCTCTGGATTAATATTTTTAAGAAATAAGTGTTATTAGAAAATTCAACCATCTCAAGGAGGAAGCACATGCTAAGAGTATTAGAAAAAAAATAAACTGAAAGTGTAAGTGCTGAGAAAAAGCATTGCACTTTTGACAGAAAATGAAAATTTTCTGCAGAAAATATTGTAGCATCACAGAATGGTATGGGTTGGAAAGGACCTTAAAGGTCCTAATTCCATCTCCCCTGCCACTGGCAGGGTTGCCTTCCACTCGAATATTGCATAAATCCATGCTCATTTGAAATGGGAAAGTATCTGAACTTAGTTATTTTATTTACGTGTATTCTAAAATACAGAATGAACCCTACAATACATGACAGGAGAGATGTTATATGGCATATAAATGTTAGGTTGCATAAAACAGAAAACAGATATTTTTTGTAATAGTAAGCAGCCTTAGTTTTCAGACAGTGTTTAATAGTTGTGGAGGCACCATCCTCTGTGCAGGATGAGGAGCAACAAAGTAATTCCTCTGTTAAAATTTTGCTTTAACCGGAGAAGCTGAGACAGAAGTCTTACAAATGACTTTGGAGAAGGCAAGCTGACACGGCCTCTTGCAGCCTGCAGCAGCAGCTTGCAGGCAGGGCTCAGTACCAGCTCCCAAGGCTGGATGCAGGAGAGTAAGTTACTGAAGCTGTCAGGATTGATGAATTGTTAAAACAAGGAGAAAATTCACAGATTTCTGTTACTGCATTTGTTAGACATTTCATACAAGCTATCCCTATGAATTTTCTGTATATTGAATTTCCTCTAATTGCTATGCATGGAGTGATCCTCTGAATGTGATAGTTTGTTTACACTCCTATTAAAGAGACTGAAATATCTTAAACAGGAGAACAAATATTGAATGAGTATCAGACATCAATTATCAGACAATGCAATTCTCTTCTTCAACACCAACTTTAATGGATGAAAAATTATTTGTGCTGTTACTCTTGAAAAATTCTGGATTTAGAAAGGCAAAATCACTGCATGCTGTCTGCAACACCTTTTAAAAGAATTTTTAAAACATATTGAAAACTCTCATTTCAAATATAATGTCTTTTGTTGTAGAGCTTATACAAATCAGTGCTGCTGACTGAGGGTAACAAAATAAGTGGAAGCGCTTACGTGACTATTCCGATCTGGTAAACTCAAGTTTCATTTCATTTTAATCACAGTTCATTCTTTAAAGCTACTCTATTTTTCCACATCAAAGAATAAGATGAATTAACTGCTTGGCATGTCTATCCCTGTTCTTTGTTGCAAGCTTTGCAATCACTTGGTCTGTACCTATAGTTATATCATTTAATTGATGTTATTAAAAGGGACAGTTTTGATCTCTGTGTTGTCCCATTTGACTCTGTTTACCCCAAAGAGGAGAGAAGTGAAAGGGATGAGACATGAATTCCAGTTTCTGCATGTGCACAGAAAAATCCTCAGATAGGATATGTCAGAAAAATCCAGTGGCAGGAAGAAGTAGGACATGCACAAGACTGGGGCATGCATTTGTTCACAATTGTCCTTTGCCACTAGGTCACAAAACATTTGGCAAATTCACTTGCTTGAAGGGACATAGTCACTTTATCTGGTGTAGATAAGTAATACAGATTGGATGATATAATCTTATGACATAAGGAAAGAAAAAGAGCCAAGATACTGAAGAAAAACTTCTCAGCAGATGAAAATGATGTGGCAGTTGCTCTCATGGGGAAATTTGCCTTAACAGTCTCAGCCAGTCTGTGAGTTTGCCCCTGTGATAGCTGAAGTTGCTGTTTTGCCAGCTTCTTAACTTCTCAGAGATGACTGAATCTCAATGCTGATGGAAACAAATCCAGTTTTTAGAATTCTATGATATCATTTCGGTTGAAAGATACTATATACATATGATTTTCTTAAATAAATGTACTGGAAATATGGGACAGCTTTGATTTACAACTACTTAGTTGTACAATCACTTCAACAATTTGGATGCTACAAAACTTAGTAGTCCCAGAGCAATGTAAATCCAGAGGGAGAGAAATTCATAGGCCTGTGATTTTTTTCTTTCTTTCTGTGTCAGGATATGTTTCACCAAAACCCACATTAAAAACAAAGTGACTTTTTCATTGGTCAGTCATTTGAGGAGATAAAAGCAATTAAATGGCACACTGATTTTCAAATTTCTTTCTTCCCGATTTCAAGTGTATCTTCTCTGGGAACTAACATTGAAATATTGTTATTTTACATTCACTTCTAGCTATGGCACAGTACTTCACAAAACCTGCTTGCACAGCACTGCACAAGGTGGAGCCCAGCAAATTAAGCTGACCTCATATTCCCTTTAAGCAAAGAAAATAGTGAGGGGTGAAATGCCATTTTCGGAATAGCTGTGCTTAGGTTAAGCTAGGGACAGGCAGTTCAGGTAGCTTCAAAGTTGTGTTCAAAATCTGTTGGAAAAGATCTTCAAAACAATGCTGAGCACTAAGACTTATGCTCTTCTCTCCTGCAGCAAGGGAAGTAACTAAATGGACTCTGCCTGGAATAACCATAAGGTCAGAAGAAAAACTATATCCAGTAGAATATTCACAGTCTCTGGCAGCACCCAACAAGACACGCTGTGGGAAGAGTATAAAATTAAGCAGACTACCTGCTGGTATTCTCCCAGCCTCCAGCAATTTGCAGCTCATATTTGAGCCAAAGGTGGTATCTTTATATTTAATAGTTCTCAGTGGATTTTTTTCATGAACTTGAGCGTTCACTTTGAACCCATATAAATATTACTAGCCACAGAATCCTGCAAGAAGCAGATTAGTTAGCTAGTCCATGCATTAAATCTTTAGGGAAAAAGTGGGCTTCTAATGTAAAGTTTTACTTCATGCAAATAAAATATCAAAACCTTACAAAAAAGGCTTGAGGTCTGTTTATAGGCAGAAAAGGCACATCCAAATGTGATCCCTTTCACTATGTTTTCTCAAATCAGCTTGTACCATAGGAAAAAACTGGTAAACTGCTTATACATCACAAAGCAGAAATAAAATATATTGTTCAGCATGAACTAGCTAACAAGGATACCTACTTTCAGCTAAGGAATCCCTTTTTTGTGACTCCAAGAATTTTTTTTTTGTTTGGGGCAATATTTAGAGTGTTGAATTTCAAAAGGACAGTAACTATTAAAAAGTTTTCAGATTCATTTTAATTATGTTGATGGCAATATCTATAGAATTTTTTCATGAAGTGTTTTTTGGCAGTTTTTTCTAAAAAAATCTAAAACCATTTTGTGTCTTTTGTTCTTTTTGTGATTGCACTGTGTTTGTGTGGCAGGGTTTTGGTAGTGGGGGGACACAGGGGTGGCTTCTGAGAGAAGCTGCCAGAAGCTTTCCCCATGTCCAATAGAGCCTGTGACACACGGCTCCAAAATGGTCCCACTACTGGCCCAGGCAAAGCCCATCAGTGATGGTGGTAGCACCTCTGGGGTGATGTATTTAAGAAGGGGGAAAAAACCCTGTGCAGCTGCATCCAGAGAGAGGAGTGAGAACATGTGAGAGGAACAACTCTGCAGCCACCAAGGTCAGCGAAGAAAGAGGGGAAGAAAGTGCCCCAGGCACCAGAGCAGATTCCTCTGTAGCCCAAAGTGGACCGTGGTGAGGCAGCTGTGCCTGTGCAGCCCGTGGAGGTTCATGGTGGAGCAGAGATCCACCTGCAGCATGGATGAACCCCCACTGGAGAGAATGGATGCCTGAAGAAGGCTGTGACTCCATGGGAAGCCTCCGCTGGAGCAGACTCATGGCATGATCTGTAGACCAGGGAGTAGCCCACACTGGAGCAGGTTGGCTGGCAGGACTTGTGACCCCACAGGGGACCCACAGCGGAGCAGCCTGTTCCTAAAGGACTGCATCCTGTGGAAGACACCCCACGCTGGAGCAGAGGAGGATGTGAGAAGTCCTCCCACTGAGGCGAAAGGAGCGTCAGAGACAACCTGTGATGAACCAACTGCAGCCCCCATCCCCCATTCCCTTGTGCTGTTGTGGGGGAGGAGGCAGAGCAAATAGTGAGTAAAGTTAAGTCAAGGAAGAAGGTAGGGGTGGGGGGAAGGTCTTTTTAAGACAGTTTTATTTCTCATTACCCTTCTCTGATTTGATTAGTAATAAATTAAACTAATCTCCCAAGTCAAGTCTGTTTGCTCATGATGGTGCCTGATGAGTGACCTCTCCCTGCCCTTGCCTTAACCCATGAGCCTTTTGTTATATTTTCTCTCCCCTGCCAAACTGAGGAATGGTGTGATAGAGCAGCTTTGGTGGACACCTGGCATTCACCAAGGGGCAACCCACCACAGTCATA
Organism: Aphelocoma coerulescens; assembly: GCF_041296385.1. Lineage (NCBI taxonomy): Eukaryota > Metazoa > Chordata > Aves > Passeriformes > Corvidae > Aphelocoma > Aphelocoma coerulescens. The sequence continues at coordinate 94,831,729 of NC_091015.1, forward strand.
AACAAAATTTAACTTTCCTTCGCTAACAGTGAACTATGATCTCCAGGTTATAAAAAACAGCTTCCAACTCATTTGGTTATTTGGTGCACCCTCGATCTCAGTTCAGTTGTAGTGCAGTCATAATTTACAGACTTGTGATGGAGATGTGTCTCTCCATGTTCAGCCACAAAGGTTGCTATGTCACCATGTTTTGATACAGCTGTATTCTTGACAACCTTCTTTGGGGCATTCACTGCCACTGTAGATAGACAGCTCAGATGATTAAAGGAAAGCTACTGTGTGTGAGCTAATAATAGAAACATTAAGGGTGGAAAAGACTTGCACGATCATCGAGTCCAACCTTTGACTGAACATCATCATGTCAACTATACCATAGAACTAAGTGCTACATCCAGTCATTCTCAAACACTTCCGGGCATCGTGATTCTGCCATTTCCCTGGACCGCTTGTTCCAATGATTAACCACCCTTTCAGTGAAGAAATCTTTCCTCATGTCCAACCTGAACCTCTCCTAGCACAGCTTAAGGCCTTTTCTTCTCATCCTGTTGCTCAATGTATTTCTTGTACTGAGGGGCCCAAAACTGAACATAGGATTGGACATGCAGCCTCACCAGTGCTAAGTACATGGGGACAATCACTGTCCTGGTACTGCTGGTCACACTATTCCTGATGCAAGCCGGGATGCCACTGGCCTTCTTTGCCACCTGGACACATGCTGGCTCATATTCAGCTGCTGTTGACCAGAACCCCCAGGTCCTTCTCCTGCACCACTTTCTGACCACCCTTTTCCCAGCCTGTAGTGCTGCATGGGGTTATTGTGACTGAAGTGGAGGACCTGGAACTTGCCCTTGTTGAACTTCATTCAATTGGCCTCATCCCCATTGATCCAGTCTGTCCAGATCTCTCTCTCTGCAGAGCCTTCCTACCCCCCAGCAGTTCAACACTTCCACCCAACTTAGAGTCATCCAAGGACTTACTGAGGGTGTACTCAATCCCCTCACCTTGATCATGGATAAAGATATTAAACAAGACTGACCCCAGTACCCAGCCTTGAGGAGCCCCACTAGTAAGCAGATGCCAGCTGGATGTGTTACCATTCATCACCACTCTCCAGGCCCAGCCATCCAGCCAGTTTTTAATCTAGCAAAGAGCACACCTGTCCAACCTGCGGACTTACAGGTTCTCCACAAGAATGCTGTGGGAGACAGCATCAAAGGCTATGCTGAAATTCAGGAAGACTACATCCACAGCCTTTCCCTCATTCATTAGGCAGGCCACTTGGTCATAAAAGAAGACAAGGTTGGTCAAGTGGGACCTGCCTTTCCTAACTCCATGCTGGCTGGGCCCAATCCCCTGGTTGTCCTGTAAATCAAATCTTTCATATGCCCTTAGTGAAGAAAAATATATTTTTATACTTGAAGTTAGATAGAAGAAAATTAAAAAGAAGCAAAGAAAGTGTCCATCTTCATAGTCAGAAATTCAAGTTTGAAATCATTAGTTGTGTTTTCTCTCCCATGAGAAGGAAAACGTAGTTATCATCAATAAACACAATGGTAAATCCAAGTAATTAAACAGTACTCTTCATCTGAAGACCCTGAGCAGTTAATAATCACTAATTAATTAAGCCTTGCAGCATTTCTGGAAGGGATATGCGACTTCAGTAATACATTTCTCAGGGGATCCAAACTGTGACTTTTTGTGTGACCCACAGGTTAACTGGAAAATTCTGGATCAAATATATCTCAAGACCTAAGGTGTTACTGTATTTTTAAACTCAGCTCCAGTGAAATAGTCCCACTATGACGTCTGCTCCATGGAGGCAGAGGAAACAGACCACAAACCAGGACGTGTGGTTATAGAAACTGCAAAATAATGGAGAAGGGCAGCGTTGGGAATTTAGAATGGATTACACTTTACTCCACATGCTCAAGATTTCATTTGAGGTTTGGTTATCAGGTGTGTTCTTCCAGAGGATTTCTTATCAAGCAAAGCAGGCTTGTAAGAAACTGTGCAATGATTATACATGTCCCACTTTCATTAATGCCTTCCGTAGATAGAAGGCATAACACAGCTACTTTATACCTAAGGGCCAGAAGTTCTACAGATAGCATGTTTGCTGTATCAAAGGCCCAGGCTGCTGTCACTCATGGGATCAGTAATGTAGAACAACTTTGTTAAAGTCATTAAGTGGGTTCAGTTCAGCCCATATGGAGTGTAGTCCAAATGTAAAGCTGACAATATGAAATAATAATGGCTTCTGTGTGAGAGAAAGGGGCAGAAAAATTACAAATTTTTGTGGCCTTAATACCATTGAAGGCACATTGTGATGACCATTCAGCAGCTGGACTTTTTCCTTTCAGATACATCCAAAGCACAAACATGCCTTTAGGGTTCCTCCTATCTTTCATTAAACCTAAATTTGGCTGCTGATTTCTATATTTTCTTATAATTTACAGTATTTAAAGAACTGTACAGAGGCATTACTTAAAATATTATCTATTGTTAGAATTTTAATTAGATCATCAGTTTGTAGTATTGATATATAAAAATTTGAATCCCTTTTTCAGTACAGATAACAAAATGGAATAATAAACTAAAACGGGAAACTGAAGAAGCGAACTGGATTCTTCTCAATCTAGAAATATGGCACTTAAATGGGATTTTCTTGAAGTTAGGAGAAGGAAACAATATGCCTCTCATTTAACATGGTGTTCTCACCAAAACTGATTAACCTAAAGAAAGTTTTCATATTCTGAGGAAGTGGTTTAAAGTTCCATGGTAACTAAAAGTGAAAACCAACAAAAACCCCAAACAGACAAACAAAAACCCCAAACAAACAGACAAAACAGTATTGACTGTTTATTACTTTATTATTTAACAGCTCACCTGTTTGTAAGTAGGTGAGATAGACAACCAGCTGTGTTTGTTCTGTTTAATATATCACCTTTTTGCATGAATCCACCTATTCTGTCTGTCTTTTGGATTCATCCTGATGTTTATAAGCAGCATTCTCTATCCCTTCCATTGACCTTTGTTGTAGATGGATGCTGATGGTATCATTCACACCTTTATCTCCTCCTTTGAATGCAAATAGATATTATCAGGTATGTTCAGCAGGTGTTGCTTTTTGCTTATGGAAAGCTTTCGTATTTTATATCCTGCTTGGCAATTGTTTAAGAAGCGACACCAGGAGCTGCAGATCACATCTTTTTTGCTGCACAATCTGACATCCTGAGACCACCAGAAGAGGCCCACATAGGCAGAGTTAACAAGTATTGTATAAGGTTGCACAGGATAAATGGTGATGTGTTAGGTAGGAGGTAACCATGTAATAGATACGTGGGTTTATGTACATTTCAATTTATAAATTCTCTTCCTTTAACTCCCTGGTGTGCTTGATTTATGGAAAACTTCCACCTGTACCTGTGCAGAACAAACAATGTCTCTTTCATAAACATGACTCTTTGTCCATGTTTAGAGGGTTCCCAAAATTTGGCAACAATCCTGTGATAAATTTAAGATTTGGTGTTTTCCTTTATTTCATGTGCTAGCTACATGCATGGCTACATCACTGTGCTTTGTAGAAACATTTCCCTGAAATTAACCCAAGCTAGCATACTTTCATATTAAGTCATTGTTACAGAATTATTGCATGCAGTCCAGTCAAGCTATTTCATAATTCAAATGTAATGTTATTATTCTCAAATCTGTTACTTCCTCTGCATATCCAAAACCACAGCAGCTTCTTGACAAGTGTTCAGTATGCTCCTGTCCTCCTCTCTCACTCTTAAACTAAGACCAGAAAAAGAAAACCACAGACATATACTTTGAAAAGGTCAAGTTCTGCTCTCAGCAGCAGCAGCATACCTGAATATAGATTTAGACCCTAATGGTTGCTGTCTGTCAGACTATCTGATGACTAAAAATGGCAATAATTTCTTCCTCTCAGTAGTTTCCAAGTTATAAAAAATAATATTAGGACAAGAAAAGTGCTGCTAATAAGAGAAGTTTTTATTATAAGGACATAAATATGATCTAAAATACTAAAAGTGGTAGAAAAATAGTCCCACTGAGTATACCAATAGAGATGATGGCTTGTGGCTGGCATAGCTTACCTTCTTTGTGTATAACCTGTAGCACTTTTGCATAAATAGAAATAAACACACATCATTTTACCTACAATTTAGTCTGCAGCAGAGCACTTAAAGGCTACCACATCATGAAATTGCTGTGGCTCAGCTGAATCACCGTCATCACAAACATGTAAAGAAGATATTTGATCACTTGCTTTATGTAAATCTATTAACTGACTTGGTTGCATAAATGATTTTTTTTTTCATTATTGTTGGTATTTTGCAATTTTGAATGTAATTTATTTATTTACCTCTCCTTAGATGGTTCTCATTTTGCAGTATTGAGACAGATTTAGGCTTTGTTTATGCCTGTGTTCTGTAGAAGTTTTTGTTCTAAAACAGTACATTTCCATAGGTCTCAGAGCATCACCTAGACAAGAGACAACTACACTGTCTGCTGAAACAAAATCATAAATAGTCTCTGCTAAAACAAAATTATACATTTTCACAGTTCTCTTCCAACTAAGGTCAAAATAAGCAAAAAACCTAAACTTTGAGATCCGTTTTCATATTTCACTTGGTCTGGCATATATGCATGCAAACCTTACAAAGTGTCAGCTAAGGAAGAAATGTGAATACTTTAAAAAAATCAATGCCTATTTTCTTTAATGTCAACTAAAATAATATGTGAAATCCATCTTCTGGAAGTTACAAGTGAAAAGGGAACTTTCAATTCAGTGAAAGAATTAGTCATGTAATCTGAAACTCGTGGCTGTAAGATGAAACCAAAGGAAAGGAGGGATGCACAGAACCTATTCTTGATGGATCTATATTAATGAAGCTCCTTTGCAGGAGACCTAGACCAAAGGAGATCAATGAGAAATTTAGTGAGTTGATGACATATAGAGTTTGCTATATGAGCTCTTTCCATGCAAGATATTGCTCTACTGCTTTGTATTCTCCTGTAACCTTCAAAAGAAATAATTTTAAAATATAGTTATGTTAATATAGTATTATTGTGATTTTGTCATTATTTATATTATGTACTACCAGCAAGCTCCAGCTCTGTTACAGTATCACTGGTTTCAGGCACTTCAGGTTCATAAACTTGAACTGAATGTTTTCATTCATAGGAGTTGAACAGAAAAGGATTGCATGTGTTTTGATAAAGGTGTTTAAGACATGAACAGAGCATAAAATAACGTGTTCTGCAAATCTAACTCAAATGTCATTACACTTGATAGTTTGGGGATATTTTTACTTTCAGCAGAAACCAGAGGAAAAGGGCAGTAAATGGTCAGTGGCTTCATTTGAGCACAAGGGACCTTGAAGGAGTGAACTGAAATGAGACTGTTGACAAAACAAAGACTGTACAGTGTAAAAACTGAGTTCCTGGCAATAGAAAACGTATGTTTCTCTGCTCATCCAGCCCTTGTTATTGCTGTGCTCTCTCCTCTCACTTCTAACGTTCTGACTGACAGGTTATAGAAATTTTTTCTGGGCATGTGATCACACTACTTTTGAGGTAGGCTGGAAAAGCAGAATGCACCGTTTGAAAGGGGTTCTTCAATTTTGTTCCTCATTCACACAGGTCAGGACCACTGGTAATATCAGAGCTGTGGATATGGATTCCTGACTATTTATATGATTAATGGTTTGTATTTCCCTCTTGTTGATGCATCTACATTGCAGACAGGATGCAGGAATTGTTCTATCTGTAGGTAGCAGGAGCAAGCATCAACCCAACACAGCTAGCTGGGTGCTCCTGTGCCACTGTGCATCTACCCAGAATGTGCACACAAGAGCATGGAACTTGCTCTGCAACGGGTCCTAAGATGCATTAAAAGGGCTTTCAGAGGGCTTTCTTTTTCAAAAAGTGAAAAAGAAGTCTCCTACTCATGAAGTTTTTGTTTCCCAGTCTCAATGGGATGTTGGTGAAGAAAGCTCGAAAGCTCAGAGAAAGTGGATGAATCCTGCTGCTTGAGGTTGTGTGTGCTTTGGGTATTACAAGGGAACATAGGGAGATGCAGTCTCTAGAGCTTATGTTTGTATCCTGACACAATTTTAGGTTTTGACAGAAAATTCACAGTGCTGTTCAGATTCTTCTGTGTATTCACCAATGAGAATATTCCTTTGTTTGTGTTTTCACTAAAGCTAGGAGAGCTTCTGTGGGGTTGCCTGCAGATCCTGACCAATCACAGGGCTTCCTGTGTTTCGGACTTTGGACTGTCTACCTGGTGGCTCCACTATATATTAGTGCTGGAAATTTAAGATAAATGTAGCCTCAATATTTAAATCGTGTGACATTGTACATATAGTATCTGCAAGTCAGGGACGAGTTGAAGCACAAACAGTATTGTGAAACTGGGGAATTATTCAAACAAACAAACAAACAAACAAACAAAAGAGTGATATTCCTAAAATTGCCAGGAACACATTTTCTCACTACTAAGTAACTCAGTTTAGGAAAAACAGCAGGTTTTTATCAAACTTTGTTGGGCTTGAGAACAACAGATAAAGACCATATTTGAAAATTTAAAATTAAGCAAGTATACTGTGATGATGGTAGAAGCAATTGAAGAAAGGTTAATGGTGGCTTATTAATATAATTTTTGCTACTAGTTTCAGAAAACCAGCTAAAGCCACTCAGACAGCTTTGGTCTCCACCTAGGCTTCCCAAAAGTTCTCTGAGCTCTAACTGAGACAACAAAAAATTGTGTTAGTTTCCAATGTGTCACTTATCTGAAGTCACGGAAACATTATTTATTCAGCAAAATGTACTTTGCTTTTGAAAATCAGTTCACTGAACCAGATGACCTGCTGCTGGTACAAATAGATGGAAAAAATTCCATGTACACAGTATCTCATGATTGAAAAATACATATAAGCCCACTTATTTCTATTGCTTAAACAGATCCAAATATCTCCTATTCACAATAACATTTGAAATATGGAACATAAAATATAAAGCTTCAGATTTTGCCAGTTTTCATAATTTGATGTGAACTTCTATATTGCTTTCCTCACTGAAAATAGAAAACGCTGAAATGATGTGCAATCCAGCATCACGTATTTGTCAACAGTCCATGAAATCTTTCACTGACCTAAACGAAGGCAAATTATTTGTCATGGGGATTCCTTAGGCACAGTACTATTAGCCTGAAATTGAATAGAGCCTGAAAAGCAATTGTATAGAAACAAAAAGAAGGAAAGAATTTATAATCATAATTATGAAGCCATACCTCAGAAGATGATCAGTCCTCAAAGCGAGATGGAAACTGGAAAGAAGAAATATATGAAAGCTATAGTTGTTGATTACTTTCTTATTTATTTTTGATTGTGTATTAAATCTTACACAGAACTATCCCTTAAAGTGTATCTGACAGTGAGAGGGAAAACTTTTTTTAGTTTCTTTTGTAAACTATATTTGTGATAAAGGCTTGACACAGCTGATATGAAGGAACATTGATAGGACCTTGGTACCTAGAAATAAATTCAATCCTGTTGTATGGAGTAGCATATTTCATGTGGGAGAAAGAGCAATCTATTTTTAGTTCTGCTGTACTCCTAAGAAATGCACCTTTCCTCCCACGGCAAGAACTTATTGTACTTTCACACCTCAGTGGCCTGTTAGTAAAACATTTTAAGCACAAAATCCAGTAAGATGCAGTCAATTGTACTACAGACTTGAAAGTCGCTCACTGAAAATTGCAAATGCTCTATGTGAGTTAGTTAAGTCCAGTTCCTCCCTGATTAGTACAAATACTTCAATTCTTCCTTCTCATTCATTGGTCAGACCTCTCAAGTGAAGTATAAATGCCTTTTTAGTTTATTTCTTTGTTTATGTTTTGTCTTATGATATTAAAAAAAATCATTCATTCCCGTTCTGCTTATTTAGCGAGTTGAGTTGCCAATGGCAAACGGTAGATAATATGCAGCTCAGTAAAGCTTTCAAAAATCATGTTATAACTGATGAAGTTTTTCCACTGTTAAGATTAATATTCAGCTACAGAGTAAATTAGGCAGTTAGTCTTAGTACTGAAAAAACCCCAATAACTTCCAGCACTTTTCATCACGTAACCTCCTTCTGAATTACTTAAAATGAGCATAGTAAATATTTGAAATGAAAACTTGTCATGATAACATTAAGCTGGCTTGTTGTTTATTTTGTAATGAATTTATTGAAAGTAGTTTTTCCATTGTGAAGTTTACAATGATACAGTTCAGTCAAAGTTTAATATTTCCTTAGCTGTTTGTTTGAGGAAGACAAGTGACTCCATGCTTTGGAAGATGTCCTTTTGGAGCTGGCACGAGCATGAACTAGTGGATCATGGTGTTCACAGCTATCGATATAACAGCCCTTTCAAAGACCCCAGTAGATGTCTGGGAACAGTAGGAATTCAGAGGTGCTCTGAGGTATGTTGGAAGTGACAGTGAGCAGGGTTCTCAAAGAGCAACCTTCTAAACCTCACAGGCAGGTAGATGTGTCTTGAATGGGACAAACAACAAAGAAATATACATACCCTTAAAATGTATAGAAAGCAGGTTCCAAGGCCAATGACAGTTAGCAGAGTTACCACAGGCCAGTTACTCCAGGAAATACTGAGTTGAATAGCCCATTGAGTGAGTTATCAGCTGCACCATGCCAATTAACCTCACGGGCAAGGAATGGTTTTGGACGTGACGTACTTACTACCGTAAACAGAGAAAAAGAGTTCCCATCCTCAGAGATTTTCCTTATGAAAACACTGGTTCAAGGCATATTACAGCAAAACCCACTTCATCTTGCAGTTGAACTTGGTTGAAAGCCTTGGGGTGACTGGTTAGTCTCAACTTATGCAGTACCTTTATGCACTCAATTGTCCTTTTGCTAATGAGCAAGATTTTACAGCACTACCTTATAAAACAATGTTGAATGTTAAATGAGAATGTTAATTTATATGTTAGAATGAAGGTTGCAAATTAATAAGAAAGTAAATAGAAAAGTAAAATAATAGGTAGTTTTTGCAAAATTATGCTTTCCAGAGTAGAATATCTAGGTCTTATGTAGCCCTAGTGCTTTCTGGGACTAATGGGGCACAATTTGGAACCAGATTCTGTTCTCTGGAGTAACCTAGTTCATTCCTTTCATAAAGTGGGGCATGTCCCCCTCAGGTGGTTAAAGGTAATGCTACACCTACTATGTGTTTGAAGGTGATATGTGCTGTAAATATTAGGGCCTTGTACTCCAGGCTGTTGGTAAGAATGAGTTAGGAAAATAAGGCAAAAGAGACTTCCAAGTTCAATGAATCCATCATTCTCCTATATCTAGCAACCATGATGATAATTTGCCTAATTTGTTGTTGACAAACATTAAGTGAATTGATTTTTTGTTTAATTTTTTAAAAATTCTTCCTGTACTTTTCATTTTGGCAATTTCATGTGAAAATAAGCACCAGAGTTTACAGTTAATGAATGGAAATTTTCTTGAATCAGTTTTTAATAAAAAACTTTTTCATGTCATCACGTGTTTCTTTGCATTTACATTATGAGACAAGTAACAGAATTTCTAATTTCTGATGATTTTCTTACATAATCTACTTTTATCATGTCTCTGTTATCATGTCACTGTTTCTTCAGTGGTCAGTCCTAATTACTCAGTTTCTTCTTATATGCAAACACTTCCAGTCCACTTTTCATACTTTTTAATAACCTAAGAACTAACCAAGTTCTGCCCTTTTGGGAAAAGTGATCAGTACTGTGCACTCCAAATCAGGTAATATCATTAATTACAGATTAATTACATTAATCATATGGCAACATGAATTGCCCTATTATTCTTCATGTAACATAACTTCTTCTTAGCTACAGCTGCATCAAGGAATCTACAGCAATTTTCAGGTCTGGTGTAGGAGTTGCTTCCACAAATTTAGAGCCTTCTGAGATGCTGGAAAAATGTGGAATTTCCTTTTCAACATGAAATCAAATATTTATTATGTTGATGAGTAAACTACTTGAATTAAGCGTGTCCAAAGTTTCTTTCAACTTCTGTGACCTTTCTGGACTTAAATGCCTTAGTAGTATCTGCGGACTTCAGTAAGTAGAGCCAGTCCTGTTCTACAGTTCTTTTAAAGCTATTGATCAACATTAAACAATAAAAGTTTGAGTGCAGTAAAGTCTTTGTTGTGTTCAGTTGGTTGCTTTTGTTTGGGTTTAGCCGTCATTTCATTGTGCTCTTTGGCCTTTTCTTCATGAATATGTTGGCATTCCTTTTGAGATTATTTTATTTCATAGAATCACAGAATATCTCAAGCTGGAGGGGACCCATAAAGATCATCAACTCCCTGCTCCTTGCTGAATTGTCCTAAAACTAAAAGTATGACTGTGAGCATCACCCAGACACTTCTTGAATTCCGACAGAGCTGGTGCCGTTACCACTTCCCTGGCAAGCCTGTTCCAGTGCCTGACCACCCTCTCAGAGAAAAAGAACCTTTTCCCAATGTCACATATTAACTGCCCCTGAGCTTCATTTTGGTTTTTTGGGTCCTATCACTGGTCACCAGAGAGAGGAGATCAGCACCTGCCCTGCCACTGCCCCCTTTGAGGAAGCTGTGGACTGCAATGAGGCCACCCTCAGCCTCCTCTTCAAGTTGAACAAATCAAGTGACCTCAGCAGTTCTATGGAAGTCTAGCCCTTGAGGCCTTTCATCATCTTGGTTGTCCTACTGTGAACACATCACAGTAACTTGATCTCCTTTTTATACTGAGGCACCCAAAACTACACACAACACTTGAGGTGAGGCTGGGCCAGTGCATGCAGAGTGGGACGATCACGTCCCTCAACCAGGTAGCAATGCAGTGCTTGATGCTCCACAGGATATAGCTGATCCTTTTGGTCTGTTTATTTTATAGAATCTTATTCAGGAACAGGTCAAATTCTCTGAAGTAGTTTTACTAAATTATGTGAACTATTTTTTCTTCATCTATCATTTTATAGATATATTCAAAGAACTTAAATAAAAAACTAACAAATTAGATTTTCCTTTGCAGAAACCATGCTGTTTTTATTCTACTTCATGATATCCTAGACACTTTAGTTTTTACCCTTGGTAACCATCATTTCAACTAACCTGCTAGGTACAGACATAGGCCTTAAATCTCTAAATACTCTTTTAAGCGTAAAATTCTTACTATGAATTACATCAGGCGGCTAATCTGAGAATTCTACTAAAAACAAAAAAGCTCTACCAATATAAAAACATTTAGTTATTCCTAATGAGTAGTATCAATGTTATGGCTCCAATTCACAGTAGAAGAGACTAATTAAACTGGAGAGGGCTCTGTGCTAGTAACTTAACTAACTCAGGTCCTGTTCTCTCTGGCATTATTTGAAATAGACATACCATGAGATTTCCACCAATTGAAATGCTTTTATGTTTTTGTTTGAAGAAGAAAAGAAGGACAATACAAATATATTCTTGAAAACTGTCAATATCTTTTTTCCAATATAAGAAAAGATCACACCAAAGATCTACTGAGCTGAACAGCCAAGACCATAGAATCTTCAATAGAAGATACATAAAGTATAAGGACAGGACAAGTAAACTTCTTGAAAATACTCTGCAGCCTTCAAAAATTTGTGCTTAGGGATCTCTTCAGCTAGACTCCTTAACTGTCTGTTTAATAACCCTCCATGGAATTTTCTATGATATTGTTCAATCACTCTGAACTTCTGTAAACTTTTAGCAACCATATCATCCTTACTAGCTGGTGATTAGGGGCCAAGATGGTCAATTCTGAACATTTTAGTTCAACCTTTCAGTGAATCCACATAAAATTGATTAAGATTTATTATTTTGCAGGAGGCATTCAAACCAATTTACTGATGTTAGAAATGGTTTGGAAAAAGAAATGTGGCTTTTTTTGCAGCACAGAGAAGACTATAAAATTTACAGTGAAATTCTCTCTTGTAGGAGGCATTCCTAGAGCTGTTGTTAAGGCCTCTGTTGCACTTGGCATCAGAGCAGAATCAGTCCATTAGGCATCAAGGCTTCTGCAGAATAAAGGATATTTTAAGATTCCATTATTTCACCATTAGAGCCAATGTATACACATGGGTGCTTATACTCTTTTTAGCATCAATTTGAATATATTCCTCCTGCCTGGTATAGTTTCAGAGGTGATTAGTCTTCAATATAGGCCCTGGGTAATGACTTCAGCAAAGAAGACTAAGGCATCTACCACATTCACAATGTGACCTTTGTGCAAATGGAAGAAGTATAAATGAGCTCAAAGCTGAACATTATCTGGTACTAACCTCCTGTATAATTTGATTGTAAAGAATTTTTTTGTGTTGTAGGTTCATGTTGCCCTCAATTAGCATGTAAAATTTCTGTTGGCACTTTTGGTGATGTTAAGAATGCCCTCTTTGAGGCATCAAGAAGAATTTTTCCTTTATGGAATGATGGCTTTGCTTGACATCAAAGTTTTGTTTACCAGAATGTCTCCTGTCCTTGCCCGATAAGTAGACAATCAAATCAGACAGGTCTAGACTTTCTGAAAATAACTGAGATGCATGAATTTCTGCATGTTTGAGGACAAGAACATCAGGATAAAATATGGTATAAATGGATAAAATATGATATAAATGAAGTCATACTTTAACCATGTTTCTAAGATTTTCCTTCTCTTTGATGGAGGCAGAAATGAACAAAAACAAATATTTAGTTTAAAATAAAAGATCCCGACATGCTCTAGAGATATGACACCAACAAGATGAAAAATCATTTCATCTCTTTTTCCTTCTAGTTTGAAACCTTCAAATTGGGAAAGCTGCTGTTTAAGACATATTTCCATGTAAATTGCTTTAAGGTTTCTACATGTAAAGATTCATAGAAAGAATAAATATTAATTATCATTGCAGACAGCTCAAACTGAAGAAAACTCTGCACTTCACAGCAGCAATTAAGGAAAGCAAACTTGGTAAGATGGATAATGAATAGGATATTAAGCACACAAGTATCCCATTGGAAATCAAAGGAACACTCTTCTCCGAGTCAATCCAGAAAAGGATAAAGAAATAAAGAGTGTTCAGAAATGAGCAGGGAGAACTATGAGGTGTGAGGCATTCAGTAAACTGTTCTGTGAAACAAAATTATGACACCAAGATCGAGTAATTTGGCAAGTTGATTCATAGGAGCTATGCATTAACATATATCACAGACAATCAAAGACGAGTTTAAGTTGAAGGGATCTTTGGAAATCAGTCAAGTCACCTACTCGAGCAGGGTCAGCTAGAGCAGGACCATGTCCAGTTACATTATAAATATCTCCACAGAGACTCCACAGTCATTTCAGGTAATCTGTTACAGTGTTTGACAACCCTCAATGTAAAAAAAGAGGGGTGTGTGTATATGTATAAAAAGATACAGATATGGGTAGATAGATAAAGATATAGCTACAGTCATGTAGATACATACACATGTATTTACCTTCATCCTGAAATCCCATGTGAACAGGAGTGGCGTGCATGGGCAGGTAAGAGGAAAATAAATTTATGGAAGAATTCTTACTTACTGAGTCTCTGTTTCTTCCTGTCTGTGATATCAAAAGACCTTACCAGAAGGTGTGGATTTCCTCAGAATTCATTTTCAAGTTCCAGTAACCATAAAAGGGTATTAATTGTATTAGAGGTGAACTAAGGATTTGAAAATATCATTGCTTGTTCGACTCATTCTCAAAAGATAACTGAGATCAGAAGCTCAGTAGAATACTAAGCAAAGTTATTGGTGATGTTATTCTATTTTTAAATGGCCATTTAAATTGACAAAAAAATATGTCTTTCAGAATCAAATTTGGAATTTTATTCTTTTAATTTTGAAGATATTTTTGAGAAATACATTCAAAGATAGAAATACTGTAACCTTAAAGCACGTTTCTCTGCAACTGATTACTGAAGGACTTCTGAATCTTCCCCTAAAATATCAAAAAAGCTTTAGTACCAGAGATTTGTCACTGTGAAAATGCTGTTGCTGATCTCTTGTAGTCATTCTTGGTGTATCAGGTTTGCATGGCCAAGCTTTTGTTCCAGGGGGGCTACAGGGATGGCTTCTGTCCAGCCAGGGTCAACCCACTACAGCTGGGAAAGAACATAATTGGATCTTTCCAGAAAAAAATGTTTTTCAATATTTTACTATTTTGCTTGATTTCTGTCTGTAAATAGTAATTTAAGAAATTATAATTGTAAATTTTACATAGTGTGAGAAATATCTCATGGCCACATAGCAGCACATTTTCTCAGTAAATGACATAGAATGGTTAACCAAATAATAAAGTGAAGGGATACCACTTTTTTTTTCTTCAGAATATTCAATCCCCAAACTTTACAAATTCCTTTCCCTTTTAGGTTTAGGTTTCTTTTAAATTAAATTTTCTAATAACTCAAAATTTTCTAACCCAAAATTAGTTGCTGCAGCCTCTCCTCTTATTCCCACATTCTATTCTGATCCCAGATACATGAATATTTAAAAAAATGAATCAAACACTTTGTTTGCAGTGCAGAAAAATAAGAGAGTATCCTGGGGCATTTCTCATATATTAATTATAGCTCTGGTTGATTTCCAGGAACAGCTGTTTTGGAAACCTGCCCATGGAAAGTGAAACTGATCAAAGTATTTGTGTTAAAAATACTGCCTATTAAAAAAATCAGAAGAATTGGTTTCAGCCAGAAAGTAGAATAGTGAATACATTGGTTTAGACATAAGAACCATCAAGAAAAAAAGGACGAAATAAGGAAGTCAAACACTCGAGGTATCTTTAATGACACCTCAGGAGATACATAGATATAAAACGTATATATAGACACACACAAACATTCACATGCACCTGCACACACATATTCTTCCACTTGTTGTATTCTCTGGATATTGTTTATTATCTTGTTTATTATCATCAGCAAAGATAATACAACATGTGGTGTACTAACCTATCCTCTGCTCCAGAATTCTTCTATGTGGTTTGGTAACATCCTCATTTATTACAAAGAAGCCTCAAATTTTTATATCTGTCTCAGATTTTCATTGTGCTGTTTGAGTCTGATTTAAAAAAAAAACTGAAAACTTTTATTTGTAGCGGGAGAAAAGGGGCAGAATTCTGAAGGTAGATGACAAGTAGACTTTTATCAGTTAAACATAGGCTTCTTGCCCCACTGTATCACAGTATTTAAGGGGGACATGCAAAATCCACTGATTTATCGGTTGGTACTGGGAGGTAGGGATGATGTGGCATAGCTAGAAATAAGAGGTTTCACTCCACAGCTCTCAGAAATTTCTAGTAAAACTTTGAATCAACTACTGGTCCCCAATGTAATGATCAGTTTAACTAGGAAAGGTTCTTCCTTTAAAGTGTTGCACATACAACAACCACTAAGATGCACAGCTGCTGGTTTCAGCGCTGTAGGATGAACACCATCGTTGTAAGATCTTCATTGAGCAGTCCACGAGGCTTCTGCTGACAGAAAGAGAATGACCAGGAAGACAGTGGATTACCATAGACAGCTCTGCTATAGTGGCATGACTCTATATTTCAGGCTAATGCAAACAGCCTATAGGTACTTACTTTCTGTAACTTGCACAGATTACAAAAGAAGTACCAAACTCCCAACTCTGAATGGCATACTTTTAATCACTTTATAGAAATAAAATGTTTTTTTGAGGGAGGATGAAAAGGCATTTTGGTAATTAGTGTTTGCAAAGTTCTAAGAAGTCCTAAATTTCAGTCACTGGGTTCAAAATAATATGAAAAATTCTTTGTTCCAGAACTTCTGTGAATGTCCCCAAGTATACTCAGCCTTTGATCAAATGATCAAGGTAGTTCTGATGCCTTTATTCATGTAGAATAGATTAATGCACAACACAAATAGTCCTATAGACATTCCAATAAAAGTACTTGGGGTTTGCAGTAGTATTTAATGCAAACAACAGGGTCTACTACCAAGTGATAATGAGTAAAGAGGGTCCACTTCAATTTTAATTAAATCGGTAAGAGTGTTTTCATTGGCTTCACTAAATAGGTGCTTTTCCTTTTTTACAAGATTTTTAATAGTCCATTTTAAAATATGTTTCTCCCTAGTGAGATCAAAATGATCCTGTACTGTGGCAACAAAGAAAGATTTTCAAAGCAGTTGCAGTCATTGTGCTGTTCTACAGAGTGCAACATTTACAATGTTTGGTCATTTGTGTGCCACTGAAATAATGAGACAGACACACAATGTGACATGCAAATAGAAGAGAATGCTTTCCAAAGCTATGGAAAAGATAATAATATGGTCAGCTCATGTAAGTAAAAAGCATCTCTGTTCTTAACCA
The DNA here is from genome assembly GCF_041296385.1 of Aphelocoma coerulescens. NCBI lineage: Eukaryota > Metazoa > Chordata > Aves > Passeriformes > Corvidae > Aphelocoma > Aphelocoma coerulescens. Next base: position 94,848,146 of record NC_091015.1, read on the forward strand.
TGGAAAAATAGGGGGGAAAATAATTGTTGCATTGACTAAGTAACGTAAAGGATGCAGCATTTCCAACCTCTGTAAAGTTCTTAAAACCTGATAGGCCTTGTAACTTGTCATAGCTATAAACTATTTAAGTACATAATGGTTTTTCTAACAAGGGAAAAAACCTTAGAACAGGCTCATTAAGTGAATGCAACTGCTCAAATAGAACCTGCACCTAGAAGATCTACCTCTTTGAAATGTAAATGTTTAATGACTTATGTGTTTACCTGTTTAGAAAAGCAAAACAAAACTGCCGAACATTTTTAATAAAGATCTACATTATCTGAAAATTATTGGAATGTATAGTGCTCTAAAGAAAAGAAATGGATGGCTGGGATATATGCTAACACTCCCACCATTGTAGCTCATATACACTCCTGCCACCAGTTGTTTGCATTGTCTTTTCATATAACACTGAGAACCAGACTTGAAGAGGAACCCTTTTATTGGTTTTTTATAGCAGTGTTCTGAAATAATGCCTTGAATTCTATTAGAGCCCCCTGCAAAACCGTTACAGGATGGAAGTCTAAAGTTCCTTGAAAGTTAAGGACTTTTTTAGTATACTCCATAAATACCAAGTTTTAAACCTGTTTAAACCTTTATTTTGATAATTTATTTCAAGAGAGGTTTTTTTTGTTATATAAGACTGAATTCTGCAAAGATACAACCTTTAACAATGTGAATGCACTGATTGAGCTCAATTTAATTAGATTACTGATAACAGTAACTATAAATGCCTGCAGGAAAAAAAAAAACAACAACACCATTTCCTTAATGTACTTTGATACAAATACGCTTTTTCATGAGTGCACCTAAAAGCAAAGTCCTGGTCACATACTTCCCTTGAGCATTCTAGCAAGAAAGGCCAATAGAGGAAAACCTGTAAAGTGGACAGAGATAGATCACCTTTTGACAGGTGATGTCAGCACTTCAGCGATGGAATTCTAGGACTTTGGGTCATTTATGAAATCCTTTTGTAAAAGCTGAATGGACTCTCAGGTGAGTAATAAACTCACATCTCTGTTTTGCGTAAAACCACTGTTAACCAAATTTAAAGTTAATATCTGTATATTTGCATGAACAGAAGGGGTGCAGCTCAGTCCAAGCTAGTGCATCTGGTCCAAACTATGTAAGTATGTGTGCAATATTATTTTAAATTATATGAAGACATCTGAAACAGATTTTCAAAGCTGCTTTGATGAATTTGATGCAACTCAAACTATGTCTCCTGTAAGACAGTGGACAAGCACAACCCAAGTTAAAGCGAACAGTTTGGTAGTTTGCATGTTAACAGTACACCAAACTCTCTCCACAAGCAGGTATTACAGTGCTTATAAAAAAGGACTCACTTTCCTTTGATGGATTACCACTGGGTCTTTCTTTTCCATCTCTTCTTTTAGTTATATTTGCTAAGTCTTTAAGCCTGGAAGAGCTGACTACCTGCAGCCCCAGGGAGCTGTTATGTATTACTGCAATTTAGTGGTGGAGACTGTAATTTTTTTTCTCCAAAACCACTAAATGTTTGGATTTCTGCAGTTGTTGGCTGTTTTTTCTTGGTTCTTGCCTCCTTAAATGCTGTTAACTACTTTTGTCTTGATGTAGTTGCTTAAATGTTTTGGAAAAGGATTAATTTTTCACTCATGTGGTTTGAGGCCTTTGGTACTCCCATGTGTTTGGGGTGAGTTTGAAAAAGACCTTTTCCCCAAGCCTTCCTTTGCCTCTGCTACCTGGAGGTAGCAGGGACTGCTGACCTGTGTATGTAATGCTGTTCTTCTCAGGGCAGCTGGATGTTTGCTCTTTATTTTCCTATGTGTATAATTCACCTTCAGTTAAAGGAAATTCCAAGTTAGCTCATGACCCTGCCTGTGGAGGGGCTGTATTACACTGCCCACAGGCCACTGTGGGACTTTCTACAAATTCAGAATAAGGGCATAAACTGCATCTGTTCTAAAGAAGTAGCTCTCAGCAAGCTGTGGAAGAGTTTATGGTCTGATGGCTGACTATTTATTATTGAGCTCTGTTGGTACCATACAAAAGTAAGAGTAGAATTAAATGAGACGTGTTTAATATGATTCTCTCCTTCCATTGACTGCATCTCCTTAGTATTTTCTCTTTCAGTTTAGTAGGGTTTACCAGGCTGACTTGGATCTAGTTGCCAAGGTTTGTCTTGATCTGGCAGGTTCTCATTTATTGTCCTAATATAACATTGATAGTATTTGGTTTTGTTACTTTACAAATACCCTGTAATACGTACAATATAAGCAATCAGAAGGATGTGGAAAAAGAAAGGCAGTAACATGGGCAGTAACAGGTACACATATGCCCTGTATTTGTCCCATGTGCTAAATGTGCAGAAAAAGACTGCTTTATAAATCTTCTGGTAACAGACTCTGTAACTGGGATGGGGTTATTTTATGAAATCCAATGTAAGGGTTTTTTGAAATTAATATTAATCTTGATTTTCAAGACACATATAACTTGGAATTTTATTTAGCAGAGTTATCCTTCCCAGCCTAGGACAGGCCCAGTTACAGTCTTTTTGGATTGAGAATTATATATTTATTAAGCCATTACAAATAATTGGAAAATGTCAAAAGAATTGACTTAAATTCCACAGTCAGTTTAATCTGGCATATGTTTGTGCTGCTGCTGAAAAGGTCATTTCTACTCCTGCCTTTATGCTGGAGCTAGTGTCCAGGCAGCTTCAGAGTGAACTGATTAAAATGGTGTAAAGTGAAAGCTAAGCAGGGGAAAGCTGTTCAGGATGAATGTGGTTCCTGAAGAAAATTGGAGAAGAAGATTGTGATTCCTGAAGAAGTGTAGCTGCATGAATGCCAGCCCTGGCACGCGGGAACACGAAGAAGAATCTGCAGGACACTGTGAATGCTAAAAAGCAGGAGCAGAGGAATTTTCCAGCTGCTGAAGCATTTTGTGAAGTTTTCCTTTCTCATGCTTTAGCTGAGAAACAGTGAAAGACAGTTTTGTAAACTAATTCTCTATCTTGCACCTGCACAGTCTTGTTTTGGTTTACTGAAGAAAATATTTTGAGATAGGCGTCATAACATTCAGCCAATCACTCTGGGAGGTGTATGGTCAAGCAGCCAATAATGTCATTTCTCTGTTGCGAACCAAGTTATATAAATGAGGTGATAATTAATTAAATAATCCCATTTTCCTGGAATTCCGTATGGTGATTACCGCTGTCCCTGGGGACAACAGCGACAGGACACAGCAGCTGTGACTGCTCCTTTAGGCACTACCCTGCCAGATTTAAACCTGAACCTCCAAAAGATGACATTTAAGCCACTGTTTCTGTGGCCTGTGCTGTGTTATGCAATGATTCCACTGCCTCAGAGATGTGACTGAGCTTCTTTGTACTGATCCACGTAAACATGAAAAGAAACAGCACTTAGCCAAGAAGCAATTTCTCTTGCAGAGAAATAAAATGGAAATCTTGATGTATTTCCCAAGCCTGTAGGCTGATCTTACTTGTGACCTAACAGGCAGTGCTTTGTGTAATTTCATTAATTTGAGTGATTTCTGACCATGTCAGTTTTGTCTTATGATAAACTAAACATAAAATTTAACAGTCCCAATAAAGGGAGGGTCTGCAGAAGCACAGCTAACATTCCTGTGAATCTTAATGACAAAAATGAAGACTGCATGTCCTAATGTATTTGGAAATCTATTTTGAGATAACACTGTCTCTGCCCACTATGTTTATTCTTCTCAAAATGAGCGTAACTGAATTTTAGCTCTAAATTCTTTATAAATTGGAGGTGTCTTCCTTTGAAAAGCATTTTGTGTGTTTGAATGTCTATTCCTTTTCTAAATCGTAATCCCATTCCTCTCCCTAATTTTTGACTTGTTTTGGCCCCATCACTTTAGAAAAACATAATTTCCAGCACTCTATAGTAGTATAAAACTCCGTGTATTCATTCCATATATTAAAAAGTACTCACTTTTTCTTCTACTTTGGTGATATATAAGAACAAAAAAACCTGTCTGTTCACTACACATGAAAATCCCCAGTGAGGTAAATTTTTCCAGTTATGGTGCTGTGTTTGAGTGATTTATTGTCTATGATGCATGGATGGAAATACATACACAAGATTTAATAGGCTTTTCCCAAAACCCAAACGACATAAGAAAGCCTCATTATAGATTGCATGTGCTATATGTTGTGGTCAGTATTTAATCTTACATGTAACTAGACCCATTACCTTATGACAGTAACTGATGGCAGCACAACATATCCTGACACACAGAACTAAATCTGTCGGTTTCTGTGCCCAGTTTTGTAACCAGAGATTTTTTTTTTTTTTTTTTTGAAGTCTTGCAGGAAAAACATACTTCTGTCTGTGCTTACAGTGGAGGTGCTGTCAGTATGAATTTTTTAAGCTAAATTTTGAGTATGGTAATACAGGGTGAAAAGTGCATTGTTTTCTTCTATGCCATGGTCTCCCAGCTCACTCTTGCTGGTATTTACAGGGCCTGCTGATGGCTCTAGCATAAAAGTGCAGTTCTGTCCCAGCACTCTGTGTGTAGCTTTTGTTCGTTGTGGGACAGCCTTTCAGAGAATCATAGAAATCATTTACGTTTAAAAAGACCTCTAAGACAATAGGGCCCAACCATAACTTTCATTATTGTTTCTGCAAGACCGTAGCAGTTACATCTTAAGTGTATTTTCATAATTTTAGTTCTTTATTTACTGCACATTAAACCATTTTTAATGTTCCTGATTTTCTTTATATACATATGTACATAGGTATTTTCCTTTCTCAAAGTCAATGAAATTATAGCATGAAACCAATGACAGCAAATGATTTTCCACTTATCTTGTAGAAATGGTGAAATCATTGATACTTGAAGGGTGTGAGGCTGGGTCAAAAAAACCTAGCAAATCTTAATTTATCAATCAGTTTTAATCAATGATTCTTCTCACAAAATCATGTATAGCTATCTATACATACACTTTGTTTCTATGTCAGCATGCAGACACCTTGGGTCAAGTAGAAGTGATCTGCTTAAATGTAGTCCTGGGAAATGCCTCAGAGCACAAATGAAGCTTAAGAGAGAGTTCTTGTATGGAACATATGAACTGAACCTTTAGAAGTGTAGTGATTACAAGACAGTCACTGGTATTTTGCTGATGATGGTATTAAGAGCTCAGAGCAGAATGCAATTCCATACAGCCTCCTCCTTTGAAACACTACAGATTGGGAAACGGAATGAACTGCCCACAGCTGAACCTTGATTTGATCTCATACTGGTTATATGTATTAATTGCTTTCATTCTTTGAATACAGTTGTCAAATTGCTCTGTATAGATGGGAGTTGTACAAGCATGGGAAAGAATTATCCACTTAATTCCAGACTGTGAACATGATCAATATTAATTTAAGGGAAAACCATGCTCTCATGTAAATGTTCTCTAAGGAATTTAGCAGAGCCTCTGTGCAAGCATTCAGGATTCTGAATTGGATCCTTTGCTTCAGGATTATAGACAGAATATACGATTATAATTAAAATATGCTTTTTTTCAACAATAAAAAAATTCTTCCCCCTCTACATGCTTGAGATAGAGATTTTATATTCAAAAAAACAAGGCTTTTAAAACGTTTCTATAGCAGATGTTGCTGTTAACCAAGAATGCCAAGGATCCAGGCATTATGAAATAATCACCTGGAAAGGATGTTAAACTGAGCAAGGGAATTCCACTGCAGAATCATAAATATCTCATTCTGCATAGAGTAACTGCTTGTTACTGCTACCTATATATAACAATGGCTGTAACAGAGAAAGAAAAACAAAAGTAAACCAAATTAGCTACAAACACCTGGTCTGTGAGAAAAAATTGTTGTCAGAGCTAAAACAAGTAAAACAATACAGGCAGGTTAAGAAACCTAACAAGACAGACATGACAAGCCTCAGTCCTAAGTTCTTGCAAACTTGTTACAAAGTACTGGCAACACTCTACTTCAGGGCTATCCCATTATATGTGTGAAGGAATTACATTAGCTGGTAAAATTTAACAGTGAAGCAGAAGAATATGTAAGGACCACTGGATCCTTGGTGATTGTCCAAGGACCAAACCACTACAGTAATTAAAAGAACAGGTATTTTAATATGAAATTTTCCTTCTTGATAAGGATAAATGTGGAGTCTTAAATTGACGTACGTAATTCTGATCCTACAGTTATTATTACAGTGGATTAACTCCTTCCTGCAAGTCATGATCTTTCTTAAGTCTCTTAGGATATGATTGAATGATTTCATGTTTTACATTAGCACTGCTAAAATATTTGCTGTGAAACAGAAATCAATCCCATCTGTATTTCAAAATAAATACATTGCACTTCTCTGTGCTTGACCCTGTTTATAGTTTTATATCTTTCAAAGAGAGGCTGGCCTTTACAGACGCAGAGAGCTTTTTGACTGGGAAAGTCAAAAGGAAATCAAAAGAGGATCTGAACTGCAACACTGATTTAATCTCATTAACCTCTGTAAACTCCCAGGTCCCTCAAGATCTTGTGATCTCATTCTGCAAAAATGGGTGACATATCTGTAAGGAAACCCTACCTCCATACACTGTCTGCTTGTAAAAGATGGTAGGAAAACTTCACATTCTTGTGACTTACCTTGGCATGCAGTTGCAGGTTCAGACCCTTCATGGCTGTCAACAAGGAATGATATTACATAAAAGCTCTAAGATGTGAGTTGCTCTTTTCCACTTTTCATTCCTGTGAGTGCTTCACAGTCCAAGTTCATTAGCTTCTAATAGAAAGCTCTCTCCTACATTTTGTCACATCTGAATCTGCCAACAAAGTGCTCTAGTTTTGGTGTTCTGTGGTCTGCTGAACTCTTCTAGAGGAATAATTGCAGATCTTACATGAATTTTCTTAATAAACAAATAAATCTTGGCTTCTATCTCTCACAGTCCATTTTCAGGTTGTTTTTTAAGCCTTTCACCATCCCTTCCATTTGAATATCAACTCTCTCCAAATACCTGCAGTCTACTGCTATAGCAGTGGCTCAAATTCTTGAGGTTTTCTTTTTGTTATGAGTATATATGAGATAAAAGTCCATGTTCAGCGTTGCAGCAGTAGTCTTAAACTTCAGAGCAAAACATGCTATGCCTTGGGTTTTAAGCAGGTTTTAAGCAGGCACCTGTTGCCTTGTGCTCCCACACCATGGGGCTTCTGGTGCACTGTCTCTGCTCGTCCTTGCTCTGGGTGTCCATGAGTTGGGTGAAGGTCTGGATAGCAGATCTATCATGCACCAACCAAGTGAGGCTGATTCCAGCAGCCTGGAGCAAAGCAGAGAAAGCTGAAAGGATATTTTAAAAGGAAGTCAGACTCCCTAAAAGTTGCTTGGAGTCCAGACCTCGATATGATACATAAACTCATATGATACACAAAATCAGTACACAGTCTTTCTGCAAAAAAATCCATGCCAAGTGTTGAAATTCAAGTCTCACAGACCATTTACTCTTCCAGTAGTTCAAGAGGCACTGGCTTCTTTTCAGTCCTAAAGATGGAACTGTAGTACCTTTAACCCCATGGGAAATGTATGAATGCTTCTGCCATGCCTTATGGGACTAATTTAATCTCTTTGGTATGGGGTTAACTCATCCTTTCTCAACAAGAAGCTCTATGGTTTCAAATAGGGAACACCTATTTGAACTTGAACTCTTATGCAAAATGGAAGCACATAGAAAGTGGAAAGTGGGGCAGACTACACAGGAGCAGTATAAAAGTTGCCTAGATATTGTATACCTTAACTTTAGGAAAGTGATGGTCTTCCATAGGGTCCCTGTAGCCCAAGTGAGGAATTCTTGTCTTGATAAGTGGACAATAAGGTGGATAGAAAATTGGTTGAAGTATCAGGCTCAAAGGGTGTTCATTAGTGTCCCAAAATTCATCTGGTGCCCTGTAACAAGTGACATCCCTTAGGAACAAATACTGTGGCCAGCAATGTTTAATGTCTTCATTAATAACCTGTGTAATTTTTCAAGTCTGGATATGACATTAAAATGAGGCGGGGAGAGAGAAAAAGAGGAGGACCAGGAGGTCTGCTCTCCTGGGGCAGGACTTCTATTTGAAGGGTACTCCATAATGACCCATTTGGCTTAGTCAAAATACTCCAAGGTCCTTAATTTTTAATTTTCTAAAGCATTTTGGCTGAGTCATGATTTTCCAAAAGCAGTTCTCTGAGAAAGGAAAATGTGAGGATTTTATGGAGAACAGCAAAATGGGAAAACAGCACAGCAGTTTGGCAAAAGCTGACTCTAAAATAAGCAACAGAGAAGTTGATCCAGTTGTAATCCCTAAGGAGCTGTACAAGCAAGTACTGATTTGGGTGGAGGAGTAAAGAAACTATCCTCTTCCTTAAAATGTATAGAAAGCAGGTTCCAAGGCCAATGACAGTTAGCAGAGTTACCACAGGCCAGTTACTCCAGGAAATACTGAGTTGAATAGCCCATTGAGTGAGTTATCAGCTGCACCATGCCAATTAACCTCACGGGCAAGGAATGGTTTTGGACGTGACGTACTTACTACCGTAAACAGAGAAAAAGAGTTCCCATCCTCAGAGATTTTCCTTATGAAAACACTGGTTCAAGGCATATTACAGCAAAACCCACTTCATCTTGCAGTTGAACTTGGTTGAAAGCCTTGGGGTGACTGGTTAGTCTCAACTTATGCAGTACCTTTATGCACTCAATTGTCCTTTTGCTAATGAGCAAGATTTTACAGCACTACCTTATAAAACAATGTTGAATGTTAAATGAGAATGTTAATTTATATGTTAGAATGAAGGTTGCAAATTAATAAGAAAGTAAATAGAAAAGTAAAATAATAGGTAGTTTTTGCAAAATTATGCTTTCCAGAGTAGAATATCTAGGTCTTATGTAGCCCTAGTGCTTTCTGGGACTAATGGGGCACAATTTGGAACCAGATTCTGTTCTCTGGAGTAACCTAGTTCATTCCTTTCATAAAGTGGGGCATGTCCCCCTCAGGTGGTTAAAGGTAATGCTACACCTACTATGTGTTTGAAGGTGATATGTGCTGTAAATATTAGGGCCTTGTACTCCAGGCTGTTGGTAAGAATGAGTTAGGAAAATAAGGCAAAAGAGACTTCCAAGTTCAATGAATCCATCATTCTCCTATATCTAGCAACCATGATGATAATTTGCCTAATTTGTTGTTGACAAACATTAAGTGAATTGATTTTTTGTTTAATTTTTTAAAAATTCTTCCTGTACTTTTCATTTTGGCAATTTCATGTGAAAATAAGCACCAGAGTTTACAGTTAATGAATGGAAATTTTCTTGAATCAGTTTTTAATAAAAAACTTTTTCATGTCATCACGTGTTTCTTTGCATTTACATTATGAGACAAGTAACAGAATTTCTAATTTCTGATGATTTTCTTACATAATCTACTTTTATCATGTCTCTGTTATCATGTCACTGTTTCTTCAGTGGTCAGTCCTAATTACTCAGTTTCTTCTTATATGCAAACACTTCCAGTCCACTTTTCATACTTTTTAATAACCTAAGAACTAACCAAGTTCTGCCCTTTTGGGAAAAGTGATCAGTACTGTGCACTCCAAATCAGGTAATATCATTAATTACAGATTAATTACATTAATCATATGGCAACATGAATTGCCCTATTATTCTTCATGTAACATAACTTCTTCTTAGCTACAGCTGCATCAAGGAATCTACAGCAATTTTCAGGTCTGGTGTAGGAGTTGCTTCCACAAATTTAGAGCCTTCTGAGATGCTGGAAAAATGTGGAATTTCCTTTTCAACATGAAATCAAATATTTATTATGTTGATGAGTAAACTACTTGAATTAAGCGTGTCCAAAGTTTCTTTCAACTTCTGTGACCTTTCTGGACTTAAATGCCTTAGTAGTATCTGCGGACTTCAGTAAGTAGAGCCAGTCCTGTTCTACAGTTCTTTTAAAGCTATTGATCAACATTAAACAATAAAAGTTTGAGTGCAGTAAAGTCTTTGTTGTGTTCAGTTGGTTGCTTTTGTTTGGGTTTAGCCGTCATTTCATTGTGCTCTTTGGCCTTTTCTTCATGAATATGTTGGCATTCCTTTTGAGATTATTTTATTTCATAGAATCACAGAATATCTCAAGCTGGAGGGGACCCATAAAGATCATCAACTCCCTGCTCCTTGCTGAATTGTCCTAAAACTAAAAGTATGACTGTGAGCATCACCCAGACACTTCTTGAATTCCGACAGAGCTGGTGCCGTTACCACTTCCCTGGCAAGCCTGTTCCAGTGCCTGACCACCCTCTCAGAGAAAAAGAACCTTTTCCCAATGTCACATATTAACTGCCCCTGAGCTTCATTTTGGTTTTTTGGGTCCTATCACTGGTCACCAGAGAGAGGAGATCAGCACCTGCCCTGCCACTGCCCCCTTTGAGGAAGCTGTGGACTGCAATGAGGCCACCCTCAGCCTCCTCTTCAAGTTGAACAAATCAAGTGACCTCAGCAGTTCTATGGAAGTCTAGCCCTTGAGGCCTTTCATCATCTTGGTTGTCCTACTGTGAACACATCACAGTAACTTGATCTCCTTTTTATACTGAGGCACCCAAAACTACACACAACACTTGAGGTGAGGCTGGGCCAGTGCATGCAGAGTGGGACGATCACGTCCCTCAACCAGGTAGCAATGCAGTGCTTGATGCTCCACAGGATATAGCTGATCCTTTTGGTCTGTTTATTTTATAGAATCTTATTCAGGAACAGGTCAAATTCTCTGAAGTAGTTTTACTAAATTATGTGAACTATTTTTTCTTCATCTATCATTTTATAGATATATTCAAAGAACTTAAATAAAAAACTAACAAATTAGATTTTCCTTTGCAGAAACCATGCTGTTTTTATTCTACTTCATGATATCCTAGACACTTTAGTTTTTACCCTTGGTAACCATCATTTCAACTAACCTGCTAGGTACAGACATAGGCCTTAAATCTCTAAATACTCTTTTAAGCGTAAAATTCTTACTATGAATTACATCAGGCGGCTAATCTGAGAATTCTACTAAAAACAAAAAAGCTCTACCAATATAAAAACATTTAGTTATTCCTAATGAGTAGTATCAATGTTATGGCTCCAATTCACAGTAGAAGAGACTAATTAAACTGGAGAGGGCTCTGTGCTAGTAACTTAACTAACTCAGGTCCTGTTCTCTCTGGCATTATTTGAAATAGACATACCATGAGATTTCCACCAATTGAAATGCTTTTATGTTTTTGTTTGAAGAAGAAAAGAAGGACAATACAAATATATTCTTGAAAACTGTCAATATCTTTTTTCCAATATAAGAAAAGATCACACCAAAGATCTACTGAGCTGAACAGCCAAGACCATAGAATCTTCAATAGAAGATACATAAAGTATAAGGACAGGACAAGTAAACTTCTTGAAAATACTCTGCAGCCTTCAAAAATTTGTGCTTAGGGATCTCTTCAGCTAGACTCCTTAACTGTCTGTTTAATAACCCTCCATGGAATTTTCTATGATATTGTTCAATCACTCTGAACTTCTGTAAACTTTTAGCAACCATATCATCCTTACTAGCTGGTGATTAGGGGCCAAGATGGTCAATTCTGAACATTTTAGTTCAACCTTTCAGTGAATCCACATAAAATTGATTAAGATTTATTATTTTGCAGGAGGCATTCAAACCAATTTACTGATGTTAGAAATGGTTTGGAAAAAGAAATGTGGCTTTTTTTGCAGCACAGAGAAGACTATAAAATTTACAGTGAAATTCTCTCTTGTAGGAGGCATTCCTAGAGCTGTTGTTAAGGCCTCTGTTGCACTTGGCATCAGAGCAGAATCAGTCCATTAGGCATCAAGGCTTCTGCAGAATAAAGGATATTTTAAGATTCCATTATTTCACCATTAGAGCCAATGTATACACATGGGTGCTTATACTCTTTTTAGCATCAATTTGAATATATTCCTCCTGCCTGGTATAGTTTCAGAGGTGATTAGTCTTCAATATAGGCCCTGGGTAATGACTTCAGCAAAGAAGACTAAGGCATCTACCACATTCACAATGTGACCTTTGTGCAAATGGAAGAAGTATAAATGAGCTCAAAGCTGAACATTATCTGGTACTAACCTCCTGTATAATTTGATTGTAAAGAATTTTTTTGTGTTGTAGGTTCATGTTGCCCTCAATTAGCATGTAAAATTTCTGTTGGCACTTTTGGTGATGTTAAGAATGCCCTCTTTGAGGCATCAAGAAGAATTTTTCCTTTATGGAATGATGGCTTTGCTTGACATCAAAGTTTTGTTTACCAGAATGTCTCCTGTCCTTGCCCGATAAGTAGACAATCAAATCAGACAGGTCTAGACTTTCTGAAAATAACTGAGATGCATGAATTTCTGCATGTTTGAGGACAAGAACATCAGGATAAAATATGGTATAAATGGATAAAATATGATATAAATGAAGTCATACTTTAACCATGTTTCTAAGATTTTCCTTCTCTTTGATGGAGGCAGAAATGAACAAAAACAAATATTTAGTTTAAAATAAAAGATCCCGACATGCTCTAGAGATATGACACCAACAAGATGAAAAATCATTTCATCTCTTTTTCCTTCTAGTTTGAAACCTTCAAATTGGGAAAGCTGCTGTTTAAGACATATTTCCATGTAAATTGCTTTAAGGTTTCTACATGTAAAGATTCATAGAAAGAATAAATATTAATTATCATTGCAGACAGCTCAAACTGAAGAAAACTCTGCACTTCACAGCAGCAATTAAGGAAAGCAAACTTGGTAAGATGGATAATGAATAGGATATTAAGCACACAAGTATCCCATTGGAAATCAAAGGAACACTCTTCTCCGAGTCAATCCAGAAAAGGATAAAGAAATAAAGAGTGTTCAGAAATGAGCAGGGAGAACTATGAGGTGTGAGGCATTCAGTAAACTGTTCTGTGAAACAAAATTATGACACCAAGATCGAGTAATTTGGCAAGTTGATTCATAGGAGCTATGCATTAACATATATCACAGACAATCAAAGACGAGTTTAAGTTGAAGGGATCTTTGGAAATCAGTCAAGTCACCTACTCGAGCAGGGTCAGCTAGAGCAGGACCATGTCCAGTTACATTATAAATATCTCCACAGAGACTCCACAGTCATTTCAGGTAATCTGTTACAGTGTTTGACAACCCTCAATGTAAAAAAAGAGGGGTGTGTGTATATGTATAAAAAGATACAGATATGGGTAGATAGATAAAGATATAGCTACAGTCATGTAGATACATACACATGTATTTACCTTCATCCTGAAATCCCATGTGAACAGGAGTGGCGTGCATGGGCAGGTAAGAGGAAAATAAATTTATGGAAGAATTCTTACTTACTGAGTCTCTGTTTCTTCCTGTCTGTGATATCAAAAGACCTTACCAGAAGGTGTGGATTTCCTCAGAATTCATTTTCAAGTTCCAGTAACCATAAAAGGGTATTAATTGTATTAGAGGTGAACTAAGGATTTGAAAATATCATTGCTTGTTCGACTCATTCTCAAAAGATAACTGAGATCAGAAGCTCAGTAGAATACTAAGCAAAGTTATTGGTGATGTTATTCTATTTTTAAATGGCCATTTAAATTGACAAAAAAATATGTCTTTCAGAATCAAATTTGGAATTTTATTCTTTTAATTTTGAAGATATTTTTGAGAAATACATTCAAAGATAGAAATACTGTAACCTTAAAGCACGTTTCTCTGCAACTGATTACTGAAGGACTTCTGAATCTTCCCCTAAAATATCAAAAAAGCTTTAGTACCAGAGATTTGTCACTGTGAAAATGCTGTTGCTGATCTCTTGTAGTCATTCTTGGTGTATCAGGTTTGCATGGCCAAGCTTTTGTTCCAGGGGGGCTACAGGGATGGCTTCTGTCCAGCCAGGGTCAACCCACTACAGCTGGGAAAGAACATAATTGGATCTTTCCAGAAAAAAATGTTTTTCAATATTTTACTATTTTGCTTGATTTCTGTCTGTAAATAGTAATTTAAGAAATTATAATTGTAAATTTTACATAGTGTGAGAAATATCTCATGGCCACATAGCAGCACATTTTCTCAGTAAATGACATAGAATGGTTAACCAAATAATAAAGTGAAGGGATACCACTTTTTTTTTCTTCAGAATATTCAATCCCCAAACTTTACAAATTCCTTTCCCTTTTAGGTTTAGGTTTCTTTTAAATTAAATTTTCTAATAACTCAAAATTTTCTAACCCAAAATTAGTTGCTGCAGCCTCTCCTCTTATTCCCACATTCTATTCTGATCCCAGATACATGAATATTTAAAAAAATGAATCAAACACTTTGTTTGCAGTGCAGAAAAATAAGAGAGTATCCTGGGGCATTTCTCATATATTAATTATAGCTCTGGTTGATTTCCAGGAACAGCTGTTTTGGAAACCTGCCCATGGAAAGTGAAACTGATCAAAGTATTTGTGTTAAAAATACTGCCTATTAAAAAAATCAGAAGAATTGGTTTCAGCCAGAAAGTAGAATAGTGAATACATTGGTTTAGACATAAGAACCATCAAGAAAAAAAGGACGAAATAAGGAAGTCAAACACTCGAGGTATCTTTAATGACACCTCAGGAGATACATAGATATAAAACGTATATATAGACACACACAAACATTCACATGCACCTGCACACACATATTCTTCCACTTGTTGTATTCTCTGGATATTGTTTATTATCTTGTTTATTATCATCAGCAAAGATAATACAACATGTGGTGTACTAACCTATCCTCTGCTCCAGAATTCTTCTATGTGGTTTGGTAACATCCTCATTTATTACAAAGAAGCCTCAAATTTTTATATCTGTCTCAGATTTTCATTGTGCTGTTTGAGTCTGATTTAAAAAAAAAACTGAAAACTTTTATTTGTAGCGGGAGAAAAGGGGCAGAATTCTGAAGGTAGATGACAAGTAGACTTTTATCAGTTAAACATAGGCTTCTTGCCCCACTGTATCACAGTATTTAAGGGGGACATGCAAAATCCACTGATTTATCGGTTGGTACTGGGAGGTAGGGATGATGTGGCATAGCTAGAAATAAGAGGTTTCACTCCACAGCTCTCAGAAATTTCTAGTAAAACTTTGAATCAACTACTGGTCCCCAATGTAATGATCAGTTTAACTAGGAAAGGTTCTTCCTTTAAAGTGTTGCACATACAACAACCACTAAGATGCACAGCTGCTGGTTTCAGCGCTGTAGGATGAACACCATCGTTGTAAGATCTTCATTGAGCAGTCCACGAGGCTTCTGCTGACAGAAAGAGAATGACCAGGAAGACAGTGGATTACCATAGACAGCTCTGCTATAGTGGCATGACTCTATATTTCAGGCTAATGCAAACAGCCTATAGGTACTTACTTTCTGTAACTTGCACAGATTACAAAAGAAGTACCAAACTCCCAACTCTGAATGGCATACTTTTAATCACTTTATAGAAATAAAATGTTTTTTTGAGGGAGGATGAAAAGGCATTTTGGTAATTAGTGTTTGCAAAGTTCTAAGAAGTCCTAAATTTCAGTCACTGGGTTCAAAATAATATGAAAAATTCTTTGTTCCAGAACTTCTGTGAATGTCCCCAAGTATACTCAGCCTTTGATCAAATGATCAAGGTAGTTCTGATGCCTTTATTCATGTAGAATAGATTAATGCACAACACAAATAGTCCTATAGACATTCCAATAAAAGTACTTGGGGTTTGCAGTAGTATTTAATGCAAACAACAGGGTCTACTACCAAGTGATAATGAGTAAAGAGGGTCCACTTCAATTTTAATTAAATCGGTAAGAGTGTTTTCATTGGCTTCACTAAATAGGTGCTTTTCCTTTTTTACAAGATTTTTAATAGTCCATTTTAAAATATGTTTCTCCCTAGTGAGATCAAAATGATCCTGTACTGTGGCAACAAAGAAAGATTTTCAAAGCAGTTGCAGTCATTGTGCTGTTCTACAGAGTGCAACATTTACAATGTTTGGTCATTTGTGTGCCACTGAAATAATGAGACAGACACACAATGTGACATGCAAATAGAAGAGAATGCTTTCCAAAGCTATGGAAAAGATAATAATATGGTCAGCTCATGTAAGTAAAAAGCATCTCTGTTCTTAACCATGGAAAAATAGGGGGGAAAATAATTGTTGCATTGACTAAGTAACGTAAAGGATGCAGCATTTCCAACCTCTGTAAAGTTCTTAAAACCTGATAGGCCTTGTAACTTGTCATAGCTATAAACTATTTAAGTACATAATGGTTTTTCTAACAAGGGAAAAAACCTTAGAACAGGCTCATTAAGTGAATGCAACTGCTCAAATAGAACCTGCACCTAGAAGATCTACCTCTTTGAAATGTAAATGTTTAATGACTTATGTGTTTACCTGTTTAGAAAAGCAAAACAAAACTGCCGAACATTTTTAATAAAGATCTACATTATCTGAAAATTATTGGAATGTATAGTGCTCTAAAGAAAAGAAATGGATGGCTGGGATATATGCTAACACTCCCACCATTGTAGCTCATATACACTCCTGCCACCAGTTGTTTGCATTGTCTTTTCATATAACACTGAGAACCAGACTTGAAGAGGAACCCTTTTATTGGTTTTTTATAGCAGTGTTCTGAAATAATGCCTTGAATTCTATTAGAGCCCCCTGCAAAACCGTTACAGGATGGAAGTCTAAAGTTCCTTGAAAGTTAAGGACTTTTTTAGTATACTCCATAAATACCAAGTTTTAAACCTGTTTAAACCTTTATTTTGATAATTTATTTCAAGAGAGGTTTTTTTTGTTATATAAGACTGAATTCTGCAAAGATACAACCTTTAACAATGTGAATGCACTGATTGAGCTCAATTTAATTAGATTACTGATAACAGTAACTATAAATGCCTGCAGGAAAAAAAAAAACAACAACACCATTTCCTTAATGTACTTTGATACAAATACGCTTTTTCATGAGTGCACCTAAAAGCAAAGTCCTGGTCACATACTTCCCTTGAGCATTCTAGCAAGAAAGGCCAATAGAGGAAAACCTGTAAAGTGGACAGAGATAGATCACCTTTTGACAGGTGATGTCAGCACTTCAGCGATGGAATTCTAGGACTTTGGGTCATTTATGAAATCCTTTTGTAAAAGCTGAATGGACTCTCAGGTGAGTAATAAACTCACATCTCTGTTTTGCGTAAAACCACTGTTAACCAAATTTAAAGTTAATATCTGTATATTTGCATGAACAGAAGGGGTGCAGCTCAGTCCAAGCTAGTGCATCTGGTCCAAACTATGTAAGTATGTGTGCAATATTATTTTAAATTATATGAAGACATCTGAAACAGATTTTCAAAGCTGCTTTGATGAATTTGATGCAACTCAAACTATGTCTCCTGTAAGACAGTGGACAAGCACAACCCAAGTTAAAGCGAACAGTTTGGTAGTTTGCATGTTAACAGTACACCAAACTCTCTCCACAAGCAGGTATTACAGTGCTTATAAAAAAGGACTCACTTTCCTTTGATGGATTACCACTGGGTCTTTCTTTTCCATCTCTTCTTTTAGTTATATTTGCTAAGTCTTTAAGCCTGGAAGAGCTGACTACCTGCAGCCCCAGGGAGCTGTTATGTATTACTGCAATTTAGTGGTGGAGACTGTAATTTTTTTTCTCCAAAACCACTAAATGTTTGGATTTCTGCAGTTGTTGGCTGTTTTTTCTTGGTTCTTGCCTCCTTAAATGCTGTTAACTACTTTTGTCTTGATGTAGTTGCTTAAATGTTTTGGAAAAGGATTAATTTTTCACTCATGTGGTTTGAGGCCTTTGGTACTCCCATGTGTTTGGGGTGAGTTTGAAAAAGACCTTTTCCCCAAGCCTTCCTTTGCCTCTGCTACCTGGAGGTAGCAGGGACTGCTGACCTGTGTATGTAATGCTGTTCTTCTCAGGGCAGCTGGATGTTTGCTCTTTATTTTCCTATGTGTATAATTCACCTTCAGTTAAAGGAAATTCCAAGTTAGCTCATGACCCTGCCTGTGGAGGGGCTGTATTACACTGCCCACAGGCCACTGTGGGACTTTCTACAAATTCAGAATAAGGGCATAAACTGCATCTGTTCTAAAGAAGTAGCTCTCAGCAAGCTGTGGAAGAGTTTATGGTCTGATGGCTGACTATTTATTATTGAGCTCTGTTGGTACCATACAAAAGTAAGAGTAGAATTAAATGAGACGTGTTTAATATGATTCTCTCCTTCCATTGACTGCATCTCCTTAGTATTTTCTCTTTCAGTTTAGTAGGGTTTACCAGGCTGACTTGGATCTAGTTGCCAAGGTTTGTCTTGATCTGGCAGGTTCTCATTTATTGTCCTAATATAACATTGATAGTATTTGGTTTTGTTACTTTACAAATACCCTGTAATACGTACAATATAAGCAATCAGAAGGATGTGGAAAAAGAAAGGCAGTAACATGGGCAGTAACAGGTACACATATGCCCTGTATTTGTCCCATGTGCTAAATGTGCAGAAAAAGACTGCTTTATAAATCTTCTGGTAACAGACTCTGTAACTGGGATGGGGTTATTTTATGAAATCCAATGTAAGGGTTTTTTGAAATTAATATTAATCTTGATTTTCAAGACACATATAACTTGGAATTTTATTTAGCAGAGTTATCCTTCCCAGCCTAGGACAGGCCCAGTTACAGTCTTTTTGGATTGAGAATTATATATTTATTAAGCCATTACAAATAATTGGAAAATGTCAAAAGAATTGACTTAAATTCCACAGTCAGTTTAATCTGGCATATGTTTGTGCTGCTGCTGAAAAGGTCATTTCTACTCCTGCCTTTATGCTGGAGCTAGTGTCCAGGCAGCTTCAGAGTGAACTGATTAAAATGGTGTAAAGTGAAAGCTAAGCAGGGGAAAGCTGTTCAGGATGAATGTGGTTCCTGAAGAAAATTGGAGAAGAAGATTGTGATTCCTGAAGAAGTGTAGCTGCATGAATGCCAGCCCTGGCACGCGGGAACACGAAGAAGAATCTGCAGGACACTGTGAATGCTAAAAAGCAGGAGCAGAGGAATTTTCCAGCTGCTGAAGCATTTTGTGAAGTTTTCCTTTCTCATGCTTTAGCTGAGAAACAGTGAAAGACAGTTTTGTAAACTAATTCTCTATCTTGCACCTGCACAGTCTTGTTTTGGTTTACTGAAGAAAATATTTTGAGATAGGCGTCATAACATTCAGCCAATCACTCTGGGAGGTGTATGGTCAAGCAGCCAATAATGTCATTTCTCTGTTGCGAACCAAGTTATATAAATGAGGTGATAATTAATTAAATAATCCCATTTTCCTGGAATTCCGTATGGTGATTACCGCTGTCCCTGGGGACAACAGCGACAGGACACAGCAGCTGTGACTGCTCCTTTAGGCACTACCCTGCCAGATTTAAACCTGAACCTCCAAAAGATGACATTTAAGCCACTGTTTCTGTGGCCTGTGCTGTGTTATGCAATGATTCCACTGCCTCAGAGATGTGACTGAGCTTCTTTGTACTGATCCACGTAAACATGAAAAGAAACAGCACTTAGCCAAGAAGCAATTTCTCTTGCAGAGAAATAAAATGGAAATCTTGATGTATTTCCCAAGCCTGTAGGCTGATCTTACTTGTGACCTAACAGGCAGTGCTTTGTGTAATTTCATTAATTTGAGTGATTTCTGACCATGTCAGTTTTGTCTTATGATAAACTAAACATAAAATTTAACAGTCCCAATAAAGGGAGGGTCTGCAGAAGCACAGCTAACATTCCTGTGAATCTTAATGACAAAAATGAAGACTGCATGTCCTAATGTATTTGGAAATCTATTTTGAGATAACACTGTCTCTGCCCACTATGTTTATTCTTCTCAAAATGAGCGTAACTGAATTTTAGCTCTAAATTCTTTATAAATTGGAGGTGTCTTCCTTTGAAAAGCATTTTGTGTGTTTGAATGTCTATTCCTTTTCTAAATCGTAATCCCATTCCTCTCCCTAATTTTTGACTTGTTTTGGCCCCATCACTTTAGAAAAACATAATTTCCAGCACTCTATAGTAGTATAAAACTCCGTGTATTCATTCCATATATTAAAAAGTACTCACTTTTTCTTCTACTTTGGTGATATATAAGAACAAAAAAACCTGTCTGTTCACTACACATGAAAATCCCCAGTGAGGTAAATTTTTCCAGTTATGGTGCTGTGTTTGAGTGATTTATTGTCTATGATGCATGGATGGAAATACATACACAAGATTTAATAGGCTTTTCCCAAAACCCAAACGACATAAGAAAGCCTCATTATAGATTGCATGTGCTATATGTTGTGGTCAGTATTTAATCTTACATGTAACTAGACCCATTACCTTATGACAGTAACTGATGGCAGCACAACATATCCTGACACACAGAACTAAATCTGTCGGTTTCTGTGCCCAGTTTTGTAACCAGAGATTTTTTTTTTTTTTTTTTTGAAGTCTTGCAGGAAAAACATACTTCTGTCTGTGCTTACAGTGGAGGTGCTGTCAGTATGAATTTTTTAAGCTAAATTTTGAGTATGGTAATACAGGGTGAAAAGTGCATTGTTTTCTTCTATGCCATGGTCTCCCAGCTCACTCTTGCTGGTATTTACAGGGCCTGCTGATGGCTCTAGCATAAAAGTGCAGTTCTGTCCCAGCACTCTGTGTGTAGCTTTTGTTCGTTGTGGGACAGCCTTTCAGAGAATCATAGAAATCATTTACGTTTAAAAAGACCTCTAAGACAATAGGGCCCAACCATAACTTTCATTATTGTTTCTGCAAGACCGTAGCAGTTACATCTTAAGTGTATTTTCATAATTTTAGTTCTTTATTTACTGCACATTAAACCATTTTTAATGTTCCTGATTTTCTTTATATACATATGTACATAGGTATTTTCCTTTCTCAAAGTCAATGAAATTATAGCATGAAACCAATGACAGCAAATGATTTTCCACTTATCTTGTAGAAATGGTGAAATCATTGATACTTGAAGGGTGTGAGGCTGGGTCAAAAAAACCTAGCAAATCTTAATTTATCAATCAGTTTTAATCAATGATTCTTCTCACAAAATCATGTATAGCTATCTATACATACACTTTGTTTCTATGTCAGCATGCAGACACCTTGGGTCAAGTAGAAGTGATCTGCTTAAATGTAGTCCTGGGAAATGCCTCAGAGCACAAATGAAGCTTAAGAGAGAGTTCTTGTATGGAACATATGAACTGAACCTTTAGAAGTGTAGTGATTACAAGACAGTCACTGGTATTTTGCTGATGATGGTATTAAGAGCTCAGAGCAGAATGCAATTCCATACAGCCTCCTCCTTTGAAACACTACAGATTGGGAAACGGAATGAACTGCCCACAGCTGAACCTTGATTTGATCTCATACTGGTTATATGTATTAATTGCTTTCATTCTTTGAATACAGTTGTCAAATTGCTCTGTATAGATGGGAGTTGTACAAGCATGGGAAAGAATTATCCACTTAATTCCAGACTGTGAACATGATCAATATTAATTTAAGGGAAAACCATGCTCTCATGTAAATGTTCTCTAAGGAATTTAGCAGAGCCTCTGTGCAAGCATTCAGGATTCTGAATTGGATCCTTTGCTTCAGGATTATAGACAGAATATACGATTATAATTAAAATATGCTTTTTTTCAACAATAAAAAAATTCTTCCCCCTCTACATGCTTGAGATAGAGATTTTATATTCAAAAAAACAAGGCTTTTAAAACGTTTCTATAGCAGATGTTGCTGTTAACCAAGAATGCCAAGGATCCAGGCATTATGAAATAATCACCTGGAAAGGATGTTAAACTGAGCAAGGGAATTCCACTGCAGAATCATAAATATCTCATTCTGCATAGAGTAACTGCTTGTTACTGCTACCTATATATAACAATGGCTGTAACAGAGAAAGAAAAACAAAAGTAAACCAAATTAGCTACAAACACCTGGTCTGTGAGAAAAAATTGTTGTCAGAGCTAAAACAAGTAAAACAATACAGGCAGGTTAAGAAACCTAACAAGACAGACATGACAAGCCTCAGTCCTAAGTTCTTGCAAACTTGTTACAAAGTACTGGCAACACTCTACTTCAGGGCTATCCCATTATATGTGTGAAGGAATTACATTAGCTGGTAAAATTTAACAGTGAAGCAGAAGAATATGTAAGGACCACTGGATCCTTGGTGATTGTCCAAGGACCAAACCACTACAGTAATTAAAAGAACAGGTATTTTAATATGAAATTTTCCTTCTTGATAAGGATAAATGTGGAGTCTTAAATTGACGTACGTAATTCTGATCCTACAGTTATTATTACAGTGGATTAACTCCTTCCTGCAAGTCATGATCTTTCTTAAGTCTCTTAGGATATGATTGAATGATTTCATGTTTTACATTAGCACTGCTAAAATATTTGCTGTGAAACAGAAATCAATCCCATCTGTATTTCAAAATAAATACATTGCACTTCTCTGTGCTTGACCCTGTTTATAGTTTTATATCTTTCAAAGAGAGGCTGGCCTTTACAGACGCAGAGAGCTTTTTGACTGGGAAAGTCAAAAGGAAATCAAAAGAGGATCTGAACTGCAACACTGATTTAATCTCATTAACCTCTGTAAACTCCCAGGTCCCTCAAGATCTTGTGATCTCATTCTGCAAAAATGGGTGACATATCTGTAAGGAAACCCTACCTCCATACACTGTCTGCTTGTAAAAGATGGTAGGAAAACTTCACATTCTTGTGACTTACCTTGGCATGCAGTTGCAGGTTCAGACCCTTCATGGCTGTCAACAAGGAATGATATTACATAAAAGCTCTAAGATGTGAGTTGCTCTTTTCCACTTTTCATTCCTGTGAGTGCTTCACAGTCCAAGTTCATTAGCTTCTAATAGAAAGCTCTCTCCTACATTTTGTCACATCTGAATCTGCCAACAAAGTGCTCTAGTTTTGGTGTTCTGTGGTCTGCTGAACTCTTCTAGAGGAATAATTGCAGATCTTACATGAATTTTCTTAATAAACAAATAAATCTTGGCTTCTATCTCTCACAGTCCATTTTCAGGTTGTTTTTTAAGCCTTTCACCATCCCTTCCATTTGAATATCAACTCTCTCCAAATACCTGCAGTCTACTGCTATAGCAGTGGCTCAAATTCTTGAGGTTTTCTTTTTGTTATGAGTATATATGAGATAAAAGTCCATGTTCAGCGTTGCAGCAGTAGTCTTAAACTTCAGAGCAAAACATGCTATGCCTTGGGTTTTAAGCAGGTTTTAAGCAGGCACCTGTTGCCTTGTGCTCCCACACCATGGGGCTTCTGGTGCACTGTCTCTGCTCGTCCTTGCTCTGGGTGTCCATGAGTTGGGTGAAGGTCTGGATAGCAGATCTATCATGCACCAACCAAGTGAGGCTGATTCCAGCAGCCTGGAGCAAAGCAGAGAAAGCTGAAAGGATATTTTAAAAGGAAGTCAGACTCCCTAAAAGTTGCTTGGAGTCCAGACCTCGATATGATACATAAACTCATATGATACACAAAATCAGTACACAGTCTTTCTGCAAAAAAATCCATGCCAAGTGTTGAAATTCAAGTCTCACAGACCATTTACTCTTCCAGTAGTTCAAGAGGCACTGGCTTCTTTTCAGTCCTAAAGATGGAACTGTAGTACCTTTAACCCCATGGGAAATGTATGAATGCTTCTGCCATGCCTTATGGGACTAATTTAATCTCTTTGGTATGGGGTTAACTCATCCTTTCTCAACAAGAAGCTCTATGGTTTCAAATAGGGAACACCTATTTGAACTTGAACTCTTATGCAAAATGGAAGCACATAGAAAGTGGAAAGTGGGGCAGACTACACAGGAGCAGTATAAAAGTTGCCTAGATATTGTATACCTTAACTTTAGGAAAGTGATGGTCTTCCATAGGGTCCCTGTAGCCCAAGTGAGGAATTCTTGTCTTGATAAGTGGACAATAAGGTGGATAGAAAATTGGTTGAAGTATCAGGCTCAAAGGGTGTTCATTAGTGTCCCAAAATTCATCTGGTGCCCTGTAACAAGTGACATCCCTTAGGAACAAATACTGTGGCCAGCAATGTTTAATGTCTTCATTAATAACCTGTGTAATTTTTCAAGTCTGGATATGACATTAAAATGAGGCGGGGAGAGAGAAAAAGAGGAGGACCAGGAGGTCTGCTCTCCTGGGGCAGGACTTCTATTTGAAGGGTACTCCATAATGACCCATTTGGCTTAGTCAAAATACTCCAAGGTCCTTAATTTTTAATTTTCTAAAGCATTTTGGCTGAGTCATGATTTTCCAAAAGCAGTTCTCTGAGAAAGGAAAATGTGAGGATTTTATGGAGAACAGCAAAATGGGAAAACAGCACAGCAGTTTGGCAAAAGCTGACTCTAAAATAAGCAACAGAGAAGTTGATCCAGTTGTAATCCCTAAGGAGCTGTACAAGCAAGTACTGATTTGGGTGGAGGAGTAAAGAAACTATCCTCTTCCTTCTCTTCTTCCCTTGCTCACATCTTTTACTATCCTTTCTCCACCTGATGATGGAGAGGAGGGTGTAGGAGAGAAAGAGTAATCAAGCCTCTTTAATCCTGAATCTCAGAGCAATTGCCTCATTGCATCCCATTCCCTATTATTTTTCTTAGTCTCTGCTTAGAAGATTATTTTAGATTTAAAAGCTTCAAAATCTCAGCAGAAAAACCTGTGGAATGATGTTTTATGGTTCTATTAAGGTTAAGAACTAAATTCCTGAGCTAAGTTTGGTGTGAGAAGACAACCTATTTGACTACATTTAGAGTTTTATGTATGATGTCAGCTTTGCTTTGTTCCAGCTCAGTTTAATTATTTGTGTTAATTTTTTAATAATACAGAAGAAACTTTATAAAACTTTTCAAAACTTTTCCTTTAAAACTGAAGCTTTAAACCAGAAGAAAACAGATGTTTTGATCTTGGGACTAGGTATCCATCACTGTACCAGGAGAGGAATGCCAGATTAATTGCAGGATGCTTATGCAGATATGAAATGGTACCATTTGCAGGAGTTTTATTACAGAAATTACTTTCAGTTAATTATTATTTACTCTTGGAATTTAGCACTCAGCTGAAGGCTCAGAAGGCAGCCTCTGGAGAACTGCTGCCTCTACTCTACCTGCTTGATGGCTGCCTATGTTTAATATAATCAGCTGGTATCACAAGCTGTGGCAAAAATAGCAGTAAAGGATTCATTACATGTATTTGGGAAAAATTCCAGCTATGCTTAATATCAGCAAAGTGATATATTTGGGGATCATCACAGTCCCTGGGTACAGGCAACAAAGTCAACAAGTGATTAGAAGGGTAAGTATGCAAGATTTGGGAGGAAGAGTTTCTAGATGAGAGAAGGATATGTCTGTGAGGGAAAGGAAGTTACAGAGACTCTGAACTGATGACAGTCTTTGATTTAGGGATGGAGATTATAATTTGAGAAATATCAGCCAAAAAGAGATTGCAAGCAAAACCCCAAAGGACAGACAGTATGGGGTGAGTGCATGTCCTAGGCAGCAGATGTAGTTAGCATCGTCCCCTCCAGAGCCTGCAGGTAGACACAGCCCTCCCCAGACCATCTCAGAAGTGAGTGAAGCAGCACGATGCTCATAGCAGCTGGACTGAATGCAGTGAGCTGCTGGACTCACTGACTGACCTGCTTCTCACAAACCTGCACAAAATGCTACACAGTAAGAAATTATTGAGCTCTTGGAGGTAGTAACTCCAAAGCTGTGCAGCTGCTTTAGTATTGTCTTCAGAGATGGGACTAGGTGTTACAACACAGCCTTCAGTTCAGCATGCATAAGTACTTGGAGAATATTAAACAATTTACAGCTGATAGAATCTGGCAATATTCAATTGCAGTCTACTTAATTCAGGGAGTGGAATATCTTTTTCCTTATGTGAACGTGTTTTGTGGCAGAATATGCTTGTACTTTTGTGGTGACTGAGCTTGATAATTCTTTCATGTCAGGTATCATCATTGTATTATCTTTTCAGAGATATGTGCTCCATGAACCTCGGTCCTTTTCTGACAACTAGTGCCTACAGTGTCATGAAAAGTAGTGTCAGGGTTGGTGCCAAAGCTGCTGTGGCTTGGAAGCTTCCACGTAACACCTGTGTGTGTGTCTGCATGATACTGCTTCTGTCTGAAAACCTTCCCGAGTGCCAGGAGCTGCTGCCACATTCCCAGCAGAACACAGTTAACTTGTGGGGAGTTACTGCTGCAAGCTGTAGTCTGCAGTGAGCACTTCCAGTAGAGCTGACTCATTCTGAAGTTGATAATTCATTGTTTCGTAGGATGAGATTCCCTCTCCAGTGCTATCTTCAGTTCAAGAACTAGGAAGATGATGTGATGCTGGAAGTGCTGAGCTTTGGTTGGAAGCACTTCCTGCATCTGTATTCAAAAAGGGATGAACCATTTTTTTTTAGTCACAGTGCTGTCATCCTGTGAAACAAACTGAAGAGCAAAGGACCTGGAATGGACACAATATGAAGGAAGTAACAGCAGCAGGGCACTGACATACTGTCTATACTGCCAGTATGGACAATGGCAGGCCATTGGGAGTTAAACTGAAGAGAGTGAGGAGGAAGAAGGGAAGGATTCTCAAATGCTACTTAGACAGTGGAAGTTGGCAGGGAATCTTCCTACGAAATGCAAGTAGAAAATAAGAGAAATAAGAGAGAAGGGCTGACATGTACAATATGTTAGTCACCATCCCATTTCCACAGATCTCTATCATTCTTTTTTTTTAAGGATTTAGCCAAACCTGCAAGGACATTAAACAAATGGAGAAGAGTTCTTAGGCTATCCTAACAGTGAGCTCAGAGAACAGAAAAATCAGTGTTGACAGTAGCAGTACTTCTCACACTCTCCAATATACCGTGTTATTTATTCTCCCTCCAACACCCCAGGCTTTAAACCTGTTTCAACACTGTCATAACGGGTAGCATTATACCAAAACAAGGAATACATAAAGATTTCAGTCTTTTGGGTTTTGTGGGTTCTTTTGTTATCTTTCTTTAACAAGCCTCTCTTCGTTTCTTGAAAATGTCATTCTATCCAAAGATCTTCTATAATTAAAGAGCAAAACTGTCCAAATAATTAGAAGCTTTCTCTTGCCCTGAGCAAAGCTCTGGGCATAGAAAAAGGGAGTTTAAGGCAAACTGCGCAGCAGTAGCAGTAATTGAATTATTTAAAATGAATGTCTGCTTCCTAAACCACGTTCAGTGGAAAAAAAACCAGCAAGATGAGGAACAATGGAAAAATTATAGGGGATTTTCCTTAGGAAAGTAATCACAGCAAAAGTTACAGAAAATCTCCTCTAAAGTGCAGTGAAACAGCAGGATTTTGTGAAAGCCACTGACTGTGAGGCCCCTAGGGCTTCTGGCCTTGATTATGCAATTGCTGCACTGGCAGGACTGGCTGCCAGCAATGGCTTTCATATGCATTTCCTAAAGAATATACTACAATAAAATACACATTAGGCCCTTTTTATTCAGAACACATTGCCAGTGGTAGAAATCCTTGAGTCCCTTCTCACTTTCTGATGATGGAGGGAAGGAGTCTTGTCTAATTAGGTGCATCTCATCCAAGATTCCTGCTTTCAAATCTCCCATCTCTGATAATGAGGTGTTCCTGCTCCCTCTGCAGGGGCTAAGCAGGCTGCAGTCATAAAACAGCCAGCTTTTGCATGCCTGAGAACCAGGTGAAGGCACAACCCTGACCATACTTGTCCTCTCATTAGTGCCATGTGGAAAAATTTGCTCAGTTGAATGTTTGGGACAAATATTATTTGGAGTCTTTTATAACACTTTTTCTCACTGGTTGTTTTTTGGGCTTTTTGGGAGATTTTGATTTTTTTTTCATCATAATAAAGCCAAAAACATAAATTAGTTTATTTTGTTCTTGTGCTGATTGCATTTTCTGTTTCTTCAGGCTGGTTTTCAGGTTATGGGATGGTATAGCACCCTTAGGGACCAGAAACTTACCCTACTTTTTTTACTGGTGGAACATCAGTGCGATTAATGGTACTTGGTAGAAAGGAGACAGCTAACTGTGACAGAAGATAAGTGTAAGCACGCCTGTGCTAGCTGCAGCAAAAGCTCCTGATAGCAAACTTTGAATAAAACTCTTCCTAGTGTGCAGTCAAAGTTCTGGACTGCACCCGTGCATTTCAATAGAGTTTTATTCCTTTAATGAAGCTGCACTTCACTTATTTGCCTTAAAACACTTGTGTGGCTGTCACCCAAGTGTTTTGAAACAGCTACACCCCTTTCTTCTTCCTTGGAGACAGGAGAAATGGCGTGATTAATTTATTACAGGTTTTTGTTTGCTTTATGTTTGTATGGATGACTGGGCACAATGTGCTGGAGACTGGGTGGGAATAAATTATCAAAGGAGAGCTGTAGCAGAGCAGAAGAAAGGGAAATCTGTGGATGTTCTTTTCACCTGAGGGTGCTTTCCATAACCTGAAGTCCTTCTCCTAGTGAGTTCTGTTACTAATAGGATGTGGTGCTGCATTTGCTAAGAATTTTGAATTTTCAGGCTGTCTGCCTTCATGTCTATATTTTGTCACCCATCACACATATTTTATTAGTTTGTATTCTACCTCATAGCTATCATGACAAATTTTTTTGTCACTTAAATTCTTTGAGCAAACAATAATGTACGTATTCTTAGACATTGTATGAAACTAGACCTACAATTATAAGTCTTATTTTCTCTGATGTAAATATAGTATTCATAGAATAGAGGATAAAAAGTTACTTTTGTGTAACTTCTTAGCTGTGACAACTGAAAGAGGAAATTGAATTCTTACTCCCTGCTGTGGGAAAGGAAGAGTGGGCTTCCAAGAGAGGTTCTGGCCAGGGCAGGGTTAATTTTTGCAGTAGCCAGGAAGGGCCATGACAGGGATCCAGAAGTTGTTGTGTACAACCTCCTATCACTGCCAGGAGGGGAGGTGGGGGGTTTCTGTGGTGAGAAATCATGCTTCTTTTGTTGTACCCTCTGTCATTTGTATTATGGCTGTCACTGTTCCTTTTCTTATCTCATTGCTGTTTCCAGTAAATTGTTCTTATCTCAACCCATGATCTTCCCCTTCTGTGCCCCCAGTTCTCCTCTCTAGCCCACTGCAGGGGAGGGGGAGGAGGAGGCAGGGAGTGAGAAAGCAGCGTGTGGTTTGCAGTGGTTTCAAAGGGAATGTTAAACTAGGAAGTACCATTCCTAAACCATGACACCATCTCCTAAGGGAAATTTTAGTTGGAAAAGGAAAATTTGAAACTGATAGTGTTCCAATTATTTGGGTCCAAAGTGGTTCCAATAAATTCAGTGAAAACTTCAGCCTTGACTTTGAAGAAAGTGTCTTCATCCAAACCTAATAAATCCTTTTCCAGTGGTGAACAGGCTGTAATTATGAGGTTTAGACTGGATATTAGAAAAATTTCTTCACCAAAAGGGTTGTTTAAAAATTAAAACAGGCTGCTCAGGGAAGTGGTGGTGTCAGACACCACACAGATGTAGCAGTGGGGCACATG
The DNA here is from genome assembly GCF_041296385.1 of Aphelocoma coerulescens. NCBI lineage: Eukaryota > Metazoa > Chordata > Aves > Passeriformes > Corvidae > Aphelocoma > Aphelocoma coerulescens. The sequence continues at coordinate 94,877,884 of NC_091015.1, forward strand.
GTTTAGTGGTGGACTTGGAAATGCTGGATTAACAGTTGGACTCACAGATCTTGAAGGTCTTTTCCAACATAAACCTGTCATACCTCTGGGGTGAAGGGAAGTGTAAACTGGCCAGAGAGGCCTTTCCTTATCACACTGAAGTGCAGTGATGGGGAAGAGGAGGGAAGTATCATAACAAACCACACACTGCTGCAAGGCAGCCTTACCTGCACACAGAAAATTATCTAAATGCTCGTTTTTTGCATTCCTTATGCCTCTTCAGAGCATTACATGCACATACAGTTATCAGCCCACTGCACACAAGTGGCATGAGATACAAAAAGCCTAATCTGGCACCAGGTGGATCCTGGAAGGAACTCTGTTTAAAAACACTGTTGAAAACTAATGCCTTTGTCTCTTGGGGTTTTATAACACCTTAATTTCCCAAACCACATTCACCTGAATGTCTGCACACACATTTCACTGGTATATGATTTTAATTGTTTCAATATTCTCCTAAAAGCTGAAGTAGGTAGCTGCTCTGTGAACTCTCTTACCTGTTTTCCAAGATAGCAAAGATGACTGATTAGTATGAAATGAAATTGTGCAACCATATTAAATCTTGAGACTTCACAGACTGGCTTATCTTTATATTACCCTTCAAATTAGGTTGTGATTTCCTTTAGTTAACAAAAAAAGAAGATAGTAATAATTTTATAATTTTATATTAAGACCTGGACATACCACATAAGGACAGAAGATTTTCAGGGGCAAAGGGTTAGGACCTTCTGAAAGGTTAAACCTTGATATCTGGATATTTAAACACTAAACAGTTATGAAAATTTCAGGCCATATTTGTATGGGTACAGTATTAGGGTATTATCATTTTTGTCTATGGCTTTTAAGTGGGTTGGAGAAAACTATTTTGGGACTATTTTGGATTCTGTTTACCATGGTCAGCCTTTTTGGAGATCAGAGACATAGTCCAAAATTCAGGATGTTCATTCAAACAGCCATGTAAATTTTCAGTAAATTTTACTCTCTCAAAGGACAGAAGATCAGCATTAACCATGCATTCAAACCCCCTTTGTGGAGAATCTAGACACTTATTTGTGATACATTTATTCTTCCCTTGAGGAGTCAAAAGAGACCTATAGATCTTTTGGGGGAATGGCTGGCTATAAATTATTGAGGCATAACTGCAATAATTAGCTGACTTTTGTCATCATCATACTCCATATATAGCAGAGCTGCTAATCTCTTACTGTTTTTCAGGGCTTTTGTCTCCTCAGTAGATTATATCTGTATGATTGGTTTTGATCACTTTGTAATGAATATTGTATCACAGTCTGTTAAGTAGACTAGTATCAACATGCTACTACTTCTTTAGGATTAAAATGTATGTGAGAAGTTTCAAAAGGCATTCACACCGAGTGGAAAAATCCAGTGTTTTCCAAGCAATTTGATTCTGCAGATTAGGACAGTCTTTGATTGTATGTGATACTGCTGGACATAGTAAATCCACATAAGGCTGTTTCAGTTCTAAATTAGCTCACAAAGACAATTCATCATTGTCTCCATCCTGAGGTGCATGCATCCATCATGTGCTTCAGGGGATGGTAGTATTTTAATCCTGCTTTACAGATAAAAAGCCTCAACAATGAGAGCTGAACAGGTTTATCAGACATTGCAGTGCAGGACAAGTGAAGCAAGAAATAAAGCTATAGGACACTCTGATGTCCTAACCATCAGAAGTATATAGCTTTCCCAGAGAATCTGGATAAGGATGCATCTGGACTTTATTTGATTGTCCACACTCAACTTTTGAGAACTTCTGGCTGCAAAATTAATCCAGTTTATTTCAGCATGCTAGTAGTTGCAAGTGTCTCAGATGTAGCTCACGACATCCACCCTCCTGGCTTTTCTCCATTGCTCTCTGTGTGTATACAGTATTAGTTTGGGCTGCCTTATAGGAAAACTCCTAGGGCATGTACAGTTCCTCTTCTGTGGCAGATGGTGCTAGGTTTGCAAGTTGCAGGGCCAGTGCTGCAAAGTGGTTGTGCTAGAATTGTGACGTTCCAGAGGTGTGCTTCCCCAGTCATCATGCTTCAGTGAGCCACAGGAAACTGCTTTGGGCAACCTGTTGGCCATCCTTGAGGCTCTGCAATGTGGTAGAGAGTAGAGAGCCAAATGTCAGATGTGATGCCCTGTAGATCCCTGAGGCATCAAACGAATAAAGATGTGGCCCATGAAACATCAGTCAACATGTGCCAAACTGAGTCTACACCTTCTGTACCTGGTTTTCACTCTCTTTTAGACCTGAGCAGACACCAAAACACAAACCACTGAGCCTTTTGGCACTCCTGCTACACAGAAGGCCAGTGAAATGATTCAAATTGGTGCAGTCAAACCCTTGAAAGCATTACATGCACAGAGCATTGCTCTGCTTAACACATTTCAAACTAAAGTAACTGCTAATAAGATAAAAAGAAGTAACAAATCAAAGAATATTGCCTCCAACAATCATGCATGACTTACCATGGCAAACACATCCTTGCTGAGTAAGGAGAGTGCTCAGCGTCCATTTCAGGCCTCCTGCTGCAGCCTTTTATGCTTTTTATTTTTATCTCATTTGTCAAAATAACAGCCCTTTATCAGTGCTGATTGCAGGGATTTTGACTCCTTGCCTGCTGGGTTCCCCCTCTGCTCCATAGGAGTTTCCTAATTGAATATTACCCCTGTGAAAAGAAAAGCTTTGAATAAGAAGAAGGAAAAGTTATTAACAGTCATGAAACCACCCCTGAATATCCCACCACAGTCCTACACACAAAATCCCTTTCTCTCCCCAAAGTGAAGAATATGCTTGTTTCATTGAGCAGCATCAGCTCTTTTTCTGAAGCTAATCACATTTATCATACACTGAAAATTGTAAATGAACTGCAGTAAGAAGTTCTAACTTGAGGAGGAGGGGAAGGATAGAAAGATATTAGTTCAAAGTAAATTATAAAAGGTGTCTGGTTTGGTTAGATTCACTGTTGCCTCATTTCTCACATTTGTGAGTCAAAAACAAGAAATCATTTACTGCCTGTGTTGAGACCTGGCATCAACAATTTCCACCCATGTCTGGCTGGATGGTGTAGAACTTTGAATTCATCAAAAGACGATCTGTAAATTTTCTTTTCTGGCACTATTATTCCTGCTAAAGCAGCAGCAGGCTGCATGCTCAGGTTCACTTGAGAAAGGACCAAAACCTTGTATTTCAGCTCTCAATGTGTGTGGGAAATGACACTTTGGCTGGAGATAGATGAAAGACTTTGTCTGTCAAGTTCGTACCATGACCGTGATGGCAACTGTAAAAGCTCACGATTCCTACTTTCTCATCAGAAGTCACTGCTCAGGTGCTCTTGTTGCATTCCTTAGAGAATGAAGCACAAAAAGCCACAGCTTCAAAGTCAGCTATTGAAAGTGGAACCTGCCTGGCTTGTCTGTGAAAAAAAAAAGGAGAAAAAATAAAAGAAGCATGTCAATGAGGCTGCTGAATGAGGCTGCTGTGCACACCTGGCTTCTTCAAAGCAAGGCAGACTTTCCTAGAAAACAGAGGGTCTGGTGTGTTGTTCCCTTGGATTCCTCAGCTAAGTGTTTGCTGAGTTTCAGTATGCTCCCTACCTCTTTGCACACAAACCACCCAAATAAATAAATAAATAATAAAACAGGTGGTGAGGACATATGAGAAACAAGGGAATCAGAGCTGACAGATAACCATGGGAAGGATTTAAAAGTGCTGAAGAAAAATTCTTCTCTCTACGTCCCTCCTTCTTCAGTCTCTACGCCAACATGGATTTATTTTTTCTTCTATTTTAAAGGGGGCTTTGTTCTTCAGCTGCTTGCCGAAATAGTCTTGCAAAGTTATTCCTTTCAATCTTTCAATGCATCAGCTCACCATGTTGACAAGACTTGAGGTTTTCCCACTCCCCAATTTAGGCCAGTTATACCCCATTAAGGGGTCTCCACATTCTCTCCTGCTGTCCCATCTCCAGAATTACACAGCCTTTAGCACCTTTTTCCATGCAATTTCCCCACTTTATGAAGCAAATTGGTGGATCCATTTCCCTGTTATCCAGCTATGTGTGATGCAAGAAGCCTGCAGAAGGGAGGTATCTCCTACTGACAGTGAGCTAAAGGGCACCTACCCCTCAGTACCCATCTTCAAAAATCACCTGTTCTCCTATCAAGTGACCTACAGTTGAATTTCGGCTTTGCAGCAAAACAATCTTGAGAGGAATGAATGATTAACTGAATTCTGGTACTCCCAGTAGGTTAATTATCAAGAGCTTAACTACATTCTAATTCCTTGAACAAGACAGCTAAAAAAGAGGTGGATTTCAGCAAGTTTCTCTGTGTGTGTGCATTGGCCTGCAAAGTCAGAGCTGTCATGACAAAGAGGAAAGACTCAGAGGGATCCAGGTTGGCAGCTCAGTTGTTTTAGGTGGATAGGCAACATGAGATTCCAGCTGCAGGACAGATTCAACCATCACCTAAGGAGGAAGAGAGTGGGCTGGTGGAATGACCAAGTTTGGGCAGTTCCTATGGCAGCAGGCCAAGACTGCTCTGGACAATCGGGTTCGGGGTAACTCCAGAGCAGATGAGCCTTCTGCATCTCCTGACAGCATGAGGGCAGGAGACAGGTTGTGATTGCTGCTGGGAAGCACTGGAGTGAGGCTGCCATGTTACTCCCCATCCTGCTTCTATACCTTACCTGAGCAAAGCAGGGGTGGCTCTGGCTTTGTAGGGTGCATGATCGCTGTGGAGAAGAAGGTCCTGGATGTTTGGCTGCTCCCGAGAGATTGCTGCTGGTTCTGAATGGGCTTGGAACCAGCCCTGGTTGCAGGCAAGAAAAAGTAAATAATTCTTTTGTAAAAGGAGTGCCTTGATGCCACTAGGCATAACAACTAAACGTGGGACCAGAGCTTTGAATTCCCACAGGTGCTCTTCTGAGTGGCATGCCCCTCCTTGTGAAGGCCCACCAGGTATGTGGAAGGGCAGAGTAAGTGTGCTTTGCGCTGTGTAATCAAGTATGTTGAGTAGAGAGGAAAGATAAAAGGCCGTAGTAGAAGGACATGTAGTGCTGCCCGCTGCACTTCTGGCTGTTCACAAGTTCCCAGTAAGTGCAGCATGAGGGAGCGAGCTATTAATAGTTCTGCTCATCACTGCTGCACAGTGAAACAGCAAAACCCCAGCACAAGGGAATATGGGAGCCATGAACTCTAAAGCAAAAAACTTCACGCACAGAAGACAGCCTCAAAACTGTAATAATTAACAAAGGAGGGAAAGAATATGTTTAATACTGGTTATTTATGAAGTTACAAGAGAATGCCTCTGCATTAAATAAAATTTAAATGAAGCCTTGCACCTGAGCCAGAGAGACAAGTGTCCCAGCTCACTCTCACATTCTGTAAATGTTTTTCTGAACAGATCAGTTAAAGAGTTTGCTATACAGCTGCCTAATAAATAGTGTATGTGCTGGAACATGTTAATCTCATTTTAATACATATCCAGGTCTTCCTTAGGGTTCTCATACTCTTCTACAGCTATGGACTGCTTCTAAAAGTTATATGCTTTTAGAAATTGTTATCAGATGAGTACAGGCCTGAATTTCTATCAAAAGAAAATTATAGAAATGGATATACATTCAGTTTGACAGAGTCCTCAGATAGTAATATCCTGTGAAACCTGTGATTTTATCCAGTGATAAAATAATACGTCTTGGTTATTTGTACGCGTCAAGCACTTACATAAACACACATCTAATTTTGGTGCATAAAGTGTATTCACAGTTCCCTGAAATTACCAAAGCTACAACCATGATTCTCAGGCAAGAAGAAGAAAATCCTATTAATGCATTCCCACAGAGTAAAACAGTATATTTTGGAATAACAATAGCTACTGAAGGCCATGAAGAGAATATATGTAGAACAGAATATCTGAGAAAATATCACATTTGTATGTGAGTATTATGCAGTATTTATGAAGAAACCTGCCCTGTTAAAAGCTTATACCTTGATTAAATCCTATTAAAAATGCTAAGTACATTTCCAGGCATATTTCTATAACCACTTTACAACAATTGGATAGCCTGTATTCAGAAAGTATGCAAATGGCTTTAGCTGGGTCATCCTTTAGCTGGTATTTCTAACAAATATAGTGCCATGGGGCGTTCCTCTTGTCACAACACATTTATTTTATTATCTAGATGATTATGGCTGTATATTTTCCTTATGTATTCTTGATGATATGCTGAATTCTCAGATTTTCAGCAAACACTTGCAATGCAATTACTATAAATACAATACAGTGTCTCTTATCCTCAGTTTTCACAGAACTTTAAAATTATTAAGTTTGTATCAAAACCACAAAAGAAAACAAATTGGTTATGGCCCTCCTACACTGGTGAACCAGCACCAATGTTGGGCCAAAATATTGTTAAAAATGTTAAAATTATGTGCAATAAAATATGCAAAAGCTCACATGCATATTTTTAAAAAGATAGAGATGTAGGCTACTTATTTCAATATTTTCAGTGAATTCAGAATAACAATTCCAACTTTAGGAAATGTTTTTGTTTTAATTCAAGGTGTGGAACAAAAAGAAAAAGCAATTTATACTTTAAGAACAGGGACTTGAATGTGAGCTTTCACCCTCTCAGATGCCTTATTATAAACCTCAAGTGCCATTTCCATTACTGCTTCAATATGAACAGTTGCTGGGAAAATGAAATAAGCAGCTATTTGAAACCATGTCCCCCACATCCTAGCTGACTAACTTTTCAGCTTGAGAGGCTAATCATTCATTTCTAACAGCTCTCATTTGTTTTGCATTTTCTTAGCTTTCTATTAAGGTTTTATCAACATAATTATTTTTATTTCTTATTTTAATTCATTCTCTTTTCAAGTGCATGAACATTAGATTTTGAAAAATAGCCTGACTAGGCTCTGTGGTGCCTCTGTGGTACAAAATGCAAACTGTCTTGGGTAGGGTTTATCAGAGAGAACACACAGGATTATGAAAGAAGGAAAATTAAGATAAACCAGAAGCAGGATCTTTCTGAGTCACTATGTTCCTCTAGAAATATCTTACTTGCAATGAACAGGAAAAGAGAGGAAACATAAGTAATGAATACCAAATTCACCCAAAGATTGTGTCAATAACTTCATTAATAACGGAATTAATACATCATAACTTTTATTCTAGCTGTACAGATTATTATCAAATAGCTAATGAATCTTTCTATAGTAAAAAATAGTCAGGATCAACCAAATCTGCCTGGACCAAAACTGAGGTGACCTAACTGACAGGTGAATTCCTGTTAGTAGAGCTGTTGTAGATGTCAGTATGAGAAATGCCCTACTTGGCCAACTCTAGTCCAAAAGACCTTAAAACAGATTAGGATGGGTTTGGTCTCCTGTCTGGCAAACATACCAAGGCATATAGTTAAATGTTGTCATTTTATATCTATTTTATCCGTTTGCTGCAGGCAGTATGAAAATATTGGAAAAAGTCTGTAATGATATTAGAACAAAACAAAAGTTTCAGATATGGATCTTGAGCCTCTGGATCTCTATTTCCATTTAACCATGATTGCAAAGCATAAAGGCTGCACCAACATTACTAGAGGAGGGCTACATTTCTAGGGAATCCAGTGTCTGGTCCCTGCCAGCCATAAAACATTTCCATAAGCAAGAAGAATTCTTTTGAAAGTTCCATGGTCTTTTCCATATTAATAATACCACAGGCCTTTAACTTCTTAAACACCTAGCGTTGTTTGATGGTAAAGGAGCTCAGTGGAGGACAAATGAGGATGAGACTGTACAGGGCAGCACCTCTGAGGGTGGGGAATGATGCTCAGTGTCTGCCAGCACCTGGCTTTGTGCAGCTGCCACCCTCCCTGCAGGCCATGGTACTGCCTTGTGAGTACAATCCCCTCAGACCAGCAGCAGGAGAGGGGCTGGCACCATTTGGAGAGGAGCAGAGCATCTGGCAAATCCCTTCCATTTTCTTTCGATTGCATAGTATGTTTCCTCCATAGGAGCATGCAAGCACTAATTATGCACCCATTAACAAAAAATTATAAGAAGTTTTCCTGAACTGCAGTTTCATTATTCCCTGTAGCTTACAGTAATATCAGCCCTTCACACATTTTATAAGCTATCTTTGCTTATGTAAAAAATAAAAAGGGAAGGAAAGAAAAGCCATGAAATAAAGTGATGTGCTATTAAGCCTCAGCAAATCCCTCTGTGTGGGGCTAGTTGCTCTGTGATGTTAGCCAACAAGGAAAGAGCAACCATACAGCTGCTTTAAGTACTCAAAATATTCACCTAAAATTCCAGGAAAACTGACTCTCCAAAGAGAAGAAAATCATGGCATTCTCTGATACTGGAAAGGGAAATGCTGATCTTAAAAAAAAATAACAAAAACTTTCATTTGCCTGAGGTTTCTATCCACAATTCCTCCCATGACAGTTGGGTATATACAAGATGTGCAAAACAAGGATCCCATTTTTGGCAGGAAGTATACTCCCAGAAGTACCTCCTGCACTCCAGCCTCGTTCTTCTATCCCTAAGTGAGAAATGACATGAAACTGATGCCTCTGTGCAATAACATGCAACTCCATCATCTTTTTGTCACAATATTCAAGGACAGTCTTCCCTAACTGGCTACTAAAGAATGAAGAAATTATGAGTGCTGGACTAGCCTAGGGACCGGAGACAGTTTGGCCTGAAGGCACCTGAGATCTGGAGGACAGACTATTGTGGTCCTGGAGAACACACAGAGGCTGGCTGAATGCACTGATTAGTTGCTTAAAGGTAAGAAATCAAAGCTCTCTCCTCTGCCTTTTATCAGTAACTCTCTATGGGCCTCTCTGTACGTGCTTGATTTCATACCGTTCCTACCCGCACGCAGGACATACCATGGTTTTGCATCTCCCTTATTCTAATGCAATGAGCTTTGTAGAGCAAGTCTCTTTCCCTGAGTAGCTGTGCAGCTACCTGTTGGTGGAGACATGACAGCAGACATCATCAGACAAGGCAAAGGGAAATTTTATGGCAAGTAGATGTTTACCTACTGAAACCCAAACTGCAAAGAAGGAGTTAATGGCTGCTAAAGTTGTTTCTGGTAAGTGGTGTTGCTTATTTTTCATATAACTAATTCCTGTGTTTCTGCAAGCTGAGACTTCATCTACCATAACAGACAGTTCCTTGATACTGCAGAAACTAATCAGGAATTAATTTCAAAGAAAAAAAAAAACAAGATGTAGAGAGCTAAAATTGTGAAATCCTGTTTTTTTCCTGAAATATTAATCAACAAGGTTCAGCCTTTGAGTATAAATTTTTCAATTCACTTTTTCTACCAGAAAAGGCTAGAAAACACACATTCCCTTTTGGAAGTATTTAAAGTACAACACACAAGAAAGGCAAAACCAAAATCAAGTCACAATTAATTCTGAAACTGGAGCTGAGTACTAATGCAAGACCAGCTACTGAAGCTTATGCAAGTCCCTTTGGCCCAAAGAGCCTGCCAGACAGTCTCCTAGGCTGTAAAATAAAGCTGGAAAGAAGGCTGTGTTATTGACTTTTCAAGCTGAGTGCTGTGAGAACAGAGATCATTTTCTCACATTTGACAAAACAGACACAAAAGAGAAAGAGACAGTATAGCAGAAGTAAGGAAGCATGTTTTTGTGTTCATGTTCTCAGGGTACATGGCAGCTGGTCAGTCACAGATGGATGCTCTGGGCTGGCAGGTCAGCCATGACAGCTGTTGCTTTAAACCTTGGCTTGCTTCCCTGGTTCACAGCATCATCAGGATAAAATCTCCTTCCTTCCCTCATTCCTTGCAGGCTAGGCCCAAGTGAAGGGGTTGTTCTCTGCTATGGCATTGGTGCAGTGTGGTGCAGCTCACTTCCAGTTCAGGAGGAGCGAAAAGAGAGGGGACGAGGTGGGGTTATTTGAAGAAATGCAGCCAGCCCTGGGGTGGTAGAGCAAGAGCTCATGCAGCTCCAAGCATCCAAGCTGCACAGCCCAAGAGCTGAGGCTTGTGCACAAAGGTCAGAATTACCCAGCCCTGCTAGCCTTAGGCACTGCATCCTGCAGCAGCTCATCACCTTGGTTTTGCTCTGTAATGTTGAGTTTCCCTTTTAGTGTGCATATATAAAGCACTTCAGCCCCTAAATAAATAAAGTGTGATATACTTGGAGTTACCAGTTAGACCTATTTTTTTCATTCACTTAAAGGTCTTGAAAATACCACAGTCCTTGAAAATTAATAGCTTATTGTGTTTGAATTTGTCTCCTCTTTGTATTTCTTTTAATATTCATTATTATGTATTCCTTCCTAATAGTCATTAGAGACCATCTAATGACTACTGATTACTGCCATAGGTAATGACATATGATGAACTCTAAGCAGGTTCTTCCAGGTGATCTAGCAGATCAGTGGCCTCAATTATTACCGGTATCTTTTTCTATTACACAGAATTGTTACTCAGAACCAACCATTTGTTCATAAAAGTTCAATCACAAAATGAAGAAATAAGATAAATATAACTGATAGCTCTGTGTTCCTCGCAAGATTGCCCCAGAGACAGTTATGGACCAAACATCCATAAATGCCCTTTTCTTCTTCATTTTTTGAATGCATGCAAAACTGCTGCCCTGCTGACACCAGGCAGGACCAGCTAAATGATCAGCACTTTAAAGTCTCAGCTTAGACCTCCCTAAGTCCCATGGTACGTACCTTTGCAGTGAGACATTCTGAGCTGTGGAATGTCTGATGTGAAGCCAGTGCTAGAAATATCAGGTAGCTGTGTTTCCTAGGTAGAAAGCCCCATGAGGGGAAACTTCCTCCCTTGGATGCAGAGCTAAGATTCCTTATTGCCTGGGGACCACTGGAGCAGGTAGGAGAATTTGTGGAAGGGAAGGGAAGATGTAAGGCAGGGACAGCTAAAGGAACACTGTGCTCAAGGTATAGGACATGGCCTCAGTTTACACCATGGGAGGTTTAGATTAGATATTAGGAAAAATTTGTCCCCTCAAAGGGTGGGCATGCACTGCAATAGTGTTCAAGAGGCTTGTGAATGTGACAATGGGGGACAGTGTTTAGAGGTAAACACAGCAGTGCTGGGTTAACAGTTGGACTCGATGATCTTAGAGGTCTTTTCCAATCTTAATGATTCTGTGGTTCTATGATTCATGCATTGAACAATGCTGAACAGAGTGAGGAAATAAATGTGTGCTCTGAGCTTGCAGCTGCCAAGACAGAAATCCTTTATTCTAATTTCTTGCAAAGTCTGAGAGCACAGGCTGAAGAACCAGAGGAGCTCAGTTGTCTCTAGGAAATTTAAACAAACTTCTGCATTTTGGTGAAATCATGACTGGGAAATCCTGAAAGAAATTTGCTTCCATACATTGTACCGGGGATAAAGGTAATTGTAGTGTGATTTCTTTCACCACTTAAAATGTCATCTGTTTCACTGGCCTTGTAATGGACAATGAAATACAGGTACAATCACAGTCAATTTTTTATAAAACAGATTACACAGATGCCAATCTACATACATAAATGCAGCTACAACACAGCTAGTTTTGAACAGAATAATTTTCAAGTCTTGTGTTTGTTTGGAATTAGGACATATTTATTCATTTGCATTATTTAAAACCTTTTTCTGCACAAAAGCACTCAGATAAAGAATGTTTAGTATGTCTAAAGAAATGAAACATCTTAATAATTAATCTTAAGTATTGTGTGTGTGTATATACATGTCTCTAATGCATGTATTCATAATATTTATGTATGTAGAAATCTCTATTATATGTGCAGATTTTCAATATGGAAATTCAGGAATAGCACAGTGTTTTCAGTTCAAATAGCATGAGCACATTAAGTTCAAAAACACAAACGAGCAAAATATAGCATTTGGTCTTCCAAACATGAAAGAATTATTCTAGTTAAGATGAAATGGAAGCCAAAGCATTTCAGCACTTGGAGAATACAAATTACCATGTACCTAATTTACCCTGGGCAAATGAGCTGCATGTCCTAGAGGGTAGGACTTCTCTCTAGACTAAAAAACACTCAGATTAGCCAAAGTTTACATTTATGAGAAGGAAAAGGCAAATTTGTATACAGGTTTTTTTTTTCTTTCCTCATATGAAAAAGCAAAACTGTGCTTTTCACAGTGCTTTTTGTTTACTGAACACAGGTATTTTTGCATATACAGAAATGGATGTCTTTTGATTTCATTGTGCACACTCTTTGCTGTGCTGGGATACAGGAGCTAAGCAGTGCTTTTTTCTGCTCCCTTAGCCCAAGTCCCTAAGCCACACAAGGAAATCCTTGGTACCCTCCTGCTCCTCATATCGAGGAGATGCTGGCCATTCTGCTTGGTTTTGTAGCCTACCACAGATAGACTAAAAATATAAAGACAAACTGGGATTCCTGGAAGAGCAAATCTGATGACCTTGCTGTGATAGCAGCAGAGGAGAGATCTGTGGCTATGCCACACATTGCAGCCAGGCTGTCCTGCAAGTGCGGCAAGAGGACGATGCAGTCTGTACCAAAATTTGTGTGAACTACAACACGGAGCAGTGCTGATGAAGGAAGCACAGCTTCCTGTCTGCCCTCTGCCCAGCAGAGAAAGAAGAGGTAAAAAAAGCTTCTCTCTTAGAGACTTCAGAGCCCTGCTAACAAGGAACATAATTTGCCAGTGCTTCCATTTAACAAACCTTCGGCTAGACATCAGGAGAGCAATGTTTTCCACAAAGCAAGGCCTCCTTTGCACTCTTTCTGCAGAATTTGTGGGGAAAATTTGTGGGGTTTTGATGTAAAAGAAATCTAGATTCACTTCTCTGTAGAGAACAAGATTATGCAGGGTTAATATCTACTTCAGAGAGGAAGACGATTTGAAGGTGAATAAATATATAAGAATTTCTTCAGGGTATATATTCCTCTACGGCAGATTGTGCAACCAGGCTGTGTGTAAAACTTTGCCTGCTGAGGCTGTGCTTTTTTTTGGGTTTTATTTTAAGTAGCATCCATAGAAATCTTGCCAAACAAGACTTTGGTGCCAACTCATATTCTGCATATGGCCTGAAGTGCTGGGCTGTTTGGGGTTTTTTTGGGGCATGGGGAGAAGAACAACAGTGTTTTGGTTCACACACACAATCCCCAAGTCCTCCCATTTCACTGAGTTTTCAGGAAATGAGCATATGGCTTTGGAAAATCCACCTCTGAGGCTTGGGCTGTGTCAGCTGTAATGGGGGGAGGAGCAGCACAAAACACAGGCAAGTCACACATATGTGTCTAGCACAAGAAGGGAACCTTCAAAGAAAGCTGAAGGAGTTGGATATTTCATGGGGGAAGACAGCACTTGGATTCGGGTGCAAAACACTGTCATCATCTTTTTGGAAGCCATATGCTTGCAAAACCTGCTGCAGAAGGGGCTGTATTGATCCGTTGTGCACCAGTAGCAAGCAGTTCTCACAAAATCCTAATTCTCAAATCAAAAATTGGCCTTCAGCAGAAATAAAAATGTTCACCTTTAGGAGGGTTGGGCTTCAAGCCATGATTTGTCTGTGATGCTGCTCAAAAATAGGCTTTTTTTCCTTTTTCTTCCTTTTTCTTCCTTTTTTTCTTCCTTTATTTTTCCTTTTTTTTTTTCTTTTTTTACCAAAAGAAAATAATTTCTCTTCCACTTCTTGCCCACCAGTGGCTGAAATTGTGGTTTTTTCGGACTTGCAAATATAAGAAGTATAGATAAATTATTGAAACTCTAGGGATTTTCCACTTGATAGCTGAAAATTTTAGCAAGTAAAGAAAAGGGTATTATTTAGGGTCTCTATGCACTGCTAAAGTGAATGAAGGGCAGCTTTGCTGTTTGTTGTGATAGGTACAGATCAGGCCATCGACTAAAAATCCCTAGCCTTGCTGTTGCATGCTTTATTAAGAGAGCAGAAGTCTGCAAATATAAGAAAGAATAAAATTATTGTCTACTGAGGTTAACTTTGATAATTATTTAATTTCTTCTTTTCTTCTGAACTTCCTGACTGAGGACCCATCACAAACATCAGGGAAACAAGCATTTCCCCAAGGACTTCTAGGGCTATCTGAAGCAGGAAGCACTGTATTGTAAAATCCATTGTCTCTAATCTAAAGCTCAGTAATGGATAAATCCCAGTATTATGAAAATTTTTGGCCTGAGTATTGGAGGAAAATAGTATTTTGTTAGTCTGCTTCAAGACTTGCTGGTGAATGGCTGTAACTTCCTGTTCCATGCATGGTGTCTTCACAACTTCTACCCAGTGAACTCACAAGGTGGGCATCTGAAATGAAGATGAAAGTGAATGAAGTCAAGTTCCCAGCACCAGAAAGGCAGTAAAAGACAGCTGCAGTTCTGAGGAGTACAAACCAAGATCAATGACATTTCAAAAGCATCCTCAATTGTTTACTGCCAGCAAAGCACTGCCTTTGACTGGGTATACAGCTAGAGTATTAGATGTCTGCTCTTGTTCCAATGTCTCTTAAATGAACAAGCTTTAAATACATTACTTTTTATATGCTGCACTTTTGTTTCCTTTTATGTAATGGATTATTCAGAGCACTTTCTTTGGGATGGAGTTTGTCAGTCAGATGGAAGTTATTTGATTTTGCAAACACATTCACATAGCAAGACCTGTGCCTTTTATACCAAACATTAATGCAAATACATGCACTCTACCTAATTCAAGGAGACATCATTCTGTTAGAGCTCCCATGCTAATCCACAGCTTTGCTTTGACCCCTTTACAAAATCAAAGTGAAAAAAGGTATGAAGATGTTCAAATGTCCCTGCCAATAGCAACAGGGGAACAATTCTGACCATGCCCAGCAGACAGCAGGCATGGAATTGTTGAATATTTCAAGCAAGCTTAAATTTGGAAATGATAATTGTAGGACCTGAGAGACAGGTATCAATGATTATAGAGTTTCAGAGTGAATCTGTTTTACATGGGACAACCCCAGGGAGATGACTGGAGTTTAAACATTCCCAGTGCTGTCTGAGTTATGCAGCCTCCAAGGCAGACTGAAACACGCAAGTATTCGTGCCCTCTTTTAATGACCTGATCTCAGTTTCAGAGCCCTGTTGTTCTGCCTATCTGTGGACAGCAGGATGAAGCTCACTATGATTGTTTTTTCCTCCCCATAGGGATTTTCTGGCCAAGAAGAGGAAAAAATCAAAGTCACTGCAGTGTGTTATATAACACCTTCCTTTTTTTTTTTCTTCTTCTTTTTTTTTTTTTTTTTTTCTTTCAGATGAAAAAGTGTTGATCCTTCCCTTTTTCACAGCCTGTCTTCCCAGCTTCTGGCTTCCTTGCTTTTATTACAAAGCTCTACCATGTTAATCTCATCCTTTCTCTCTATTACATCATTCTCTCACTTTAGCCCAGGAAGTTTGTTGCAAGTGGACTTCATTCATTTCAAATGGCTTGAATGCTTTCAATTTTAACCAGACTAAAGTTGTGATTGTGTGTTGTTTACCTGTAGTATGAATGGGGAAAAGTCTTCTTGCTGGGGAGAGATCAGAGGAGATTATTTAGCTTGAACTGTCTCCACTCCCAGGATTGAGACTTCTTTAGGTAAATTTGCTGACCTGTAGAATATAACTTTCTTTACTCACCTGCATTTTTCCCTGTGTCATTTTAATATTACACCCCCAATTATCTATCTAGGTTGCACACTACTATCCTGAGATGTGTTTAATGTGCTGCTGCAAACAGGTAAAGATCTGTTTCTTTGTTCATTGCAGGTACAAGGTTGTATATTTTCAAACAGTTTCACTGTTCATAGCTGAAAGATTTTCATCAACACAGCTGCTTTCCACGTAGCTACAAACACTTGGAAACCTAAGGCTTACACACAGCAGCCAGAGTCACTTGTGAGAGGTGCTTCATGGCCCATTAACAAAGCTGTCATATATGGCGTCCCTTTAATTAAATATTGATAGGGATTTAGTCTTGGTACAACATTTCAGACTAATATGGAAAAATCCCTTTAATCTGCATAACAGATCAACATGCCAACATGGCTCTCCCCCTGTTCTACTGGCTGGATGCAGCTGAGGTACACAAAATTTGAACACCATTCAGCTTTTTTAGTGCCATTTGAGTTCCTACTGGCTTTCTAGCACTATAATTAGGGATGTCAGTTAATGTCAGTGATGGTTTACTTGAATGGTGGTTTATTTAATTTTAATTCCCATGAGGGAAATCTCCAACCTTTTTCACAACAGTTTATCAATAGGGTTTTTTCATGTGTTTGAATCAACTCTTGAAAAATTAAGAGGTCTGTAAAAGTTTCCCAGTTCAGTATCAGGCTTAAGCAATTAAATAAATAAACAGTTTTCCAGTGGAGTGGTTCTCAGGTTCTCATCCCAAGAAGAATTTCACTCCATGCTGCCCACTCCTTTGTGTAAGGCAGGTACCTCTGAAGATCACACATCTCTCTGGAACACTTGCCTGTAAGTGAGATTATTTCCCTTTTAGGCCTGCCTTTTTTCATTAGCTGTTTAATAAGTACTTGCATCTAGTGAGCTCTAAGCATTTTGTTTATTGCTTGGAAAAAAAAGATAATGTGCTGTCAATCAGAGTGCAGTGCAGCTTTGAAGACTTCTTTTCATTTCTTCAAGAACACATTTCAGGCTCATTCCCAGAATCAGCAAATTCTGACAAGTATGAATGATTCACTTACACTGTATTCTTCTACTGTGTGGTGCTCGTTTCTTCTGATGCTCAATTTTACTGGCAAAGTTGCCTTTGAAACAAGCTACTACCTGTATGTACAAAATTCATTGTGTTGCAAATCTGCATGAATGGATCAGTTTATTTCTAACATTGATTTCTTCTAAATGTGGTTTACTTTGCTATATTCATTTAAATATTTTCCTTTTTGAGTTCATACATAATTTAATGAAAGAAAAATATTAACAAGCTTTCTTCTATCATGTAGAGCATTTTGTTATCTTGATATCTCATCCATAGGGATGGGATTCTCTTCTCACCTCTGCCCTTATGAACATCAGCCATAGCAGTATTGTACAATATAAGCATAAGGAAAATGCAGCTCTAGAAACATTTAAGAAGAGATAATTTCAACTAAGTTACTTATTGGAGACTGGTCTGTAAAATCTGGTCCTGGCATTTTGCTCAAGAACAGTTTCAGGCCAGTGGTGCTTGACAGAGGTCCTGTTTGCCAATGTATTTCCAAGTGCTGTTATAACTAGACTGTGTAGTTCTACACCTGTCTTCCCTCAGCAAAGAAACTAGACTTTCTAAAGGGGAGATCTCCAATGCCATGGTCAACAGATTTTATTTCCTCATGCACTTCCCATGTGGCTTTGAGTTGTCCTGAATGAATGAATACTATAACACTAGGTCTTCATTCAGATTCTAAGAGCTGGTTGGGGGCAAATCCAGCTCTGCAGATGTTTTCTTTTGGCAGGGCGTGTATTGGCAGGAACAGCACTTTGTTTATTGGAAACATTTCTTCCACCTCTCAGTTCTGAGTTGTTTGTTTGAGGAACACAGTCCTGAGATACAAAACATCCTTATTTTATTGCCAAATGCCTGAGCCATGGGTAGTCTTTACAACTGTTTCAAATCCCCTCATATTTGTGTTCTTTTGGCTTGCTCTGCAGCTGGATACATCAGCATGACTGTAAATTACAGAAGGGGGAAAAAGAAGCCAAAACAAAACAAACAAAAAACTCTTCAAAAACCCCAACATAGTCCAGGTAAAAATAATGGAGCAAATGAATAAATGCTAGTTAAGCATTCCTTTGTATTGGGGAGTCACAGAAATGTTATGCAACGTGGCCATGAGTATATAATAAAACATGAGTATATCTAATAATTCTGCAAGGCATAATGGCAATGCTGGTCTATTTAGCAGCTGTTACACAGCAAGGAAGCTGCAAGAAATTCATAAGAATCAAAGTAAGTGGTAACAAATTCTTTTTGAGTTTAAGAACCCTGCTTATTCTGTAAAATCAAATTTTATTTAGTGATGTTGAATAGCACCTGTAAAGTAGAAGACTTTTCAGCAAGAGAGGATGAATAGTACAGCTTCAAGAATGTATCGATTACTGCAGGGACAAGAGAGGTTGTGCCAGTGAAATTGATATGTTCATTCTTCTGAATCCAAATAATGGGATTGTGTGTTCTGCCTCTGTGAGAGGTATTTGAGCACATGTAACATTCACTAATGGGTCTGAATCATCCTCAGACATGTATGGCATGAATAAACAGTTTCCCTGTGCTGCACACATAGAATTAAAAGGTAGGCTAGATTAAGTGCCTTGCTCAAGGGCATAGAGGAAGTCCAAGTCCAACCATTGCTCTTGTCAACTGGTGCAGCATTTTTCAGGTTGCTGATTAAGTGGAAGGTCCTACATTCTATTATTGGTGATGCTGGTCTGACAAGGAGTCCTGGTAAGGTGGCATACAAATGAACCATGTTAATTTACGTACCATTAGAAACACAAGACAGAAGGAAGAAAATCAATGCTTTGTTTTATAGTAAAGAAAAAATCAATGAGGAAAGAAATGGTGTTTCCTAGGATATCAGAAAATGCTTTGCGCTATGGGGAATAGTTAGAGGGAATTAAAACTATTTAATCCAAGTTGTCAGTGTCCTTTTAGAGAATGATGGTCTAGAGCTATCATTTTGTAATAAAAACATGAGGAAAATCCAGAAGTTCAAAGTTGTGAAAAGGAAGCAATATCAAGAAAAGATTTCTGTTGTTTTGGTTTTTTTTTTAATTTTAAATTAACCTGGCAACCAGCTGCATTGAATCTGTAAAAATTGAACAAAATGTGCTAATAAATAAAATTTTAAAACAAACATGTAGCTACATGTAATCCCAAAGACAGGTTTACCTAAGAGGTCCATTTCTAGTTTTGTTTTTCTGTCTCTTACAGTAACATATTAAGAAAGGACTGCTAGGGGAAAAATGTAAAAACAGGCCAAAAATGGAATAAAGTTTTCACGGTGTTGACTTTTGCTCTTGGCAGTCTGCAGGTTAGAGACACCCTGAACCAGAGGTTGCATCAGGACCACCCCATTTAATAGTCTCTGACATCACTTTCATAATTTTTAACTGTTCTTTAAAGGGAGTACTCTGATAAAAAAGCAACAGAAAAACACCATTTACGTATAGATAATATTAAAAATCAGTGGGCTTGGTTTGCTTTAAACTTGTTTCATTTTCATTGGGTACCCCTACTTTCTACCGCACAACAAATGCTGAAAATTTGTTCCCTTAACTCCCTTCCTCATTTAGTTTAGCACCTCAAAGAAACACAGAATCACACAATGTGCTGAGTTGAAAGGGACCCACAAGGATCATTGAGTCCAACTCCTGGCCCTGCACAGGACACCCCAAGAGTCACACCATGTGCCTGAGGGTGTTGTCCAAACACTTCTTGAACTCTGTCAGGCTGGTGCTGTCACCACTGCCCTGGGGAGCTGTTCCAGTGCCCAACCACCCTCTTGGGGAAGAACATTTTTCTAATATCCAACCTAAACCTCCCCTGACACAACTTCAGGCCATTCCCTTGGGTCCTGTCGTGGTCACCACAGAGAAGAGATCAGTGCCTGCCCCTCCTCTTCCCCTCATGAGGAAGCTGCAGACTGCAATGAGGTCTCCCCTCAGTCTCCTCCAGGCTGAACAGAACAAGTGATCTCAGCCATTCTTCATACAACTTCTCCTCGAGGCTCTTCACTGTCCTCATGACCTTCCTTTGGACACTCTCCAATAGTTTAATGTCTTTTTTATATTGTGGTGCCCAAAACTGCCCCCAGCACTTGAGGTGAGGCTGCCCCAGTGCAGAGCAGAGAGGAACAATCCCCTCCCTTGCCCGGCTGGCGATGCTGTGCCTGGTGCCCCCCAGGACACGCTTGGCCCTCCTGGCTGCCAGGGCACTGCTGACTCGGATTCAACTTGCCATCAACCAGGATCCCCAAGTCCCTTTCCATGGTACTGTTTTCCAACATCTCATTCCCCAGTCGGTTCATTCATCCAGGGCTGTCCCATGCCAGCTGCAGAATCCACACTTACCCATATTAAATATGTTTGGTGATTGCCCAGCCCTCCGATTCGTCTAGGTTATCCAACAGATTTCTGTTTCCCCTTGCTCCCTGTGCCCAAAAGTAATTTCTCTGTTAAACTGTTGTGTCCTTTGATATTTATTTTCTCTGAAATACATGTCATTCAATAACTCTAAAATAATTTTGCTCTTATGTTTATCTTTATAGGTACTTTTGGTACCATAATGACATTTAAGGTCTGAATTTATGCCATGTCATAGTGATGATCTTTATTTGTTTACTCTTTCTTCCTAACAGTTCCTAATACTTCTCTTCTTTTCTTTTTTTTGACTGCCAGTGAGCTTTGTAGAGCAGATTTTGAATACCTACCAACAGTGCCTTAGGAGTCTTTCTTAAGTGATAATATAACTCAAGTTGAGTCCATCAGTTGTTTGCCCTTTGTTTTACTGTTGCTTGTCACATTATATGAAATTTTGTCACTCCTTTTTTCACCTCTTCTCCAGATCTCTCATATCATGGTGAAAAAGAGAAATGAGCTGGCCCTAGGGAATGCTCCCATTCCTGTCTGTCTATGTTGTTTCCTGCCTTTTAGCTAATTTCCTGTACACAAGCAGACCTTTCTCCTGTACTTCACTTTATTTTTAGCACCTTCTGGTGAAGAACTTTGTCTAAGCTTTTATGGAAAACTGCAATTTAGCACACTTCACTAGCAAGATTATTCTTTACAATATTTCCATGGACTTTCTTTTTGAGAATTTTAAGAAATTTGTGAGGCATGATTTTTTCCTCATTAGAATATATTTTCCATCTGTTTATACATCCATATATGTATTAAGACCTCACAAAGTTTAATGTCGGAAGTATCAAAATTGCTGATCCATAAGTACTTTTGGGTGCCTTTTAAAAAAATGTAACTGGCATTATAAAATATCTTCTATTTCTCTGGCTGCAAGACCAACATAAGTGGTATACTGAACAGAGTACTTAACTTCTAGCAATTTCACATTTAAATTCTTTTAGAATTTATGGAACTTCATTAGAAATCTTAGAATTCTGTTCTGAATTGATTCTTATTAAGAATTTCATATATTCGTTTCAGAGACTGTTTTGCTGATGCTTCAGTTTGGGCCATAGTTTCATAAATTAGCATCCTGTAAGGAAGGATTCTGGCACAGAACTCTGCCCAAGGTCATTTGCCCCCCTAACTACAGCCATTGTATCTCATTTTCTGTTTGGCATTTTAATAGTTTTCTTTTTTTGAATGTTTTGAAAAACTTCCTTGGAGATTTGACTTCTTTTCTCAAGTGTTCCTCAAAAATCATTTTTTCAGTCTGTCTTGTTCTAGGTTTACATTTAACTTGATGGTTTTGTGTTTTTATATTTTGTAACACTTCTGTTTATGATTATTATATAAGTATATTGTGTTAATATATCCCGATAAAACATGCTGTATTGCATAGAATTTATTTTTTATTTTATTGAAGTTCTATATTTATACCATCAGTTTCATATTCCCTTCACTTAAATACATTTTCAAACATTGAAGGACCTACTAATTCTGTTAACCTCCTTCACATTGCTATTAAAAGTATACCATCTTTTTCTTGTTCTTCTTGAGAGGTAATCTTGACTGAGTCTGGCCCATCAAAAAGGGGTCTCTAAAGAAGTTATGCTGACAGCAAAAAGTATTTCACCCTTTCCTTTCTCATAGCTTTTTCTTGTAATTCCTTTTTTTGAACCTAAATGTTATGTAGGGGATATTTTGGTTTTTTAACTATGGTAATAAGGGGGATCAGGGTCAGATACACATTTACCAGGTTCTATGTTGCTTGGGATTAAATTTTGCCTTTGTAAATTCTTATTGTTCCAACAAATAGTCTAACATAATACCATTTTAGTGTCTAAAATTTAAGCCTCTCCATCACTTTATCTTTTGATATATATTCAAATAATTAACACTATATAAGTGTTAATATAATGGAATAAGTGAGTTATATTATTGAATATTCTATACTTACAGTATATGTAATTGCTTTCAGCACTATGCAGTCTTTATCACAGCCCTGGTTGAGTGGTCAGTTATACCTTATGTAACACATTTAATACATATTGATTGCATCTAGGTATGGAATTTTAATATTTAATGATTCTGTATGATCAAAGTCACCTGACTCTTTAATGTTTTAACTGTATTCTATTTCTCCATTACACTTGGGTTTTTTCCTTTCTTATGTTTAGTAAAACCAGTCCTAAAAGGCTATCATTCTTCTTCTTGGTGATCTATCATAATCTCTCTCAAGATTTAGTTAGGCCAAAGTTGGTTGGAAGCACTAGACTAGCTTTCAGAAATGGTTAGAAAATTTGCAAAAGGCATGAATTGACGCATCCAGGTAAGTAAGGGCAGCCACCAAACCTCAGCCAAAATGCAAAGAGTAGATTTATCTCGTTACCTCACTAACAATGCAGGGTGGCAGAGACACACGGGGACATGGGCTCTGTTTGGCCTAGCTCATCCCAACAGAGACACACAGGGACATGGGCTCTGTTTGGCCTAGTTCATCCCAGCAAACAGAGACACCCAGGGACATGGGCTCTGTTTGGCCTAGTTCATCCCAGCAAACAGAGACACACGGGGACATGGGCTCTGTTTGGCCTAGTTCATCCCAACAGAGACACACAGGGACACAGGCTCTGTTTGGCCTAGCTCATCCCAGCAAACAGAGACACACAGGGACATGGGCTCTGTTTGGCCTAGTTCATCCCAACAGAGACACACAGGGACACAGGCTCTGTTTGGCCTAGCTCATCCCAGCAAACAGAGACACACAGGGACATGGGCTCTGTTTGGCTTAGCTCATCCTACAGAGTTGAGCGGTTCACTGCCTGCCTCACTGGGACAAAAGGCTTCAGGCATGTCTGAGAGTGTGTTGTGAGTTATCACTCCACAGGAATTCTTCCTCTCAAAACAGGCAACGCTAGGCATAATAAATGGAGTTTTTCCACACTGGCATTTTTAGCATTCCCAGCTGCAAGGTTACTTTGAATGAAACTATTCTCTCCTCTTTGACAAATCTCTCCGTTTTCATCCTTTTCTCCCAACACAATGATAGACAATATTACGTGGCCGAATACTGTAAGCCTTTCTGTGACAATCCTAAAATCTTTGATCATGGGAAATATGACAAGACCATATATTGGAGAAAATTGGAGGTGAAGTACTGCATTTTGCCAGAAATTGCATTGCAACTGGAAGTCTCCCGCCACTCTGAACGTAAGATTGACTTCAGAGGAGCTAGGTACTGTTGAGGAAAAAAGTTCAGAACATGCAGAATAATTCTTGGAATAGCACTTCACTGGTCTTCTGAAGGAGATGGAGGATGCACAACTCCTGGACAGTGCCTTAAAAACTCACAAAACCAGCTGTTGTGTGCTAGATTAAAACTCCAAAATTGGGTATTTTCCCTCTGAAAGGGGACAGCCATTAGTGACAAGGGGAGAATAGAGCTAGCACACTTTATAGTTGTGCATCTGTCTGAGTTTGTTTCCTGAACCCATTTCCATCCACAAGATCCTTTGACGATCAATTTCACTGTTCAGTATGGAAGGTGTGGTCAAAATATGTGTTCAGCTGCTTCCTTCTAATTCTGGTATTATGAAAAAATTGAATCACCTTTATATATTCAAATTCTTTATGTCTCTCCTGACTATCATGTTTTCATAGAGTCATGTCTTTGATAAGTTGAGGAGTCTTGGTATGTACAGTGTCTACTTGGTGGTTGAGCAAACGAACGGTTCCTGCTTGTCACATTTTTCTGTTCCTTTCCTCAGTCAACCATATTCATTAGGAGATGATGAGAATCAAATCTGCAGGTATGGCAGTTCTCTATACTTTTCAAAAGGATGCCTAACATCCTAGTCCCTGTTTGATTAGCATCGACCTGATATTGTCTTAGATCTATTGATTATAACTCCAAAACCTCTTTCCTGAGTGGCAACAGCTGTTTTACAGCTCATCATTAGGGACTTGCTGGAATTCTTTTCCCCCCTCATTATTTTTGTTTCCTAAAAGAGGATCTATTCTGCTTTTTTATTGGTAATCTTTTTCATTATAAGAAAACATCTGCACTGGTTTTCAAAAGCTTCTCTTTTTACCCTTCAGACCATTTTCTTTGTATCCAATCACTTTCTAGATCACTTTTGAATGCAGTAGTGAACCCCAGCATAAACATCTATTTCTTTCAATTTCAAAAACTAATGCTTCATTAATGCCTTTTTTTTTTTGTCCTATGCTTTAGTCCATTATTAGTTCATGAGAATGCCTTCCTTTTTACCCATGTCAATTAAAGTCTTTTGGAAAAGATTTCTAAAGCCTTCTACCCTCCAGATTAGTGTCATTAGCTGGATCATACTCAACTACACCCTTCTCAGTTTCCTCAAACAATGCCAACAGATTTGTGGGGCATAAATATTCTGCTTGACTCTCCCATAGTGTACTATTTTTCTTATAGGCCTACAATTTTTATTTGTCAGTATTGTTTTAGCCAGTACACTATTTAGATTTTCTTCCACAGATTTTCACATCAAGTCAAGCTCTTCGGGTAAGTGATATCTCTGGGACTCCATGAAACCCTTAGAGTTAGTATTACAATCTTCTGATATGAAGGCTGATGTGAGAAACTGCACATTGCTGTAAATTTCAGTATTAGGCCAAAACTCTTGGTTGAATCCTGAGAAATGGTTCCTGTGCTTTGTATCAACTTTGTCCTGAAACAAAGATTTGTTTGAGATACAACCTCTGATGGGCCCCTGTAAAAAAAGATTCTTTCACAGTGAACAGACACAAAAAATTAAACTAGCTTCTCTGTTATGGCCTCATTTCCTCCAAGAGCGTCTGATGTAGCTTGTTTCAAAAAGATGCCGAGGCTTCTATTTCCTCTGCAAAACTAAAATATATTATTCTCCAGTGAGAGGAATCAAGGAATAGAATACACTGGGGGTTATCCTGTTATGGTCAGTACCAAGAACATACATGCACTCTTGGGTTGTACCTACATTTGGGATACTGTGCAGGAGATGGGTGTATGGCATAAAATGGGAAAGATGGGAATATTCATTCTAGTCTTGCTATACTTTATACAAATACAGGAGTAAATCTGGTGAAGCAGTTGAATAAAATCAGTATTGCAACTAAGTCCAGACACTCAGAGAAGAACACTCAGTGAAGGAGAAAAAGTCCATCTTGAGCAAGAAACTGAGGAAATTCTTTTCTGCCACAAATGAAAGCCTTACAATAGAGTTCTGCACTCTGCCAGGTGAAGATTTTTTAATGAGATGTTTTTCCAAACAGTTCTGATTAAATGAGTCAGACTGAGTACAGCCATGGAATCGTAGCTGCTTCACTGGGATTTTCATCAGAAGGTATTTGGGTGGCACTAAAATAACTGTCACTCAGGGGTTGTGGCAATTGCACAGGGTGCAGGAAATCTTCATGTTTATTCTTTACTGCCCATACAAGTTGCTAGTGAATCAGTTCCATTGGGTGCTCTTTGAGTCATGAATTTCTCTCTCCACACTTAAGTGTATAATACTTGATAGGGAGAGAGATGTTGGTATCTATAAATCATAGATGTGGGTCTGGACTATATGAAAAAGCAGCACTGAGAGTGCTACTGAAGTGTGGCCTTTGAGAATGAAAACCAGATATTCTAGAATTCTATGTACTCTTCACCATCAAACAAAATTTGATATGAATTATTTAATTTGATCACAATCCAAGTTTCTACTTCTTAAAAAGAATTGAAAATCACTTTACTTTTTTATACATCAGCGATCCAGAAACACCACAGAATTTTTCTCAGATGTATTCTCCCTCCTGAACACATCCTTCCATATTCTACCCTTCATGGTGTGATGGTCTCAAAGAAAACTTTAAACAGAGACAGTAAACCAGAAGATTAGGCTAGTTCAGTAAACTTTCTAGCTATACTTTTATCTGAATTTACATACCTGTCAAAAATCAAAGGATTTTGCAAACAGCGTGATGATGATCCAGCCCAATCCTCACAGTTAAAACTGCTCTCTGGTCCTCTGCTGCCTTCTTGCTTCCCTATCTGTCTCCCAGGCAGGCCATTTGCTGCATTGCCAGAGCAGTTCTACAGGCTGAGTTGAGACATCTTTTATTTTCCTATCCAGTGAGGCTTTATTGTGTGGGGAGGGAAAAGATCAGAGGAAGGAAGAGGATTTTTGTTTTGGTTTTTGTGGGGCTTGTGGGATTTGGTTGACTTCTAACATTTAAAAGATGCAATTCTGGGATGACATTTTCAGGTCTATTTTCCCAATTCCTCTTAGATGACTAGAGGTAACACAATTAATTATTTCTTTATGCTAGTTCGATTCTGAGTATGAAAAATCCAAGTTGTGATGCTCCAGCTTTGCCTGAATTACTGCTTCTTTCCCACCCTGACACAGTATCAATGCAACTGACAAAATATGGCATGTATCTGTGCTGAGAGATTTGACCTGAGGCTTGTCATCAGGTTCCTGCAGGCTTGATATAATTGACTGTTTGGTTTTGACAGTCCTTTCCAGCAATTGTATCAATTAACCCTGGGGACTGAGGGTTCCTCACACCAGCCCAACACTCAATATCTCCCCACTCGGCAAGGACTTAATGGATCATCTGAAGCAGAATTCTTCCCAAATCACCTACTGATACCTTGTTTAAAATGAAGAATTGGGGGACCTATGTGCCATAGATCAACAAACAAATAAATAAAACATTTTGAACAATTCAAGAGCCCTTGATTGTCCAGATTCCAGCTGGCAAATGAAAAGAGTAACACCTATGCACCCATCTTCTTGTGTCCTGTGGTGCGTTCAGCAATCTTGAGTTGCTAAGAATAAGGGCAAAAAGGTATTCTTTAATTTGAACCCAACTTCCTGGCAAATTAATCTCTGTCAGGCACATATCAAAACACAGTAACTTTCTCTTGGATAATCTGAGCACTGCAGCACAAAAACCAGAGAAATTGAATTACAGTTTGATCTGTGAAATGCAGACTCTAGAAAGCAATGTAAACACCAAACCTGGAAACCAAACATATGAACTAAAGCAGCAAAGGAAGCTGGGAACATTTTTGCACTAAATCTGTCTTCTATCAAAAGCCTGAGTCAACTTATCAAAGAAATCCCATTAGTACCAAAGCAAGAACCTAGATACAGATCCAGCGAACTACTACTGGATTTTTTGCCTCTGCTTCAGGGATTTTTCTTCCATCTACAAATCACCATGGATTTGTTTAACAGCAGGAACTGTTTGTTTAAAACCTCAGGTGTGCTTGATATTTTCTTTTTCCAAAATCAGTTATAACCTCTATCTTTCTAAAGAAAAATTAAACCCAAATGAAAAAGAAAAGCATTGGAGATAGAGGAAGGTTGGTTTTTTCCCTCTATCTCATTCAGTTCTGTTTAATCCAAAAAGTAGAAAAGTTCTGAGAACCTGCACTTATGTTTACTTCTTACTTAAGGCTTGGCTTGAAAAAAAAAAAAATTGTTTTAAAATAAACTCAGGCAAAAAATTTTGAGGAGAGTTGAGAGTTTGTACCATAATCAACCATCTCACTTCTGTTTAAAGCACAAAAGTGTTTTTCACCAGGCTTTCAGCCAAAGATAGCTAGCTCTTATTAATAACATATTCGTACTCTGGGAGAAATCCAGCCTAAGGGTCTGAGCTATAGAGGCACCGGTCACCTGCAGCTCTCATCAACTTCAATGGGAAGTAGATGTCTCTGTAGATCAGAATTTACTGGAACAGAATTTCAGCCTCAGGATAAAATGAGACTTTTTAAAGAAATTTAATTTACAGAGAGAAATATGACTGCTTGGGGTGGTTGCAAGCTGCTATGTAAGAATCTCTCCAAAGGCCCGAGCCAGAGT
Source organism: Aphelocoma coerulescens (assembly GCF_041296385.1). Lineage (NCBI taxonomy): Eukaryota > Metazoa > Chordata > Aves > Passeriformes > Corvidae > Aphelocoma > Aphelocoma coerulescens. Next base: position 94,905,930 of record NC_091015.1, read on the forward strand.
TTGATGGAGTAATGGCAAGGGCATCTCTACGGTGGCTACAACTCATATCAATTACTATTCTCCTTAATTTAAAAAAAACAACCAACCAACCAAATAAACCCCAAAACAAAACACCCTCACAGCTGAAAGTGATTGGTTCCAAAAGATACAGGAGGAAAATGAAAACTCCAACAGACTGTCAGGCATAATATGAATGGTATGACAGCTTTAGCACTACAGAATAACTTAGGCTCCCAGTTCCTTGAATGATCTTTATGTAGCAGTTACTGGCATTAAACAAAAATTACTTCTTGAATGAAATACCTATAAATCATTCCAATAGTAAAAGAAAATTGTAAATTTTAATGTATGTAAACACCTGTTCTTGAATCTATCAGGGAAAACAAATTTAAGTGGACCCTTGTAAGAAAAGAAAGGCAAAAGATGACATGAAGCAAAAGGAACCTAAGTTTCAGAAATCAAACAGCTGGTGAAACAAAGCTCATTTCAATGTCAACACCTAGATTACTTTCTCAGTAGATAGCTATTTTGGGGACAATAATGATGGGGGCTCAACTGTGGTTAGAAACCAAGTAAAAAAACAAGGCAGTGCTTATAGGGCATGCTGAGGACCAAATTTTCAGAAGTCCTGGACATTAATTAGTTTTTCCTGTAATACTAATTGCCACATTACTTCTGATTTCTCAAGAGGGGTATGGACATATTGTTTTCCACTATTTATATCTTCAGTTTTTTCTGTAATGTGCCAAATTATACACCTTGAATACTTGTGAAATTAACATATGCTATCAGTTAAATTACTACTAAGCAAAAATTTTTTTGAAATATCTTGTACATGGAATTTTGAGACTGTTTTCAAAGATAGGAATGGCAAAATTGTTTTCAGCCTAAAGCAAAATAAAAGAAAACTGTGATATTTGATCATTTTGTTTTCTCTGGGACAGGTGTCCCTGCTGGCAGCAGGGGTGTTGGAACTAGATGATCTTTAAGGTCCCTTCCAATCCAGGCCATTCTATGATTACATGATTCCTCAGAGCAGGCCACTGACCAGTGGGCTGAGGATCTTTGCCAAACAGGCTCCTTGTTATTGTAGCTATTTTCTTGGCCTGTCAAAAGTCCTAGCTAGCCAAATCCTTCCTGAGTCTTGAAGGTGCCAGATGCATTGATCTTCCTTGTCTTCTCATACTGCTGCTGCTGACCTTAGGCAGAAGCTGAGGTATAGATTTCTATAGAATTGGGTCAGCAGCCTGAATCTGCATTAGGTATCAGTAATCATGTTAAATCTCCATTAATTTTAATAACAGGGTGTACCGGTTTGGCCAAATTTAGAAATATATACTCTGAGAGAAGGCACAACCACCCCTCCCCCACCAGGTTCGGGAAAAAAAATAAATTTTCCTCGAAGGAAAGTGAAGAAGATAAAACTATTTATTTAACAAACACACGGGAAAGGAAAATGAGGTTAAATGGTAAAATCTTTTGCTGTGGAGGAAAAAACCTGGGAAAGCGTTAGAGTCCTTCCTTTGGTCTCCTCGGAGCCGGGGCTTGGCCCAGGGCCAGGCCCTCTGTGCCCGACGAAAAGTCCTCCCGATGTGCTCTGAGGCTGAAAAGCAGTCCAGTAGCAAAGGGAGAAAAATCCGGAATTCCAGAGAAGGAAAAGCAAAGTCCAGCTCTCAGTCTCTCTCCGGAGAACCAGAAACTGAAACAACTGGCCAAAAGCTGACTGGAACACAGCAAGTCGGGTGCTTCCTCACTCTCCTGCCGCGGCTGGGAAGAAAAAAACCTCCTATCTTTAAGTGACCTTGAACAAGCTGCAAACTGCTTTGAGAAAGTTTTGCTCAGTTTTTTTCTTCTCCCTCTCAGGCTCAGTTTAGAGGCACAGAAAGGCACAAAAATTAATTCCTGGGCATAGGCAGCGATATGGGATACACATCATAACGTCACCCCAAGACATTCCACCCCTTATCCCATATTGTTGGCTCAATGCCCAAACTAAGATATTCTAATCCTACACACACATTAATACATATATATATATACACAGCTATATATGAACAGTGACAGTGACAATCAGCAAGCAGGGGTATACAAGCATTTCACACTACAATCAGATCTCCCTGTGGTACACAACGTGTTGTTCCATCTTTCTTCATTACCCACCATGTGCAACCAGGTCCCTGAGCAAAGACAACCCCACGGGTGGATTTGTCTGTACTCGAGGCAGATTTTACCCACACAGTCTTTCCTAACAGACCTCTGACATGCACTACTGGGACCTTATCTCCATCTGTTGTATGCAGGGATTCAGATTGGGCTGGACCAGCTCTATTGGTGGAACCTCGGGTGTTAACTAACCAGGTGGCCTTTGCTAGATGCTGTTCCCAATTTTTGAAAGTTCCCCCACCTAGTGCCTTCAAAGTGGTTTTCAACAATCCATTACACCGTTCCACTTTGCCTGCAGCTGGTGCATGGTAAGGGATGTGGTACACCCACTCAATGCCATGTTCTCTAGCCCAGGTGTTAATAAGGCTGTTCTTAAAATGAGTCCCATTATCAGATTCAATTCTCTCAGGGGTACCATGCCTCCAAAGGACTTGCTTTTCAAGGCCCAGGATGGTGTTCCGGGCAGTAGCGTGAGGCACAGGGTAGGTCTCCAGCCATCCAGTGGTGGCTTCTACCATTGTGAGCACATGGCGCTTGCCTTGGCGGGTTTGAGGCAGTGTGATGTAATCAATCTGCCAGGCCTCCCCATACTTGTATTTGGACCACCGCCCACCATACCACAGGGGCTTCACCCGCTTGGCCTGCTTGATCGCAGCGCATGTCTCACAGTCATGGATGACCTGGGAGATACTGTCCATGGTTAGATCCACCCCTCGGTCTCGTGCCCACTTATAGGTGGCATCTCTGCCCTGATGGCCTGAGGCATCATGGGCCCATCGAGCTAGGAACAACTCTCCCTTGTGTTTCCAGTCCAAGTCTACCTGTGACACTTCTATCTTTGCAGCCTGATCTACCTGCTTGTTGTTTTGGTGTTCTTCATTAGCCCTACTCTTGGGGACATGAGCATCTACATGGCGGACTTTCACAACCAGCTTTCTTACTCGGGCAGCAATGTTTTTCCACTCTTCAGCAGCCCAGATTGGTTTTCCCCTACGCTGCCAATTAGCTTTTTCCCACTTCTCTAACCATCCCCACAGAGCATTGGCTACCATCCATGAATCAGTGTAGAGGTAGAGCTTTGGCCACTTCTCTCTTTCAGCAATGTCCAGGGCTAGTTGAACAGCTTTGAGTTCAGCGAGTTGGCTTGATCCACCTTCTCCCTCAGTAGCTTCTGCAACCCGTCGTGTGGGACTCCATACGGCTGCTTTCCACTTTCGTTTCATCCCTACGATGCGACAAGAACCGTCGGTGAAAAGAGCGTAGCGTGTGTCTTCTGATGGCAGTTGGTTGTACGGTGGAGCTTCTTCAGCACGTGTCACTTGTTCTTCTTCATCAGCGAGACCAAAGTTTTCACCTTCAGGCCAATTTGTGATTATTTCCAAAATCCCAGGGCGATTCAGTTTTCCAATACAGGCGCGCTGTGTGATGAGAGCAATCCATTTGCTCCATGTGGCATTGGTGGCGTGGTGGGTAGAGGGAACCTCTGCTTTGAACATCCACCCCAGCACTGGTAGTCGGGGTGCCAAGAGGAGTTGTGCCTCAGTTCCAATTACCTCTGAGGCGGCTTTGATTCCTTCATAGGCTGCCAGGATTTCCTTCTCTGTGGGAGTGTAGTTGGCTTCAGACCCTCTGTAGCTTCGGCTCCAAAACCCCAGTGGTCGACCATGAGTCTCACCAGACACCTTCTGCCAGAGGCTCCAGGACAGGCCATGGCTCCCAGCTGCAGAGTAGAGCACGTTCTTCACTTCGGGTCCTGTCCTAACTGGGCCAAGGGCTACCGCATGAGCGATTTCCTGCTTGATTTGGGTGAAAGCTTGTTGCTGCTCGGGGCCCCAGTGGAAATCGTTCTTCTTGCGGGTAACCAGGTAGAGAGGACTCACAATCTGGCTGTACTCGGGAATGTGCATCCTCCAAAAGCCTATGGCACCTAGGAAAGCTTGTGTTTCCTTCTTGTTGGTTGGTGGAGACATTGCAGTGATCTTATTGATGACCTCAACAGGAATCTGACGTCGTCCATCTTGCCACTTTACTCCCAGGAACTGGATCTCTCGGGCAGGTCCCTTGACTTTACTCTTCTTGATGGCGAAACCAGCTTCCAGGAGAATCCGGATAACTTTCTCTCCTTTCTCAAACACTTCTGCTGCAGTGTTCCCCCACACAATGATGTCATCAATGTACTGCAGATGTTCTGGAGCCTCACCCTTTTCTAGTGCAGTCTGGATTAGTCCATGGCAGATGGTGGGACTGTGCTTCCACCCCTGGGGCAGTCGGTTCCAGGTGTACTGCACACCTCTCCAGGTGAAAGCAAACTGAGGCCTGCACTCTGCTGCCAGAGGGATGGAGAAAAATGCATTGGCAATGTCAATAGTGGCATACCACTTCGCTGCTTTGGACTCCAGCTCATACTGGAGCTCCAACATGTCCGGCACAGCAGCACTCAGTGGTGGAGTCACTTCATTCAAGGCACGATAGTCCACAGTCAATCTCCATTCTCCTTCAGATTTGCGCACAGGCCAAATGGGGCTGTTGAAGGGTGAGTGGGTCTTGCTGACCACCCCTTGGCTCTCCAGCTCACGGATCATCTTGTGGATGGGGATCACAGCATCTCGAGTTGTCCGGTACTGTCGGCGATGCACTGTCGAGGTGGCAATTGGTACTTTTTGTTCTTCCACCTTCAGAAGGCCGACTGCAGACGGGTTCTCTGATAGCCCAGGCAAAGTGTTCAATTGCTTACTGCCCTCTGTCTCCACAGCAGCTATTCCAAAAGCCCACTTGAGTCCCTTTGGGTCTCTAAAATACCCGTTCCGGAGAAAGTCTATGCCCAAAATGCACGGGGCCTGTGGGCCAGTCACAATGAGGTGCTTCTTCCACTCAGTTCCAGTCAGGCTCACCTCAGCTTCCACCAAGGTCAAATTTTGTGATCCACCCGTTACACCAGAAATAGAAACAGATTCTACCCCCACATGCTGCGATGGAATTATTGTACACTGCGCACCAGTGTCAACCAAGGCATCATATTTTTGTGGTTCTGATGTACCAGGCCAACGAATCCACACAGTCCAAAAAACACGGTTTTCCCTGACCTCTACCTGGCTAGAGGCAGGGCCCCTCTATGCCTGGTTATCCTTCTTTCCCTGGGCCTGTATCTTAGAGGTTCCTTCATGGGAATTGGACATGCCATCGTCTTTTCCATCATTTCCGGCAGTTTGGCTACAGGCAACTGGTGCTACTTCCTTTTTGGTAGATCCTCCTTTCTGAGACTTGCGCTCCTTCAATTCACGCACTCGTGCTGCCAGAGCAGAAGTGGGTTGTCCACCCCACTTCCTCATGTTTTCCCCACTGTCACACAGGAAATCCCACAGCTCACTTCGTGGGATGTGCCTTCTCTCTGGGGAACGTCCGCGGAGAAGGCACTCTTTAATCTCCTGGAGACTCTTCTCCATCTTATCTTCCATTCTCTTCACATGTGTTTCCACAGCTGCGATCCTTGCATGTGTTGGGCCATGCACAGAGTCTGCATATGCTCGGAGCTTCACTGCCATATCCTTCACAGTCTCATTTGCACCGTAGTCCGGTTTCATTATTGCTAAAGCAGAAGCGTATTCTGGTGGCCCAAGTTGTATGAGTTTTCGCCACATGTATGGAATAACTCTGGCCCGGTCTGGACTCCTCAATCCTGGGTCATTTGCGAAGACAACCTCTACCACCCCTAGTTCTCTCAGGCGTTGGATCCCTTGCTCTATGGTCTTCCACGGGGTTTGCTGCATGTAGAGATCATCTCCACACATATATCTTTCAATCACGCCTGTCAAAACTCGTCTCCAGACACTGGTAGAGTCAGTCCCCCTTTTCATCGCTTGGTCAATCACTGGATCATGTGACAGGGATCCCAAATGCCTCGCTTCAGCACCATCCAGCATCACATCATCACCTGCCGCATCCCAAATACGGACCATCCAACTTATTATGGATTCATCAGACCGTCGGGTGTAATCCTTTCTTAGGCTGTGAAGGTCCTTTATGGACATGGACTCAGTAATGGTTTCTGTGCCTGAGTCAGATGGTGGTTTTGAGGTTCCTTCCCCTGCATCTTTTGAGGTTCCTTCCCCTCCATTATCCTCATCTTTCACTGGGCGATCAGTTTTGGTTATGTGCTTTTTCCTTGTAACAGGAGCCACTGTCAGTGGCTTAGACTCTCCATCTGGTTTGGGCTTGCTGTCTGGTTTATCTGCAGCCTGAGTGACTGGGGTATCTGCAGGCTTTGCTGATTGATCTTCCTGCCTCTCTACCCTTACCGGCTGCAGTGTGCGATAGGCATATGCCAAAACCCAACATATTGCAAGGAGCTTGTTCGTATTAGAATTGTCATTGTATTTCTCTTTCAGATATTTCGCCACCTCAGCTGGTTTCTGAACTTGTTCAGGGGAGAAATTGCAAACCATTGGGTCAGAGAATTTCTTCAGGATTAGGCCTATATCCTCCCATTCCCCACACCACTCAGGATGCTCCACCTCTGGGTCAGGTGTCTCATCAGTCACCCTGGAAATCTGAGCTCTTATTCTAGACAAGCTGCAAACCACATAGAGGAAGATTACCAGATTAAATACCAGGAGGGTGGTCTCTTTAACATCCAGGGGAAACTGAACACTCTCAAAAGAAAACCTATCAAATTTAAAGGGAAGGGAAACCCCGACTCCTCCTCCTCTAACAATCTGGGTGCAGTTACTAATAAATTCCCAAAACAGGCTACTGAAGCTAGGACTGGGGTTAGGAGGGAGAAACCATTTATCATACACACTTTGAACAGATGCCTGTACCTCTGTCAACTTCTTATAAATCATTATCACCGAGCACAGCAAAATAGAAATCCGAATTCGTGTCCCTGCTCTGCAAAAATTCCTTATCAAGGATAAGATCGGACCAAGTTGTGGATAGGCAAATAAGCCTAGGGACCAGAAAGGCACTAGCACCTTAAACAAGCCTACGGACCAGAAATACATGAATATATCAAGCCAGAGAAATGTTATGAACTCAACCAACATGATGACTATTTTACTCCAGCACAGAATAAGTAAAAACAAACCAAAATGTAATTAGCACAGGTTTTTCACTTTCCTTCGAGCCCCACGTTGGGCGCCACTAAATTTGTACCGGTTTGGCCAAATTTAGAAATATATACTCTGAGAGAAGGCACAACCACCCCTCCCCCACCAGGTTCGGGAAAAAAAATAAATTTTCCTCGAAGGAAAGTGAAGAAGATAAAACTATTTATTTAACAAACACACGGGAAAGGAAAATGAGGTTAAATGGTAAAATCTTTTGCTGTGGAGGAAAAAACCTGGGAAAGCGTTAGAGTCCTTCCTTTGGTCTCCTCGGAGCCGGGGCTTGGCCCAGGGCCAGGCCCTCTGTGCCCGACGAAAAGTCCTCCCGATGTGCTCTGAGGCTGAAAAGCAGTCCAGTAGCAAAGGGAGAAAAATCCGGAATTCCAGAGAAGGAAAAGCAAAGTCCAGCTCTCAGTCTCTCTCCGGAGAACCAGAAACTGAAACAACTGGCCAAAAGCTGACTGGAACACAGCAAGTCGGGTGCTTCCTCACTCTCCTGCCGCGGCTGGGAAGAAAAAAACCTCCTATCTTTAAGTGACCTTGAACAAGCTGCAAACTGCTTTGAGAAAGTTTTGCTCAGTTTTTTTCTTCTCCCTCTCAGGCTCAGTTTAGAGGCACAGAAAGGCACAAAAATTAATTCCTGGGCATAGGCAGCGATATGGGATACACATCATAACGTCACCCCAAGACACAGGGGAAGGAAGGATGTATTTTGAAAGCCTTCAAAGGCAAGAGTTTAACACTGTGAGGATACCAAGTTAGGGATGGTTGATTCAGGCAAACCAATTTATGGCTGATTTAATATCCTTATATTTCTCCAACAACCATTTTATCCCTAGAGTAAGATGCAACTTTTTTTTTTGTTTTTTTTTTTTTAGCTAGAGTTTTTTGTTCTTGATCTATGGTTTCTGCTCTAAAACCAAGTTGAAGAACAGGCAATGCAGAAGTAGGGACTGACAAATTAGAGCACAAGGCCTGTTCACGAGAAAATTTATTTGGGTCATGTTTACAGAATATTTTCTGGTAAGGTTAGAATTATTAGAAGAAAACACATAGAATCACAGAATTACTAAGTGAGGGAAAGACCTCTAGGATCACATCTCAAATCCAACCTGTCTCTAATCTCTGAGCAGAGCTGTAGATGGGCATTAGATGAGGTTTGCTCACCTTTTCCTGCTGAAGTTGGTTGCCTTGACAATGGGGATGACTGAGTCTTGGTCAATCTTTCTCCAATAAACTATTTTATGTATTTAAAGCAGAGCAGTATTAAGTGAGTAATTAATTGCCAGTAGCCTGGTGGTTAGGGAAGGTAGGACTGTAGGGTTAAATATCCTCAGGCAGGGGAGGGAAGAAACTTGTAGCTCTGTCTGGTGTTTGGTCCCTGATTCACTGTCACTAGTGTCACAGGGGATTTTTTGTGAGCATCTAGGCTGTCAGTTTCTTCACTGATTTGTCAAGGACCCAATCTGAAAAGTCAGTTACTTACCAGGTCCTGTCTGTAATAACTCTCAAGCAGCACTGTGAGTAGCAAGGGACACTGTGTTGTTCCCTGTTATCTTCTCCCAACAAACAGCAAACTCAACCAGCATGACCAGCTTGCATTCATTATTGCAATTACAGAATACCTCAATTTCTTTCATATTAAACCTTGTAACATGGTTCTGGAGTACCCTGCTCGCTACACTTGACCTGAGGACATCAGTACTTCAAGGACTGGTGGTAAACAAAGCAAACAAAGCACCAAGATTTTTGCACAAATGAGCACCTAAATTTTTGTAAATATATAAGGGATGTAGTACACCAGCTATGCAGCAGTGTGGTCAATATTCTACTAGGGAAGAGAGTCAACATGGACTAGTAAAGGTGGAATGAAAAGAGAAGATGAGAGAGAAACAGGAGTTTTACATAAACTTCTCAGCCCAGACCTGCTATATGACTTCAGGCCACTTATTTCTGCTATTTTCCTTCTTTCTTGGTCAATGAAAGATGTACAGTTCTAGGGATCCCAACCAATTTAAGGATTTGCGCAGAGCCTAGATATGGACACCCAGTTGCATCTGGAGTGTCTCAGTCCTTAGTGCAAACACAGCAATAAGCCTTCTGCTTGTTTCCTAATTCAAGTTCTAGCCCGAAGATTGTCTACTCTTTTTTGGCTCTGCTCTGTTAGCCTGAAGCCTAAATCATGAATTTTGAGCCATGTAACTATTTTCATTAGAGAGGAAACAGTATCACCAGGCACTGTGATTTCAGAAGTCCTCAATGTAATCTTCCTCCAGTAATTAGATCTAAGGACAGAACACTTGGGAATCTGCAATTCATGAAACTTTCAATATGTTACAAATCATAATTTACCTAGTTTTTAAATTATGACATTATCAAACGTATCTGAATTAATTTAAAGGCCTCATTGGGCCTTTAATTTAAGAAAAGCAACAAAATAATCCATCGCTCACCTGGTACTGTATCACAGACACTTGCTAAGGGACAAAGGGACTTCCACAGTAATGTAGGGAAGGGTAATGATAGGAAAGAAAAAGCATATGAACACAATAATTAGCAGCATTTTCTTATAGATTGGTGTCTTTAAATCAGTGAACTCCAGCATCCAAGGTGCAGACTGTACGTGCCTAACGTGGCCTTGGCACTTCTATGGGTGCTGTCCCCTGTGGAGTCACTGGTGGGTAACAAGGCACATCTTTGAGGACAATCAGTGTAATGTTGCTCATCTCTATCAATTCAAGTCTTTTTGTGAAACTTTCGGAATGCAATTCCTTCATCAAGTTTGGTTGAGCTTAGACAGCAGGTTCAAAAAGTAAGGAAGGCAGTAGGATCAGATGTGTATGCATTATGCATGAAGTGTCATTGCAAAAGCTTCAATTTTTACAAACTAGATAGTAATAATGAGAAAAAAAGAGGGCAAAGAATAGGAAAAGTTTGAAGATGTCTTCTGGAAAGCATATCACTGAGGCCTTTGTATCTAGGGGTTTATGCTCAGTAAGTTTTGGAGAATATCACTTAAGCTCCACGATGGTTCTCTGAGTCTACAGACTGTTAAGATTTTGGATTTTTTTTTTTTTATACTAAAGGATCAGGTGCCTGGAGGTTATGCTCTAATCCTATAAACTATGGGCAGAAGGCAGGCTTTTGCACAGATACTGTGAATTCCTTGTCTTTCTCATTCTTGACATAGGAAACAATTTCATTATTTTTAAGGATTTGTCTTGGTAGGAGACGAGTTTATAATTAACAACCATATAATAAATGGTTTTACTCTACACTAACAATATTAACAGAGTATTTGAATAAGAGCAATGTGTTTAAACACATTTTTATTTCATATCCATACATATTTCAGAAAACAACCTATGTTGTTTTGCAAATACTTCAAAGGAAAACAAATACTAAACAGTAAACTTCCTGTTATTGAAGTTCCAAAGAAAGTTATAGAAATAAATATTGGTGTTAGTTATAGTGCTAAATCAATTTTGTCATTAATAGTTTTTATTTTTCCCTATCTTCCTGTAAGGTACGTAAGTTGAGATTTTTCCTTCAATTGCATTTGTTCATTAAGTTTAGGTCAATGTTTAATACAATTAAAGTCAAGAAATCTTGTGAGAACTGGAGAGAGAGCAAAACTAGGTTTTTGATTTTAGGGGGTTGTTTTCTCTCTAGTAATACCAAAGAGCAGTGGAAGGATGAGACCTATTAACTTAAAATGTGGAACAACATAAGAACAAATTTTTTTATTAACTTTGTGATAGTTGATATTGCCTTTACTGAAGAAGTTTACTGTGAACAAAAATGTATCTGGAGAAACTTAAATATTATAAATAAATAAAACAAGAATCTAATCATAAATAATAAAGGAAAAAGTAATACTGATCTGTAATTTTAACTGAATTTCAGATTCTCTGTGAAGAGACCTAAACACAAGCCTAAGAAATACTTTGTTCACTTTTCCAAAACAACGACAATGTAAAAACTAAAAACATTGGTAGTACATCCTTTGGCTTTGCAAAACAGAAGAACAAGTATTAAGACTTGTTTATACAAAAGATTGTGTATTTAAGTATTTCATGTTATTTTGTGCATGTCCATGTGTATGTACATGCAAAAATTATTTATCTTTTTGAGAAAAAGGCACAAATATAAAAACATCTTTTGAGCCATGAATAACGTCTATTTTCCCTAGGCTACTGAAATTATGGTGAAAATAGGGGCATCAAAATTCATTTAACAATGTCTCTTATGTCCTGTAATTACAAGAACAAAACACTGCACTTTGAATAGAAAATTATTTTTTCCTCAGAATGAGCCCATATGCACAGGTCCTGAATTGAATCATCCTCTCCAAGGGTTTCACCGTGCAATTTTAAGTATTATTTAATTATTATGATTAAGATGGTAATAACACTTTTCTGAAGTTTATATTGCCAATACCTCCATTAGAGATGCAAGTCATGTAAAAATAGAAAAATTATTAAAAGTGGTGGAACTTGTAGACATCTCATATACAAAAAGGCAATCTCTACTTCCCTCTGAGGCAAAATATGTGCATCAAAATCTCTGTTGAGCTTGCAGGGCAAAGTTGATATTTTCAAGAAGAGCTTTGCAGAGTTTTTTTAAACAAAACCAGTCTTCTTTCCAACATTTTGAAACAAGCTTCATTATAGATACCTTTAATTAGGATATTTTGCATTAAATTAAGTATTTTATTTCTATTTGTCATGGTTTAACTCCAGATGTAATCTCAGCCCCATGCAGTGTCTTCTTCACTCACTAGTGTGATGGTGAGAATTGGAAGAGTAAAAGTGATAAAACTCCTGGGTTGAGATAAAGACAGTTTAATAGGTAAAGCAAAAGCAGCACACATAAGCAAAGCAGAACAAGGAATTCATTCACCCCTTCCCAGGGGCAGGCAGGTGTTCAGCCATTCCCATGAAAGCAGGGCTCCACCACACGTAATGGTGACTTGGGAAGACAAACTCCATCACTGCAGACTTATTCTTCATCACCCTTTGCTATTCTTCCCCCAGCTTTACACCCTGGCCATGATGCCATATAGTATGGTATGGGGTCAGCTGGGATCAGCTGATCTGGCTGTGTCCCTTCCCAGCTTCTTGTGAACCCTCAGCCTCCTTGCTGGTGGGGTGGGATGAGGACCAGAAAAGGCTCTGTGCAAGAATTGCTCAGCTACAATGAAAACTTCCCTGAATTATCAACACTGTTGATAGCCTCCTTGCTGGTGGGGTGGGATGAGGACCAGAAAAGGCTCTGTGCAAGAATTGCTCAGCTACAATGAAAACTTCCCTGAATTATCAACACTGTTTTCAGCACAAATCCAAAACATCTACTGAGAACCAAATTAACTCTACCCCAGTCAAAACCAGCGCAGCATTAGATTTATATTTTGCTTAATAAGGAGACAAATCATAAGCAAAAGGGGAGTTCCTAGAACATAAACCAGTAGCAGCAAAAACCTTGTTTAAAAGATGTTTTCTAAACTTACGACTTCTAAAGTTCAAATCTCCCCTTGGTCTACAGAGATTTTTTTGGTTTTGTTTTTGCATTACAGGTAATAAGCAAAATTTAAACCAAAAAATCATTATTAGTTATTTCCCAGCATGCAAACTGTGATCTACAGAAGTGTAAGGAGAGTACTGAAGATCCTAAACTCTAAATGACAGAGGGAGTTTTTAAGTTTTCATGAACACAAAACAGACAAAATAATGTTATATCAATATTTGTGAAAAACTAAATAAAATAATTTAAAAACAATTAATGAAGACAATTGTAACTACAACTTGTGCAATACTGTGTAATACTTCTTCAATAACTACTTATCAGAACTAAACAGGCATCAGAAAAGTGAAAAAAGAATGAACAGGAATATGTCTTGAGTATCCTTTGACAAGTGGCATAAAGAAAACAGAAGAAATAAAAATGAAAAGATGAAAGCTAACTTACTTTAAAAATAGTTATGGAAGCTTGCTTTTCTTTATTTATTTTTCAAGAGTTGTTTAAACTGCTTATTTATAATTGAGCCTTTCAAATACACATGATTTGTTAGAGTAATATGTACTTCAGCTTTGTCTCTCTCTTTCTGTCTTCAGACTGACTGCTATTTGAAGGCCTTATTTCATATGGCTGGACTAATGCTATTGCACAAATTGCCACCTTTTGAAGGCTGTGATTTGAACCTGCCTGAACAACTGCCATTTTAGCACCACAATAAAAAATACCTTTCATTAACAACTCTCTTCCTTTCAGGAGGAACAATGAAATAAAGCAAAATAAAAAGCCACAACCATCCCTTTTCCTAGAGGAGTCATGCTTTGGGGACATCTCCTCCCATCTCACCTTCCAGAGTTTCAGACACGGGCACTGCAGCACACAGTGGCTGCGGCAATGCTCCCCCCGAGCACGTCCTGTCCTCCCCTTGGCTCTGCAGATACTCTGTCACCAAAGCCAACCTCACTACTGTGTGGGGTTTTCCAACACCCACACCCACTCCCCAATTGCACTGGGGCTCCTCTTCTGCTCCCCATACCCTGCCCAGCTTCCCAGGGTCCAAGGAGCTTCCTCCTCTTTTCTCTCCCTGTCTCCTGACTGGAGGTAGGGGACACTTCTTTTAATAAAATGGTGCCTGCATGAGAACACGTGAAGGGATTGGATGTTTTAGGTGATTCCCTGGTGTGCAGGGTTGCATGCCTCCACTGGGGTGAGTATGTGCTTATCCAAGACTCACTTTATCATATATGAGGCTGAAAGTGGTTGTCTTCAGTACTCTCAGATGTCCAGATCTTGTCTGCCTAGCTGCATGGTTTTGACTTTATGTGGTAATTACCCAGCCAGACAATCAATTTTAACTTGGCAAAAGATCCTACATCTGAGTTCTTGTTATCCATAAAAAGGTCACTCTTAAAAAATATTCATCAAAATTTCAGTCCCCCTAATCACATGGAGCAGATGTTTAATTAAGTATTTGTGACTAATAGCCAGCTATCTTCAGCATGGATGTCCACTCTCAGTGTCTTGAGTCTGGTCTAATAGAGATGGTCAGCTTAAGTTATTCCTCACCATTTTTATTTCAACTACCAAGTTCTCTTTTGTTTTCCATTCAACTGCTTCCTAGTAAAATTAGGCCAATTCTTAGTAAAACTAAGCTATAAGAATGAGGACTGTTTTGTGCACATGACAGCTCTAATTTAGCTAATACACAGTTCTCATCATGCAGAAAAGACCCAGAGGAAGGGAAAGTCTTGAACTGGATGCAGAATTTGATCCTCACCCAGATACAGGGTTGTCCTCACTGCTGTTGACTAGGGAGAGAGCAGAGTAGGGAAACTTGGAGCTGTATTTTTATGCTGAGTTTGTCCTGTGAATAAACAGGATTTCAGTCTCCAGGACCTTAAGAGTTATAGCAGAAGTACACAACTTCTCATTATAAATGTTTTTAGAAGCTGCCTTCAGATGACAGATTTTCATTATTCTCTCTCTTTCAAGCTCGGACTTCACTTCACTGAAGAAAACACCAAACATTTCTTACCTACCTTTTATTTAACCATTTGGACTATAACATATTGCAAATTGATTCTATGACATTAATGAAGTGGTCAGGTGTCAGTTCTGCAAGGGTCCTAATGTCAGATACAATGCATCACTTAACAGACCTAAAAATCTGAATAAACAGAGACTGAAGTCCAATGATAAATCCTTTAGAAAAATAAATGAGGCTATTTACTTCTTACTTTGTCCGCTAGGCTAGGATGAGCTGATGATATTGTTAAGAAAGCTCTCTGAGGCTTTGCCCTTCTTGCTACAGAACAATATCTTGGACCATCAGCCCCAGCTGATGATCTGTGTGTTATATAACCAGGGGTGGGAGAGGCAGAGCTCCTACAAAGAGAGTCCTGGATGCTGAAGATCTCAATTTTGTACCAAAGTTTCACCTGGGAACACATGAAAATGTCAGAACCATAATTTGGCTTCTATCTGCTCTTTATCACAGATATAGCATTGCCTTCCCAAGGCCCTTATTTTCTTCTGCCTTGCTCTAGCCACAAGCAGATGCTGCTCAACAGCAGTGTTAACAGGCTTTTGAACTCAAAGGTAAGTCCCTCATTCAAGTCATTCTTCTACAATTAGCAATGGGGTGTACTGGTTGCTCACCCCATGTCAGGGTTTAAGCTATATACAGCATAAAATTAATAGGTTTAGAGATGGCAAAGATGAAATTCTTTATTCAGAGGTAATGAGATGAAAGGAAGTACTTAATGATTATTAGTCAGATAAGGAGAAAAGTCTATCTTAACTCCTTAGGAATTTGTCTGGAAACCCCCTAGCAATATGGGATTTCATTTTATTAGTTCAACCTATGGAAAAATTTGACTTCTTCATATCTTTCAAAACTTAAGTACTGTATTTTAAAGTTTCAGAGAATTAAAGCATTATTTAGCTGGCAAGCATCTGACTGGAAGATATGAGGTGGTTTCAAGAGAAATATTTTTGAAAACTAGACAGAAGTCAATGGCTTTTAATAGCAACAACCCAGCAGACAAAAGAGTTTAGCACCTGCATCCTCCTGTGGAGGAATTTAAGTATCTGGGTTTTCACAAATAACAGGCGCACATGAAGGTACTTAACAATGAAACATTAGTATCCAGCAGATTTTCATTGCTCTCCTGAGTACTAATATTGCAGTGCTACCATTTTAATGGGAAAAAAAAATCCAAAACCAACCTGAAAATTATACCTAGCCTAAAAATTTCAGATACAGTACCAAATACATTGGGAAATCCAGCCCTAGTCATGAGTAGGGCACAGCGGATGTTGAAGTGCTACTGCAGCAGAGGGTTAGTGCAGCTGGGACTGTTCTGGAACATCTGTAAAGCAAAATTCAGAAAAGAGGATTATACTGGTATGTCATCTAATGCAGCATAAAAATAAATAACTACATAAATAAATAACCTTTTGAGCTCCAAGCCCTTGCTTAGATCCTGAACCAGAGTACCTCTAGCTTTTCTTGTGCGTTTGTGTCCCGACACTCCTTTAGCAATCATTTCATTAACAGACCGTTCCGTCCTTTTTTTTTTTTTTTTTTTTTTTTTTTTGGTATCAAGAAAGTATAAAGGAAAAAAATGCAACTGTATTTAACTTCAGAACTGTCTATGAGCCATGCAAAAGTATAAGTATTTCAACTAGTAAACCACGTAGCACTTCGCTGCTATGGCAGGCTAGCGCTAACGCAGAGTCCTGCGGGATGCTGCGGCGCGGGCAGCCACAGACGGGCACAGCCCGCCCGTCCCGACTAAACGCTGCTCAGCCGCCCCGTCCGCGCCCGGGGCGGGTCCGCCACAGGATCCGCAGGTGTGCGCGGCGGTGCCCGCCCGGCCCCGGCAGCGGGGCCGCGTCCCGCACCGCGGGGAGAGCGCCCATCCCCGCCGCGCCGCACCGCGCCGCAGCGCGCAGCTCGCGTCCCGAACCGACGCCCCTCACACCGCCAAAAGTTTCAGCCGCCGGCGTGCGGGGCCGACCCCTCCCCGCTCCCCCACGCCCGTCTTGCCCCGCTTTATCTCCCGACAGCCGCTCGCCGTTCCCGGAGCGCGGCCGCGGCGGGGCCCTGCGGCAGGAGCGGGCTCCCCGCGCCCCGCACACGCTCCGGCGGCGGCAGGGGCGGGCAGGGCCGCGGCACTGCCGCCCCCCGGCGGGCACAGAGTCCCCTCCCCGCGCCGCGCCCTGCCCGCACCCGCGGCGCCGAGGGAGGCGGGGAGCGAGGCAGGGAGCGCCCCGTCCTGCCCCGCCGCCCCCGGGGACGGGGGCGCACGGCCGCCATGTGAGAGCAGCGGGGCCCGCGGCGGAGCCCGTCCCCGGGGCGGCGGGGCCGGACCGCCTGTGGCCGCCGCGCCGCGCTGCGAGCTCGGCAGGTCTGCGGAGGCGAGCGGGCAGCAACAAGCCGCCGCCGGCCGCCCGCCCGCGGCCCCGCCATGGGGGCCGGGCGCGGGGCGAGGCTCGCCGCCCCGAGCCGCCGCCGGGGCTGAGCGCGGCGTCAGCGCAGGTACGGACGGCGGGAGGCAGGGAGGGAGGCAGGCGTCGCGCCGGGCCACGGGGGAGGCGGCCGGGCTGGGGAAGGGGCTGGCCCGGCTCCCTCCCAGCCCCACCGGGAGAGGATCGGGCGGCGCAGCCCGGCCCTCCGGAAAGTTTGGGCGGGCGGCGCGGAGCCCCGGGTCCCCCGCGGCGGCCGGGCCGGGCCGGGTAGCGCTGCCGGGCGGGCGGAGCGCGGTGCCCCGCGGTGGCACCGCCGAGGGCCGGGGAGGCGGGCGGGCAGAGAGAGAGGCTTTTAAATGGCTTTGGGGAGCGGTACCGCGGAGGTGGGGTCCTGCCGGGAGGCTGCAGCGGCAGTGCTTGAGTGGCCGGAGTAGTGTACGTATTTTGGTTTGGGATTTTTTTCCGATTTGGCGTGCAGTGTTTCAGAGAGAGGAGCCGCGAGCGCTGCTAACTCCTGGAGGATGTGTGTTAAATGAGCTTCGGCTGCGGAAACTCGGAGCGGCTCTACCTTGCCTTTCGAACACGGGCGAGGAAGAGGAGGTGTTGTGTGCTGGTTTGGTTAGTTCGGAAGGCAGGTAGTTTGTCTCTGTTCGCTTTAGTGTGCTTGGTTTTAGTTGTCTGCAACAGAAACGTGCTCACTGGTAGGTATTTAAACAAAACCCCAACTAGCGTACTTCAGACTGAATAAGAGGTTAATGAAAATCATCGTGTGTGCATATAGTGAACAGCACTCAACTGGGTAATTTCTATTCCGCACCCTGCTGGATTTTGGGGAGCTCCGTTTAATTCATCGGGCGTCCGTCCTCTTCACATGTTGTCATCTGAAAGTTAAAAATAACTCCCAAGTGCTCCGGGTTTTGCCTGCACCTGCCTCTGCAAACGCTGACTCCCCGGAGTTCTGCGTGGTGCTCTCTTGGAGACGAAGACGCCCGGTCCGTGTCCAGAGCCCTGCTATTTATAAGACTTGGCAGAGCGGGGGAGGAGGGATGCAGCAGCAGGCTGTTTGCCTTTTGCATAAACTACCGAGGCAGGTTGCACATTGTTTGAGATGTTGCATCGGTGGAGGCGAGGCGGGGTGCTGGGGGGAAAAAGTGCAGAAGCTGAAGTATTCCTAATCCTTCTTTTCCTAGGGATTGTGGATCTATGAAGCGCTTCCCTCCGATGTGAATGCAGTGTCCCCTGTGGGATGCAGTAGGTGATGCCCAGCTCTACTGCAATGGCAATTGGAGCTCTCTCTAGTTCTCTTCTCGTAACCTGCTGCCTCATGGTTGCCCTCTGTAGCTCCACCGTACCTGTACAAAAACTGGCCAAGGCTCAAGACAAACAGGAGATAAAGGCGAGCCAGGAAAAGAGGGATCACACATCTACAAGGGACAGCCAGACAGGTCCAGGGAAAATGAATGAGATTGGCAGGAGCGGGAGGGAGGAGGGTGGCAGGGACTGGAAGAGCAAAGGAAACAGGAACTACTCGAACAAGGAATCTTGGACTAAGCAAAAGCAGGCTTGGAACAGCCAGGGGACAAGCAGTAAATCTGGGAGCATTCAAGTGCAGGAGCAAAGGGATGCTGCTCCTGAGGAACCTCAGGTGGCTGAAGATTCATCTCTCCCAGCATCTGTTGCAAGTGTCACTCCCGAGCCTCCGGAGGAGTACGCCTATCCGGACTACCGTGGGAAAGGCTGCGTGGACGAGAGCGGCTTCGTTTATGCCATCGGGGAGAAGTTTGCGCCGGGCCCTTCTGCCTGCCCCTGCCTCTGCACTGAGGAGGGCCCGCTATGTATCCAGCCCGAGTGCCCCAGGCTCCACCCTCGTTGCATCCATGTGGACACCACGCAGTGCTGCCCGCAGTGCAAGGAGAGGAAGAACTACTGCGAGTTCCGAGGGAAAACCTACCAGACCCTAGAGGAGTTCATGGTAAGGACTGAAGCCAAAAGTCATTTTGTGAATTCTTCTCTTGTTTAAAGAGGTATTATGTTCTTTAACTGCTTTCTCTGAAGGTGTTCTGGGTCTCCCCCTCCTCTTTTCATTTTTGTGTTAATATTACTTCTGCAGTCCTGTAAAATATTCCCCTTAAACATGACCTTTCTTGCTCTATGATACTCTAACATTTTTGAATGAGGGTGCTGATCTTTATTAATTCCTTTGGTATTTACAGTAAAAAATGCTACTTGGAAGGATGCTACTCGGTGGTGTTATGGATTTTATGAAAAATTTCAGCAGTACATTTGTTTCCTTATTTAACTATTAACTGGTAAACTTCTGCACTGCAGGGATCAAGCAGGGTTTTGTGGGCTGTCTTCTATTCCTAGTAATCACTCTGTGATGATCCCTTCCTTTTTAACAATTGTTTCTTTTTCCTTTTTAACTATTTAAGTAGTGCTGCCAAGGTTGCATAATGTTTGCTTTCTGAGAATGGGCCTTCTTTTTAATAACAGCATGGTCTGCAGTCTAGGTTGCAGTGATATTTAAAGAAAGGACTTGAAAAGCTTTATGTCCAGGGAAATCCTTTTAGAGTAGGGTCTTTTTAAGCATTGTTGTGCAAAGTCATTATCATTGAAAATGCAAGATGTTACAATGCACTCAAAAGTTGTGGAGTTGGGCCCAGTTTTCTGGTCGTTTACCTTGTCTTTTTCCATTTAGTATTTTATTGTGGCTGAGCAGGCTCTAAGAATGACTTGTGAATTTGCTTGTGAAAGACTGGTAGGTACAGAGCTGGTGCAAAACCCATTTCTGAATATGCCAGAGAGTTTCATGCTGAATATGTTGAGGGGAGTATGAAATACAGTTCAAGGTTCTGGAAGCTGAGCCCCTCTCAGGATGGAGAAAAAGAAAATGTATTTGTGAATGCTGAAAGTAAGTTGCCACATTTGCTGTCTGTGGTATTTGCGTGTTCCTGAAAACTTAACTTTGGTTCATAATGTCTTTCCATGTTCTTCAATTTAAGGGAAAATAAATAACGGAGCAGAACTACTTTCTCCATAATAAATAACAGTGTTGCCCTTTACTCTTTTTAGGCAGTAATGCACAGAGCACTGGTGAATTGCATGGTATGGCAGAAAACATTGTATCATCTTCCTTTTTCCATGTCACCCTCAAGGACTGCATTGAACTTCAGGGTGGCCGTTCTCTACTTATGAGGGAGCAGCTGCCCTAACAGCAGCTAGCTGGTGTGACCTTTTCAGAGATGGCTTGTGAGATCCTTCCTTTCCCAGCATACTTAATTCTTGGGGGGTGGCCAAAAGATGAAGCTTCTCCACACCTTTTTCATAGCTCATAGTTTTAAAGACTAATGAGTCTTAAAGAATTTTAAAGGCTCCTCCCTGGTCTTCATTCACACTCTTCTACAGAGTTCCATTTCCTAGCCTGTTTATGTAGTGGTGTTGTATTAATGGCTATAAAGCAAGCCTAAAATACTGTGTTAAATGTGTAGTGAGTGTAGAACCTTAATGTTCCCTGGTACATTTGAATATGGCTGGCAGCCTTGGTAAAAATGGAGTGTTGAACAGTGACATTTACAGAAATTTTCTGAAAAGATCTTGGCTTTCAGCTTTCTTTTCAACCCCATTCAGCTTTCGGCCCTTGTCTTCGTATCCTTCTCTAATGAAACTTCGGTTCCCTTAACCGCCTTCTTTTACTCAGCTTTGGAAACACAAATGAGAAGGGATGTCTGCTCAGGACAAGCAAGTTATTGATGCAGTTAGGCAGTGGAACTGCAGCCTGATTATTTTCCTATGTGAGAACCTTGTTTTTTAGTTGAGCTTCAGTGTTGGTTCCAATATTGTGAGCACAAGCTGTAAATGCAGCTGTTTGCCCAGGCCACAGCAATCAGTGGAGTTGTCTGGCAACACGAGGTGCAGATGTAGTCAGGTTGCTGCTGCTCAGTGGAAGCAATTGCAAAATGCAAGCAATTGCACACAGCTTCAAAGGTAATTTTGTGAGTTTAAAGTTGATGGTCTTAGAGAGGTTACTAATATGCTATCTCTTGATCAAGGTCAGGGAAGGAGTTGTGAATGGATAGTGGTGTGACTTTCTCTGTGTCTGCACCTACTATTAGTGGCAAAGAGTACCAGCCATCACTGAAGGAAGAAAAAGGTGACCTCCTAGCATTTAAGTGACATTATTTGCACAAACATTTATGTATAGATGTGTAATTGTGTGTGCAAGTTTGTGACTCTGCTTATATAAAATTCCTATGTGGCTTGGCATGGCACAGAATTGCCCTGACTGAAGCCAGAAGCTGAGTGTGCCAGGGAATTTGAGGTTTCATGTGTTTCTTCTTTGATTTGCAGTCTGTTCTTCTTGTGTGTGCACATTTTTCTGTTTTCAAAAAGGACATGGATGTCAACACAAAACACAACTTGGGTGTAGGGAAAGGACAAGGTCTCATAAAGCTGTTTCCATCAGCACCACTCTGGTCCCCTGTGGGTTTTGTGAGGCAGAATAGCAGTGTGATCACAGCATCCGTATGAGTGGAACTGGTAGCAAAACCTGTGTTCGGTGAAACGCAATGGGGATAAAGTTCTGCACTGAAGATGGAGATTTCTAAAGCACATGGTCCAGATCTTTCAAGTAAAATTTGAAAATGAGGGCTGACATAGAAAGTCTTACAAGAACCATAAATTATCTTCAGAAGTGCAATGTTTTGGAAAAGATCTATATTTTTGAAAGTTGTTGCTTTGTGTCTTTTAGAATTTTCTTGCTACCATGAGGAAGCAAATTGGGGTTTTTTGTGGGTAAATTACTTGGAAATCTGGAAGTCAACAAGCCCAAAAGAGTTTTGAAAGAACTCTGGTATTTTGAAGGCAGAGAGGAGTAAAAGCATGGCTGGTATGTTTATTGTCAGTGTAACCCCATTCATGTTCTCCTGAGTTGTGTAAGTGGCAAGAAAATATTAGTAAAAATTCCAGTGCAAAAGCAAGGAAGTTTGGGATTATGATTGTTTTCGGCGTTTGTTTTTTAATTTAGGTGTTTTCAAGGCTCAAGGAACCAATTGTAGGTTGTATATATATTTTTAATTCAGCTTTTTTGTTGGTTTGGTTTAGATGTCTTTTTATTTTCTAATTAAAGTTTGACATGTGGAAGGGAGTAGGGGAAAGCCTCAAATTACCTTGGACTACGAATGATTTGTCACTTCCCAATTATGAAAATTTGCACTAAGCTGTTGGATAAACCTACTAAGCTAGAGCTTTCTTCACACCCCACTAGTGGAAAACTTAGCGGTTTATACCATAGTGCATTTGCTCTTTTACAATGTCTGCAACTCCATTTGTACCTCTCCTCATAAACTTCCCTTTAGACAATTCTAAAGAAGTAGGGTTTTTTGCCATCTGCACTCTATTTTCTGCAGGTTTTATGGCTGCATGGTGAATACACAAGACTTCTGTTGCTCTTGTTGCCTTCCTGCAGTTTTTTCATAGGCAGAACTGCTGCTGCTATCGAGTTAACAGCTTCATCTGTAGACCGTGGAGACGTGGTATCATTAGTCTTCAGAGAGAGGTTGATAGGTGATATTATTTCCAGTCCGGCCTGGTTATGTCAGAAGTGCTGAGTGTTGAGTGCTGCTGGGCTGGTCGTTTCCCACAGGAACAAGTGGGATGCTCCTTGCATTGACTGCCACTAGGAACTGTGCAGCGGGGTGTGCTTGCATTGCATGAGTAGAGAGGGGAAATGGAGGACCAAATGGGTCTTTTCATTTTGATTTATTTAGCTGCTGTTACATACACAATGCTGTCTTACTGTCTCTCTCTAATGATTATGTCTCCAAGTACTGAGCTGCCATTAAGTTGTGGACAGTGGGGGTTTTCTACAATTCCTGCTATATCCTGATCATCTATAAAAAGAATGCACTGTTTAGTCCAAAGATGAACAGATAATGGCTGACACTGATACCATTTTAGCAGCCACTGTGGTTTACTTACATGCCTGAAAAGATCTCTCTAGAAATAAGCTTGTGGAGACCTTCCTTATCACTGCTGCCATTACTCAGATTGGTGGGTTGTGCAGATGACTGTACTTACCAAGGGTGTACTGTAAGTATTCCCCTAAAATCCCATGATCTATGACACTAGAAGTGTCTTCATTATGGCAGTATCACATTAACAGTGCACTCTGTTCATGAAAGATATAGTCTTCAGGTGTATGTGCTGTATAGGACAAAAATGTGTATTAGAAATCATCATTATTAGATAAGAATTAGATCAGCTTTATTTCTCAATCAATAGTATTTTCAGTGCTTCATCAAGTGACTTACTTTTTTGAGAATTTCAGCCTTTGTCAAATTTGGAAATCTAGCAAACCTATTTAATTAAAACATGCTTAAATTTTACAGAGGAGAGATTTTAGGAATAGCATCTGCGTGCTTGTCTTGTTTCCTGATTGTGATCAGATACTTTAGTTTTTATACCACTTTCAATATTGAATGGCACAGCTACTAAGCAGTGTCCTGGGCTAAGGAACATCTGTTGTCGTAGCTACTGGTCTTATTGAACTTTGATGGTTGGCAAATTTGCATCTTTTCCAAGTCATGGCAAAAAGTGTTAAAATCAACTGAAAGCTGTAGGTTTGGCTTGTTGATCCTGATCCTTGGAACTGAGTTCTGGTGTCTTTGATCAAGTAGAATTACTTAAAAATAATATTAAAAAAAATGAGTCCTCCTTAAAAACTATGTTTTTATCATTTAGTAAGTATTCTTTCTAGATGTAACTCTAGAAGGAAGGAGTCTTATTGTTGACTTAATACTTAGGATCTCAGGTTTGCTGACACTCAAAACTTCACATGTGGTTCAAGTGATTACTTAAAATACCTGAGCCTTTCAACTCTGAGCACTGGATCAGGAACCTCCTCATCTGCTGACACTCTAGCTCTGGAAGTGAATGTGGCAGTTTAAAACCAATTACAGGACAAAGTTGTCCCAAAGTCTGTAACAAAGATCTGCTGCACTGGGCTGTCAGCCTCTGTGTAGGATTTTATAAACATTCACTGTGGTGTTATGCTTGGTAGAGTGTAAAGCAAAGAGAAAACACAAACTGAGTAGGTAGCAAAGGAAACCTGAAATAAATAATAGTAATAAAAGCAGAAAGCAACACAGCAAGAGACCCTATTTAGGCTTTCTAAGCAGAGGGGAGGGCGTGAAAGATATGTGCATAAGCAAATAGCAGCTTTGGCAGGTGGGAAGGGAAGTAGCAAAGCATGAATGAGCATTTAGTTGGAGATGATGCTGTGCAAGCATCCACATGTTTGAACTTTGGAAGTGAGAAGGATGTGAGAGGCAAGTAAGAAGAGAATGGATTTGAGGAAAAAATGTGATAGACTGCCTAAAAAATAGGGAGAAGAAGCAGATGATCTCCAACTTAGACATCTGGGTGATTCTTCATAGCGAATAATTATTTTCTTTTTTAGCTTTTATTTTTTTCTGCTCTTATTGGAGAAATGCAGAGGGGCTTGTCTGCATCAGCTAGAATCTGGAATGAAAAAGGGTCCATAAAAAGAACAACCTCCTCCTTAAGTAAACCAGTAATCTGCACAGATTATAGATTTAGAGGATCACTAATAACGTTCAGCTGCATTTTCATCCTGTGTTCTGAGCATGGGTACCCATGTGGTTTTTTGGAGTGCAGCAATGAGATTTACAGTATGGCATTTATTGCTCTGCACATCCTCTGTCTTGTGTGGTATGAGGATGTCAGCAGTGCAGTGTGATGCGCCTGGTCAGGAATGCTGAAGAGGACAGCTGGAATTGTATATGTGGCAACTGCAGACATTTCAAAGTCCATTTTTTACTAAAGAGAGTCTTGCTACTGTTTTGTTCGGAATTAATTTCTTTGAAGTAGGTCTTTCAAGTAACTATCTCATGGTATTCCTATTCTGTAAGAGTTCTTCAAAGCCAGTAACGTTTCACTAGGTATAAAGGATTACCGGTATTTTCCTTCACCCCTTTCTTTGAATTTCAACTTCCTTTCAGAAAGTTACAAGTATTAGAAGAGTGGTCCAAATACAATTAACCTATGGCAAACACCTGAATTCAAAAGCATGTGTTTTTTCCTGAATTCTCTTTGAAAAATATAATTTTCAATAAAATTTTACTTCCTGCTATCACAATACTTTCAAACCTGAAAAAATTACGATAAGGTTTTACATTAAAAGAAGCTTCTAGCTTCATTTAGCAAAACTTTTCTTCTTAAAATAGAATGTTTTTCTCTAAAGTGTATTTTGAACCTCTAATAGAACTAAACTAGATAATGAACTTAATTTTCAGGAAGTTCATTAGAGATTCAATAAGGTAATTGTTGTTTTATTTGTATTAAAAGTCTTCACTGTTCTTGTTTTCAACATCCCTCTGACTTTCCCATTTGGTGTGTAGGTACAGAGAAGAACCTGCTTTGTTTTGGGTTTTTTTTCCTGCAGTAGTTCTGTAATTTTGCAGGAGCCCAGTCTTTCTCTCTGCATTATTTAGGCCACAAAACCCATTTGTTTTAGAGTGGGGAGGAAAAAGATGTGAAGGAAAGAACATTGCAGATGAGAAGGTGGGCATTGCACACTCCAGGAGTGCATGAAGTGAAGGAGTTAAAGGGTGACTGGGTTTGTGTTTCAGGTTTCTCCATGTGAAAGGTGTCGCTGTGAAGCCAACGGTGAAGTGCTGTGCACGGTCTCAGCCTGTCCCCAGACCGAGTGTGTGGATCCGGTGTATGAGCCCGACCAGTGCTGTCCCATCTGCAAAAATGGTGAGTGATGGCTGCAAAAGTAGGAGGAGGCCTCTGTCTGAGAGATCCATGTTTGCGGATACAAATATTGCTGCTAGCAAGAATTTTTCTTGCTTCTTTCCAGTCCCGTGAGATACTTTTCTCTCTCACGGAAGATACTTGTAGAGTTCTATAAACTATGAACACCTGCAACCTTGCAAGCCTTTGTTTATAGTACAGTAGAAAAATATTTTGACAATGGATGTTTTAGGATTTTAGCCAATCACCCCAAGGGGTGGCTGATCCCTTGACCAATTAGACTATGAAGAAAAAAGTCTATAAAAGAGTTGAAAAATAATTAAATAAATCAATCTTGCTGCACAATTTCTGCCTGCTGGATCTCTCTTCTCCTCCCTACCCCTGCGGGATACTGCAACACATGTTGTTCTATTCTGCTTTTGAAAAATAATTCAGATATTTTTCTTTTTCCTCGAGTGGAGATGGAGAAGAGTTTTGTGTGGATGGTGTAATCTCCCTTGACTGGGATGGACTCAGTTATGATCTATGGGGATTTTTGTTACCCAAGAGACAATTAAGACGTTAATACCAGCGGTTCATGTATCTCTTGGGTATAAAATCTGCATTAACTCATTGTGGCTGTGTTTTATATAGGCACACAAAATGGAACTCAGACTTTTCATGTTATCCACCTTTCAACATGAACAGAGAAAGCTACTTTTGTTCTCCATTCATATTTGTTTCCCTTTCAGATATTCTTCTCCTTTTTTTGTTTTGTTTTTTTTTTTTTTTTCTTAAGGCAAATCAAATGTACCTTATTGAGCTCATCTAATTTTCATAACTAAATGAATTAAACTCCGAAGTTTAATTGAATATTTTTCATAACTAAATTAGACAGAAAGTCTCTCTACTCCCAGCAAGGGCTTGCATTAGATCAAAGTCTTAGTCTATTTAGAGGAAAAAAATTACATGACATACTAGCTCATCACTTATAAAGAAGAAATGATAATTTATTAATAGAAATGAAAGCTGCAAAATCTCAAATGAAATTATATTTAAAATTAAAAAGGACATTTAGAAATACTCAGATAATGTGCAGACATCTATTATTTCTCTTGAATAGGTAGGTTTCATTACATTAGCTAAAACAAACTGATTAAAACTGTGGAAAAGTTGGGGGAGGAGTGAGTGTACAGCATATGGTTTCCACAAATTCAATAGTAGATGATAAGGGATTGTTAATTGCATTGGAGGAGTTTCATTTGTATGGATATAAAAGTAATTGCTTCACATCCCTTAATTGGTTGTTACAACCCTGAAGGAATTTGTTCTTGGCTGTACAGCTTAAGGGCACTCTTGTTTCTGGAGATGAGGACAGGCATTTTTTGAGGCATTTAGGGACAGTTCCTGAGAAAGTCTGAATTTGGAAGCTGGTGATATCATAGCTAGCTAGTCCGAAGGATCCTTCAGCACTTGTTTGATGGCAAGAATGTTGCTGGTGTTGTATGTGACGTGCTACAGTTCCCCAGGTCAAAGTGACTTTAGCTGGCAAAAGGTCTGTTTCCAGTATCAGGGATGGAGTTATAAGCAGAATACATCAAGACGCTGTATTCTTTCCTGCTGAATTTGTCCAGTTATCTTAACAGAGTTTGGAGCTGGATGGACTTTCCAGCAGCACACATTCTCCCACAAGCAGCAACATAAAGCACAGTAGTGGCAGTCTCCCAGTGATGGCTCTCTTTTGGCTTAAGGTGGTGTAGCAGTGCAGGGCTTGGCTTGGCTGTGTTACGATCCTGTTTAAACCCAGAAGAGTAAAGAAAATTATGTCTCAGGAAGAACTTAGAAGGTTCAAAATATACCCAAAAACGAGATTAAAACCAAACGAAGTTAGATGTTGGTGCCAAAAAATTGATGTGTTTTATTTAATAATAAAAGAGGCAAAGAGAAAGAAAGAGGAAAGAAAGAAAAAGAAGTGTGGGTGGGGGAACAGGAAGAGGTGACAGGGATTAGGTGGAAGCAGATCACCCATCTGAGGGTCCCAATGACGTCTCATTGCTCCCCTCCATCTGGTCTGATGGTGGTGAGGGTCCCCCGTTGCCACCGTGGCCACCACACACTATGCCACGCCATCACACGCCGAAGAGTACAGAATCCTGTGGATTAATACACACTGTGGGCCAGGTGGGAGCACCCACATGCCTCCTCTTGCAGGGGCTGGCTTGACACACTGTCCCTTGCAACACTGAGGGTCTCTTGCATCATCTCTGGTGCAGGGTCTGGGGACCCCTTTGAGGGGGCCCCTGTGATGGGCCATGTCACCCCCTTCTGCTGTGGATAAGCTTCCCCCCCCCCAGTGAGGACCCCTCAGCTGGGCTCCTCTGCACAGTGGAGGATGGGCAGTCACTGCACCTCTGACCAGAGGCTTTTCCAAGATACCCAAAGCCTCTCCTCCCCCCACCCTTTGGTGGAGGGTCTGTTGGAGCCTAGCAGCTGATAGCCCTGGGGCTGTGGTCTCCACCTTTGGAGGTGTTAAGCCTGTGCTTTGTGAATGTCCCCAGCCCTGAGTTGTTACTTTATCTTATCTTTATCAGCAAGCAATGTAAGGCCTCAGTCAGGGCCCCATTCAGGCTGTGGTAGTCTTCACTGCAGCTTTTGTAATACAGTTTTAAAAGTCCTTCATGAAAATGTTTAAGTCATAAACTGTAATATTTCAGTCTCTGACAGGCTGTTCACATAGATTCCTTGACACTTTTTCCAGAAATGAGGAAAAGTTACCAAAAATTGTACATGAAACATACCTTTTGTTGTGAGGAAGCTGCCTTTTCTCAGAGCTGTTAAAGCTCTATTGCTTGACTTCTGCCAGCAAGAAAAGGATGGTCTTGTCCTCAGCCTCTGAATCCCTAATATTACTTGCATATTTCTCCCGTATAACCATGAGCTGGCATCTCTGACCCAGTTTCAGACCAAGGTGACCACAGCTGCCTGTTTCTAGTGAGCTGTACTGTCACTTCTCTGCATGTCAGAGAACCAACAGTGGCTTTCCTTTAGCTTTTAGATGAAGAAGAAAACCATTAGCAATAACAACAAAACCAAGAAAGCTCAGAAGTAGCTTAACTTTTCCAGTTCAGCAGCTTCAGAATAATACCACAAAAAAACCTCTGAGGAAACTTCTCCATCTGGGGAGTGCATTTGAAAAAATAAAGGACTTAGAGCTTATTTTAAAGTGTGGTACACGTGCAGTTCTCTAGGAACTTCAGTGAATTGCTGAATGTTTTTAATTAGATTGGAGCAAAAACCTACGAAGCAGGAAAACCTAGCCTGCCTCATCCTCTCATTTTCAAGCCTGTTGGAACAAATGTGCTGTGAATGTGAGTTGAAGAAACAATCATCATGTTGTGCTTCGGGGTTGATTGTTACAGCGATGACATCAGTGACATCATGTTAGTGACACAAAAGAGCTTTGGGAGATGTACAGGGAGCTCAGCCATATAACCTGAACGGTGGGAAAGTTGGAGCCACAGAAAGCGCCTGAGTGAGGTAACTGCTGTCATGATCTGCAGTAGAGCAAGAAGGGCTGGGAGGTGACGTTTGGGTTCACTACATTTACTAGCATTTTTGTGTTAAAAATGCACACAATCAAACTGATTTCTCTCCCTTTCCTGACACTTCTTAACATACAACACCTTCCCAACTTGCCTGATCTGCAGATAGCTAGCAGTGACCTGACAGTGAGAACTGAGCAACTACCTCTCACTGATGAGAACATACACAAATGCCCAGTTAAGAAGTATGGAGGAGATCTTGTGAGAGCTTGTGATTGTTAGAAATTAATGAATTCACTGTCTTGACAGGTGTGAGACACTGCACCTTATCTCTTGTGGGAAGGAGGGTATGTAGCTGACCACTCTGACCTATTTTCACAAAATTGCTGGCAGCCCTTACGAGGAGGGGCCAATGTGTAACTGCACATAGGGCTTACACAACTGTGCACGTGTAGGTACAGACTTGCTTTGAATGTAAGAAGTGGTAAATGGAAGACTTGTGGAATTAAAGAATAGTTGTATGTGTAGTATTTAATAATCTTGTATATCGCATCCTGACTTTGAAAAAGAAGCCTGGATACTTCCATAGCTGAAGATATTATTTCCTCCTTTGTGGGCAGGGACAGCAAGGTGCTTTAAAAGAACATTTACTCTGAAAAGTAGCATGTAGAAGGGACAAAAGATAACACCTCACTGAGAAGATCTTGGGGTTATGGGAATTTTCCTGCTTTTTATGTCTCAAGTCACTGCAACTGTGGGAGCCGTTTTGTGTTTATAAATGCCCTGAAAGGAAACAGGGTGAGGACAGAGTGGGATGGAGAAGAAGCTTCCTTCCCATGTGGATTGACACATTGAGCTCCATGCTTTTGGTAAACATCAGCACCAGCCACAAGAAAAAATAAATCTGATTTCAGAAAGTTGCTTTAGCGAACAGGTGCCCAGTTCAGACCTCCATCCTGCTTTACAGTATTAGCATTGTGGTTACTTTTGCAGAAGCTATCCCTGTTCACAGTGATATCAATAACCTCAGATTCAGGTACAGTCACTTCTACAGTTTGTGCAGAGTTAAGGGTAGAGATAATGGGCATACGCTTGCCCTTACATTGAGAAAAGGTGGAGTACTTGTCACTGATGCATTTGGTGCTGTGGAAAAGGGTGGGGGGTAAGACTGGTAGTGAATTATCTTGCTCTAGATTGAATTGCCTTGGTTGTGTGTTCCGCTGCTATTCCCAGCATTAGAGCCCTAATAGGCATACACAGCTGAAGTCTGTCTGTTTTGCCTGAAGCCTGCAGCCATGGAGCAGCCGATGGAGTCAAGGGTGGCCCCACTCCTGCCGGTGCCTTTGCAGGAAGATGAGATTAAACCTGTAACCCACGTGGAGCCTGAGGGGGAGTTGTGGTTGCTAGACCAAAAAATGTTTTGAGCTAAGGTCCCCAAGAGATTTTTATTTCATTATATGGCTGAAAGATTGCCCCAGATAAAATGAAGCAGATCCTGTTGTCTTCCTATCATTTATCTATCTGTGTGTCAGTGTTGTTTCTCTGTCTGCAGCAGGGAGAACTGAGCTTCTCCTTTTGGCAAAGGCTCATAGCTGTACAGTCAAAAATAAAAACATTGATGCCCGGAGGATCAAGTCTGTTCTCAGGGCTGTAACATTTGCAGAAGATGTCTATTCTTACTGGCTGTGCACTAGGGAGACTTTACTCTGATTGCAGTCATTTCAGGTACATTGGGTGGAATGAGTCAGGACCTTACTTGGTATTTGTATTCATAGTTATGGTTGAAATACATGCATCATTTGGTTGAAATGATTGCTGCTAGTGAAGTGCAGGCCTAATGTGCTGTGGCTGGGGAGGGTGAGTGGTGATGGTTTTGTATCTCTGTGCTGTGAGGTTGACTCGCTGAGACTTGCTTTAGTACCTTTGTGTACAGTTACAGGATTTAGGCCCAAGGTGACCTGAGACTGCTGCTGAATGGCAAGTGGGACCTCCATTTGTGAGAAGGGACTCTCAAGGGAGCAAAACCCTGGTCATGGCTGGCAGAGGTGCTGTCCCCTTTTGCTACCGTTCGTACAACAGGAATTCAGGACTCAAATCTGTTAAAAAATGGTGCTGGTTGATGCAGTACTGTTGCCCCTGTCATCCCTCTAAAAATCCAGGTGGAGAGAGGGCTTGGAGAGCGGTTGGGCTGAGAGGCCTGTCTGGCCTTAAGAAAGATGAAGGTGTTTATTCTGGGCTGCTAAAGGGAAGCTGCACCTTGGCAGCTGTCACGTGAGTTGGCTGTTTGCTCTTCCCTGAAGCCCAAGCTTAGCTCAAGTACCATGCAGAATCTGAACTGTAAAATTTCATGTCCTTCTGCAGTGTGTTTAAATAAAATACGATATGGCCTTGACCATAAATGCCTTAATCTCAGCAATGAAGGAAGTATCATCATGCTGCTGTCCAGGTAGAGGTCAAGGCAGGACTATTGCAAACATCAGGAGTGTCACGCTGTAAAATTTAAGTAAGCAATGCCTTTGACTGTCCTCTCTTCCTCTTTCTTTTGTCACTTTAAATACTTTTTCAGTCATGCTTTGGCAGCTGATTTATATATAGCAAATGAGATCCAGAAGTTTTAAAGCCAGAGTGGTTGCTTCAGTCTGCATTTTAAGGAGGGGATTAAATCAGATGGTCAAGGTGGTCTCTTCTAGATGTAAAATGTAGGTACCATAGAATGATTGTAAATTCTAGTTGATAAGATTGAAACAGTATTTCATTTATTTAAAAAATGAAATGTACATTAAAAAGTAATAACCAAATGAACAAGAAATCTTTTCAAACTATTCCCAGTTCCACCCACACAGTATGCACCAATGTGATTTGCTCCCTTCTAATGTGTTTACTTCAGGCGTTTGAATGCTTGTGTATGCAGGGTAACATTTGCTCCATGTTTCTGTGCACACGAGTCGCTTAGCAAAAACTTCTGCATAGACTTTCCACTTTAGTAGACTGTATTTCACAAAATGATTTATAATGTGGGACTCTTAACCAAGAAATATTAATGTTCTAGGGGGGATGAATGTTTCAGGGAGAAAAACACCATTAAAATTGCACGAACAGCTGTATGTGATTAAAATTGCCTAGAGATTATGCAGGTAGGTTGAAAAACTGTAGCAGATATTTTGGCAGCCATGTATTGAAAACAACAGACGTGCTTCTTTTTGTTTGCATTGGGCATTGAAAGTGGCTTCCAAATCTGGTAGGTGAAGTTGGTAAACTAGTTGCAGTAGTTTTTATTCTTTGTTTCTGCTGTTGATGAAGTTGAGAATAAGTTTGGCCTGTATTGTCTTAAGGAATTCCTTTAAACTCCTTTAATCTCTCTGCTCACTTTCTCTCTCTACTGTGGGAAAGTTGGTGGCTCCATAAGCCATGTGTGCTTCCTGGGCAGAAATCACAGAATTTTATTCTTGTGCCATTTTTTCCACTTAGACCCAAAGCTGCTTAAATGTGCATGGATCAGCACTGCAGAGTGGGCTGAGCAAAACCTTCTGCCAAAGCCATACAGGCCTTGTTGTTTCCAGCTCACATCCATGTGTGTGCATGCATGCACGCAGATATGTGATCCACTGTTGGCATTGTTCCTGTTCAGCTGGCTAAGCAGTGGTAGGTGATGTTATCTCCTCTAAGGGTGTTTCTTTAGCATACAAGTTATGTTGGCTTCCAGGGTATACAATTATTTTCCTAACTATAGAAACCCATCAGAGGATGAAAAGGATCTGTCTGAAGACATGGCAAAAGTACCCAGTTATACTGAGCCTAGGTCAGTTACAAGGATAAATCAGTTTATATAGTGTATCTGTTGCAAATAAATATTGTGTGCATTTTTTTTGCACCCAGAGGCCAAAATGCTCTCAGTTGGGAGTTCTGCTATCAAGAGGCAGCTGTAACTGCCCCCGAGTATATAATGTCCCATCATTTTGTTCAGACACATGAGGACAATCCGAAACTCTACTAACCTTGGTATTTAAAGTGGTACTTTATACTTAAGTAGAAGGATGTAGAAAAGCCTATTAAGCTATAAAAGCAGTGTATCCTATAAGGTTTTCAGAACTCACTTTGCAATATTTTTTCATTCTATGCTGCTACAGTGAGTCTAAAAAGCATTCAGCAGTCAGTTTTTTGCCTCTTACTGGATACTGCAGGCTTAAGTCATATATCAAAGCTTAATTCTGCTGTATCAGTCTACTTTCATGGCAGCTACTTGCAGGGATTGTCATTTTACTGTAGGTTGAAGCAAAAGTCAATGATGATGTGCCCCAAACTGTTGTTTAGTGGTGATAGTCCCAGGTGAGTGTGGGAAACAAGCCACCAGTTCCTCATGGTGGTCAGAACTTCCATGTGTCACAGCTACCTGGCTTCTTAAAGGGTGTTTTGTGTCAGCCTCAGGAGCAGAAAAATGAAAAGGCTTACTTGTGCTTATAGAAAAAGAACAAACACTGAAATCCTGGGATGGGAAGAGAAAATAATTTTCTAGCAACTTTCATGTGTCTGATGTACCTTATAGTGTTTGTGATGGCAGTTTCATGTATCTGTCATCCTGTGTAGTTCTGGATGCTGGTTAGGGTTCAGACAGGAAAGTGCCTTCATGCCAATAGCCATAAGAAATTGGAGTAAGGAGTGGGCTATTGCTTGATTTGTCTTTACTGACACTTTCCCTGTTACACAGAGCTGTGTTTGGGCATTTGCTTGGTTTCTAGCAGAACAGCTAGCCCATGCTCCCCCAAATGAAGTCATCAATTGCTTTGGGGTTTTGTTTGCCTGTTTATTTTGTATTTTTAAGTTCTTCATGTAAGAATTTTCTGAGTTTATATTGCAGTTTTATTTACACACACACACAGATAGGTAAGATGTGAAAAGAAAAAAATTAGATCCCAGGTCTCACCTGCGGCCCACTCCTGTTCCGTACGCTGCCCCCAGTGCTATTCCTTTGCTGTTCAAAGAAAACAAACATTAAGGGAGTTGCTTTTTATCCTACATCCAGTATGCCTTTATATGCTGTTCCTTAGAGAAAATACTCCCAGTGTTAATTCTGCTCCTCCATTCTGCTATTGGATGTCTGTTTTAATTTTGTATGTGTCTTTAGCTGAAATTGTGGCAAACATTTGGGGGGCATGTAGGATTCCAAGGTCTGAAATATTTGTGTGCATCTTGCTGTATCCTACATCGTTGGAATAATATTTCCTATGAGTAGAACACAAAACTATTTGATTAAATGGTGAGCTCTTAGATTCTGAAACCCTGTCTTGGCCCAGACTGAGTTACCATAGTTTAATTCATTATCCAGCATTAGCTGAGCTACTGTCACTGTCCATGTGAGCTCTTAGTTGTGTTCTTTGCAGATAATCCTGCTTGTAAATACAAGCTGTTTACTAGCTAGGTGCTACAGTAGTCAGTCTGCATGGCTGATTAGTATTTTGTGGTGTGATCAAAAGGAGCAATGAAGAAAGATACACACCTTGTGTGTTTTGCTTTATGTTCTTTTGCATTTTTTCATTGCTATTTCATTATGTTCAGTGAGGCATCCAAGAGTTTGCTTGGCTTTGAGGGGAAATGGAGGCTTATATTAAAGTGCTGTGGCATGTTAGTATATCTCTCTCATATAAGAACACTCTCCCTCTGATGATAAATGATAAAATCAAAATCTCCTTTACTTCTAAGTGCAGTGTAATTTTCTCTGCTTATTTTTTCATAGGAAGTTGAGGTTTAGGCATTAAGGAAGATGTGAATTGATCCAAGTGACTTACTGGTTGATGGAAACAGGGAATTAGCTGATTTCATTAAATTTCATTTCCTTACCACTTGCTTTTCTGTGGTTGAGCTTTGCAATCACAATGGCCTTTCCACGCAGTGCAGGATTGCTAATGCCAGGTTTGTCTTAACTGAACATAACTCCTCTTTCTTTTCAGTCTGTCGTTGGTCTTACCGTGAGCATGACAGCAGCCTCAGAAGTTTTCTTCTAGTCCTGCTTAAACTGTATTTGTAAATGAACTCAAAATCTGATCAAGAACAGGAAAACCTGTTTCCTTTCCTGACATGAGCTTGACCAGGGGCTGACTTGGACACCTCTGCCAGTGTTTGGAAAAGGGTTCTGAAGAAAAAGGAATGATGAGTTCTTAGGGAAAAGGCTAAAAGCTTCTGTTATTTTTTATTAATGTTTGTAAAATTGCAGTGCTTGTTTTTCTTGTTGCTCTAAGTAGCATCTTACTGTTTCAAACTTCTGCACTGGGGATCCCCCCTGTGTTGTGTGCTGTGAGAGTCCTGAATTAAGTCCCTGGCGATTACCTTTGCCCAGCAGGTCAAACATCTTTATCAGCTGGAGACTTAAGTACTTTCCTAATTTAAAACCTTGATCTTTAAGGTGGAAGGAGCTTTTACTTTGTGAATGTTTGGATTGCTTCCATAGGGGTAATTAACCATACAGTTTTGTTTCCTTGAGCATGTGCAGCTGTAAAGGAGCAGTGATTAAAAAAAAACAAACAACAAAAAAACCAAAACTAGAAAAGAAAATAACACACTTTAAGTAATTCCTTACCTTCACCAACACAGCTACCATAATGATTAGCATTTCAAAGCTGATAGGCAATCAAAACCTTTGATTGCTGTTTTCGTTTAGGAAAACTGTATTTTTTTTTTTTTCTGCCTACACTAGTGCTTGTTAAATTTTCATTAGAGGAATGACTTCCTACTGGTAAACATCACTTTTTTCTAAATGCCCTGTTCTTTTGCTGAGTCTTCAGCTCTGTTTGCTTAATTCTGTGCTGCTAGCCCTTGGATAGGAGCCCATTAAAAAACTGCATGCATAAATTCTACTTACCTTACAGTCTTGTAGATGATGAGTTTTTTTTCTCCTGCATCATTTCTTCTCACTATTGCACACTGGTTACTGACCACCTTTCTTTGAAGCACTTGCAAGCAGGAAGTCACACACTTTTTATTACCCATGGAAAATATAACTGTATCTTCACTGTGTGC
The DNA here is from genome assembly GCF_041296385.1 of Aphelocoma coerulescens. NCBI lineage: Eukaryota > Metazoa > Chordata > Aves > Passeriformes > Corvidae > Aphelocoma > Aphelocoma coerulescens. The sequence goes on from NC_091015.1 coordinate 94,942,489, forward strand.
TCACCCAACGAGTTATTTAATTTTTTTTTGCTTTTTAAGTGGAATTGATCAGATGGAGCAGTGGCAAGAAGAAAAGAACAAGCAATGCATTGTAACAGGATTGAAAACACTGTTTGGTGAATAGCATTGAATAAAGAAGATCCATATCCAAACAATTCCTTTTGGGCCTCCTGTGTTTCAAATACTTGCAGCGTTATCTCCTTTCTCAGAAGTAGTTTCACTGAAGTGTGATGTTTATTCCTTTTTCCAGAAAAAGTGATGTTGTTGCTTGTTATGCTCCAAAACAGTTCCCATTCCTTTCTGATAGTACGATGTCAGACCTTCTCGAACATTTTGAATCCAAAAGGGAAATCACAGGTTAAGCTGGACAATTTGGGGGGAGATATGCAAATAATGAGTCCTGTTAAAGACAGGAAAGAAAGAAGGAGTAGTGACCATGAATAATATCTTACGGAGCCAAGCAACGAGGCAGCACAATAGTAAATGAAATTCGGCAAAACCATATGTTAAGTAGTGAAAGAATTTTTTGGGGTATTTTGATGACTTTTTGTTAAGATTTCTGCCAAGTGGTTTTATTTACATATCAGTGTGAAATACTGTTTGCAGACATCTTTCAGGCTTCATTAAGAAAGGCTTGCATTTATTAAAAGTACGCTATTATTTGAAGACTGGTTCCTCCCACCTGGTTTGTATAATCTTCTGTGTTTGCTGAGCACTCAGCAAGAAGAGCTTGCAGAAGTACAGAGAAGAGCAGCAAGAAAGCTGAATATTCCCTTGTGAGAACAGATAAGGTCTCTAGTAGTGATAGCACATGAATTAAAAATCATGTGATAAAGTGTGGTACCAGGGGAGAGGGATGGCACCAATGAAAATCTTCCCTGTGCTCACAAGTCAAGGGAGAAGCAAGAAAACCAAAGGCATTGTGCATAAGGTCTTTAAAGCACCATGTGATTAACCCATGAACTCACTGCAGAAGATAGTGCTGAAACACAGTTTCCTAGGATTAGAATAAAGATCTTGTCTTTGATAGAAGGAATAAAAGTACCTTCACCTAGCTACAGTGAAACTGCCTGGGGTGACATGCTGTAGAGCCTCCCAGAAACCTCATTTTCACATTAACAGAAAGGTAACGTTGTTTTCTACTGTCCACATCTTACAATTCCCTTTTGATGCCTTAGGTTTTAACTTTTATATTTTTCAAATTCTGTACTGCTTGGTGTGTGACTCTGAAGTTTCTTGTAGCCTGTTAATTTCTGCTCTCTCATGCTAGGTAGACATAACAAAGCCTCTCTGGCCCTGCTTTCCAAGGACCCCAAGAGTGTCCTAGGCCAAAAGTATAAACCAAAGAGCCTCTAAGGGGGGGGCAAGCTGAGGGGAAAACTGAAGCTTTAATTGGAGAATTAACCCTGCTATGCAAATGAACCAAACCTATAAAAGGGTGAAGAACTCGTCACGTGGGGTCCATCTTGGGGTCCATTTTGAGAATAGCTTCAGAGTCCCCAGGGTGTACCTTTGAAGGCCTTTTAAATAAATACCTCTTTTAATCCTTTACTCCTGTCTAGTCTCTGTTTCTAGGAGGCCTCTTAAGGCATCACTTTTTGATCTGCTTGTTTTTAGAGTACTTTGCAGAAAAAGAATTGGGCTATCTTGACTTTAGCCCAGCCAAACCCATCCTGGATGGGTACTTCCATGTTAAGGCAAGCAGACAGACCTAGTGAAGGGATGTTAAAACAGCAGCAATCCTTTTCCCACACAACCCTTGCACAGCCCTGGTGTTGTGTGCTGGGCCACAGTAGCACCTTACTCAGTACATGTAGGTGATGGAGATGAGATCTAATGAGGGTGCCTTTTGGCATGGTCTGCTTTCAGCTCTTCTGTCAACCTTTCTTTAAATGACCTAAAGGCAAGTCACCCATGAACTGCTTGTATAATAGCTATCCATGCTGCCTAAGGTTTCTGAGACTGGTCAAAGGACTCTCTGTATTTATAGTTTGTGCGGGTTTAATACAATCTGCTGAAGAACTAATGGGAAAAAAAAAGGCTCAGAAGCAAATAAATTATAGCAGTTTATGGAGTTATTTATTATGTCAGTGTGATACAGAATGTGCCATCCCACAATGAAAACTAATTATCTTCTGGCCATGACAGCTTGCTAACTTGGTATTTTGGTAATGAATGGATTAGATGGAGCTTTGACAGCCACTAACATGAGCGAATGATTGTTTTTAAGACCACTTTGTGCTGATGCCCAAGCTAGATGGTGATTAGGACAACTTAGAGACAATTCTGTATCCATTATTTAGCCCCTGCCTCCCTTTCTCTCTCCCCTACACTCTTCCGCCCCAACCCCCTTAGATAATTAAATCTAATTATACATGTAGGTCTTTAAGCACTCCTACATGCAGCTGGAATACATGAGGAAGCTTCATTTACTTAGTTTGTAACCTCAACATTAAATCTGCAAGTTAGGGTTTGATTTCAGTGTGTTTAAATAAGGTATGCTTTCCTTCCCATGTGACTGTTGTGTTTTGCTGTGATTAGATAAGCTGCTAAGACATGGAAGAATCATCAGGTCCAAGTGTTGGGGGAAGGAAGATCCAGGTTTGCTGCCAAAGGCTGCCTGGCTTGCTGGCAAGCAGGTGTTGAGTGTACCATTTATATGCCTGTGGAGCTGAAAAATAAATACTTCTTTGGATTTTCTTGCTGGCAGCTTGTTCAGCACAGAGGTTTTAACCATCATGCAGTCTTCATTATGAGAAGGTGATGTATTTGTCAGCATGAGAGGACTTTTTAATTTCACATCAGCTGAGTGTTTAATCTTCAGTCTTCTTAGTTAAGTTTGTTGTGACAGCTGATTCTTTCCAGTCAAAATGACTGAAGAGTCAAGTCAATTATCTTGAAATACATGGGTTTGTATTTGTGCCTAGGTATGACTGATTAGTCTTTGGCTCCACATTCTGTTGTGGTGCACGCTCCCTCAGGACCATGGGACTCTCTCCCTGACTGTGCTGCTGTCTGTGCTGTCACCTGGCCATGGCTGTGCACCAGAAGATGCTTCCATAAAAATCCCTGTGTTATCAGCTAAGTGGAGGGGCAGTCTGGAAACTTTTTACAGTCCTTTAAGCAAGCTTTCAGGAAGGCAGAAGTTTTCTCAGCTCTGGTTTTGAGGACTCTACCAGAGACAAATATTTGGGACAGACAGCTGACAGAATGTGAAAATCTCCTCTGACACCAGTCATGTCGATGTAAATGACATACACAGGTTACAACATCTGGACAATGTGAAAGGGAACTTCATCGATTCAGATAATGTAAAACTCACTTATATTCATCCCAAGCAGGGATCAGCTCCAAAGGGGGTTCCTCATCCTCTGAGGTCTGCCTGGCAGATTTCTAGCCTTCTGGCTAAGCATGCTCTTTCAAAGTGTGTGTGTGTGTATACACAGATATATATACACAAACATGTGCTGCAAGGGTCATCAAACACCATTCTTAATGAAAACATTTCCCACTTTTGAAACCCTCTCCAAACAGTTGTCTACAGTGGTCCATGGCCATCACCGTCTTACTTTGCCTCCCAGACACTGGGGCAAACTTTTTACTTGGGTCTCTTGTGATAGGACAAGGGGTAATGGTTTTAAACTAAAAGAAGATAGATTTAGACTTGATATAAGGAAGACATTTTTTATGATGAGGATGTTGTTGATGCTCCATCACTGGAAGCGTTCAAGGTCAGGTTGGATGGGGCTATGAGCAACCTGACCTAGTTAAGATGTCCATAGCAGGGGGATTAGTCTAGATGAGCATTAAAGGTTCCTTCCAACCCAAACTATTCTATGATTCTGCATGCAAAGACAGTAAGATGGGCTGCATTCTGGAGTGGCAGCTGTCATTTCCTCCCTGCTTTCATGAGACGAGGTGGTTGGTAACTTGCTGTAATCTGCGTGCTCTTCCATCTGGACTATGTTGCAATGGGTGTGTGGGTGAAATGCCTGCCCCCAAGGGCCCACAGAGCATCACACCCTTGTTTTGCAGAGAAAGCTGCAGCAATACTGCTGAAGCTGCAGGGCTGCTTTTGCTACAGAGCACTAGAGGACAAGAGGTTGCCTTGTTATTATGATCCCTGAGATGAAAGATGACATTTTGGTTGGCTGCCTGAAGATGTGGGCTGTTGTCTGTCATTAGTTGTGCCTAGCTTATACTGTAATGCATTTGTTACAGTTATGAGGCTCAAAATCTAGTATTTGTATTTTGTTGCCTTTTCCCCTTTTTAATAAGTGAAAGCAGAGGTTTGGATTTAATTATAAAATTTCTACACTCAGTTGTGAATTACCCTTAATTCACCTGTGACTGTAGCTAATAAATGTGCGTTCAAGGTCTCTCCTTGACTGCACACACCTTGCAGTGGGGGCAGCTGTGAACTCTGAGGCAAGCTCTGTGCTTAGAGAGAAGCCCAAAGATGCGTTCCCAAATGGGCAGGCCCATAAAAAGGTAAATTCCCATCAGTTGTCGCTAGAGGTCAGCGTTAAAGTAATTTTAAGATCAAATCTCTTCTTACCATGTAGCAAATTGTCTGTAAATTTGAGCTGTGGATGATTGTGACACAGGTGGGACTTGCATAAAATGAGTAAAATATGGAGCTTAAATAGTTGGGTTGAGTCATTTCATACATTTTTGTTATCTTGTTTTGATGGAGTGACTGCTTATTTACCTCAGGATAAGTAACAAAATGATTTTACTTACTATCTTCTCTTTTCCCATCCCTGCTTACTTGCCTGCTTTATAATAAAAAATCTGTGTTCCTTTTCAAATTTGTGGGTTATTTCTTTAGCAGAGTTCAAATCAAATAGCTGTTAACATAATTTTCAGTCAGGGATTGGAATCAGAAGTTAAATGTACAGATCCTGTTACAATTCTGTTGTGATTCCCTGGTTTTTGCACATCAGCAGCTGGATATATATATAGGAAGTGGTGTCCATGTGTATGAGTGCATCTTGTTTGGAATCAGAGACATAAAACTTGCTTACCAAAGCCCTGCCTCTAACTTTGGTGTAGGTCCCTTCAATCTCGTCTGAATACCCCAGCCAAAGAAGCACCGTTTGTAAAAGGCACATGCTGCTCTGAGTTGAATTAGAATATTTAGTTATTTTGATTTTTTGAATATATGTGTTTTATTAAAATGAGGACTAGCCCTTGATGCCTAATTTTTCCTTGTGGAAATAATATATACAGATCTAAGTCTCAAACAGCACAATGATCCATCCGTGCCAAGATGTCCAGGGCATGGCCAAGAGGAGCTGCCTGTCTGTGTTGGGGTATGAAATGTGTTTGTAGGCTGTGCCCATAGAAAGCTTCTGGATACATTAAATTTTTGGCTGCTTGAGAATGCCAGGCCATGGGTATACAAGAAAAGATGCTGCCAGTTGCTGCAGCTCACTGAGCCAGCCCTAATCTCCATGGGAATGATGGGCCTCTTGAGGAGTTGCAGTTATCTTCTGCCTGTGAACTTGCAAAATTGCTTGTGTTTGGGCTTGCAGTTTGGTCATAGCAGATTGTGCTTAGCAATAATTGGCACTGTGTCTAATCCTTTCTGGTTTAGGACATGGAAGAGAATTAGATGACATGACAATGCCTGGAAAATAAGAGAGTAGCCTTGTGTGAATGTGGTTATTCATCAACATGGGTATAAACGTAGTGGTACACATCAAGGAGGGGAAAATAGACTTGATGGGGGAAGGATGGAAACCTCCCTGACTTCAGGGAGAGTGTGGTGTCTCATTTGGCCTTTGAAACTCTAAAATAATGAATTTATTTTCAAGCATCAGATTATTTGATTATATTTACATTTCTAATTCCAGATAAAATGATGTTATTTAAATGGGTGTCATGCCTTCCATTTATGGAAGGTGAAAATGGCATTTGCATTCTGAGCTGTTTGAAAGCCTTGACTTCTCCAAAATTGCTTTAGTGTGAGAAACCAGCCTCAGTGATAATTATAGAGAGAATAGCTTAGCATAAATGCATGTGTATGTGCTTTCATCATTTTCATAGAAAGACAACTGAGTAGTTCCCAGCAGTGAAATCTCAGTGCATGTTTTCCATAAAGAAGATTCAAGAAATACTTAAGAGTGCACCAAACCAAATGATTTGTGCCCTCACAAGATGCACTAAGTTGCTGGGTGAGTCAGTATAGATGGCTTTCCATGGTCTGTTTAGGAGTTTGGTAACATGACACAGATTTCTTCAGTCAACCTCTATTTCTGGGTTATTTTTATTAGGAAGGTCAGTGAGCTGTCTGAGCCTAATTATCCCATCTGGCGAGTGAGCTTGAGGCACAGAAGTTTCCTGCAGTTTGTGTGCACAAAGAAATGCTGTGGTTACCACGTTATTTAGTCAGCTCTGACTCTTTGGCTGCACAGGAAGGTGTCTGCTGGCAGCTGCCTTGCCCAGGGTAGCCTTACATGTGACTCTGGAAAAGAGTTTGCCTCTCCAGTTTTATCAGGAGAGCTTGCTCTGCTGCTCTTCACTTTGATCCCATAATTTATTTTTTTTAACACATTGTTTTACTGGTCTCAGTTAAAAGCTGTGTGTTGGTTCAGAACTTCTCTTCAGTGTTTCAGAAGTTTCTTTCATTCTTCTTGCACCATGAAACATTAAGTGGACTTTACGGAAGGATCTCCAGGTCTTCAAGCTGCATCATCTTACAGCTAGCATTGTCTGTTTTAAGTGTTGATACAGACTTCTGCAAGCACAGGATGTAGTCAGCCCAACCATCTCCAGGGCAGTTCAGCCTCACAGTAACACCTGTAACAGCCTCTGTAACAAACAGAATGAGTGTTGGAGAAGAATCCTGGTGGGGCAAGTACCACATCACTGGTCATGTGCACATGAGACATGGACGAAAAAGGAAATTACATGTTAACTCTTGGGTTATGTCTTAGCCTATGAACTGCTAAATCCCTCTGTTCTTTCCTAGGGTACCCATTCAAAATGCCAGCTGAAATGAATATAGATTACTGACATATACTGTCGCTATATTTAAACCTTCACCAAGACTTTGTGCAAACACAAAATCTTAAGAGACATCTTTATTAATGAAGCTGCCTAGTCATATGCAATAATATAGATATATGTTTTATGACATTAATTTCCATGCTTTGTAATCCTATTTCAGATCTGAAAAGAATGTAATATAATTCTGGCTGGAAAATTTTTTAGATAAATCCATGAATTCAGTAAAAACTGTATGTTCTTTATCTGCTGCTAAGCTCTTTCATTAGTGGCTCTTGACAAAACTGTGCTGTGTAAAAGGTGGCAGTGAAACTGATAAAAATCCAATTTTCTTTGTTTAACCAGAAACGGGTGTGCAGTCTATGTATTTTCTCTGTGAGCCTTGAGACCTCTGGCAGGATTGAGATAGGTCTGTAGTTACGAGGTTTGCAGCTTCAATTCTGTCACTGGCCATTTTCCCATGGTATGAGCTATACCTATTTGCAGAGGCACAGAGCAAAGCCGTGCCAAACTGTGATAAAGATTATGTGCATAGGAATGATAAAAGGATACAAAATATTATTGTATCCCGGGAACACGCTGATGATAGGAGGTTTGAAAATATGCAATAAAGGAGGGAAAGCTTGCCTTTTTTCCCCCCCCCCCCCACCTCTGTCAGAAGAATTTAAAAAATGAATAAAACAAGAGTGTGCTAGCCCTTGTTATGTCCTCGTACACGTGCAGACTTGTAAAGAGAGTAAATTCATCTCTTCTGGTGTTGTAGTGAAAATGTGGGCACTTTTTCTGATATAATCATTGAAATGTGAAATGTTTCAATGAAAAGCTTATCATTCATTTGTTTGGAATATAGCTCAGAAGAAGTCTGGGGTACCTTGGCAATATGGAACAAAGTAATATTTTTTTCTTTTCCCAAGGAAGTTGTTCTGTGACACCTGTCTGGTGCGGCTATTTCTTGGTCCTCTAAGCTGGTCTTTAATTCTGCCAACATCTCTGTTCAAATAGTGCTTAAGTGATTTATGGAAAGGAGATGGAAGGTATGGGAATGAGGAAAAAATGAGAGAGAAGAATGAAGAGGAAGAAAGAGCAGAGAAGGAGTCAAAGAAGACGAGAGAGGGAGAATTAGGCACACACACTTAAGAAAAAGATTGTGTACCCATAGTGAGGTAGGCAAGAGATGCTTTTATTGCAGTCTGATGTATGTTGTTATCTGTGTTTGGGGAAGAAGAATATACCCAGCCATAGGGTCAAGTCCAAATGTTTGTCTAGTGAAGAATTAGGGAGTGTGAGGCATGGAAAGCAGAGCTGTGGTGGCCATATATTCTGCACAGACCCAGCTTGCATCTGCTTGGCTGGTCATAACCCTGCAAGGCAGACGGGAGCAAACTGTGTGGTGCATGTGTCTCTGTCTTCCCTGAATCCATCCGTCACCAGCACCAGATTTATTTCATTGTTGTAATCATCTTCAACAAAGTCATCCATCACCATCTTAAAACTTTCCACTCAGCATAGGAGCTAAGCAGCCATTTTACTGATGAGATTATCGAGATTTTATGTGTCTGACAATGTGGCTTTCGTCAAACCACAGTTCTGTTGCTTTGGCAGGAGATTTTTTTCTTTTTCTTTTTTTTTTTTTTTTAATGTATGAAACATAGCAGGACCTTGGCACAGATAAATGCTTATTAAAAATAAAAGGGAATGTGGTGGTAGAGATCTGTAGTCAGTAGAGGCACTGGGTGTTCAAAAAAATTGATAGGGTTTTTTGTTGGTGATTTGATTTTTTTAATTAGTTACTGCCTTTAGTCACAATAGATTTTTCATGACCTTGAAACTAATTGTGAACAACAGAGGAACTTGAGGAAAGATTGAATGATTTCACTTCTGAGTTGTTTTTTTTTTTTCTGGGTGAACAGGCATGATGCTTTTCCTTGTTGGCAAAATCTTTCAGTGCTGCAGATTGTAAGATACCATTTTGTCTTTTTCAAGTACAAAAATCACAAGGAAATTGTTTTGGTTTTTTTAAGAGAGTGTAGGAAAGATGAGAAGGTCCCCCTTTGTTCTAAGGTCAATATCATATGCAAATTCTGTGTTAGATACTTTAGGGACTCCCAGATTTTCAGTGTCTAGGGCAAGTATCCTAAGCATGAGAAACTTGGAATGGGGACCCAAGGGCATCTCATTCAGTATGAGTTCATTATATCCCTCTGCTGTGTTGTTTGAGGGAAGCCCATGATGCCCAGTTCTGCTTGTAGCCATCAAAGCTGGTGTCGGCAGGAAAAAAATATTTGAAGTTTGGGGAATGACTTGCTTTTTCTTCCCCTTTCATTTTAAGGACATGCCATCTGTTTCAAACAGGAAGTTCTGAAATAAGCATTTCTGATGTCTGGTGACACCTGCAGCTCACGTGACTTTTTGGTGATGGTAATGAATTCATTACTTGGATGAAATGACTCCCTCTCAGCTGCCTTTGGGTGGTTTTATGTTTACTTGCATAACTGAGAAAGGATTTCTAGCACAGATTTCTTGACCAGATCAAGCAGTGTATCTCAGCATCTCAATGCCTCCTTCCTCACACCACATGATCAGAAAAGTCTCTTGCTTAGAGAGGCTTCTAGTCTTGGGGCAGCATTCACTACATTTGCAGTTGGCTTATCTTGGAAATAGCAGTAAAGGTTCTAAATCCTTGAGCATTTGTATGAGTGGAAAATAAGACGTAAATCCCTGCTTTAACCAGTATACAGTCTAAATGCACATTTCTTGTAAGGAGTATGTTGTTATTTTCATTAATACAGTTCTTAATGCCATAGTCCCCACACTATCATTTCTTAAACTATCAATTGCCTATCCTATACACAGGGTGGTTTCCTCACCCTGACACATCATCTATTATAGCCACACAACATAGGGGATTTGGACAGAACTGAAGAATATGTAGTAAGTATGGAGGGAAAAAAATCTGATCATTATTATTACTAATGAGTGGAACAATTTAGTACATTGGACTGATAAACCTGTGCCAACATGGTTTGAAAGTATTGAAAAAACAGGAAATGGTGTCAGTCATTGATTTTGAAGCTTGGCCATTGAAGGAATCAAGGAACCTTCAGGACACCTTTAAAAGTAATTATTATTCATAAACATGCTTGTTCCAGTTTAATAAGCTTGTTTGTTTAACCCTGACTTCAGTTTCTTTAATTGCTTTTATTAAACCACAAAGAAGGTGTACATGTCTAGGTAAATGGGGAACTTTCCACTTCCACATTCCAGCCATTTATTAAGGGTATGTGTACTCAGGCGTTTATGAGTGCCATCAATACTGCCACGTTGCCCAGTTCATCTGGAAAAAAAAAAGTATAAGAGGCATTCTTAGATAAGGACTTAAGTCAGAATGAAGGTGTAGTGTCCCTCGGGTAGTTTTCTTGGATTAATATAATTGCCAACCTTCAGATTCAATGGTTTGGACCATAGCCAGGTCACATTCAGGTCATTGCCTATTTATAGTGTTTTCAAAATAGACAGGGCAGGTATTGATTTGTGTGCACTCTTGTGAGTGTTTCCTATGAGCTTCTGCTGTTTGCAGTTGTGCAAAACAGGAGAATTCAAATTGCCATTGCAACAATTTTACAGATTTTATTTAGCACAACTGCAAGGAAGGAGTTCCTTGTCCTAGATACAGACATCTAGAAACAATGATTGAGCTCCTTGAGTTACCCAGTCTGATTTAGCTGTGTTGCAGGGCTTGTGGTCATGCAGTCCTAACAGACTGAAACTAGGATACACTGTGCTCTAACCTTATCTCTGGAGAAAAAGGAAACAAACAAACAAAAGAGAAAAACCAAAGAAGATAACAACAGGATGACAGCACTTCAGCAGCATCCTGATCTAGGACAAGGTCTTTTGTTGCTACCTGTAATAAACACCAACAGTTGAGTTTCACCACAGAAAGAAAACCAATTAAGTAACCCACGTATATGTATTACATGTGCTTTACAGTAAAGTCAGAGTTTGGTTATTTTAAGATTTTTGATAACAGAAGAGCAGTTGTGAGGTGAGAAAGCAGATGGTCCTTCCTCTGAAGGAGGAATTACATCTTAAATAAATGATTGTGCAAGCATGAAGAGAACAGGAGAAGGAGGAGGGTGAGTTTGTGCACACACCGTCACGGTGTGTGAAGATGGCCTGTAACCCAGTACTTCTCAGTGCTGAAAGTGTTCAAGGTGTTGAACAATTCAGATCTCTTTTTCCCCTCTCCAGCCCATGAGTTTAACTCTCTATTGAGCTGTTGACCTCTGTGTCAACAGATGACTTGGAGTGTGTCCGACCATAGGAGACCATCCACAGCTTTCCTGTGTCTCTCAAGCTGTGATGTGGATGGCTTGGAAAGGTTTGACTGAGGAGAGGTCTCTCCACTCTTCCTTTGATCAAGGTTCCAGGTTACCTGCAGTGCTTCCTAGTCTTCTCCAAGATATTTAGGACTCTGTTTCTGCTATCTTTGGCCAGCAGTTTTCTGCACTTTTCAAGTTCCTATTCATCTGCAAAGGGACAGGAACCCCTTCCCCCTCAGCTCTTCACATGTGGATTGCTGCTACATCCTCTTCTGGCTTCCAGGTGTCCCAGCAAGCAAAAGAGGATTAAACCTGAGACTCAGCAGCTCATGTAGCATCAAACAACTGGCAGTGGAGAAACCAGGAGATTTTCTAGTGTGACCGCAGAGGGAGTTTGCACGTATGGCTGAAGCTGAAGGAGTGAGTTCTGCAGTGCCTCAGGAAGCCGAGCTGGCCAGCAGTGCTCAGCAAGAAACTTCTGTGGCACCAGAAAGCTGCTGTCGTTCAGGGCAGGATAGAAGCGAATCATCTCTAAACCACCTTGTTGTTTAAAGGATATGCTTAAGTATGTGGCAGTGTCATAGTCAGGTGTCCCCTCATATGGTCAGGGGCAACTCTGTTAAGCAGTAGAAACCAGGACAAAACCAGCAGCAGAGTTGGTGCATCAGAGTTGTCAGTCATGATCTCTTCAAGTCATCTTTGGATTACTGATAATTAGAGGATATCTTGGCTCATTTGCCTGTGCTGTGAAGCTGACAATTATTTGAAGAGGAAATAAAGTGACCTCTGAGAGAGGTGGTGCTGGCTGCTCTGAACTGGGGGTTGCCACTGTGAGAATCATGCAGCCAGGCATTTAGGATTGCACATCTCTTCTTTGCTGTAGGTTTAATGTGATTTTAAATAAATGGGAAAATTGAAAGGCGCGACACAAAGAGGAAAGTGCAAAGGAAAACTGGATGTCATTTAACTAAAAAAAAACCCCAACCTGTTAGAAAATGTAGTCTTTGATGTCTTGGTTGTTTAGATCACATAGCATTAAAAATTAGATTAAAAACAAGATTAAAAACATGCTTGTTTTATACATCATATCTCTACCATTGCCAGCACTTTCAAGTTGCAGTCAGTTAAGGAGCTTTTAATGATAATGATCTAATTATTTTTAAGACTTGGTAGTAAACACATCATGTCGATATTTTAAGGGTTTAAATTAATGATTTCAGTTTTACAACTTGGTAAAAGCTATTGTAAGAAATAGGCACACTGTCTGAAATTCCCTTGGCTTGGCACCCTTTAATCATACCCTATTCCTGCTACATTACAAAACATTAATCAAAATTGGAAGCCTGTGAGTAATTCTTTCTTTCCTTGCTGTTTTCTCTGGCCTTATTATGTTCAAATCCTGCATGGGTGTCGTGGTTGAGGATGTTTTCAACATCGGTGAATAGTTTGAGTCTTTCAGAGGTGAGGAACCACAAACTGGTGTTTTCCTGTACAGTATGCTGTCACAGTTGCACTGTTCTTTGTTTTGTTTTATTTTATTATTAGAGTTTTTAAGTACTTCCTTAAAAGTGGAGGAAGGAATTAAAATGGTTATAGTACAAATAGTGGATGATGAGCACAGGATCTGCTAATAATCTTTTGGGGATGATAGTGATTCTGGACAGGTGATATTACAGATACCACCTCTGTAATAATTACATAATTACATGCCTAATAGTAATTATACTCAAGTAGTTTACCCCTGGTTTTGAGCTTTGTGGAGCAACCAGCTCTGTTCACTGCAGGGATCAGACTCTGCTGCTGCTCTTGGCTTCCTGGCACAACAGCCTAAGTCCTGAGCCTTGATCACACCTTTAAGATATTCTCTTGAACCAGCTCCTTAAAACAGCTGCAGTTTCTCCTTTAGGCAAAGGTTCAAAAGAAGTGGTGAAAGAACTAAGAACGAGTTCATCTGAATTACTTGCCTTGTGTGCTGTTGTTTTTTGTTCCATCACAGCACTCAAAACAGAGGCACCTATCATGGTGTGGATGAGAGAGGGCTGTGCTAGCTGTGTGGAGAAAGAAGTCTGTTCTTGTGCACTCATTTATTTTATTTGCTAAGGGAGGCTGAGCACAGTTTTTGTGGGTTTTGGATAGCATAGTCTTGGTTTTAAAAAACAAACAAACAAACAAACAAACAATGATTCACAATTAAGCCTACAGTTTCAAATTTCATCTTGCAGAACAAAGATGTTGTCAGTCTTTTTGTGCTTTCCTTTGCTCTGAGTTTTCATGCCAGATGAACCAAAGCTGTTTATTCCCAGGATCAGTTCATCTTGCACTGTGGGCAGGTGAACGCTGACAGAGCTGAGCTCTCTTCATCAACAGCTTTAAATGAATCATGCTGAGCCAGTGGCCTCAGCACCCTTCCCACAGAGTCTGGTGTTCCTCTTCTGGAGCTCGTTGGCAGGCAGCTAGAGCACGTGCATATCCCTGCACCTTGTATGCTACTTTAGTGTTAGAAAAAAAATCAGTTGTTTCTAAAGCAGCATGATACAGGAAATCCAGATCTTACAAAAGAGGAAATTATTGTCATGGACAGTCTTGTGTTTGCTGCTATATTTTAATATTTTAACCAAATACATGGCATTTTTTTCTCTGATTTATAATGCTAAGTAGAATACTATCTTTCCTTTTACACTTTATGCAATGCATACAGATGGTGTAAGTATATAATAATTATATGTACAATACATTCTACAGTAATGTACTATATAGTACACACAACATACAGTTAGTTCTCTCTGTGTGTGTATACATAGGTGTATGTGTGCACACATGTATTCTTAATTTTGAAAACCCTGCTCCTGCAGTAGTGGGTTTAGGTGTAATTACAGCATCTCATTGACCAGGAGAGAGTTGTGTATAGAATCACACACTTACAATAAGTTAATGGCAGGATCACATCTTAGTCCCATTAGTGAATGTCCCCTGGTAAATATCCTGTAATTGCTTTAACTGGTCTCTCTCCTAGCTTTCCTGAGCAGAAAATGCCACTCAAAGGCTGCCATAATACATGGAAAATATATTTCAGTCCATGCTTCTAATACGGCAGATGTCTCCACCAATCTGTTTTAGTCATTGAGCTGTACTGAGAAATTTCAGCTTGTTACAGCCTGGAGTGATAAATTTTTGGGGTGTTTTTTGGATTGTGCCTGTTTGTAGGTTCTGATTTGGCCTTGATGACCACGTCTCAGTGGTAGCCTAGAAGTGATGAATACATTCTTACTGATGGCATATTTACAAATATATATATATGGGCTTGCTAGAGACAACCTTACTTAATTATAAAAAAAAAAAGAGTAAGTTTAATATAAGTATCCATGGATAACACTGAAGTACCAAATGTGAACTAAATTATTCCTATGACTGATTTTGTAAGAAAGGATGGAAATTCATTTCAAAAGCCCTGGGTTCCATCCATATACTTTGTTGGTGCTGCCAGGAAGTTTTTGCCTTGCAAGAGCTCTCTCCAGCTGCTACTTTGTTCTCCTATCTGCTGGGCCAGTAGATAGTGAATCAGGTTTTCTTTTGGGAGGGGAGTTTGCAGCAGTGTAAATTGGTAACAGTCATTGTGCTTTTAGGGATGTGGAGGTGGCACATGAATTGCTGGTTTCTTCAAGAGAGCAGTAGAAGCACTGTTCATGAACAGGAACTTTTCACAGATATAGAAAGGTCTACATTTCCCAACAAATATTTGTCCAAATGTGTAGATTGCCCAGTTTTCTTTGCCTGCAAGTGCACTAATTGATTATCATACCAAAAAGGCATTTTGATCTGTCAGTGCTGTGAAGATTTTGAGCCCATATATTCACATGATTAATTTTCAGTTAATTTGTGTTGCATGTTCTGAATTTCTGGTATCGTGGACATTTTAGATCACCAAAGAGCCCAAGCACTGTGTGCACTTACATGGGGACTGAATTGGGTCTGCTAGGTGTAGGATGAAGCACAAGCAAAGTGATTTGTGGTGTACAGGGGTTTTGAGAAAGACTTTTTTGTCTTTGATTAGCTGGAAGAAGAACTCATCAAAGACATGGAGAAACTTTTTTTGCAGCTCCTCTCTGTTGTTAGATAGGTTGAGCCAACTTTCCTTGACCCACAGGTTCATGAGCCTTCAATAAATGTTGATGAGATGATAGTTTTTGACCTCTGCTATTGTAAGCTGCAGCTGTTTGCTTCTGTCGTGGTTTAACCCCAGCTGGTAGTAAATACCATGCAGCTGCTCACTGACTTCCTTCCCTCCCTGCCCCCAGTGGGATGGGGAGGAGAATCAGAAAAAAGGTAAAACCTGTAGGTTGAGATTAAAAGAATTTAATAATTGAAATAAAGTAAAATAAGAAGAATGAATAATAATAGTAATGAAAATCAGCATCTCAGTGATCTTTTCATATATTAAATATAGGGCCAATATGCATCTGTGCTTTGGATTGTTCAGTGCAACATGTCCCACAGCAGTCTTTGGCAAGTGCTTTGATTACCAAAAACCTGTGGTATATCTGAGTAAATTCCCAAAGTGATACCAGCATTCTTATTCACTAGTATCTCACCTTAATTCAAAGTATTGTCAGGAGCTGGAATTGCACTTTGCATGCAGATCTGTGCAACTTACTTAAGAATATTCCATGAATTTATGTCCTGTGATGAGCTGAAACTTGGGTCTTACATAGTGGGACTTGTAGCGTCCCACGTTTGGAAAACTTTACTGAGAATGTAGCTGTGGAATAGTATGTGACACACTTCAAGCAGCTCTTTTTTTTTCCTTTATAGCACAAAATCTTTCTTTTTTAGCAAGTCCCTAGGTATCAGTAGAAGAGCATGAGTCCAAAGGACACTGGCTCTCAGTACAACTCTTTTCCATTGCAAGGCACTTCATTCTGTCTATTGTTGTTGTGAGAGCATGATCAGCACAGAGCAGCAATTCGAGGAGTTACACGCTGGCACGCTGAGGAGACCGAGGAGTGCCAGCTGGGCCTGAGGAGCAGCATGATCCCTGGTTGTGTTTTCCTGAAAGTGCTTGGACAAGTTCCATGTTGTGAGCAAGATGGACAAAACTCATACATCCAACAGCAGTCCTTGCAGCGCTTTTTAAGTGTGGTCTCCAGCTGTGTTTAATTACACCTCTAGCTGACTAAAACTTCCCACAAGTTTTAAAAGTCCCTGGCCTGTACCTGGACTCATGCAGCTTAAGGTATGTGACACTGTTCCAGACTTCCTACTATTTGTCTTCTAATCCTTAAAAGAATCTTTGTCTTTTAATCCTTCAAACAAACATATTTTCAAAAGCCTTTTTCTTTTTCTTTATAGTCAGCTGCTAAAATGATTTGGCATCTGCGCCTTTTTACATCATCTATCAAGGGAGCAGGAACTGAGAGACAAATCCTAGTCCAGCATGTCCAGTGATAAGTTCTGAGTGATGACTGCTTTTCCACTAAACTCTTGTCTGTCTTTATAGAATTAATGTAATTTCTGCAGGCACTGTAAAGGTCTGATGGGGAGAGGAGAGTAATTTTTGGGGAGGTTTCTTAAAAAAAATCAACTAGAATATGTTCGGGGGTTTGCAGAAAATTATTCTAATAATAAAACCAGGGCCTCAGAGGTTTACTATCTTGGAACATATATACTAGTGAGACAAACATCTCAGATGAGAATTGTCAGCTGTACATGCTAGAAGAATTATCTGCAAATCCTGTCTGCAGCTGCTGAGGGCAGGGCTGAGGTTAGTCAGCCTGCAAGCCATGCTCGTTTCTGTGGGCGATCCAAATGCTTCTCCAACACTAGGATGGTTTGGAAGGCTCAGTGCTTATCCTGTGCTGTTCTTCTGGGGTGTGCAGAAAGATGATAGGGTGCAGAAGCAGGTCTGTGTGTAGTCTCTGTGTCATCAACCACCCCTCTGCCCTGGGGGAGCTCTCTGGGGCCCCTGCACATTTCCATGTTTTAGTTCAGATTCATCTAGCTGTGTGCCTACCATGAGTCCCACTCTGGCTCTTCCCTTTCAGGAGCACTGGTCACTGGGAAGGACTGGAGCACATTCTTGGCACACATGGGTCTCTGAAGAGCTTGCAGCTGGGTCTGGCGCAGATTCATGTTTGAGTCCATTTCAGAAGATATTCCAGAAATGTTTTCAATCATAGACCTGGCCACCATGTGTCTTACCCTGATCCATTTCAAAGCCTCATCCAGTTGTTCTCCCAAAGTTATCTCATAACACAAAAAGTCTCTCTGCATCGGACATTTCCCGCTGTGCCAGGCTGTGTGTCTGTGCCGCACTCCCTGTACCGCTTAGGCATCACTGCACCAGGTAGGTTTATCTCCCTCAGGCTGGGCACAGCTTTGCTTCCTTTCCATTTGCAAAGGTGCTGGCTATATGCTGAAACATTAGTCTTGCCTTCAAAAGAAAACACTTAAATTCTTGCCCTCATTCATAATCACATAGTTAACTACTCTGCAGCAAAGTAGCACTGGTCTGCTTTCTCGGCAAGGCCCTATTAATGCAAGTCATTCAAGCTCATACTTCAAAGTCCATGGAGGTAATCTGGTGTATAACAGCCATGGATCTGGCTCATTTTTCACGTGCTGTGAACGCCACTAAACATATTCATACAAACCTTTGCTTTGCCACAGAGTTTCCTCATGACCTTGAAAAAAAGATTTTAGAACTTTCTTATGCTGAAAATTATGAGAATGAAAATCTCTCTTCCCTCATCTGCTTTTTCTTGCTTGAATATGGATTATAGCAGAACAAGTTTTATTATACAGTAGTACATTGTATCATGATTAGGGTCTCTGCTGGAGCATTAAACATTACTATTCTATATAATTTTCATTTAAGCAACTGTTCTTGCTCTTCCATTGCCTTCCATGCTGGTCCTCTGTTTATGTGTGGGCATAGGTGCTTCATTTCATATTGCACAGACAGGTAATACTAAATTTCATAGTAATTTGAGCGTGTGTCTGTGTGTGGGCCACCTGAACACAGAATCAACAACAGAAGTTATTTGTCTTATCTAAAACTAATCTATTTATTGAACAGATGTCGGGAGGGAGGATAGTGGTCTTTCTTCAGAGTGGCACTTTGATTGTTACTCCAATATATTCTTACTTTCCAAAGCCTTGGTAGAATTTTATTGATTTGATATGTTCATTGCAAATGAAAGTTTCAAATGCATATAGAAATTATCATAACAAGCACCGGTGTGTGATCCTATTTGAAATTGATGATGTTTTGAATTACCTTAGCCATGTATAACATTTTAGTGAAGTAAAAAAATTTCATGATGTGAGTTTGGGAAGCCAGTTTATTCTGTTCTCCCCTTCTTCCCAAGCTCTTTAAAAGAAACACCTTCCCTCCATTTGTCCTGGGTCTTATTTGGCTGAATGTGTAGATTCTTTCTAAGCCTGACAGTCTGACATCTCTTTTGGTCTTTGGAATGATCAGCACTGCCCATGCTGCACCAGGGTCTGCAGGAGGACAGGCTGCTTTAGCCATGTGGTCTTGGGGCTCTGACTGATCATGTATTTTGATTTCTTATGTGCATTAAATCTATACCAAAAAAACCTTGACGTGTATCTATCAGAAGATGACAGGTGTCTATTTGTCCCCTCCTTAAAAGTTCACAGGCTGCTATTAATGCTCTGAAAGGTGTTTGGCAGTCTGCTTGGCCTGTGACTTCTGCAAGTATATTACTCTAAAAGCATGAATTAGGGAACATCCAAATACATATATTTATAATATACTAAAAGCATAGATTATAAGTGTCCAAGTGCCCATAATTATTCACTGTGTCTCCTTAGTTTCATTCTTTTTGGGAAAGGAGATTTGAATCCTCCTCAAATCGCTGAACTTCTTTGGAGTTAATCGTTGTAGTGGTTTGGTCCAAAATACTCATTACTTACTTATTTACCTTCTGTGCGATAAGAATTAGGAGAAAGCAAAGCAGGCACAAAACTTAAAAAAATATAAAGAAGTTTATTAACAGACCTAAAAGGAAGGGAAAGAAAAATCAGAAAAATCAGACCACACCTTCAGAACACTTCTCCTCCCCCCACCTTTCCCCTTCTCCCACTGTAAAAAGACAACCCTTGAGATGTTCATTCTGTTGACCACTTCCATAATAACCTTGTTCAGTTCACTTAGGGAGAGGAGTCTCTCTTGCTCATGCTATGGAGACATCTCCACAAGAAATTCTCTCATGGCTTCAGTATCACAATGAGACAGCTGCTCGGGTTGGTTCTCTGCTTGCATGTGAGAGTCCCTTCCCCTGACTTACAGCTTTTCCCACAACTGCTTTCAAGGGTCCAGTCTTGAGCTACTAGGGTACCATTTTAAGGCTGAGCTGTTCAAAAAACAAAGGTTCTCTTCACCCATCTCTGGGAGCATCTTCATCTCTAGGAATAGAGGCCCTCCCCCTTCCCTGGGAGCAAAAGGGTCCTCATCATCTTCATCTCTAGGACTATCTCTGGGAGTATCTCTAGGAACAGGTCTTCTCCTTCCGACTGGAGCAAGAGTCCTCATCACTTCCATCGCTCCCTGTTCAAATTTCTCATGTAATTACAGTTGCTTCAGCATTTGCTTATTACAGCACAGGTGCTTTTGCTCACAAGTTGAACGCTCCACCCCCCATGCTGTCATGAAATTACAACGGGTACTCTGATATATCATAGTCCATCACCACCATAGCTTTACAACAGAATTTCAGCTTTAAGCATCTCCTCTTTCTCCTCCCTCAGGGTTTCAGGTCTTCTTTCTTTACTTCATGTCTGCAGGCTCCATCTATTCTGGAGGGAATTTACAGCACTAAAAGGGTTAATCTCACCTGGGCCTTGCAGCTGGAATTTCGCTTATCTCTGTTGGCCACATGATCTTTGCTGGGCAGCAGAGCAGCTTCAGCTGAATCTTCAGCTGCACTGGAGAGGGGGAGCCAGGCTGCGCTGTCTGCACGTAGCAGGGCTGTGGGGGGCTGCGGCTGGAACAGGGCCCATCAGCTCCAGGATGGCTGTGTCCTGACCTGGGCCCGGCCAAGCGGGGCCTGGCCCGGCCCCACTGGGGCCCCATACAGGCCCAGCCCAGTTACCCGTCCCCCAGCTGGAAGCAAGAGAGAGCTTTCCCAGGGTTTGTCCATTCTTAAATGTAGACCACAGAGGCGGTCAAAATTTTAAGTGGCTTAAAAAATTGTCAATACTCAAACTAGCCACTTGATAGTTTCTGTCAGGTCATAAGCAGCTGTAAGCTGTCAGCTGTAAGCACCTCTTTGCAAGAAAATCACTTCTGGAGTTATGCTAACCCATGACAATCGTTTATATGAGTGTGTGCACAGGTGCATGAAGACAGCAGTTTCCAGCAATGTGACATCAGAGTTTTGGTCTGGAGTTGCATGTGCAACTTTATTTCTTAAAATCTGTGGGGAATCTTTAGGTTTTGGATGGTTTAGAAAAGTCTATCAAAATGCAGAGTAAAAAAATGAGAAAAGATGTGGATGGTCAGCAGTATTCAGTGCTCAAACTTGCAATGTAATAACCATAGGCCAAAAAGTCATACAGCAAGGGACTCCCACAACTGTAAAGTAACACAGCATACTGGATAGAGAAAAAGAAATAATTTGAACTTTGTTAAGGTATTCAATATGCTAATATTGGGTAAATCTTTAAAAGAAAATGTTACTGATTGAAAAGAAATTATATGAAGAAGCTCTTTATGTCCCCAGTGCTATCAACTGAAGCCAATGACTAGCCTGAATTAGAAACAGAGAAATTTTCAAGAACCTGAGCCTGTCATAAAAAAAAAAATAGGCAATTATTTTTCTTGATTTCCACTGGGATCTTAATCAAACTCTTTGATTTCTGCTGGGGAAAAAAGTCCAAAAAATGCCCCTCTGAGACATGCAAACTTACAGTAGCTTTTCAAAAGCACTAAAGTCATCGCAGTATTTTTGATCTGCCTTGAACATACCTCAGAATTTTAGGGACAGCCAAGGTGTCAGGACCAGCTTTTTTATCCATGTTCTGCAGGAGCTGAGGAGATACATAAGAAAGTTCTAAAATCTTTTTTTCAAGGTCATGAGGAAACTCTGTGGCAAAGCAAAGGTTTGTATGAATATGTTTAGTGGCATCCACAGCACGTGAAAAATGAGCCAGATCCATGTAGGAGATACATGCAACATGAATTACTACAGTGAAAGCCGTAGTACTCACAAGGAGAAAGCAAATCCCTCACCAGGGTGAAGTGAATGTGCAGCTCAGAATACTTGTGGTGCCTGTCTGTGAGAACATGATGCAGTGCACCTTTCTGGTCAGGTCTGCTGTCTGTGCTTGCTACTGCACAGCAGACAGGGTCCTGCAGCGTTCTCAGAAATCAGGAGGAGTTAAGGGCAAGAAAGAAAGCAAGGTGGTAAATCTGACTGTAGCGGAAGGAGATGGAAAGGCTAGAGGCAAAGACAGGAAGATAAATGAAATGAGAACTTGGAGATCTTTGCTTACAGCAATTTTATTTTATAGAACTTTAAACTTTTTTAAAAGGTAGGAAAATTTCTTACAGATGTTGCTTGTGGGTACATGGCAGGTGAGGGACTTAGGTAGTAAGAAAAGTAATGTGCTGAGGGTAATGCTGGGGACTGCAGCACCTGTAGACTTGGCGCTGGGGTAGATTTGAGAAAACTTGCTTAGATGTGAGGTGCTCATGCCCTGATAGCTGGAGGAGGAGAAAGTGCTTTTAAGTTTTATTTATATTCCATGACCTCTTTTGAAATCTTTTTAATGCCTTGGGCCTGGTTTCCTTAACATGTAGACTTGCACATTTCTGCATGGGAACCTTGCAGATTCTTTCATTTCCTCACTTTCTTATTTTTCACTTTTGTTTGTTTGTTTGTTGTTTTTTGTTTGGTTGGTTTGTTTTTTTATCATCCCCATTACTCCTCTACTGCAGTATGGCCAAGGTGCTCTCTTCTCCTAAGTCTATATGCTTAAATGCCCTGCACAGTCTTCCTACAATCTTTTCACACAGCTCACATCTGGAAACTGAACACAGGGCAGAACTTAAGGGGGGAAAAATAAATGTGGTGAGGGTCGAAGCTTTTCTTAAAATCTTTCTCTGAACACTAAGCAAATGAATAAGAAACAAAGAGCCACAGGCAGTCTGTCTGTAATGGGAGTCAAATTTTATCAGATATGGCTAGGCAGGCTAGCCCACTCCTTTAGACATTTTTTCGCACTTTCTAACAGCCTGGAAGTGGAATCTGTCTTTCAACCAGAAACCTGTGTTAGAAATGATCTTTTAAAAGCAATGTCATCTGCAGGAAGAACCCACGACAGATTAGTTATTGCGGAAAAATAAGTGACTTAGTGCGGCTTTTAGGAGTTCCACTTTGAAAAGAAGTGAAAGTTAAGGAGAGGAAGTGCCAAAAAGCAAAGTTTTTCTTCTTGCCTTCCATTATAGCTGCAATTTCATCCTATTTTAAGACTTTTCCCCTCTCTGGCTTGTCAGCATCTGTATTCAGTCACACAGTTTTATTCACTGAGAATAAATATGCCATAATTAGCTGAAAGATGAGTCTCATAATGACAGGTATAGAGGTGTTTTATTTGCTAGGACTTTGTGCCCAGAGGAAAAAATTACATAATATGCCAAGAAGGCTTAAAATCTGAAATCTAAATGTATCAATTTGATTATTTAACCATGATTAGGGTATTTTGACTTAGTTCCAATATCCTTTGACATTTCAGGTGTTTGCAGCCCTAGCCAAAGATGAAGATGTGTTTAACCATGCTTTTTATTGCTGGCATATTGAAGAGATGTTTGAAAGAGGTCTGTTTGCATATGATTCCCTCATGGAATCCCATATTTGCAGCTACATTGTTTTGCCCTGCTACTAGATGCTTTTACCTGGAGCAGTGCTCCTAATACAGTAGAAATCAGCTGACAATCATGCTTGAGGAAAGAGACCCCTTGATGTATTTTATTCCTTGAGGTAATGTGCCTGGAATGATACAAATTCTATATAAAAGTTTCCATTCCAAAGTGCTTTAGTTTATTTTAAAGCATTTACATGGTCTTATTCAGTGTTGTGGTCAAGACTTCCCTTAAAATCTGTTGCAGAGTTTTGGTTTTGGTTTTTGGTTTGGAGTTACTTTGTGATTTTCCTTCTGTTCTGACCAATTGTCTCTCCTCTCTAGAAAACCCATCCACAGCTTTCGTTCCACAAAGATTCCATACAGTATTCATTTTTTATGCATGTTAATACATGGATTGCAATTGCACATGCATAACCTACATATAGACTTGGAATAAAGAATCAGAAAATAATTTACTAATCCAGTAATGGTTGTAGACTTTACAAGTACATATTGTGTTATTAATGGTTATGGTATGAAGTGCAGAGGGAGTAATTGCAAATTAAACCCCAGAGCAAGACAGGAATGAGCCTCACCTTGCAAAAGGGAGCAAATTAGAGGATCTGCTGGTTTCTTCCACTTGGGCTGATATTCCCCCCTTTGCTAGGACATCAGTTCTCCTGCAGGAAACATCCCCTTTCCACATCTCTGAATCTCATATGTTTTGCAACACTCCAATCTACTCTGTAATTAAG
Organism: Aphelocoma coerulescens; assembly: GCF_041296385.1. NCBI lineage: Eukaryota > Metazoa > Chordata > Aves > Passeriformes > Corvidae > Aphelocoma > Aphelocoma coerulescens. The sequence goes on from NC_091015.1 coordinate 94,966,442, forward strand.
AGCTTCTCATTTTAATTTGGTTTGGTCTTCTAGGGAGGTTCTTGAAAATAGTAAGTTCTATTCAACACAAATTTCCCAAGTTTTCTTTATACTTATGCTGTGTATGCAGCAGGTGAGCAGTGATCATTTTTATCACCAGAGAGAAGAATACCCCAAAGACAGATTGAGTAACTAGTAGATGTAATCATGCATCAAGTGTTTAATTGTTTTAGGTTGTAATTGGTTGTAGGACATTCTGAAGTAATAACTTCATTAGAAAACTAAAATTTAATTTTTAGTTTCACCACTTTTGTATTATTTTATTACTCTTTTTCTAGTGCACTAATCTGAGTTTTAAGAAAATCAGTTCAAAATGTCTTGGGAATCATTTACAGTTTCATAATGCTTTGGTTCTGCCTAGGAAAAAACAAATGTAACTTTCAGATAAACATAAAAGCTCCAGCTGTTTTCCCCCAGAATTTTTATTTCCATAATAATTGCCTTTGGAGAATAATTTTACAAGAAGAAGCATATAATATGTGGAAATATTTAAGAATAGGTTTACAATCATTCTATTGCTGTAAATACAAAGACTGGTTTTCATGCCTCACTAACTGCTCCAGAGGTCTTACATGTTAGGGAAAAAAAAAGGAAAAGAAAGTTCTAGGATGCAGCCCAGCTTCCCAGTGCCAGCTTGGCCATCTTGGGGGCCATTTCTGGAAGACAATTTGGTTTTTTTCAGAGTTTTCTGGACTATTAAATTAATGGAAGGCCTGATCTGATTTCTTACTTTTCCCTGAGCATCTTTGCAGGAACTTGATGGCTACTTCTGTGAACAGGAACTTCAGTAATATTGGTAGTGCCCGTCTCCTCTTGGGCTTTGTGCCTTGACTTAGTAGTAGGGTATTTACATAGCTCAGCCCCTCACTGGGAATATCTTGTCTGTCCTTAGAAGAGCAGACATCTTTGCAACCTCCATCATACGAATTTTGGCTTCTTAGATTGTGAGTTTGCATTGGCTAAAACCAGAGGGCTCTACATGAGCCCTGGTGTTTTTTGAAGGTGTCTGTATCCTGCTGTGTGACTGGGATAAACTGCTGAATCTTCCTAGCCAAAATAGCCCACCCTGTGATGTTAGTGTTGGTGGCTAAATATGCAGACTCAATCCATTGATACCTCTTAACAAGTTGCCATGGGAATGTTGAAGGGAATGAGCTTGTTATCCTCATTTTGTGTTTCTTTGACTAGCCCCTGGTCCAGCTGTAATCTGTCCAGGTAGCCAGAGATCTGGCTGCTCCAAGGGGGTTGTGCTCTTCACTGGGCTCTGCCCAATTTCTCACACCTGTGGAATGGAATGAAAGAGCCTGCACTAACATCATCATGGGAGAAGAGCACTGCAGTATCAAATGATGCTCCTGGCTTTGCAGCACATGGGAAAATAAATGCTGTTTAAGACTCTAAAAGTGAAGAAGTTGAGTGATGTTATGTGGAAGATTTCTTTTGGGTAGTATGTGTCCTTTTATGCATGCCCCTGTGAGTGACATGCAATTTCTGTGTGGCTGCACTTCTCTTGGATGAAAGGATTTGTGTAACTCAGAGAGGCAATCCTTACATTTAACAAAGCTGGTTCTCGTATCTTTTATGATTCATGTCTCTCACTTCAAACCATCTGTCTTTCCATCTCAATAAAAAGGTGATTCCTTAAAATAATTTTGCCAGTCACCCTGCCTGCTTTCTTGCCTTTTTCCTTCCTGCTTGAAATCCCACTAATTTGGTTTCTTCCAACAGCAGTGGCTTCCTAATCTTTTGCTTTTGCAATGAATCACCCTTCCGTCTTCTGGTTTCCCACTCTTCCTTCTCCAAAGCATCCCTGTATGCTAGTTTTTGATTGATGAGTTGTGTGAGGGTGATGCAAATGGAAATAAGAGGAAATCAACCTCAGGTAGTGATGGAGTTTCATGTTGCAACCTAATACATTTAGATTTGCATAGTACCAGGTTGTACTTCTAAAAAGCTGGCTTTAGACATGGTCCTAAGTGGAGTATGTGAAATCTCCTCAGGAATGTCATCTCAAATTTTCAGCTCTGACTTGTTGAGTTTCTGATCAACAGAAAAATAACTATTATTAAATGCACCCCTTCCCATCCAGAGTATTTCTTTCATCTAAATGGTGGTGTTTTAGCATCTCACTCAGTATGCTGTGCAAGACCTTAACAAGATAAGAGAGTGGTACTAGGAGCCCATGTGAGAAATGGGGCTGAAATGTGAGGAGGATGCCTGTATGCTGGTGAAGGGCTCAACCTGCAGACCAGACTAGTGAGCAGCTGTGGCAGCATCTGTCTGCAGGATTGAGCAAGGACTTGCCTCTTTCTTTTCCTCCATGTACGGGGTCTGTAGGTGGCTGGCTTGCACCAGATCCCTGGTTTTTAGGTGGCAATCCATGGCATCCAGGCCATGGAGCCGTGGGAGCAGGGCTGCTCAGGGTACCCTGCTTGGGCTACCAGGGGCAGGAAGAGTGTGTTCGCACAGAGAGATTTTCCTGTGATTTTAAATTCAGCTTCCTCCACGGGTACAAAATGCAGTCTTTCCAAAGCAAGCTGTGTCAGGGTTGCGTTTCATAACCACCAGGGGAAAATCGTTACAGGGGATGAAAAGGTAGAATTATTGATTGAGTAGCATGGAGGGCAAAGTATAACCTTTCTTTTGCTCATAAAAATACTGTGATTTTTCTCTGTTGTCGAGTAACTTAGGTACATCTTAAAACTAGCTGATACAGAATTTTTCCTTAAAAGTCAGTTCTTTACAGGTATATTCACCCAGTAAAAATATTACATTAAAACAACTAGCAATTACAACTGTATATTTTGTAAATTTTCACACCTAAAGATAGAAATAATTTGTTAATAGTGGTGACTAAACAGGTTCTTCATTTCCCTGTTCTGGTTCCCATGCATTACACCTGTTTTACACAAGGACAGCTTTTTATTTCAGTCAATGAAGCTAACAATGCACAGCAAAGGACATTGTTAGAATTCATTGTATTTTAAAACGATGCGTGACATGCCAACAGTTGTAATTCATTCTTTGGCACCAATCCCTGTCACTTCTATTCCTGTAAGAAAGGGTACTGTTTTTCTGGTTCTAGGAGGAAGATTACTGGAAACATTCTAAATAAGAAAGGTAGAAGAGGGAAAGAAGGTGGTCAGTCTTCTGACCATGCTGAAGAAAGTCCTTTGTGGAACTGTTTGGGTTTTTTAATGTTTTAAATAACAGTTGTGCTGGGGTTCATCTTGGCTGGGTATTACCTTTTGTAACTCAAAGGAAATGGATAAAATAAGCACAAAAATTGCAGATACAGTCAAGAAACTGCCACAGGGCCAAAGTTTTCAAGTAGAAAGCTGAGCAGTTCAGATGGGACAGACCACTTATTTCTGTTACTGCACAAACTTTATTCCCTTTAAGAGTCTTAACCTCTGCTTCCTCTTTCTGCAGCTGTCAGCTTTGCTCACAGCTCGCCTGTATGAGAGGGTTACACAGGTGTCTGAGATCCCAAACTGCAGCTCCTTCAGTGAGGACACCTCTTGCTCGTTGGTGTGTATCACTTCAGCAGCAGATTACCTAGAGGGAGGCACGTTAGGTACATCTGTACCCTACAACCAGAGCAAACCAGCTCTAGTGAAGAGAGGCTAGAAATCTGTGCATGCAAGCCCCTAAGATCATAACTAAAACAAAGAAGCCCAAAAGGATCAGTAATGATGACACAAAACATAAAATAACAAAAAAGCCAAACCAAGCCTTTATACAACACCTAAACTTGCAAGGGGACTGTTTAATTGGAAGAGTTGTCACTGTCTGCTGTGAAGTGTATCAGGACTTGAAGGATTCTGCATTCAGGATTTTGTTATAAATCATTCTCAGTAAGAAAGATAACCTCTGGTTTAACTGTATTCATTGTGTTTATTCTAAAATGTTGTGAAAAATGGCTGATGCTTGACTGATGATGTTTTGTTGGTTTGATTGAATAATTCCTTGTAGTAGTAGGTAGCCACTGGCCATCCTCTCATATTGTATTCTCGCTAGCCAGTGATTTATAGTGACTAAAAAATATACTGATTTAGATTCTTCTTTATACTGTACTTTGGTACCACTTTAGCTTTTGATTTAGTTGAAGTCTTTAGGGATTTTCCAAAAATAATTCTCTAAATCTTATCCTTCATTATCCTGCATTTAGCCTGTGTTTCAGGACATAAAAAATCCTGACTGTATGTGCATTTTTTGCCTAAGTTACTGACCGCTTCTCAGCAACCTAATTAACCTGTCTGATAGACACTACAGCCCGCCACTGCTGCAGTGTTTTGGCTAATTAAAATGTGCTTTTAGTTAACAGTGTTTGCAGCAAATCTCTGAGGCATGCAGTTACTGGCCTGTATCATGTGCTTTTGGAAGAGCAGAATCTGTTTAAACTTGCGTAACAGTTTTTTAGGATAACTTATGGAGGATCTTTCAACAAAGGCATTTCACATGGCTTGCTTAATCTGAAGAGTAAGCTGATGTTCCCAGTGCAGATATCTTAGTGCTGGGCAGGTCTGTCACCAGGTCCCCAGTTATCCTGCCAAGCGCAGCAGGGTCTCTGGGATGAATAAACAGCTTAAGAAAGGGAAGGATTAGCCCCATTAACCTCAACAGCAGGGTTTTCAAGCTCCGATGCTACAAGTGCTGGGGCAGGCAGGCATCTCACCCTGCTGCAGCCACAGACTGCCCCATCACTGTTGCCAGTCACCACAGTGCGTGGCAATTCTTCTGCAGTTTCTGTAACAGGGGGGAAAACAGCAATGATTCAGTTTGTTTTCTTAGATGTGACTGCCCTCTCTGGGCTTCAGAAGTAATTTCCAAGTAGCCAGTGCTACTCCCACGCACTCCCTGGGCTCAACTCCATTGCAAGCACCTCTGCAGAATGCTGCACACAGGTCACGTCCCAGACCAAACCACCAGGCTCTCTTCCAGGCTGGCTTTAGCCCAGGCTGGTTCACAGTCCAGTCTGGATGGTGCAGGGTGGAGCAGAGAGAGAGCTGCAGGGAGTGCAGGCAGGGAGTGCAGGCAGGCAGCTTTCTGCAAGTGTAACCTGGTCCCAGCAGGGAGGGACAGTGCTAAGCAGGGTCAGGAGTGCCAGCCCTCAAGATTTACTTTTTCTCCCACAGCATTCTCCTGGAGAAATTGGCTGCTCATGGCTTGGACTGGTTCACTGTTCACTTGGTAAAAAAGCATCTGGATGACTGGACCCAGTGAGTGGTGGTGAATGGAGTTCCATCCAGCTGGCAGCTGGTCACTACTGGTGTTCCCCAGGGCTCAGCATTGGGGCCACACCTCGAATCCTGTGTCCAGTTCTGGGCCCCTCACTACAAGAACATTGATGTGCTGGAGTGTGTCCAGAGAAGGGCAATGGAGCTGGTGTACAGAGTGCATGTCCTATGAAGAGCACCTGAGGGAGCTGGGGTTGCTTAGCCTGGGGAGAGGGAGGCTCAGGGGTGACCTTACTGTTCTCTAAAACTACCTGAAAGGAGGCTGTAGCCAGGTGCGGGTCACTTCTCCCAAGTAACAAGTGACAGGATGAGAGGAAGTGGCCTCAAGTTGTGTCAGGGGAGGTTTAGATTGGATATTAAGAAAAATTTCTTAATGAAAGGGTGGTCAGGCATTGGAACAGGCTGCCCAGGGAAACAGGGGAGTCACCATGCCTGAAAGCATTCAATAGGCCTGTGGATGTGGCACTTGGGGACATGGTTTAGTGGCAGACTTGGCAGTACTGGGTTAACGTATGGACTCAATGATCTTAAAGATCTTCTCCAACATAAAAAATTCTGTGATTCTTTGCTATCTCAGGCATCTGACATGGTTTTTCTCCATACATTCAAGCCCAATGTCTCTAATTTCCTAATCATCTGGGTTGTGACAGATCTGCAAGAAAGCTGAGCCTAAAATCAATGCACAGCTTGCTGTCTTCTAAGTGCTTATGTAATTTTCTGTGAGATATCCACAGTGTTCAGCTCATGTCTAATTGTTGCCATTTCTGGGTAGAATACAATGTCCCTTTACAAGTCCCAGGAACTTTGAAAACCATTTTAAGTAGCCTATTTTAGTATTTCTGTATTTTCTCTGATAAAGGACGTTGTTTGATGCATTTATTTTTATGGCAGTCAAGCCTCATGTTTAATTGGGCCCTTTATGCTTCAAGGCTTTCTATTTGGCTCATGTGGTATTGGATTGTGTAGTGTTCGATGCTCCTTTGCTTCTTTGTATTCAGTACACAAAAAGCAGATATCTGAAATGCAGCTCACTGGATACACCTGAAAATCGAAGGAGACAGCAGCAGTGGCAGGTTGCAGACTGTTCCCTTCCTGCAGGCCATTTCTATCTGTGCAAAACTGTGCAGCCCTTTTTGGTAGTGGTAGCACTGGCGTTGTCAGTGGTTTCGGTAGAATTTGGCATTGTCATTCCAGGGATGCTAACATCACCACCAAGTGCAGAGTGATGGAGAATCAGAGCTGGGAAGAAGCAGTAGTGAAAAGGACCAGTCCAGTGGCTGTGGTGGCATTGTTTCATGTTCTGTGGGTCTTTTTGGACACTACTCCAATTTCTAGGACTGGAGGCAGAATAAAACACTCATCAGTAGTGCTGTCAGACATGGTGAATGAAAAAGTAAAACAACGGAACATGGTTGTAAACAGGGCTTGCGAGTCTCATCAGCAGAACGCTAAAACCCAACTCTTAAGTAGATTAGAGCTGGTTTATGTTCTGGATTAAAGCACATGCACGCACAGAGGCACACGTAGGCTACAGCAAGTGCCAGAGCTTTGATACCCACTTTGTCACAGCAGTGCCACTGATGACATGGTCACCCTCTTTAGTTACAGAAGAGCTTCCTTGGGTTCTCTTTTGTCTGTCCACTCACAGCAGACACTGTTATACACATCCTTCTAAATTAGATGGCAAAATGTTAATTGTTTCTTCCAATCTGTCATCTCCATATGCATCTAAAAAATATGGCCCTAACGGAGGGACGGGTTTCATTATTCTTAAAATCACCAAAGTTCTGTGAGAATGAAAAATATGATGCTTTCATGGAAGGTTGCATATTGCACCCACTGCTTTTTCGTTACTTCCCATAGCAGCTAGGAAATATCACAAAATGGACGAATACTTTTATTTTGCTTTTCCTTGTCATATACACACACATTTATTGGAAGTCTGTTAGGATATCTGCCATGGTTCTCTGGCTGCCAGTATCTTAAAGCATTGATAAACTATGGAAATAGTACATGGTTTTTCAGGGTCTCAAATAGCTTTTAAAGTTGGGTCTACCTGAATCCTTCTTCTGTAATTGAAAATTGAAACTGGACTTGGTTCAGTTGTGTCCAGAGGAACTGAGGCAAGTAAAAGTTTGGGATAGACTGGGAGAACTCAGAATCATGACAGTAGCAGGGGTGATGAACTTATTTTTGTGCAAGAATGAGAGTCTGCTGTAATCCTGGTCACAGACTCCTTTTGCCAGCTGTTCTTTGTGCTTTATCTTCTAAGCTGACATTTCGCAGGAGCTAGATGTATTATATATATATACACATCCATGTGAGAGGGAAACAAAATCAAGTCAGGGAGATACAGACTCTTTAGAAGAGATTAGAGATTGGCAGGACACAAAGTAGGTACCGATACCATCTCTGGAGAAAGTGATTAGATTTGAGAGGGACGAGGAGATAATGCTTGTATCTCAAAAATCTTTCTGTTGTGGTGCTACGTGGCACAGCAGCCTTATTTTAGTGACTCACCATGCCACGTTAGAACATTTCAAAAACCTATCTCAAATATCTAAGCAGGTGAGAAGGAGCTTTGTGTCCCTGTGCACTGGGAAGCAGGCACAGCCAACATCTGTTCATGGTTTGGTCCTTGGCTGTCCTAGCTCCCCAGTGTAACTTCCAAAATGTCCTTGGCTTTGTATTGTGGCATCCCAGGTCACTGGCAGCAGTAGACAGCTTGAAATGAAGGCAGGTAGCTTGGCTACGTTTTCCAGCTCAGTGTTTCATTAGTCTCCCTGGCACCTGCAATGGAGGAAGTCTCGAAACATCAGAAAGAAGATCTGAGAGATGGGAGGGAAGGCTTTGCTTTCCCCAGCATGTTCCTGGAATTACTGAGCAACAGAAACACTCTTGCTGTACATGGAAGACTGTCAAGTAGCATTTCTGGACAGTGAAACTTTTATGTAACACAGGCAGCGGCAGATTTTACTTGAGTGCAGTGATACGTTTTTTTTCTGTAAGATTTCTATCTGATGTAAAATTCGTAAGTGTAATGAAAACATCAGCTCAACTTTTTCATCAGTGGTCACAACAGAAAAGTGAATGTCAGGAAGTAGGAGGAAGATAGGAAGCAAAACAGGAAATATCACTGTGCTGCTGTACAGGAGAGGTTAATCATAAAGTAATATTTTAACTCCATCCATTAACTCCACTAACTCAGCAAGGAGGAGCCATTTACCAAATTTCTGATTCAGACAGTGCTGGAAGCTGGTTATGTGTGCTTGCTCTGTCCTTGTATACCTCCCCATGCATCTCCTTCTGGCTGCTGCTGGTGCAGGTGGACCTCTGATCTCACCCAGCACAGCTCCTTCTTGTATATTGTCATGGTTCTCAACACTTCCAGGGCAAAGTGGAAATCTGTCTTTCCACGTTTTAACTGTTGGAACTGTCTCCATGAAAAATGAAAAAGAAGTGTAAATAAAGCCAGGGGGGTAAGCTAAATATTGAGGTTATGCAGTTTACAAAGTGCTCTAATACCACATGAATGAAGCCAGAATGAGTGATGCCAGTGATGAATGCCAGAAAACTGTCAGGGTAGATGGGGCTGTTGTCAGGTGCCTTGGAAGTGGCCTGTTTGACTGCTGCAAGGAGCTATTAGAGGGGCAGCTGTGAGGAAGTTTAGTACAAACTAGAGCCCAAAGCAGTCTTACATCAAAGTGTTGAATTACAGAGGTTGTCACTGTAGTTTTAATTGGCAAAAATCTGCTGTGACTTATTCTCCAGGCAAGCACATTAACTTGCAGTTGAACAGATTTCTTTGTCCATGATTTGGTTTAACGCATGATGAAAACAGTTGATTAAATTGTGATTTACCAAATTGCTGTATCTCCTATTTTTTTAACTGATTAGAACATGTGCCCATACAAAAGCAAGGGCAGGAGGAAGAGGAAACAGGAACAGCTCTGTGACATACAGCTGTGATTTTGTGGAAGGAGGGGAGGAGGAGTTTCAGAGAGGCACTTCTGAGGTTGTCAAGGTTACAGGTGCTTCTGTAGGTGAGTGGCTTGGGCATTCTCTACTGAGAATTGGCATCAGCTGTTTCCTTCCGAGATAACAAAATTTGCATTTTAATTAGATTGTTGCCTTTGTCAACACTGAAGCATAGCATATAAGTTGTTGGAAACTTTCCACAGGACCAGTGTAAGTATTTAAAAAAAAAATTACAACAGCAGTGTTTACCCCAATAATATTTTGAAACTTTTTTAGTTTTTTAAGTATTTCTAAGATGAGGATCTCTTTATAATTGCTCCGTGAATTAACCATTCAATCTGCCTTCCTCCTTCTTTAGATCCCAGTAAAAATGTTGCTTTTGGAAGCTAGGATTCAGTGTTTCAGATGCAGGGAAGCCAAGAGCTGCATGCCAGTCTGGTGCTCAGTGTGAGAACTGAAGATTTGCACTGAACTTGCTGCTTTGAGACATCGCTGCAATGGCAGCAACTGTGCCTTAGCCCTGGGAAAGAAATCTGTGCTGATGCCAGCATGGTATGGCTCGAGTGGAGTCTGACAGCACCAGTTGTATACTTTAGGAAAACAAACGATGCCGTGGTAAATTTCAAGCTGTACTCAGAATTGATACAATATGTCATAATGAATTTTCTGCCAGGTTTAAGAGTGATAGAGCAAGATCTTCATCTGCTGTGAAGAAGTGCAGCACCACTGACTGCCTTAGAGCTATTATATAAGTGTACGCAGTTGGGGATGGGGCCAGCAGGTTTATAGAGCAAACAAGCCAGTGCTGCACTGAGCAAGTACCAGGTGCTGAAGTTGGGCAGAGTAGTGATGTTGTCAAGAAGGAGCTCAGAAAGCAGGCAACCTCCTTTGTAGACCAAGGAGAACAAATTCACTGCTCCTGCAGCAGCAGCATCTAGTGAGAAAGGGCACTACTGCTGTGGGGTTGGAACAGCCACGATTCACTTGGAAATGCTTTTCATGTGCTAAGTCAGGTCATTTCACAAACTTGAAAACTGAAAAATGGCTCACCTTTTGAAAATCTTACTATATCAATATAAAATGCCCAGTTTTAAGTAAAGCAGTAGTTTCAGCAAATGCCTTGCCATCGGGGCAGCTCATCCACTCTGAATGTGGAGGAAACACATTTCTGCCTCCCTCTTCTAAGGGAGACTGAGGAAATGGCACTCAGTGGCTTTCAGAACCAGGCTTTGTGTGCCTGCTGTGCCTCCTGGCCTTCCTGGCCTGTCTGTTCAAAATCACCCATTCCTCGGTTTCCCTACTGTCCTTTTAGACTGGCAGAGAATCATTAGCAGCTTCATCATCACTGTCCCTCCAACTGGACTTGATGATCCTTGTGGGTCTCTTCCAGCTGAGAGTATTCTGTGACTGTGTGACAGGCAGGGGCCAGAGCAGGGCTGCTGGAGGCACAGGGGAGCTAGAGCAGCCCTTCACCAAGGGTCCCACCAGTGCTGTCCCACATACACCCCATCACTGCAGGCTGGTCTCAACAGTCCAGCCATGTACGTCTGGGTTCTGTGACTGCTCCTCAGAGGAAGAGGAAAGGGACACGCATTCCCTGGTTGGTGGGAAGGGAGGCACAGGACACCAAGAGCCAGGACAAGCTCATGCAGCTTCAAAATCGAATGAGGGTTTGGGGTGAAGCTCAGAGCTATTTTCCCTAGAAGTCTGAGAGTTTGGAGAAATAATAAAAGGAGAGTTGTGGAATTATTTTCCCGTGTTTGGACACTATATTGCACTGACATTTATGTGCATGATGTTGTAGCAATCCAGTCAGTTCAGCCTTTTAATTGATGACCTTTTCTGTAACATTACCCACAACGTTGTGCATGATATTGCAGAGAAAAAGGTGAGGGCAAGGATGCCACTTGACTGTTGTCAGCTTAAGTACGATGCAAGATTTGCAGTTACCGTAATGATGGGTGCAAAAGCAGAACCAGAAAATGGGCAGTTTTCTAAGGAAAAGTTCCATGGTACTAAAACAGCATTTGTTGCTGCCATTTATTTTTTTCAGGTCCCTTTCCCAGGTAGATGGTTATTGCTCTTCTGTGGATTTACTAAAGCAATGACTTTCCTCCATATAAAATAGTTTAGCAGTTGAGGTCTAACTTGTTGAATCTTTACATTAAATAATTTTCTGATGTAAAAAGGACTCGTCACACATGACACTAAGGTGTTGCTAATTGTGACTGGAGGCATTTACATGCTGAATCCGAGTGAATTATATTATGTGTGTTGCACCCTTTTTACTTCATTCCCTGGTTGGTTTTTATAACCAAGTATAACCTATAACATTTGCTTTTCCAGAATGAAATAAATCCTGTACAGGGGATTGACATCACTTTTGTTCCGCCGGTTTCTTTCAAATAGTGTTTAAATTTCAAGTGGTCTTGCAGGTTTCATACAAATTTTCCATGGAAAGTAGGTTCTGCTTTTAATATTTTAACTCTATATATCATATAGATTTGTAAATCATGGGGCTGTTACAGTCCAACATGCAAAACATCCAGGTATCTTTACCTAATGTGCAGGTGAACTCATCTTGGGATAAAACTTTATTAGGTGCAAGAAGAATATGTATTTTACTGAAACAGAACTATACAGATCAACATTCAAATATTTTAAACAAAGTTCCACCGAGGACAGCATAGTGAACTCTGCTTTATCTTGGTTGAAACCCAGGGCACCTCCCAGTGTGCAGTGGGGACTCAGGAGCCATTGCTTCCACCCCAAAAGTCCTCCTTCCAGTGTTTCCAGCTCAGTAATACTTTGCATGGACAGATGGAGGGACTGAAAACACAGAAGTATCACAGTAACATTAGGACAGTAAAGTCGGTGATTTTAAATGAGATATGCTCTATTTTGCTGGACATTCTGTATCCAGATGGGCAGGAAGTCACCCAAAATTGTGCAAGAAGCCACGTGTTGAAGATAATTGTCAAGTCAATTCCAAAACTGGAATAGGCTGCCCATGGGAAATGGTGGAATCACTATCCCTGGAAGTGTTGAAAAGGTATGTGGATGTGGCACATGGGGATATGGTTAAGTGGTGAACATGGTGGTGCTGGGTTAACAGTTGGACTCAATGACCTTAGAGGTCTTTTCCAACCTTAATGATTCTACAGTCTGTGATTCTATGGAAACAAAGAATGGGCTTAAATATTCAGAGCATTAAGGGGTACCACTTGGGGAAGCAAATTTCTGCAAGTCTTGCAGGTTTCTTCTAGAGATAACTCTTCAGTGAGGAAAGGCTTTCTTTATGGCAAATTTGGCATCTAATTCTCAGGCTGTTGTGTGCACACAAAGGCATAACCTGTTTCAAAGAGATAACTATTGAAACCGATTTCTGAACTATTTGGTTTGTGCTTTAAAATGCGCCCCCCAGGAGGTGGGCTACATTTCTGTAGAAGAAGCAGCCATGCTCTTTGGTGCTGGTCTTGGAGTAAACCCTTAGCAATGGAAGACTGAGCCTATGTGGGATATATTTATTTGTATGGCAAACAGGCAGGCAGTCAACAAGTGCTTTGTGCATCCATCGCCTTTAAGAATTTCAGCAGTATCAGATCAGTGTATCCTGGCCCCTGCTACAAATCCTGCCCTGATGACAGTGGTGTCAAAGTGCTGTGGAGTGGCCAGGCTGTGCCTGAGCAGCTGCTGTGTGTGCTCATTAAATGGAAGGGCCGAGTTCCACTGGCGGCATAACAGTAGATAGATAAGTGGTTGGAGGGTTTAGTGCTGCTCTGCAAGTGCATGTGGATTTTCAAGGCAGAAATAGACTTCTTTTTTGACATAAATATAGATAAAACAGCCCTCACAGCCTTCTGCTTTTTGAAAGAACCAGACTGGTCTTCGGAACGTTGTGCTGGTGGGTTTTTCTCCTGTTTCATCCTTGGAAATGAAGTCATTTCAGTGTACTATGAAAAGGGACGTTTCTAGACTTACTGACTTACATAAAATGGAATATTTCATTTTTTACATGAAAAGTGTCCTCACTCAGAAGAGGCTAAAGCTATTCCACTCTGCTGGAAGAAGACTATTTTCTCATGAAAGGGAAGGCGCTAATATGATACTATGATTACTACAAAAACTAAAATGCTTGTTTCCTGTGGGAAAAAAGTAATAAAATGTGTAAGAGGTTCTCTAGTAGCTTACAGTAGGACTGTTGAATTATCAACAGCTGGCATTTTCTCTAGCTTCAGTCTGTGTTCATCTGCACCATCAGTGTGTGCCCAGGTCTCTGGCACAGTTGCAGGTTGCAAAAGGTTTTATTGCACCTTCCCATGTGGAGGGCAGGACAATCTGTACCAGAAACCTCCAGCCTCTTTGGAGGGCAGGGTCCTTGCATTCTTGGCTGCTTTTATGCCTTGTACACGATGCCCATGTTTGTTCAGTGTGCCCAGCGTTACTCACTTTGTGGGAGGTTTTCCATGCCCAGGTCTAGGATTGTGCTAGGATGGATTGCAGTGTGCTGTGGGTGTCACATAATGAACTCTCTCCTTCTTTTAGGCCCGAACTGCTTTGCAGAAACCCTTGTCATTCCAGCAGGCCGGGAGGTGAAAACTGATGAATGCACTATATGTCACTGTACTTACGAAGAAGGCACTTGGAGGATTGAACGGCAAGCGATGTGCACTAGACATGAATGCAAGCAAATATAGGAAATCTACAATTCTATGGACTTTTCGTGGTTTTTATAAAATATCCCACAGCAGAGAGCACCTGAGATGACCCAGGGAAATCCTAGTGAGAAGATTCTGGCAAGGAGCAAAGAACAAAATACTGATATTTTGTTTTTCAAAGTAACATAATACTGCAAAGCAAAGAAGTGCATATATTTAAAACGTTTGGACATAAGAATACCTGTCTTAAATGTGTTATTTTCACAGTGAGTACACTAAAATACACTATAAAATATTCTATGTATTTCTATAATACCATTATAGAGCTTAAAAATAAATGTTTTATATAGACAATACAGATTAAAGTATCATTGCCTCTCTTCTTGTATACATGTGCCATGGCTAAAACATTACATTTCTGTTCCAGTTTCACTATACGAGGGTTTTCTTGTGTGTTTTTTTTTGTTCTGTTTTGGGTTTGGGGTTTTTTGCTTATTTTGAGTTTATTGGGGCAGGCAAGAGATAGCACATGACAAAACTTTGACATTCTCAGTTTTGGAAAAAAGAGGAGTAGAATTTGCTTTCAGAGAACATGTGTTCTTTTATGCACATAAATTTGCTGTAATGTAGAGGTGGGTCAGCTCCATATCTTAGTTTTATTTGTGCTCCTGTCTCCTGCTCCACAGCCAAGACAACTTGGAGCAGTGTTTTGAAACTGGTCTCTCGTAGCTGCTGCTATAGATATTTATTGAGACAAATTTGATTCTTAATATTCATTTCAGACATAAATTTATCAGAGGGACAAATATCTCTGTGATATAATATGGCATCACCAAGCTGGTGGAAATGATGGTAAGTAACCGCAGAGCATCATTAATGTGATGCATAATGGATATGGAGAAGTGCAGCTTGGGAGGGCTACAGCAGCCAAACAAGCCTTCAGTGATGTGGCTCCACATTGCTCAATTGTGGGTAGGAGAGCTGGTTAGTAGCTGCACCATTCCTCAGACCCTGCTCCTGCCACCTTGTTTGAACGTGGCTCAGCATTTTGTTTGGCAGCGTGTACAGGGTCTGTGACACTCTATTAAAGTGAAAGGTTTAAAACTCCATCTTTGCATCCATCAGAGGATTTCTAGTACATAATCTGAGCCTGACTACATGTGAGGTGAATCACATCTCCCTGCTTCAGCCACCCACAGCCTTTGCTTAAATTCATTTCAGTTTTAGTTTAGTTTATCACCAAATCCAACAATACGTCAGCTCTGAATACCTACTCGAAGGGGATGAGTGAAAAGCAGAGAAGACCTTGGCACTGTGCCCACCCTATTCAGCAACAGCCAAAACACGTGTCTCAGCAGTGCTTTGGTCACAAGTCTAAACCACAGCATCCTAATGCCTATGTGATTCCACCAGCAACCCCACACAGGCACAGAGGCAAACACACCAAAAGACCCCAAAAGCCAGACTCCAACCAGAGACTGCACCAAGCAGCATGTGGGCCTTTGGCAGCAGAGCTGGGGTGCTGACGTTTGCAGCCTGATGCGTAATGTCACTTCACACAGACAGGCTTAAAACTTTCTTGTTATTGGAGTCAATAATGAAAATGTGGAAATTAAAATATTTAAAGATAGCCGTTATGGAATGCATTTGGGAACCATTTGCCTTTAAACTAATTTAATCTCAAAGCAATAAAAAACAACCGCAGAACTGCTGTGGTGGCCACATGTACTAATCGAAATGTTACGCATTGGTTATGTAATATACCTGTTCATATGTAACCTTAAAAAATAAGGCAAAAGCTATCTGCATCACTTCCAGTGAACTGAACTCCAGGGAATATTGTCTTCCCTACTGAAGCCTAGATACTCGGCTGGTTTTTGCTTCAGTGCAAACAGGATTATTCATCCTGCACATGAGGAGTCCTTCAGCTTTGCAGGTGGGTTGTGTCTATTAAAGCTGTATTTCCAGACATACTGATAGCTCATGAATAATTTTGTATTTGAAGGTCTGTTGCTTGGATAATGAATATTCTTCTCAGATGTTCTCATGTAGCTGCATTGGCATGAATATGAGATTTCTGCTTCTGCTTCACTTGCTTCTGCTTATTTCCCAGTTGAAATCAAAACAATCTGTTTCTGTAGCAGTGCATTATACATGAATTTGTCTTCCAACCTGGGTAAGCAGGTGCCTGAAGAGATTACATTCTAGATGGTTTCAGGTAATTATAAAATTGCCCAGTTAGTGTGCAGTAGGATTCTCTATACTACTCATTTAAGCCACAAAAATGGAGCAGCTGATATTCACTTAAATATTGAGTTTTAAAAGGGAAAAGGGGAAAAAGAGGAAATATGAGAGACAGATGAGCTGAGCATTACAATAGGAATGTTCAAAAAAAGAAAACCATAGATTTTCACAGAATATGATAAGAAAATTAAATGAGAAAAGTATTTGGGCACAAATTGAAATACAGGAAATTCTAGTTGGTGATGAAAAAAAAATCATACAGTAATGGTGAATGAATACTGGAGGATGTTGCCCAGAGATGTTTTGGAGTCTCCGTCTTTGAGGATGGCCAAATTCCAACTGGACACAGCCCTTAGCAGCCTGCTGTAGCTGAACTTGCATTCAACAAGGTGTTGGACAGGACGATCTCCAGAGGTGCAAAATTGAAAGCCAGGTTCAAATGACACTGAATTAAAGTCTTTAATACAACTAAGAAAGAAAAAGATATGATGAAAGGTTCCCTCACTTTGGAAAACACCTCTTCTAATGGGGAACTGTACTGTTGTGCTTGTAAATACTTGTAAAGTATTTGATGTGACTTTTGACAGTAGCTTTAATACCTAAATTATGATAGCTCTGTGATACATAGGAGGCTTTTAAAGGCACACATTATTTGAGAATCTAATGCAATCCAATTAAATGCTGCATTTATTCCCCTTATCAGGCAATGAGTTTTCTTCACAGCCTGTGTCAACTCAGGGTTTCTCTGTGCAAAAATACTACCTCCTGCTGCACTAAAAACCAAACTCAAACTGGGGAGACAGCACTGAACTGAATATCACGGACTATTTTCTGACTATCCAAGAATTCAAATTTTTCATCACTTTTTGGTTAAAGTAAGTACTAATTCAGAAAGTACATAATTTGTTCAGTTTTGAGATGACTCCACTCCTTCCGAGAATCCTCTTTCCTTTGAAAATATATTTAGGCTCAACCACACTGAAAATGAAAATTTACAGTCTCTTGAAGTGTCACATTAAACAACTTCCATAGCAGACAAAAAAATAAGCACAGCCTAGTATGTTATTTATTTCTTTATTAATTTTATATGCCTTTAAAAGAAATGCAGGAAAACTCCAAACTAGTGTGTCACTTATTAGTTACAGAGAAGTGGAAATAATGATATGGAATATTAAATTATCAGTAATAGGAAAAAATTATTTTCTTGGCTAACTCAACATAAACCAAGAGTATTTCAGAAACCCGGGTTAATACTGTTAACTGAGATCAGGATTTCTTCCACAGGTAAAAGTAATTAAGTCTGTACTTGACTACAGTCAGTGAATGAGAGGGAACATTCACAAATCCTGGTGTAAAGTGCCTTTGTTCATAGTAGGCAGTATTAAAGACAAACCTTTATAATCATTTACTTTACTTTTTCTAGTAAGTCCTGAAAGGTGTGCAAACTTTGTTTCACAAAGTGAATTTCACCTGTCAGGAGGACCAAATCCCACTGTTTCTATACTCTGCTAAAATCTGTAAATGCGTGCATGGAGAAAAATGCAATATTCTGGTGTGTGTAATACCCTAGGGAAAAATATATTAGCTTTGTTATTGTCCCTCAAAGTATAGATGCAAATCTATAAATGCCTTTAATGGATGAAATCATCTGACAACCAGAGCTTTTCATTTCTGATGTAAAGGAAGGCAAATTATAAAAATGTCCAAACGTTGCTTAACCTAGGTGGGTATTTCCTTAAAAAGCTGCATCCCTTTCAGAGGATAATTCTCAAACTAGGTTGCTATCCCTGCCACAGTAAGGTCCGTGTACTGTATTGGTACAGGTTTTTTAACAAAATCAAAGTCTGTATTTTCACAAAAGCAGTACTGCATATTGTGTTGTTAGCCACTGCTAATTCAAATGAATGCTAGCTAATTTAATGCTGTCATGAGTGGGAAGTCGTGGAGATAACGTAGGCATGCAGTGCTTCAGCCTAACCTAACAACCCAGTGGGCTCTTTAATGCTGGTTACCACAAGAGAATTAGGATTAGGTGGCCTTTAGTCGTTCTAAGGGTTGCAGTAAAAGAAAGTTCAATTTCTTAACTGCCAAACATTTTGTAAGCTTCTTTCCCAGCTCTTTATTTTCAAATGGCATGTCATAAAAAGAGCTATTTTATATATTCTGCTAGTTATGCCATTTGTACTGATGTTTGAGCAGTTAATAGTGTAACTCTGTAGAATGCTAATAATGCCTGCTTTCCATTTTTCTTCCAAGTGCCTTAGTTGCACATGTGTTATACACAAAGCTTCATATATACTTAATTCAAACTGGAAATGCAAATAATACAGTCTAGGTAGTTACTTTCAAATGTACTGTTTTCAGTTTGGTATCCTTCAAATCAAAATATCTTTGGAGCTTGACAGGCTGTGTCACGTTAACAAGATATTAGTGGGAATCTTACATTATCTGAAGATAATGCATCATATTGAGAAATTATTTCTTAGATGTAGGACAGTATTTCTTTTTAGTCCTTTTGTCAGAGTAGAGTTTCTGAAGACACATATTTACCTCTGTGGTCCATAATATTTGTGCTTGAAAAAACAAATACCTGAAAAAAACCTCATTTTCCATATTGGACAAAGAGGTGAAAATGGTGTCATGGTTTCACCCCAGCCAGCAACCAAGGCCTGTGCAGCCATTTGCTCACTGCCCCACCAGCAGGATCGGGAAGAGAATCAGAAGAGTAAAAGCTAGAAAACATGTGGGTTGAGATAAAGACAATTTAATAGGGAAACCAAAAACCACATGCACAGACGAAGCAAAACAAGGAATTAATTCACTCCTTCCCATGGGCAGGCGGCTGTTCAGCCATCTCCAGGAGAGCGGGGCCCCATCACACATAATGGTGACTTGGGAACACAAACACCATCACTCCAAATGTCCCCCCCACTTCTTCCCCCGCTTTATATCTGAGCATGATGTCACATGGTCTGGAACATCCCTTTGGTCAGTTGGGGTCAGCTGTCCTGGCTGTGTCTCCTCCCAACCTCACAGTCTCCTCCCCAACATGGCAGTACAAAAAGCAGAGAAGATCTTGGCTCTGTGTAAACCGTGCTCAGCAACAACAAAAACATCTCTGTATTGTCAACCCTTCAGCGCAAATCCACAATATAGGCCCATAACTGCCACTGTGAAGAAAATTAATTCTACCCCAGCCAAAACCAGCACAAATGACTTTCTCATCTGGCTCATTGTTACACATGAACTAGATGGAAAAAAAAGAAAAGAGTTAGGTGGAAAAAGATTACAAACTGTGTAATATTTATTAAAAACTAAGCAATTTGTGAATACTAAACAAATAGGATTTTAAACAGGAGTCCACTAGTGAATACCAATTTAAATAAGGCCCTTGGTGAATGATGATGACAAGGAATGCATTGAGTCAACCACTTAGTAATTCTGAGCAGTCTTAAAAAAGTAAAGGGATGACTCCCAAGAAAAGTATCGTGGTGTGTGACTGTTTTCTTCAGGTAAGACCAAAAGTCTCGTGCTCAACATGGTCCCTTAAAGATGGACAGATGACTGACCCAAGTGGAATGTTACATTCTTCGGGAAGAAGTTACCAGTTGGTCAGTAGTGATACTGTAATTAACCTTGAAAGAAAGTCTTAAGGATGTTTTTGCGTCGAAGGCCACACGGCATCATTCGTGACCTTTCAGGTACACTGTGAGCTGCTCACTCTAATCCTCTTAACCAAGGACTGAATGGGCAGGTGGCTGAAAACTACAGTACAGGCTCCTTACATCAGCCCTTGTGGAGAGAACTGAGGTCTGTCAGCAAAGGACTAAGTATGCAAAACACCTCTACTTTTGTATTCAAATAGCTTTGTGATTCAAATACTTGTATAATAATATTAGCCTAGCAGATACTCTAAAGACCTTAAAAATCAAATAGTCCTAAGTGGTATGACCTAAAATATTTTACCAATATGATGATAAATCATTATTTCTTAAAAACATATGTGTTCTATTTATGTAAACAAAACAAACTGTACACATTTTAAAAAGATTAATATTACTATGTTTACTTATGTAAGACCTATTGCAAGAGTGAAAATCCCTCAGTTGTTAGCACTTTCTTACCACGTATGTCAAACCACTGTTGCACCAAAGACAGTGAATTCCATTACTGCATACAACTATGGCCAAAAAAAGAAAAAGGAAAAAATGTGGAATTTAAGTGGCATTAATAAATAATATTTACATTCAAAATGTTTAGAATGGATCTTTATTTGAAAAAGGAAATTTCTTCAGCATTCTATGTTGAAGATGAAAAAAATTGTATATATTTTATACATCATCCATTTCTTACATCATACTTTCCATCACTTTTTACTGCATTTACATATAGGGGATATGTCCATCAATTACAGTATAACACGTCCTATATGCAGTAATATTTTAAATATTCTTCTATATCTACTTCTGTATTTCTATACTTCTATACTTCTATAGCTCCTTGTTTAAGTATTACAAGACAAAATAAAGCTGGAATTTAAGCTCCTGTCATTATTAAGAAGTAGTGCAAAACTAATACATCAAACCAGAAGTCCATGTACGATGCAGAACAAGTGTTCTGAACGAAATCTTCTTCTCCTGTTGGCTCACGTTACGCCATTTGACAAAGTCTGCACAGTCACCTGCAGAATGACTTCATCCAAAAGGCAGACTCAGCATTGTGCTCTTGGCAGAAAAAAGCAGGATTTGAGCTACTTGGTTATGACTATCCTGAATCATACTTGGAGCTGGCAATGGTAGCCTTTCTTTGGGATAGACCTTTCAGTCACAGCATTCACTGTGCAAAGGTGTTTGCGGCTTTCTTCCCTTTTGCAGAGTTGGCATTTCCCTTGTTGCTGGGTTCTGCCTGTCTCAATGTTGACATCACAGCCACTGCTACACAAACCTCCAGCAGGATTTTCAGTACTTGGTTTGGGTTATCTTTGTTTGTTGAGGCTGGCAGGATTCCCTGGATCCCCAGTGGCTGTTAGCAGCTCACCGAGCATTTTTTGCCACTGCTATTGATGGAAGGGGTTTCAGAGGTTATGAAATGTAAGAGAGAAGGAGTCCTCTGCAGGTGATGTAGCCTTTCCTTTTACTGTACAGTAGTACAGGCAGACCAAGATGGCTTCATTGGAAAGAGAAAGCTTTACCAGTAACTAAAGGCGTTTTCCAACCTTTCTGTCTGGAAAATCCATCATCTTGTGCACCAGAGGAATAATTCTTCTCTTTTTATTGAAGATTATAAGCATATTTCTACTCAATTCTTCAGAATTTTCGGTTTCTTTAATTGTAGGAAGGTAGACTTTTCTTACAATGGGATAAAAACTCTATTTCTCAGAAGTGTCATCTGCTTGCTGTCTAGCAGAAAGCATGAAAAGCAGAAGGGAATCTGAAGTAAGGACCAGTAGCATATTTAGCCAGCTACTGGAAAGTTTCTCTAACTGTTAAATTGTTTTAGTCTTTTCACTAATGGAAAACTCCTATTTCTCTATATTCACATTGAAAGTATAAAGATCTTAGCAAAATACTCTTTACAGCGTATTTTACACACTTGCCACATCACACCTCACAAACAAAAATGGACACGTCCCAATTTGTTCTTGTATTGTACAAACTAAATAGTATTTTGCACTTTCTTTTGATTTTTAGGACTATTTCAATATTCTTTGAATAATGCTTTTCCTTTTGAACTTTCAAGTTACTATGTTTCTGTAATATAAATAACCACCATACTGTGAGAAAGAGGTGAAGAAAACCAAATTAGAACTGACTATTCAGTATCTAGCCTACTAAAAATACCACAGAAATCAAGCTCTGCAGAATAAAAATATTTCATTAAGTTACTACAGCATCTCATATCAAATTGTCTCTCCAGAGAAGGCCTAAAAGACATGACATTTTGTACTGTATTAATCTCACAGCTGCATATAATTAATATATATATAAAGCATACAAATTATATTTAAAAGTTTTGATGACATGAAAGTGACTCCATTGCTTATGTTAAGTAAAATTTAATGGTGGATCAAACACATATTGCCAAAATATTTAATTAACTTATTCTGAAATAGCATGCTTTATTTAACATAAAGCAGGATTTTAAAAGCAGAAAAGCATTAAAATTAATACAAAATTATATTAAATAAGTTCTGATATGTTTGCACTTATCAATTCTGTTCATTCAAGATTGCTTTAAAGAAATCAGAAGACTAAATGGAATTACTAATCATCATTAACTCTGTGTCTTTAAGGCGTTGCCTCTACAAAATTGCTCAGTAAAGGATTGGCCTGAGGCTTATCTAGTACCTGATAAACAAAACTTTGATATGTTTTACCACCTGTGTTTTCAGCCAAAAAGATTTCTCAGTAGATAGATACAGCACACAATGGCTAATCAGGATAACAAGTTTCACTGACTAATTCAGAAAGAGATTTAGACTAGAAAATAGGAGTAGAAGTTGAGACAATAGCTCATTGTTTCCTGCCATTTTAATAGAAAAGCAGAGGTGGAAAAACAAATCAGGATAGTTTGATATTGAAGAGCATGAGACTGATGTGTGGAGGAGAAAATGAATTCAGACTGGCAGATAATGCAATAAGTGAAAGGGGTTTATGCTTAGTGCACAGATTGTGTGATGGCAGTGTGAAATAAATGATGCATTGCACAACAGAGCCCTGCACAACAGCGTGCAGGAACAGAACTACTGGAACACCATGTGGAAAGAGATATTCTAAAAATAATAGAGGAAAGAACAGGTGTAACTGAACACCCAGCTAATTTGCTGTATTAAGAAGTAAAAGTAGAGCAGGCTTGGTTATGAAACCTGCAGAGACTGTGCACAGGTTTTTAAATTTTTCCATGATCTTGGGCCTACTCCATAACCTCTTTCATTTGGTCATATCCTTATCAAGACATGGAGACTAGAAACAGATGCACTAGTCAAAGTTTAATGTAGTTTAAAAAAAATTTAAAAGTCTGAGTGACATCTGTTCCAAAATAGAACTGGCCCACGGATGATGATATGAGGTTTTCAACATGTCTGTGGTGATAACCTATGACGGGTAAGAAATGTACTATAAATTTTTCAGAAAAGGGAAAAAATTATCCAAGAAATCACAGACCATCTGATCAGACATGTATAATATGTAAAGATTTCATGAATACTGAAAACCATGCAGTTAAGTGTAAAGCAATACAATCTGATGTGTTTTTTGCATTAAGTTAAACATGTAATTAATTTGAAAGCACCTGATATGGCAGCACATACAAATGTAATTAACTACAAAAGACAATGTTTAGAATGGAATTTTAAAAAGAGTACTGAGTGATCCTTAAAGGGAAATGAGAGTTGGAAAGAAATTGCTAAAGGGGTTGCTCAGGAGCTTGCATTTAGACAGACTTTACTATTTCCACTAATAAGATTATCAGAAAAAGTCCCCATGGACAATGCTGACAATAAAATGTGAGAAGCTGTGAATAAAGGCAATGTGGAAGTAGGCAAGAAGAAACAGAAGAATGAGAGTGGCCTGTATATTTGCTTGGTTAAAGAGGACTGTGAGCACAAACAGTCACAATGGAAAGGGGACGCGTGTGCTGTTACATGATTTGAGAAAGAGGTTCTTTGGAGCAAAAGAAAAGAACTAATGATGTAAAAGGCACTTGTAAAAGCTCATCTGAAATACCATGTTATAATCTAGTGACCCCTTTGTAAGGATATTAAAATCAAACACAACATGTAGGATACAGGCTTGCTTTTCAGTGGGGAGGATGTGCAGTACAGAGTTTTATTTCCTTGGGAGTCTGTGTAGCCGCCTGGGATTTTTAAAGATTATAGGGGATACATCTCTCAGGTATAACTGAAACTCATATCTTGCCTTGAGGTAGAATGATAAGCAGAGGATGATAAGCAATGTGATTTGGATTCTGGGAAAGGAAATTCATGATTTTACCAAGAGGTAAACCAGGGAAAAGAGTGTATTTTTGAGCATGCTGGCACTCAAACTATGGGACATCCCCAACTATGGGAAGTAGGAGTCAGTCAAGTTTCAGGACAGGCAGTTTCAGCTTCTTGGGTCCTTCACATGTGGAAGCTTTTGCCACAGCCTCTACCAAAGAGGTGTTTGCTGCAGTCCCTGCTGAGCAGGGATCAGCTCCTTGGGTTGACACTGACATAAGGCTATGTAATATTTCTGTCTAGTGCAGGAGGTAATGGAGCATGGAAGCTAAGAAGAGAGTATTAGTTTTTACTACTGACATTAAAAGGCCACCAGAGCTAATATGGAAGTTACGTTTTGAAGAAAAAAAGAAATACAAATTAGTTTAGTATCAAGTAAAATATTCTGAGGGAAAGGCCATAACAAAACTACAGTCCATGCAAAGCAAGTGATCCTAAAAAACCCCTGCTTTTCTAAACTTGATTTTCAAATTTAGATTTATTTTGCAAATTTATATAGAGTAATTATTTTACCTATTATTCTTATTATATTTAGACTTGGAATGGAGCATTTGAGTTTGTAATTAGATGAAACATTGCATTATGATGATCCCCACTATCAATTTAAGAACAAAAATAATTGTCTTATTTGTCTCACTGTAAAAGGGCCCTTGAAACCTACCTTGTCAGAATACAGATTTTATATCCTAATTACAAAAACACCATCATTGCTACTTAGAGGTCTGAACTCAATCTGATTGGTTTTAATTTGAATCAGGCCATAGAAATTTAGGGTCTAGCTTAAAATCTAAATCAACAAGGTCTTATGAAAGTTCTAGCTAAGTGCTAACCTGATCTAGTGCTTTTTGCCTTGATAGACTTGTTCCAAAATGGTCTGGCATAATAATCTTATAAGGTGAAATATGAAAGTACTGAGTTCAATCAGAGCAAAAAGCATTGTAACAGTATTTAATACTTCATATGATAAATGAATTTGCCTCTTAAGGCAACAGTATGGATGTATTAGAGCATTCATTCCATGGATATTGCCTGGATGCTCCTGGGACAGAAGCAATGAACTCATACCATTTGCAGAGTACCTTCAATGTGGTGTATTGCAGGGAATAAATCAGAACTTTCCCTTCTGACTTCAAGTAGTTCCACAAAGAAAACACCTCCATACAGTATTTTGCCTAAATTGAAGCAAACAATGTTTTTTTCAGAATCTTTGATTTAAAGAGGTCAGAATACAAGAAAAGACAAAAACATCTAAGTATGAGTTAGGATTAAGATGTAAAGGATGTACCACTGAATCTTTGAGCTGTAGCTAAATAGAAACAGGACAACTGATATTCTTGGATATGTTTGGTTTAATTTAGATAAACCTTGATCCATTAGTTCAATGCCTTTGAAAGTGTTCAGGATTATACAAATAGAACTTTCAAAGTTAATCTATGGCAACTTTGCCTACATTAGACTGCAGCTCACTATCAATAGACTTGCAGCTTTCCCATCTGCATAGATACTATTGTTTATGTCCACTTATATTTCAGAAATGCTTTCCATCTTTATTAGCTGTTTCTGTTCAATAAAGAGAAAATGTCAAAAGCCTCCTGAACCCAAGTTAAATGAAGGTGATGATGATGGTGAAGATGATGATGATGGTGATGATGATGATAAGAAAGAATCAATCAAATATAATCATGGAAGACTAAAGCCCTTACTCAGAATTATTTCTACAAATACAGTCCTAGATAGGAAAAAACATTAATTTCAATCAGAGCAGAACCTGCAGCACAGAATCACAGAAATGTTAGGATGCAAAAGAGCTCTGTTCCATCACATGTATTCCATCTCCCTAGCCAAAGACAACGTTCATTTTTAAGAATGCTTTATTTTCTTATGAATTTTGGACTACTTTTTATACACTGTTTTCCATTTGAATATTAACGGTTTTAAGTCACAGCAGTTAAATTTAAAGATGTGACTTCTAACTGAATAAAATACATAGAATACATTAAAAAAAAAATAGACCCATTAGCAATCTGAGAAAATGTAGCATTAAAAGGTGTCCGTGCTCCACATCCAGACAGTGCTTTATTTGTGTAAAGGGACTAGTTATATAGAGAGAAAGCTAAGAGGAAAAAGAAAAAAAAAAGTCTTTATAATGCTTACAAGGTTCAGTACACACACAAATTGGCAAAAACAAATTTATTCATGCTCTTTTAACTTGATCCCCTTGTATCAAAAAGATGCACTTTGCTCATGAGCTTTCCCTATGAATTTAGACTTTTTTCAGTGACAGGATGGAGGCTACTCAATGAATATGATGTTATTTTAGACTCCCTCATCCCTATGTTGGAATCCCAAAGCACAGTAGGTATACAAAAGTATACCTCTTTCTTGGTGTTCCCCTGTACTTCCCTTCCCCTTTATCCTTTCCCCTCTAAAAACCTTTGAATTAACAGTTAACTTGGTAAGCAGGACTCCGGCTTCTGGCTCGAGTGTAACAGCCAAATGCCCTCAAGCAGCTAAAATGCTGCCCAATCAATAACAAAATCACTTTGAAGTGATGGAAAGGCACTCCCATTGCAGAACAGCATGTTTGTTATTTATAAGATAGCACATGTTCAAAATTTCCTGGTTGTCTTGCCACTTTTCATACTCTTAATATAGACTGATAGTGATCTGCCTTACCCATAATGGCAATACAATATTAGCAATTGTAACTGATAAAATTCTATATCCACTAGGACTTTTCTATCGATTTATTAATTTACTAAACAAAGTAAGTTTCATTTTTTAGTACTGTTATTCTTTATTGTGAGAGTAGCTTACTTTGTTAGATGTCTCTTTATTCTTCCATCTACCATACCTTGTTCAGTCTCTGAGGTGCATCACAAGCACTTTGCTAACATAAGGTGATTTTTTGCCTCTGTCTAAGGAAGCTACTGTAACAAAACATAACCTGATTATAGAAGAACAAAGCCGATGAAATAATTTTTTTTTTTTATTTACTTGTTTAATATTCTAGTCAGCTTTGATGCAAGTATTTAGGAAATTTATCCCTCTAATAGATACCACACAGCTACACCTAATTTTCAGTATACTTAAATATTTCATGGGAACTGTCATTTATTTGCAAATTCTAATGGCAAGGAAATGTATAATTCTGGGCTCTACCCAGATTTACGTAATCAGAATCACTTAAACAAAATAAGCTACTCCCTCTCAACTTCCCTGCTGTTGTGGTTTTATGAGGATTCAGCTTTATAATACAGTTGTACAGGAACCATAACAGTTCAAGCTCCTGGCTGTTTCTGTTATGGACTCCACTTTTACCTCAAGAATAATTAACATCTAGTGCTCCAGCCCCCTACACAAACATATCAGTTCTTGAGCCTCCTGCGGTCAGCCCTTTGCATTTTCCCTGGAATGTCTCTGACACATAGGAACAAAGGGAGATTTCAAGTACAGACTGAAGAAGAAGCATAATTACATTTTAGTAATCCATTTGCATGGGTCCACACTCCTTATCAGCTAACTAGTACCAACATGTTGTGGTCAAGACTGGGGAATTATTAACTAAGCTGCTGGACTTCTCTCCAGGACTGACATTAGAGTAAGCTGCCATATTAAGCATGAAATAAACTGTTAGCATTTGATTTTAACTCTTTATATTACAAGCTTTACCTGCCTCTGTCATGGAAGTTATTCTGAAACACCAGATGCTACGTAGAAATCAAAAAGTACTTTCTAAGACTTGAAGCTACTTAAGACGACATATTTTATGACAGGCTCATATCAAAGTTTATGTTCATCTAAATCTCTCACTGAAGAATTCCTCCTACTAACGTTCCAGTATTCTATAAAGCCTGCACATTGGCCAAATCTCATTTGTGTAGTCTCAATAACCTTAGAATTAACCTTAACTAACGACATTTGTGAGGAAAGAGACTTTTTGAGTACGTCAGTGCCATCCACTACAAATACAGTTTTCAGAGAAACACAACTGACTAAAGATTTCATTGCTTTTATGAAAAAGAATGAAGCATAATTGGTATACTTTGTTCAGAAAGGGACCTTTTCAAATTACATATCTTGATACATAGTGACTAATCTAATACAGCATAGAGAAACAATGGCCTTTTTAGAACTGAAATAATTAGAAACAGTAAGTCCAATAAATTGTTGAGTTCCGCTCAACAATTATGAGTAGCATCTCTTTGGTGTTTAGACATCTCTTTTAATAACAAAACACTTCAAGTGAACTGATTGTGTATTGGGACTCTTTTATAGGCTCATTCTGAACTCACAGCGTAAATGAGACTTTTTTTTTGTGTGGCTTCAGTGTTCAGAATGAAGGTTTTAAGAACAGATCTCAGGTAAAAAATCTCTTTTGATTGACATGACACTGAGATTTTGTCACTGTTGTACCAAGAAACGGCAAGAATCACGACAGAGGTCCAAGGAGAAATGGAATTATTTTATTAATTACAAGCTGGGTTATATATGGTCTGCAAGATTTGTCCCTTCATCAACCACCCTCTAGAATGATAGGTGGAGGTTCCACAACGCCCATTCAAAATATTTTCTCCAGTGTACCAAAAACAATAGTTGGAAAACAAGTTTGCAGCTGTGAGATAAAGTCTTGGTTTACAAAAATCTCAAACTGATTCTCAGCTGGCTTGCATGAGAAAGAAAAACTTCACAGGATGCTGCAGCAGCTGGAAAATTCCTCTGCTCCTAGCTTTTTAGTATCCACAAGATTTCTGACTTCCACACTTAATGCCTTTAGTGAAAATCTGGTAGCGAAAATATTTTATAAAAACAAATTCATGCTGAAGCAAAAATGTATTTTTAACAACTTTATCAAAGGAGAATGAGTAACTAAGACACTAAATGGTCTTCATTTTTGTATAAACTCATTTATGTTCAAACATCTAAATACCTGGATATCAAATATAAAGTTTTATAACTATTACAATACACAATCACACTCAATAAGAATCCTTAAATATCCTGTAGTTTGGTGACATCTTCCCTAGACACATAATCACTTGCTATAAATCAAGCCAACTCAATATTTCTGGCAACTCAGTTTTACCCAAATCTCCTTTAGGCTCCTTTTGTTTTAAAGAAATGTAAAATTACAAAATCTCTCTCTTTGACTGCTGCCACTTAAAGAAGAGAAAGTATTTAGGTTCATCTCATTCAACTTCAGTTCCTGAAAATCAGACATCCACCCTTAGACTGTCATTTGGAAGCTGTTTATAAAGACCAAGGCACATCCACGGAGTGATTTATATGCCTGTTGTGCATGGCTAGATGAAGGTTATTGGGGCAGTCAAAGAATGCCCTGTATCACTTTCCTTCCTCTGATACTGTGCAACAAGGGACATTATAATGGTTTATGATACAAAATTAAAAATATCTTATCCACAGCTATAAAATGTTCTAAAGCTATTTGAAGTAATGTCAAATATGCACTTTTGAGCAGATCAACTATCCTTTTGCTATTGACATGAATTTCACATTCAATACTTGGAAGCACTTTTAAAATCAAGAAACTTTATTATTGAACCCTTGCAATACTTTCTGCATGTAAGCAGTAAATACTGTTAAATATAAAAATTCCAATTGTGCTTTTAAAGCAAGGCAGATTTTTACCTGAAAACATAAAATTCTGTAGACCTCCTCTCTGCATTTTTACATGATGGCAAGTTGACTTAATTAATGGACACTCACAAAGGTCAGAAACTACTCTCCTTAGTATCAGAAGCAATACTTCCTCAAAAGTGTTTCAGGAACTGTTGCAGGGGGGCTGTTTGATACCAGGCTATGAACTCATGGTAATTTTTAGAATGAGAATAAGCTGTGGGAAAAAATGTGGAAGATAATGGGGAACATATATAAAATCAAAAGAAGAAAATTATTTGCATATTTGAAAATAAAATTTCCAATTTAAGTCCTCAGTGTATAAACAAAACTCATTTTGCACCCATACAGAATTTTAAATGATAAAATAGCGTATGCTGGGCCAGTTGGAAACACTAATGAGATTTTTACAATTCAACATTCTTATTTGCATCCAGAAGTAAGTCTTACTCTTTCTTACTGTAATTTTTTTTATAGCTTTTAAACTAACAGAAGATTACAGTAAGGGAATCAGGAATATGAACTCTAAGGTTAAGAAGCATACAAAATACCCTTTAGTATGTGGCACAATATTTCATCTCACATATTTTGGCCAGTTACAGTACATATTTTTAGTCAGCTATCACAAAAGTGTTTTCAAGGGCATAAAAACTGAACCCTCTTCCCCAGGGATCAAGAAGATGAACTACTAGATGAACTAATAGATGAACAGGCACTCCTCTGTCAGCAGAGGCAAGTGAAAAAGTTTCTGTATAGGTAAGAAATTTACTTCTATGGATGGGTTGGCTATTTCACATTTACTGTGAAGCTAAGTGCACACCTGAGCATCTTTTACAATCAATTCAATGTACCATGTATGTGTTTCTAGTTCTTTCATGATAATCACTCTACTTATCCAAAGCTGAAAATCAACAGAGCACAATGTTAAATAGGAAATAGGAATAAAGAAATGAAGAAGAGGTGCCATGGTGTGGGTACAATCACAAAAATGAGAAGGGGTGGCAAGGAAGAAAGAAGCAATAGAAACCAAACCAGCTGAGAGGAGAAGCAGAACACCAAAAATATAGTACCAAATCAAGGCAGCTCATGAGAAACCGTATCTGAAATGTGCTGCTGCGTATTTCGGAAAATTTTTGTGTATGTGTAAACTGTAGCTTTTCTGTCAAAACTGTTTCAAAGAAACCTTTTTCTTTCCTATTCTATCAGGGAAGAGAGGTGCTAAAAGTCATGGTTATTCTGAATGAAGGCTACGCTACCAATTTTTAAACTGTCTGAGGTTAACTTCAGCTATTGGTCTGTACCTTGTTTCTAAATGAGCACTGGTATGCATTGTAAATTTGAGAACAGAGGTAGTTCCTGCTGAGGGCAAAAGGAGCTCCTGCCTGCATCTTCCCAAGAAAAAAATACCCTTTAAAGAAGAAAAGAAGAGCTAGTTATTAATAAATAATGTTGCCTTTACAATCTTGCACTTTGTCAAAGACTTTTTACCTGCTGACAGAAGAAAATGTAATCAGAGCAGGAAAAAATAAGCTACAAGTATTACATCATTAAATTATAGGTTCTTTAAAAACACAATCAAGATAACCAAAGCATTAACATGTGTAAAATAAATTAATATGGCTGTGCTAAAATTAATCTAAAGAATAATTCAGTTTAAAATTATAGTACTTTAATGTGATTAAGGATTACTGCCTATTCAAGTTATTACATTTAGTGGATTATTTTTCTTTTTTTAGTCAAGAACTGTGTCATAAGTTTCTCAGTTAGCCACTGAGCTTCACTTAAGGCTCTGTAAATTATATTAAATGAACTGCCTGGTAGTAAATAATATTAAAAACTATTTCCCAGAGAAACAGAATGTTCTTATCTCTGCATATTAAATTCTAAATAAACTTATTTATTTAAAATTGGCGGGATATATTTTAAAAAGTAAAACTTCTTCCAGGCAACAGCACCCCACTTACCTGGACTGATAACTCAAAATAAGCAAAGTACCTTATTACGAGGGTTCTATCAGGTTTCGCTGCTGTTAGTTTATAAATAACGGGGGGAAATGGAGATTCCACTCATAAAACTTCCCAGAAAAAAAGGACAAAGGTATTACCACAGGCCTAGGGTATATCACCGTGTCCCGCAGCCGTAGGGAGGAGGAGGAGAGAAGATCCAGCAGGCAGGAATTGTGCAGCAAGATTGATTTATTTATTTATTTTACAAACTCTTTTATACACTTTTTTCTTCATAGTCTAATTGGACAAAGGATCAGCCACTCCTTGGGGGTGATTGGCCAAAATCCTAAAACATCCATTGTCAAAATATTTTCCTACTGTACCATAAACAAGACTTTTCAAGGCTGAAGGTGTTTGGTTGTTTACATTCCCTGCTACCTCTTCTGTGAGAGAGAAAAGTCTCTCACAGGCTTAGAAAATAGCAAGAAAATCCTTGCTAGCAGCATTTTTGTATCCACACAAAGTGGGTAAACAATCTCTTTTTATACCTCTATATAGTCAAACAGACTAACAACCTTTCAGTCTTCAGAGCTACTTCATGAGCTAGCTGCTGGTGGAGTTTAACCTGCAGTAAACCTCAAAGTAAGCAAGACAGGAAGTTTATGTTAAGCAAGTACTGCACAATGGACCTTCAAAAATTATATTTCTATGCCAAAATGAGAAATGTGTTTAATACCATAAAATAATCCTTCTGCATGGGAAGATATGCATTATTATGGTGGCCAAAGTCTTACCACAACTCCTTAGTTCAAGGCAGAGTGGAAGTAGGGTCCTGCTTGAAAGGACAGGTCATGAGCACAGCTCTTAAACAAAGTTTTTAAAGTGAAAGGGAAGCGCTGCTCAAGGTCTGAGTTGGGCACTGAGCATGAGCCAGAGTCATCCCAGGCATTCTGCATCTGGGTCACTTGGTGACAGTTGTAGAGTCCTTTCCTCAAAAGGACTTCCTTCACGCAGTAACGATAAAGGTAGGGGTTTAATAATAATGATATGCAGCTTATCTTGCTGTCAAAAAAAGCCTTGGGAACCTCTGTATTAGAGTCAATTGTAATAGAATTCAAGGTAAAATTCTCACTTTGATAAAATATTTTTAGAAAATAATTTTGTTTCCATTTTCAGACCAAAAAGCCCCCAAGACTTATAACATTCTTAACTTTTAACATTCATTAACATAATTCAGGCCTTCTATGGAGACAATGCAAGGTTAGACAGTGTGGTGCAACAGCAGCATACTTTCAGACTGAAAAAAATCAATGAAATATCTGTATTACACACATCTTAGGTCTTTTACTTCAGACCAGTCCTAATCTGGTTTTACAGGCAGAGCACGTATTTCCTGAAGCAAACCTCTCCAATAAGCTTAATCCAAAATGAACTCAGTTTGTGCACTCAAGAAAACAGACAATGATCCAAAAAAAATGTGGTAAGTGGGTACGATCAAGCAATTCACTTCAAAGTCACACTCCTATTCAAAAAAACATGTTACTTACTGTAGACACATGCTGTTTTTCTTGATTCGTGATTTTAAGAAAGATATTGAGGAATAAAAATAACACAATCCTACTTTGCAGGAGGATATAGGACAACTTTTTTCCACAAGAAACTATTTAAGCTTTAATTAGCTTTGTTGTATGTAACATGACAGTGTTTTTTTAAAAAAATGAAGTGCTAGTAAAAAGGAGCACTATTAAAAAGAAAATGCAATTTCTTTGACAAGAATGGTTTGAGATTCCATATTTGCCTAGGCTCTTACAATAATGGTACACTGTCCTTCATTTTTTGGATGATGAAAAGGTTTTCAGTCTATGAACTAGATGTCATTTTCTCCTGTACACTGCAGTAGCTAACAGATTAACATTGTCAGAAAAACTTCAGAGATTTGAGATCTGGAGTTCTGAGCTTTGACATATGCAACTGTCCCGTGTGGGCCAAAAGCAACAACACTGTTAGTTGACTGATGGCTGAAACACCTTTAAGAAACACCCTTAAGATCAAGGACAGCTTTGCTATACTTATATGTTACTGAACTACAAAAATGACAGGTATCTGCAAAAGACAAAACTTGGAAATCCAGTGAAGAGATCTGAAGTCACTGACTTTATTATAGATTTTTTTATCCTACCTGTAAGGGTGAATGCTTCATATACCAGAAAAGATCAGAATTTCTACATGGGAACAATTAATTATTTTAATGGTATGTCTGTGTGTAAGGAATCTCCTTTCCAATCATGTAATCATGAGCCTGTTATACTGTTGGTTTCTAAAAAAGAAAAAGTTGTATAAAAGAAACCAAACTTAAAATGCCTTGTTCCATGGGATTATCTAAATGAATACTGCCTACTCAGCTTAATTTGGGTTCACATACAGAGTTATTTTTAAAGGAAAATTTTTAAAGTGGCTAAGGTATCCACCCTTCCCTGAAATCTAACATTTTTTCCATGTTACTTCTCTGCAGCAGGTTCAGTAAGACAAGTGAGCAGGTTTGTGATGTGAATCACATTATATATTATTCAACATGTTTGATGGCAAGTTGAACATGAGTCAGCAGTGCCCTGGCAGCCAGGAGGGCCAAGTGTGTCCTGGGGGCATCAGGCACAGCATCACCAGCCGGGCAAGGGAGGGGATTGTCCTGCTCTGCTCTGCACTGGGGCAGCCTCACCTCGAGTGCTGGGGGCAGTTTTGGGTGCCACAATATAAAAAAGACATTAAACTATTAGAGAGCATCCAAAGGAGGGCTCTGAGGACAGTGAAGAGCCTCGAGGAGAAGTTGTATGAAGAATGGCTGAGATCACTTGTTCTGTTCAGCCTGGAGGAGACTGAGGGGAGACCTCATTGCAGTCTGCAGCTTCCTCATGAGGGGAAGAGGAGGGGCAGGCACTGATCTCTTCTCTGTGGTCACCAGTGACAGGACCCAAGGGAATGGCCTGAAGTTGTGTCGGGGGAGATTTAGGTTGGATGGTAGAGAAAGGTTCTTCCCCAAGAGGGTGGTTGGGCACTGGAACAGCTCCCCAGGGCAGTGGTGACAGCACCAGCCTGACAGAGCTCAAGAAGTGTTTGGACAACACCCTCAGGCACATGGTGTGACTCTTGGGGTGTCCTGTGCAGGGCCAGGAGTTGGACTCAATGATCCTTGTGGGTCAGTTCCAGCTGGGCTTATTTTGTGATTCTGTGATGCTGTCAACTGCAAAACTAAATGAGAAAGGGAGTTAAGGGAACAATTTTTCAGCATTTGGTGTGATATAGAAAGTAGGGGTACCCATTGAAAAGTAAAAAATTTTAGACCAAACCAAAGCCCCTGTTTTTTAATATTATATGTATTTGAATGGTGGAGGTTTTGTTTTGTTGGTTTGTTGGGTTTTTTGGTTGGTTTTTTTGGTTTGTTTTTTTTTTTTTTTTTTTTTTGTCAGAGTTTTGTTTTTAAAGAACAGTTAAAAATTATAGAAGTAATGTCAGAGACTATTAAATGGGATGGTCCTGATGCAACCTCTGGTTCAGGGTGTCTCTAACCTGCAGACTGCCAAGAGCAAGAGTCAGCACCATGAAATCTTTATTCCATTTTTGGCCTGTTTTTACATTTTTCCCCTAGCAATCCTTTCTTTATATGTTACTGTAAGAGACAGAAAAACAAGACTAGAAATGGACCTCTTAGGTAAACCTGTCTTTGGGATTACATGTAGCCTCTCATTTGCTGTAGGTATCAGGAAAAGGTTCTTCTCCCAGAGGGTGGTTGGTCCCTGGAACAGCTCCCCAGGGAAGTGGTCACAGCACCAGCCTGACAGAGTTCAAGAAGTGTTTGGACAACGCTCTCAGGCACAGGGTGTGACTCCTGAGGATGGTCCTGTGCAGGGCCAGGAGTTGGACTCAGTGATCCTTGTGGGTCCCTTTCAACTCAGTTTATTCTGTGATTCTGTGAATATCTCTCTATTACACAGGATGCTTTTCACAAAAGCAAATTCAGAGGTTCCCTGGAGTCAGTGGAAATTGGCTTGTTTTAAAACTGAAGGGTTTTTTTAAATTAATGATAAGAGAGGAAGCTAGACCATTTTCTAGGACCCTCTGGAATTAGAAGGATGCAAAGCAGAGCTATTTCTGTGAGAACTATGTTACAGATTCTAAATCCCACTGAAAAAGTATGAAATCATGTATCAAGTAAGGTTTATGTATCCCTTAATTTTGTATAATTGTATTTAAAGCTAATGTTCCTATATTTTAGTTTCTCTGTTTATTAAACTTAAAACCAACAGATTGATTCTTCTTCTAGTTCTTTCAGTGTGAAAAATGAAGTTACTCCCCATCCTTTCACCCCATCTCTTATTCAGACCAGTTTTACATCAGATCAACTTTTGTATTTCAAAATTATACCATAAGAACAAAATTAAATTACAGCAGAATCATGCCAATGGGCTTTTCAGAAACAGGTTTAGAAACAGCTATCAGTCCAAACCATAAATTCGGATGAAACTACTGGGCATGCTCAAATTTAAATAAGCAATATATAAAGGGAATAGGGAATATTATAATGAATATTAATGAATAGGGAAATTCAGTGATTATTCATGCACAGAAGCAAAAGCTAACATATATAATAGTTATATATGTACATATAAAACACATAAGTGTGTATATATATGTACATGTGTACTTATATAATAAACTTGAGTTCACTGAAAATCTTCTCAGGAATGAAACATGCTCTGTTTTGTAGGAGTCTGACAGTCTTATCAGGAAATAACTCATGTATCAGTTATAAAGATAAAGTGAGTATACAGACAGGCACATCCACTAAAAGCTTCTTCCACATATTTCTTCTGATTCTTTTTTCTTTCCTCTACACAGAAGAACTGCTTGATATACCAATAGAAGGTTTTAGAATATCTGGGGTTTAGCTTGTACTTGAGAGGCTGAGTGCAGCTATCTAACTTCTCAGTTGCTTCGTTTTACAAAATTCTAGGATGCTCTTTGTTCAGTCCTATGAAAGGACAGTCACAATTTTGCCACACATATATGCATATATCTTCTGCCCCTCTTCCATGCATATATTAGAGGGCGGTGTGTCTGAAAAGCAGTTACTTTCCTGTAAATCCAAATTCCTATGTTCATTTTCACCCAACTAGAACAGGCCTATTCCAGTGTTTGCATTTGGAAATAAAAATTTAAACACTATCTTTTTATTTGTTCTATTTGGCTGCTTAGAAGAACATCAAAAATTCTGGTTTATGCAGTAAAACTCTAAGATTCTGAACTTAAGAAGCAATTATTTTGAAGAGTTTTTTCCTCCATTCAACGTATATTTTAAAAACCTCTTATTCTCGGCCAGCCCAACAGCTGCTCAAAAACTTCAATTTCCAGATCTTAGTACAAAAGAGCCACTATGCCAACTGAAGAAAAATTACTTGCTAATTTTAAAGTTGTAGTGATTTTAAATTAAATTTTATGCAGTATTTAATTTTTCATTACTCTATATGTGGACTGGAACAATCTGTGAACAAAGCAGCTTGCTCAAAAGTGACTGGGTTTTAATGCTACAGAAAGGAAAGTTCTTACTGCACTTTGTGGGCTTTTATTGTAGTCAAGATATTTGAATGCATTTAGCTAGAAGGACTTTTGGGGCACAAACCACCTTCTTAGGCTGTGTATGTGTCAAGAGCTAATGTGTCTGAAAGAGAATCTGCTTTTTCTAACTCTGACAGTGCAATGAAAGATAGGCTCTCTTCCTGCAGATTTTATGCTTAAACAATTGCATTTATTTATTTTAAAACATCACAAGAAGAGGTATTTTATTAGTCTTTCCTAAAACTTGATTCACAATTCAACATTTCCATTTTTTCTTTCCTACAACGATACTGAAAAAGTATGAAATT
This sequence comes from Aphelocoma coerulescens, assembly GCF_041296385.1. Lineage (NCBI taxonomy): Eukaryota > Metazoa > Chordata > Aves > Passeriformes > Corvidae > Aphelocoma > Aphelocoma coerulescens. The sequence goes on from NC_091015.1 coordinate 95,004,098, forward strand.
ATGAATCAAGCAAGGGTTATGAATCTTAGTTTCCCACTGCTATGGAGATTTGCTGTGACAGATATTAGAAGACTCAGTAGTCACACAAAACCCCAGATATTTTACCACCTGCAGAGGATTACACCCATTCTAAAAGGAGGCAAAGTGATCAAATTCTTTTTTCACAGCAAATATTTAATGAGCTAGAAACTTTAAATGTTTTTTTGTCTGTTTATATTTTCTTTGAAATAAAAAAAAATATCACAGCTCTAAAATAAGGAGTGTCTCAGTGGTATTTACCAAATTGTGTTGGCTGAAGCTGAAGTCCTTTGATTAACACTTTTCAAAAATATTTTTTCCCAAACCTATCTCATCCCTATACAAAGTTACATCAGGAAATCATAAGTTTTCTTCCCTTACTGAAGTGGTTTTTGCCCTCCTGCTGCTGATTGCAGTACACCTGAAGTTGCCACAGAGCCAAGAATCCTTGCCACCATGGTTTTTTTGCTCGTGAACCAAGGTTGGCATAGCAACTTGGGATACCACTCAAGCAATCTGCCCTAAGGGATTTAACCCTGTCAACTGGAAGAAGTCTGAGGTCTCCATGGTTTTCTGTTCTACACAGATGAAACTGCAGTTTGAGTAAACAGAAGCCAGAGGAGTGAAACAGGCAATTTTTGTTAATTGTGAATCAGAGGTTTTCTTCTGTCAGATCAGATTAGGCTCAGTACTTAGACACATGACAATACTCCTGGCACTGTGTCTGTCATGCATCACAGACTGGGCATCAAAATATCTCAGTTACAGTGCAGGGCGCTCAGATAACCAGAATACATCCATCCAAAGGGAGATTAACAGCTTGAACTACAACATCGCCTGCAGCCTTAAATACAAATGAAACCACTTTGAGGCAAAGAATGCTAAAGCTTCAGAGGGCAAAGTCCATTATCAGATTGAGAGCAAAAACACAGGGCAGTGTTAGACAGAAATCACAGAAATGAGAGATGCTCTACCATGAAGGTTGGCACGTAGAGGATTAAGAATGAAGAATCACTGTGGTATAAATGGTATTTCAGATTGTGTAGTAGGAAAATATCAGACCAAGGACAGAGTTCTAGTGGACACTAGTATAGACTATGAGGAAAGCAAATAGAATAGGATTTGCTTTGTAAAAGGATGAATGGTTCACAGTCTAAATTGTAAAATTAATAAGAGTTTAAACAGGCTTATAATTCAATCATAACTCTTGTTATTCTTTTTAAAATTGAAATTACACTAAAGGGTAATTGAGACATAGAAGTAAACAAAAAAGCAGAACTTGGGTTCCATGTTCAGACTTCAAAAGATACTGTTGGTGAGCCAGTCATTATCTCTAAGCACTCCTTATTATTTGAGAAAAATAACTATGTACAAGTAACCCAACATACTCCATGAAGAAACAATGACTCAGGGTTTTCATGCCGTGCTAGCATATACAGACAATGACATCATTAGAGGCATCTTTCTGAAAAAGAATTTTGATACCCTTAAAATCAACAGGTATGTCCATCCCAGCTAATACTCAGATTTTTTACAGCACCATATAATGCAGAAAACAGCAAACTACATTCTCAATTGTACAGTACTATACTATGGAAATAAATGCCATTTACAGGTTTCAGTTTTTAACCATGAAGCATGAAAATTATGAATTCTACATTTTAATGCATTTACCAAGTCATTTTCCATTGCAAATCTTTAATACTTTTTCTCAAAGTTTACTAACCAGCAGGTTAATTAGTAGTTTATTGGTGTAAAATTTTATATGTTGCACCTCTTTCCTTCTTTGCCTTCTTTTATTTCAGCAAGCTCTCTTTGTTCTCTCTTAGAGCAATAGGAAAAAAACCCCTGTGTATCCATAAGTAACAAAATTATTGTGTCATTATCACCATAACCTGCCAAGGTGGTAAATTTATCAGACCACTGTAAATTTCCATTACTGTTTTCTAAGCATGTATCATAGGATACAGAAGGGCATCTGATAGAAAATGAAGGCTGAAAAAAAATATGTACAACCTTTTCTTCCTCCTTTCAAAACAAAATCTTACTCTTTAATTAAAGTTCTTTGCTATTGTTCTTATTTTTTCATATTTTCTCCATCATAAAAATATTTACCTTAGATTAGATACGGTTCCAAAAAAAGAACATTTATGTCAGGTATTTTTTAGCTGCAGGATTTAAAAAGTGCAGGATTGAATTTAACCAAATTTTGGTGGGGAAAAAAGAAAAACACACCTCAAAATAAAGATGTTGCCCGGCATCTCAAAAGAACACTGGACCCAAGCCTACTATACTCACAATGGTGTGTCCCAGAGATAGTGAAAATATTCTTTCTTAATACTAAATTGTTTAGAAACAGAGTTGGGATAAAACATTTAAATCTTACCTTTTAACTTTCAAAGTGCGCTGAGCCATTCAAGTAGTAGTCACGTTTACAGGCACCAGAGTCAGAAAAGAGAAAGAATACACCAGTAGGATGAAGCTTTATACCATTCAGAGCCATAACTGAACATTAAATAATGTTACAAAATACTAAAAGAAATATTTAAATTATTTCCCATAATTGTTTTACCTTTAGAGAAAATTTTAACTGTCAGATTTTCCAGTAATTGTTTTGTTTAATGAGAAAATAAAGTTATAACTTTGTATTCTAAAGTTAGATACATGCAACTTAGGAAGAAATACATTCTTAACTCTTCCTTTTTTGTTTTTTTGTAGAATATAGCATAAACGTTAAGCTTCAGGTTCTGTGAGCACAACAAATTAGATGGAGTTGAAATACCTACAATGGAAGAAAGCAATATTTTAAAGTAAACAGTCCTACAGACAGGTGGAAGAGTACACAGAATGTTGTTATTGTCACAACAATCACAGAAAATAATTATCTTGGTTTCATGAAAATTACGAGCAAGAATCCAACGAAATACAAAAAAACCTCTTAAAAATGCTGTGGGATGACTTGTTAAGCATATGTCAGTCAGTACAGAGTTGTAATTAATCAAAACACTTAAAAACCATTTAAAACCATTCAGCAACAAGGGATTTGATAAAGAAGGGCCTTTTCTTTTAAAAATATTTTTACTGAATTTGTTACTTTATACTTAAAGAGGAACAGTGGGAATACAATGCATCCCACTATTTTTAAGCTGTTTTGTCTTGGTGCCACACTTAAAAACTCTTTGAGAGTTGAACTTGGGAGATAGAACAACGATATTAATACAACTACTTAATTTATAAGAAAAAACAATCAGGAAACTTTAGGTTAAGCTACACTCTTTAATAATTGGGGTTTTTTAGTAAGTATTCAGTTAATATCTGCTTAATATCTTTACAACTGTGAGTCACTATGGTAACAAAAACCAACGCCAATGGTCTGATATTGAAGAACACCCTTATTCTAAATAGCATTTAATTTTAGATTTAGTTTTAAATACAGTAATGTTTTACTAAAGATCTGTCACATTTTACATTAAGAGTGTTCATATTGGGAAAAATGGGAATAGACACTGTCCAAAATGCAGATTCAATTTATCTGCCTTGTTACAATATCCTATGTCAATCAATAGATGCATAAACCATCAACGAAGCAATAAACTTGGGTTCTGTCATTACTGCGACCTTAATTTCTTCATTAAATGAAGTATAAGGTATTTTGCTTCTATTTTAGTTTGCATTTCTTTTATTTTAAATAGAAATTAAAAACATGTGTATAAAGATTGAAAAGCTTTGCGAGACGTTCAAGATTTCTGGAAGAAAACCGAAGTCTCGTTCAGGTGGCATTCATGTGCAAGTCAGATCTGAGGTTCTCTGACAGACTTTTCAGAGGCACAGACCTGAAGCCAGCAGGAAGATGAGGACAGCTTTTAGCCTCTGAGCATTTTGTGTTCTTTGTCTCCACCTTCTGCTTGGAAAGAATGTGAGTTATATGGAGTTAAGGCATTGTGATTTCTAATTCATTTGAAGAAATCTGAGAAAGAAAGCAAATAATACTGGAGGAAAAAGTCTCAAATGCAAGAGGCAACAATAAAATACTGAATGTACCATCAGTAGCAATTATTTTGTGAAGACAGGCTAAATAATTATGTGGCACCAGATTGGTGCTTGTTGCTAACTCAGATTCAGTGGGCAAAAACTAAAAGCAACAATAGTCACATGAACTGATTATAGATTGAGATATTTGCTGGGGACAACAAGAAAGATGGTGTCGAGTCACAACTTGAATTTGATTTATCTTGATTGAAGTAATAATTTAAGCAATAATGGGTAATCATCAAGTCACCCCTTCTATTATAAAAATTGCAGTTGTACTTCTCTACAGTGTTGTCATGGAAAGCAGAAGCAAGGAAAATTCTCCAGCTCCAAGGGCAAGAAAATTGGGGTAAAAGGACTGCCTGTACTTGTGATTTCAGAATGTCAACAGAGTAAGCCACTGAAAATACTTAGAAAGGAGGAAGAAATAAAACTTTACCTGGGGAAAAAAGAAAGGAGACAGAAGATACTCATAAGAGTATCTCATAGATGGTGGATTTCTGTGATTAACAGTTTAATTTACTTCACAATATTTTTTTGTTATGTACCACTTTCACAACTGTGTTTGAGGAGCAAAATTTTTCAAAAGCTTTATTTCCCCCAAATACTTCCTGGAATAATTAGAGGCTTTTAATTGAAAAATAAAATGGATTAAAATCTTTTCACTCTAATATTTAATTCTTTTAGAACTCTGCTGCACTGGCAGAAACACAATTAATTTTTCACTAAAATGCTGCTCCCAAAAGAACATGAACAGGTTCCCCATTGACAAAAATCAGCATAGGTTCTGATTTTAATAAAAGCATAGTAATTTCTAACAAATAACAAAGCCTACCTGAAAAACAGCTCATTTTAAAATTCCATCTGCCATTATTTTCTGTCATGGTCCATAAATATTTTATGGACTGTCAAATTGATTTATGTATCACAATTGAAAGGGAAAAACATAATCCACCAAAACCAAGTAAGTTAATGAAAGAAGAACTGAAAACAACTATATTAAAAAGAGAGTATTCAAAGGTCGCCACAAGGCAATGGAATAAATGTATCTAGGAATGTTAAGCACTGCAAACTGACAAGGTATGAGCAGATGTACATAACTTGCAGGATGTTTAGGTACTACTTAATGGAAGAAGAAATTTTTTTTTACAGTAACACCTTAAACCCGAAGATGGAGCTCTTGAACTGTTTATTTTAAAAGAAGTAGAAAAAGTGAAAGCAATACAGTTACCAGAGGAAGATACTGTAGAACTTCGGGATTTGCTTTCTTAGTATCTTCAATGGCATTGCGTGCTGGATTGTGAGAAAGTCGGGCTAAATGCTCTTTCATGTGCATACACATTTCACTTGCAAAGCAGCCATTTCACTTGGCAAATCTTCCTGTCCACATACGAATCCCAACTCTCAAACACTCCTTTCCTCACATTTGAGACAGTCTTTCAAAATTTTTTCAAATCTTTCTTTTAGATTTCTTACTGGAACTCCTTTGGAATTGAAATGGTACTTCCTGCAGAAGTGTCTTGTATAAATGATTTTCCCATTCCTCCTCTCTGTTTAAAGAATACATATGACCAGGTTAAAGACACCCTTTCCATAGAGGAAAAAAAAAGTATCAAGTAGTCAGTAAGTCCCACAGAAAGAGCCACAGAAAATAAAATACAAGGGAACTGCTTAAACCACATTTTAAAGTCATTAAATATATTATTCCATCTCTTCTGTCTGAACCTGTACTTAACAAGCAGTGGGAAGAATCCTTTGTTTCAGTACTTTCTGAGAAAAAAATTAATGAATTTATGAAATAATTCCCCAATTAAGTTTTTTAATCAGCCAAATACGCAGAAATACATAGGGTCTGATTCCTCATTCGCTTGCACTTCTTACAGGTGTTATACAAAGGGTGAACAACAGCTCTTTTTGCAGAAGAACACGAAGAAATATAGTTTACATCACTATCAGACACATAGAACTTTGGGGCAATTCCCCTCCCATATCCAGGGTAGCTCAAACCTCCCAGTTTTATATGAGCATGCCCCCAAAAGGTACATTTGACATATAAAATGTCTGCTGTTTGATGATTCCTTGTGCAGCTTTAAAATCAGACTGAGGTAATTCAACAGCTTTACTACTAATTTATGACACAGAAACAGGCCAAAAGAGTTAAATTTGAATGTAAAATGCTAACATCCCGTTCAATGCATTTAAAATCAACTTGGGCAGCAGTACAGAAAACACAGGGAAATTGAACTCTTGTATTTCTAAGGGGTTCTGCATATTGGAGAAGAGACTGAATTCAAGATAAGAAATAGTAGGTGGATTGTACCCTCACAGAAAAACAAACCTGAGGAGGAAGTTACAACAGCCTCAGGTACAGAGGGGTCTCTTCCCACTTCTTGTCCAAAGGAGGAATCAGGGTATATTAGACCAAATTAACATTATTCCTATGCCCATTGAGTTGAAAGGAAATGCCATTCACCCCCTTAAAGTCTCACATCAAGTACATTCTACTGTTCCATAAAATATTTTATTCTGACCTTTTAGCCTTAAAATCAGCATTAGAGTTGCAAAATCAAGCATCTTCACCATAATTTATCAGAAAATTAAATCTAGTCTGAATCTTGTATTGGCAGGAAACAGTTTAGGATGAGCCTTAAATAATTAAACAGTCAATTTATTAATTAATAAAATGCTGTATTATTATAATGTGCGATTGGCATAGTTTCAATTAACTTATTTAGAAATGAAAAATCTATGAAGTGATAGAAAAAGATTTAAGTTATGGTAACTGCTAAAAGTTTTTTCAAAGTAATTATAGTAATTATAGACATAGTTTTTGTAAAGAGATTTCTGTACCAAAATATTATGTAAATAGCAATTCTACTTAGTTAAATTACTTTTCTCAGTCATGCTAATAGTCAAGTAGTTTTCTAGATCCAAGTATTTTAATTACATCTGGCATTTCTAAACTGCCTATTCAGTGTAAGTACTGTGTAGAAATATTACCATTTCTATTACTTGTTTTGTTAAAGTCATACAGGAGAAACAACTCCAGTTTCTAATCTGTCTCATTTAAGTGTAATACTTTAGACAAAAAGCCTGCAAGATATGAACTATATTGTGTTTTTCAAGTGGCTATTCATATTTTCTTTCTGACAATTATACCACTCATGTTTCATAAGTTCAAAAAGAAACTTTTCCTTATCATATAACATGCAGAACTTAAAAATGTAATGTCTTTTCAGCCAGACGGAAACTTCCTTCAGATGGCTCAGAAAACTCAAATGTAATTAAGACACTTCAGGAAACATGCTCCACATTGTACTCAAAAAGTTTAATTAATCACTTAAGGTAAAATATATATGCTACAACTGTCAGCATTGGTAAATAAATAACAACAACAACAAAACTAAACAAACCAACCAAACAAAATTTAAAAGTCTCATCTTCTTTACATCAGTCTGAAACTCAGATTATATTAATAACACTCCAGTGCAATAAAATTGAAGTGTCTTTTTGGAGCAGACAATGTCTAGTATGCAAAGACAGAAGAAATACTCTGATGTTTTAGTGACTATGTACTAAAATACTGCATATGGGTTTCCCTTTTTCGTCAGAGAGCAGAACTTTGAACTTCCTCTTTGATCACAACCATAGACCATAGAATAAATCCAGCACACATGTACACTAATGTACAAATTAAATAACCTAACTTAATACTACCAGACAGCCTAAGCAACTTACTATGGTCAAATTTCAAAACCTCCCTAGGAAGCAGAGACTCTTCCCCCTACCCCCAGCATGAAGCTTCCTTGGCACATGGGAAGGAGAAACACCCCTCTCTCTAGCACTCACTGCTCATTTTTTGGGGGGGGCGGAAAGTGTCAAATTATATCATCCTTTACTTTTCCTGCATCTATCTGCAAATTCACACATGGAAAGGAAGTCTGATCCCACTGGGTGAGCATAGATGGGTAAAGAAAGCACTGGCAGGTGTAACACAAAACCTCCAGCGACACGAACTTAAAACTGCCGGGCTGCAGAGAGGGCGCTCCCAAGTCACCGGCGACAGGAGCAGAGGAAACGGCCTCAAGCGGCACCAGGGAGGTTTAGATTGGAACAGGTTGCTTGGGTGGGAGGGTGAGGAGGAGGAGGAGGAGGCGGTGGCGGCGGGCCGAGAGGCGGCACCTCGGGGCCCGTCGTGGCTCCCTTCCCTGGAGCTGCCGAGGCGGCGGTGGGGCTTTCCCGGCCGCAGTGCCCAGCTCTGCGCTTGCATCTCTGGCGAAAGCAGGGAAGGGAGGGGAGGGGAGAAGAGGCTTTCACATCCTCAAACCCCGGGGAAACATCTGCTGCTGCTGCCGCCGCGGCGCCATCCGAACTCGTCCCGCGGCTGGGTTTAATCCCAATCCCCGCCCGCTCCAGGGGCAGCTCCTCTGAAGCAGCCGGGCTTGCGGCAGCGCCGAAAGCGCCCGGCCGAGGCACGGGGAGCCGGCCTCGTGCTCCCCGCAGCTGTTCCGAAAAAAAAAGAGCGACCAAGGAAGTTTCGGCTGCAGAGCTAAAGAGCTGTGCTGGACCAGACACTGCCGTGGGCACCCACAGCTCTGCTGCTCCGTTCTCATTGCGCTGCTACAAAAAAAAAAAGGCAATTGATGCCTGGAATCCGAGGACATTTGTATATTTGCATGTTTCTGTGGCATTCGAGTATTTAGAATCTGTAGTGGAGAAGAGAAGGGGTTTTTTTGAAAGGTGGAGGGAGAGGGAAGAGGGGTGGGACATGAGCAGCTAGCTGGGAAGCAAATAAAGTCTTACAGAAAAATATCACTTTATTGGAAGATTTGGGGTATTGTTTCTTTTCCAGAGAATGAAAGCAGCTGTTTATGTCAAAGAATCAAGGAGAATGATCCACAGGAATCTTGAAGCAAATTAAAAGGCAGAGGTAGCAGAGAGGACTAGCTTGGACACATGACCAACTCATCCATGTGCTTCTTTAGGTACGGATCGCTTCAGAATGTTGACAGTAGAAATAACTCAGCCTTCCCTGGCAGATTCACTTACCAGGATAAACTGGATAGAACCCTGTCAACAAAATCCAAGACAGTTTAAATTGCATTTCACTTTACAAAATGAATGCAACAAAACATGAGTCATTCTTGTGATGTCTTCCATCCTATGCCTTACCTGGGTCCCATGTCTTTACCTCACCTGTCATCTCTTTCTAAAGAGGAGGAGCTAAGAAGGCATGCAGGAAAAAGTCAATCTGCACCACTGAATGTAATTTCTAGTGTTAAACTGATTCTATTTAGTATGGAAATTACTGAGTGTCAGTAGACTTAGACACCAGTATGTCATTTTAAAGGCCTGTTACTGGTAGGAATCAAATTTTGGAAGTTTCTTTTCACTCAGATGAATGTACAGTTATGATAGAAAACAGGCACAGGATGTATCAGACTGAGTTCTGTGTTTTCAGTGTGTTGCCTTAGCCTTGCAGTGCCTGTACTGCATATAAGACATTCTCAGCTGTCACTACAATTTGTTATGTGTGTCCACTCAAAGGACTACATTACAGTGGTAGGCATGAACTAAGCTTCACATCAGGAGAAATTTCATTATGAGGTGTTTCCCATCATTACCAAGCAACAGAAAAAATCTGAGCATTCAGTGGCCCTCTTCTTTTTGTACCATACTTGATAAGTCTTTTTTCAGGAAAGATTTCAGCAGATACACCGCTGCAATGCAGTGATATGCACTGTTTTTTCTGGAGAATGACCTCTAGTTTTACTGTGATTTATTGGCTAGAACTTCAGAATCTTGGAAAAACAGAAGCAAGTTGCATCTTTTAAGTTTACTGCCGCAAAAAGGACATAGAAGAAAATGACTGATGGACCTGAAAGGCAGGCAAGTGCCTTTGAAAAGTCTGCCTTGTCAGTTGAACCAGTTTACAACATGATCACCAACAGTATCCAAGCCTGTTGAAGATGTGCATGCCTGTTTTGAGGGGTCTTGAGAGCAATCATGGTTTTGTCAGCTTTGAAGAGAAAACAGTAAATATTTCCTTAAATTCTATCTATTCACCCCTCCAGTAGTGGCAAATTACGCTTTATTTCCACACCAGGATGTTGTGTCTTTACTAGATCCCTGCTCAGGTTTTGTGAGTCCAGCAGCAGATGCTGAACAGCAGCCAAGTGTTGGAAGAACTACTGAATCTCAGGTAGACTACAGCAATAGGAAACCTCACCAGTGTCCCCATCACAGGAGAGAGAGCCCAGCCTGGCCACGGGAGACCTCCTGGAAGAAACCAGCCAGGACTGAAAGTGGAAGTCCAGGGTATGACTCAGACATAAGGCAAATTATATTTTTTTAATCACCAAAGAAATTGGTGGTGCTTAACAAATAAATAAAATGAGTTTCTGAACTCCATTCCCCAGGGTCCTAAAGGAATGACCATATAAAGTATATTTGTCTGGATATTTGAACTGAAAATAACAACTGCAGTAGAGTGTTTGTATGAGTCATTGTCCCTGCTGTAGCAAAGAGGTACCAGTCATAAGATTCCAATGAGAATTCTAATGCTAAAAAAACCCCAAAACAACTGTGAAGGTAATAAATGTTTTTTAAAAATTTATTTATGTAAGTTGTGAAGTTATTTATCATAGTTCTAATGAACACCTACTTTAATGCAAACCAAGAAACCCAAATCACTCCAGAGTCAGGAAATCCCCTGGATATTTCTGTGTATTTTAGCGTTTCCTGACAAGTTGTGGTGCAGCACATTTAGACACCTGTTCCAGTGTCTAGTTGATCAGAGAACAGAAATTCTTCAAGACTGCCATCACATATTGGTCAAAGTACCATATTACCCTCTTATTTTATATCAATGTCTTACACATAAATTTGAGTCTGATCATTTTGTAGTGATTGTAGCATTAAAATGGAAATTCACTCCTTATAACATAAAGTTAAATTGGCTTGATTGTTTCAAAAAATTCTCATAAAAATTGTGGAAAGCAGAAATACCTGCCCTGGGCTTCTAAGGATAGACATAATTAGCAATAAGCAATATGTTTGATGTTAATTTCAGTGATTTTCATAGAGACATGCTCATTACAGCTAGAACGAAATTTTATGGTATCTCATGCTACACGCTCATAGATGAGGGGAGGCATTTCTTAGAACATGACAGAGAAATGTAAATAAACTCCTAGTGCCATTTTGCTATTAAGTAGAGCAGTTACTGCACAGTTAGCAATATTTTACACATGTTATTGTCACCAAAAAGTCTCTAAGAGCCATAAATTCTGGCAGTGGTTTTAGTTCCCAGTTTCTGTCTTCAAACTTTGCATTTTAAATCACTTTCTGCTTACTGCAGCCATGTGATAGAACCCTAAAGAACCCAAGAAACCACAAGGGCTAAATATAGACTAATAGAATACATATTTTTCCTTTTTTTTCTTGCCCATACCATGTAATTTTCACTCTTATTTCTCATTTACTGTGTTCTTCATTTACATATGAAAATTAGACCCCAGACATCAGTCAGAACTGTTCAGCTATTTTTTTCTGCAAGCCTCTGGGAAAGTGAAGGAGAAAGAAGATTTGAGATAAGCAATTCTATCTGCCCATTAATTTTCCCAATGCAAAGAAAAGCAGACAGAGACAGAGATACTCTGGCACATAGAGACACACCTGAAAAGAACACAGACAAAGTATGAAACTGAATGCCATCAAGTCAGTAATCTGGGTTACAGTGAAGAAAGTGATCTGAAATGGACAGTAGTTCCAAGAGGCAGATAGAAACTGTCTGATGGCTTTCTGGTGTTCTTTTGTTGGGGAAAGTTCACTGTTAGACTAAAATGCTGACTCCACTGAAGTTGTCAGGGAAAGTCAAACTGAATCCAGGGACAAACCTTGAAACTTATAGTTCAGCACCAATTTCTTAAGGAAGCGGTGTAAGTGCTCTTCCAAACCTAGAATGCATTTACAAGTTTTCCTGTGATGGTGAGGTATTAACTACAAATGTTTAAATATCAATATAAAAAGCAGATGAGTTTTTAGGTACTATTTTTAATGAGACTGCATAAACAAATTCCAGATTTTAACTGTATGATTCAGAGCCCAACCACCAGCCCCCAGGCATGTGATGTAAGTTGCTAACCTTTCTAGATACCAGTCCCAAGACATTCCACAGCTAAGTTGTTTGGGGAAGCTGTGCTGAAAGAGAGATCAGTCAAGCATTTTGCAAGCAAATTCTACAGTCACTTTCTCCGCTGTGTCTGGGATGGATGTAAAAAACAAAAGAGACAGAAGCAGCCTTTGAGACGGATGAGCTGTGGTGTATAAAAATCTGCAGCAGACAGCAGCTTCTCTATTGTGAGAAGATATAGCACCATGGCTTTGGCAGTCCACAACTTTGAACTTCTCTAGCACTCCTTTGCATGTGCTGGCCGAAGCAAACTCAGTGAAGCTCTGCAATAGCAAAGCAAATGTGAGGAGCTGATGATGAAGGTTGTTCTAAGACTGGAGAATCAGAGCCTGCCAGAGAAAGGATGACAGCTGAGGAGCTATTCTCCAAGTGGTCTCAGTCTGTATAGGGGAGGTGCTCTGTGCTACAAGACCAGGCCTTGAGAATGTTTGCCTGTGGAGTCCGCTTCACTCACTCACATGACAACAGAATTTTCTACCCTTTTCTCTGTGGTCTCAAGTTTTCTTTGCAGTGGTTAGGAGGAGGAGGACCTCAGAATTTGACCATACAGGTGTATTTGTACTGGGGACCTGGTGATGAAGTCCCCCTGTCCAGTTTGTAGATATTATTCTATTCATAGGCCTTAACACAAAGTTTATGGGGATTGCAGAACTAACCAGGTTGTCTGACAAGCCTGATAAGGAACAGAGATGACTTCTTGCCCCTGCTGGGAGCTAGTACATCTGTAGACACAGTTTTCTCCAAAGCTGGAAAATGGGGAATACTATAGAGTTTACTTATAGACTTCTTGTAACCATTTCTTAAATAAATAAGTAGTTAACTCATGCTAGTACTAGATTTTTTGATTTCTCCAAAAGCCCACCTAGTCCAGTATTTCATCCAAGACTGTGGATAGTTAATAAAGTCATCATCCTTCCTCCAAATATTTTCCTATCATGTGATGATTTGTTGATCAGGGATTTGTGTCCAGGAGATGGTGTGTTTCTAATTAATAGTCATGGATTCACAGATTTACCTTTATGAATATATACATTTGCTCTTTGAGCACATCACTTACACTCCAACTCTCTACTTCCAGATAATTTGTGAATATGTTAGGCAAAAATGTCCTAGGCCCAGACAGGTTATCTGAAGTTCTCGCTACCAGTGATCTCTATCCACCTGGAAATCTGATAATTTGTCCCTTCCTTTGATCTCTGATCTTCGAACCAATTATTTATCCATGTGAATGTCTTATCTTTCTTCTACTGTTTCTTTAAGAGGCTCAGTTGAAGAATTTTATGCAGAATTTACTGAAATAATTGTGGTCGGATTATACTAATTTCCCTGTGGCCTTTGTGCAGGAAGAGCTCCTGCTGAAAGGCTGAAGCAATAGCATTTTCTCCAGAGTAATCACTACTCTGGAGAAGTAATCATCCAGGAGTAATGCAGTGTTAAGCAGCACGTTGAGTGAGAGGTATATCAAGGAAGGATTCCAGCTTCTTCTACGTTTCAAATAATGATAGAAAATTACCGTAGGCAGTACTTAGGTACTTAGTGAGTTAAAACTTTTGACCTGCCTGTAGAAAGAGAAAGAAGAAAGTTTAATCAGAGGCAACAACATATAAAGTAAAACAAAAAAAGGTGCAACTTGAACAACAACAAATGAACTATTTAAGGACATTCAGACCTTGACAAATTAGAGGGCTGGACAATCACCAGCCATATGCAGTTCAACAAGGGGAAGTGATGGATTCTGCTCTCTGGCTGTACAGACAGACTGGGGAATGAGAATCTGGAAAGTAGTGCCATGGAAAGTAACCTGGAGGTCCTGGTGTATGGAAAGCTGAACATGAGTCAGCAGTGCCCTGGCAGCCTGGAGGGCCAAGTGTGTCCTGGGGGCATCAGGCACAGCATCACCAGCCAGGCAAAGGAGGGGATTGTCCTGCTCTGCTCTGCACTGGGGCAGCCTCACCTCGAGTGCTGGGGGCAGTTTTGGGTGCCACAATATAAAAAAGACAATAAACTATTAGAGAGCATCCAAAGATGGTGAGGGGCCTTGAGGGGAAGTTGTATGAGGAGCAGCTGAGGTCCCTTGGTCTGTTCAGCCTGGAGGAGACTGAGGGGAGACCTCATTATAGTCTACAAGTTGTGAGGGGAAGAGGAGGGGCAGGCACTGATCTCTTCTCTGTGGTGACCAAGGACAGAACCTGAGGGAATGGCCTGAAGTTGTGTCAGGGGAGGTTTAGGTTGGATAATTAGAGAAAGGTTCTTCACCCAGAGGGTGGTTGGGCACTGGAACAGCTCCCCAGGGAAGTGGTCACAGCACCAGTCTGACACAGTTCAAGAAGTGTTTGGACAATGTTCTCAGGCACAGGGTGTGACTCCTGAAGATGGTCCTGTGTAGGGCCAGGAGTTGGACTCAGTGATCCATGTGGGTCCCTTCCAACTCAGATTATTCTGTGATTCTGTGAAAAAATGGCCTACAGTATGCTCAAAAATATCTGTGCTATTAAATACTCATAAAACAATGACATGTGAAATAGCAATCTGCCTAATAAGATAATAGGTTATCTGGAAATAATGTAAAAAACTTGAAATAATCCTGTTAAGGCTGAGTGTCATTGAACAAAACAACGGTGGTTTCACTAAGGGTTAGATTATTCATCATCCCTACAGTTATATTTCACTTTGCATTTGCTTTTCACTTGCCCAACAGCAGAGTGATTCTTTCTTTATTCAATAACTTAGGTTTTTTTCTGTTACTTATTATGCATGTCCTCTCCAACACAAACTGGTGGGGTTTATGCTTAGTTACAAGTAGTTTTTAGGGGGTCATTAGTAGCCTTTTCTTTCAAAAGACTAAAAGAGAGACAAGAAGTAATGGTAATAGGTTATATTTATCTTCCACATACAAAGAGAAATGGAATAAGTAACCAAGGAATCAAGTGAAAGCATCTGGAAGAGTTATCTGAAAATCTTGTATTTGGCATAAACAGCTGCTGGGCTCACATTAAGTTAGTTTACTTGTGATTATTAACTGTAATAATTATTATTTTTAATAAACTAAAATTCAGTCCTGCAATTGTTTTTGATTGCTGCGTGAAAAAACTATTAAGTCAGATTAATTAGCCAACGTTTCCAAAAGGAGCATGTAATTGTGATTTTAGGTTGTTGGAGGCTTCTGGGACAGATTTCAAACAGGATCTTTTACCTCTCCCCAGAGATCTGGTGTTTTGTAAATTTCAGGTTTTGTGAATACTGGAGTTGCCTGAACATTTCCTTTATGAAGTCTGTGGACAGTTAAATATTTCAAAATACTAAATTTGGCAGCATTCTATAACTATAGAAGTTAAGATATTCAGTTAATACATATAGGAAAAATATGTTCTGCATGCTTCTCCTGTGAGAGAGTTAAATATAAAAAGCAGAACAGAAGAAACTTGTAAAGGGAATGACTGTCATGATTCCGTACATCTGCATTAAGACATTACATTTATGAAAACGCTGTGGTAATCATACCCACGCTCAAACTCAAGGGGTTTTTTGCTGCCTGTCCAAAACAATCACTTCTGCATTGGTGCCTTTTATTTACTCTGTATTTCACCTGTTCAAATCTATCTCAGTGTGGAGCATTTTGGATGAGTCCAGTAAAGGGCCACAGAAGTGTTAAAAGGGGTCAAACAAGAGCCAAGTTGAGACAAGAAAAGAAAAGCTGGTCAAAGTATGATAGAGAAATAAGAACATGTCTCCTTTCCAGACCATGAGCCAGAAGGTTTTCTCAGGCAAACTCAGTGGGTAGGTGAGTTACTGGGCACAGTCAGGCATACAATGGGAGAGACAGGTACCTCAGCAGGGTGGAAGAAAAGCAAGATAGGTAGGCAGATAGATAGAAAATGCTATCATGGTTTCTTGAATGACGCTCTTTCAAGGGAACATACAGTTGTGGACGGTGAGAGTTGCTTGAAGGGACAGACCAAGAGAGAAACTCAGACCTGATGTTAAATTCTCCTGAGTTCTCAAGAACTGAATTAAATAAGTATTGCAAGAAGGGAAGTAGTTAATTTTTAAAGAAGACTTGCTTATACTGTCCTATGAAATTTACTGAAGTCCTAGTATCAGAAGAGATTAAAAGATAAGATTCTGCTTGCTGAGCTGTTCATTTAGCATATATGCCAAACTACTCATTTGCCATGGTCTTTTACCAAATTCAAATGAGCACTGCATTATTGCAAGAGCAAAACTTTGACCTGTCACCACCTGTCTTTTGGGACCTCATAAATATTCTGTCAGACTGTTCTGTCTGGACAAAAAAAAAAAAAATATTGATCCATTTTGGCTTTAACAGTGTAAGACAAATCTCTCAAACCTGTCATATCCCTTTGTACATGTAAGTACAATGTCTCTGGGTTGTTTCAACTTTCTGCATTTTTGATTAAGCCCAAGCAGTTCTTCTCTCATTTTCTGAAACAAGAATTGTAGCTGGAATATGGTATCTAATATTAAGGCATTTTCTGGTGCCAAAGGAGAGCATATGCTGAGTCTCCTTTGCTTGTGGGTATCTCCAACTTTTTACCTGTAAACTAGAAATCAGAATCTATTATGTCCTCTTTGTAAGAGTATCCCAGTCTGATCATAAGTATAGCCAAAAGGATGAGAAATGACACATTTCTATCTTATTTCCCTTTTTTCCCAAGCCTCCTCTCAGCACATATGTATTAGAGCTGTCATTTGCTATGTGCTGCAAGTTCAGCAGATGATTGTTTTCATCTTGGGACATGCCAAGCACACAGGGCCATTCATCTCTGTGGTTTTTTCTTGTGAACCATTTTAATAAATAACTGGAACTTTGGAGTGTGCAGTGTATGGTTCAGCTGCCTCCACCAGCTGTCTTATGAATAATGTACATATCTTTGATTTACTTTCTATCTGCTGTGTTGGTGCAGTAAATTTTGAAGACAGTGCCAGTGTATACTTAGTCCCACTTAACCGTGTGCTGACTTCAAAGCCTCACTACACAAGCACTGCAGAGCGTTTCACTTATTAGCAAGGTTGTGGTACTGCCTCTTGAGTTCTTGTTTCTTGGGAAAGGGGACAAAACAGTTAAAAATCTGATCTTGGGTGAAAAGAATGGAAATGTGTTTATTTTCAAACTATACCATACTTTCATTCTTCAAATGCTTTCTGTTCTTAAGTATTAATGAACAGGTCTGTTGCATGTTTGATGGGTAGTATGACTTGAATATTCCCATGTCAAAAGGGTGTGATTGTTAACATTTGTCACTAGATGGCCTTTGAGTGTGCATGCAAAAGCTCCCTGAATGCTATTAGGAACACTATACTTTTAGCTAGATCATGAACTTTGAAATTTGAAGGTTTTCACTTTAAGCCTTTCCTAAACCAGTCTTTAGTAGCTTGAGCTGATATTAAGTGTTTATTTGCAAACTTTTGAGACAGGAAAATGGTAAAAGTAACAGGTTAATAGTAGGAATTAAAATAATAAAACGAAAGAGGAAAAAAGTTCTGTTTACTTAAACCAGAATTTCTCTTTGCATCAGCCTTTCCTGTGTGTCCTTGGAACCTTGGTCTTGCTCAGTTTGCATTTGTGAGGAAACTACAGAAAGGATATTTCACTGGGTAAAGAGGAGGGTCAGAAGCTGTAGAAATATTGTCCTCTCTGTTCTAAAGAAAAGACATGATGCTGGGCCTTATTCACTTATGTTGGAGTACGTGCTAAACATTCCTGGTTGTTGGGAGCTGCCTTGTGAGTAGCTGGAATTTCTGAGCTACAGCTTCGATCTGTTAATGTATGTTTCTTACTTCCACTCTAGGGTGAATGCATATCCTTTTGCAGTGCATCACATGCTGTCACATGTATGGGGAACAGCACATCATTCTTCACACAGCAGCAGGTTCATAGGCAAAGTAAGGTGCTAATAAGGATTGTAAGGTCATCACATTTGACTCATATTACTGCAGCTGAGCCTATTAATGCCAAGCTTTTATGACATAATGCACCATTCTGATTGTTTTATTCCACCTTCTGCATAAGTGATCTGGTTTCTCAGAGCCTGCATCTAACTTTTCTGCTTGAATAATAACATAAAATATCATAAAATGGTTATTGAGAAATGAATGTGCTTTCAAAATACAGCACATACAGAATACAACATAGTGCTGAACAGAGATGTCTGAGTTGCAGTGAAATTAGAGAGTTGTTAACCCTTAGTTCTGCTAGGTTGTACTGCTGTTATGGTGGAGCTTCGAAGAAGAGAAGCAGATGTGTGCACTCTGCTGCAGGCAGACATCCTGTCTGGGACTATTTGCATCATGTGGAGGATTTGTACTGCCTTCTCTGGAATGCTGCATCTCTTTTTTCTGGGTTTTGGTGAGTGAGGCTATGGATTTCATTGATTTCTGTCAACAAGGAGATCCAGATCTCAGAGATTTAAAAGATTCTTACATCTCAAAGCTCAAAAAGTCAATTGTGAAAAACTCAATTCCATCTGGAAAATTTTATTAAGTTTTTCACACTTATTGTCTGTCCATGACTGTCAGGCATCAAGATTAATATGATTTTAAGAAGATGAAAGAAGAAAGTCAGAAGGCATAAAACTTGGCCTATAATTTGTTTTTCTCACTTTGTGTGTTTGACAGTAGTTTTGGAAAGATATGTGAAGGTATAATGGCCTTTAAACTCCCACCAAAATCCTTGAAAAGTCAGATACATACTTTGGATTGAGAAGCCTAAATATGATTTGTAACTATAAAGTGTAAAAATCTCGTTGTAAATAGTTACTTTCCCTCTCATGGAGCAGCAGCTGCACTTCCTGCCTGTAGCACTTGGGCAACAGCATCAGTGCCTGGGCATTACTCCGGAGTGAGACACTGTTCTTCCCCAAAGTATGCAAGAAAGTGGTTGCCATTCAAATTATTAGCAAAGGTGAAAGTAACTAAGAGTCATCTGTCATGTAGCTGCAGAGACAAACAGGAAGAGTGGTGAACCTGGGCATGTTTTGTATGTTAGCCTTGCACCCACCCTCTCTTCCTTTTGGCAGAACAGGAAACCATCTTCTGTTTTTCTTCTTTTTTCTTAAGGAATTAGAAAAAAGATAAAAGTCTTGACCTGTGCTGTAGTTGAGCCTAAAAGCCCCTAACATAAGATCAGCATTGTGAAGAGCTGCTGTGCATATATCCAGCACTCTAGATAGTATTCTGAAGTCCTTACCATGCAATTTGGAAGCTTTACAGACATAAATCCAGGTGCAGTGTGATAAGGTCATTCACCAAATTCCCATTGGGAACCTGTAGCATAGTTAGGAATGAAACTTCATATATCCTGAGCCCAAACATGTGCTATTTTTTTAACTGAACTCTTGTCTTTAAAATGGTGCTGTGCTCAAACTCGGTTTCATATAGTATTAATTAGGACACAGTGATGGTCACAGTTCTTAAAAATTTGGCTGAAAGGCAAGTGAAAAATTAGGAATCTTAGTCATGTGTTATCCCATTTTTCCCAGTGGTTCAGACATGGAATATGTATGGGAGCCTTCAGCACATGTAAAAAGCCATGTCATAAATGTTGTGATTCACCTAGAAGTGCTAAATTTATTAATATGAATTTTTTAATAACTATGTTTGTAATCTGGTGGCAGTCTAGGATGATCAGTGAGAACTGCCCAAAGAGAGCTATGGATGTGCTATTCAGGTCAGACTCTTCCTCTTTGCACTTGACCAAAAATCCTGGATCATAATTCAGTTTTTCTCATTTTCTTCCAGGATTTCATTAAAACCTGTCTTTGGAGAAGGTCATGAATGGCATAGTCTCTTGAGGTCTGTTGCAGCCCTGGAATGTAGGATCATTCTTAATATCCATGGTTTGTATATGCACTCCTGAATTTGCTTTAGAGTGAGCTTGTTGCTCTCTTTCATCCCCAGATATGTTGCAATGTATGCCTAAATGCTGGAATCTTCTACCATTTCTTTGCCAAGGGTAACATAGAAATAACTTTTTTGTAGAAAGTCATAGTCAAAAAATTAGGAAGCTGTTGTGAAAGAGCACTGTGAAAATCTCTCTCTGATGCAGTCCTCTTTCACGAGCAGATCTTATAAATTTTTTTATAAAATTTATGACCTCAATTTACAACTCAGTGCTTCACTGAGTGGACTACATTGTCAGAACACACATGTTGTAAGCTTGAATCTTTTCTTTTTACACCACTAATGAATGAGGTTCCAAGTTGAATGTATTGATGCTTTTTTTAATTTTCAATGTGTGTTGCTTGTGTGATTGTTTTAGGTTTACTGGATAGCAATTGCCCAGTGGCTCTAATGGCTTTTGTGGTATTTTGAAATGTACCAATTTTTTGTGCTTATTTTCTTCAGTTTTGTTTTCCTACCTTCTCTACTTGTCTGCTGACTGTAAACTCTCTTGTATTTGCATTCTTGTTTTTCAAACCCACAAAGTGTAAATTCCATTGGAATCAGTGAGTTAAAGGTATCTGCTTAACAAGATTTCCTGAACAGGGATAGGACTGAGAATCTGTTCACATACTTTGCAGAACTGAGACCTCTGGGATTTCTTTTACAAGACTTTAAACTCTGAATTTATTGTGTCTGTTTTTCTTGGTTATTTTTTCTTTGTTTTTAGTGGTTTGATTATTAATTATATCCTTGTAATATTTGTTTATTTGTGGGAGATGAATACAGCATTTGGCTTTATATGTCACATAACTACCCATATATTAGGTAGGTAAGCAACAGAGTGCTAACGAGTATGTTTTGTGCAGCCAGCCAGGCTTTCAAAAATAGCTCAGCAACCACATATGAAAACCAGAATTCTGAAAGAACTCACATTCTGGGTGCACGTTGATCGCTAAGCTCCTGCGAAAATCTGGCCACAAACACCACAATCTGATCTCCTGTGTCTAACTGCTGCTCCAAGTCAAATATGTACCAAGAAAGAGGAGGACAGCCCAAATTCTGGAAAAACATTGTGTTTTCATCTCCCTTGGGT
This sequence comes from Aphelocoma coerulescens, assembly GCF_041296385.1. NCBI lineage: Eukaryota > Metazoa > Chordata > Aves > Passeriformes > Corvidae > Aphelocoma > Aphelocoma coerulescens. Next base: position 95,025,334 of record NC_091015.1, read on the forward strand.
AAGTTACACAGGAGAGGAAATTTTGCAGCAGAGCTACAGTGACTTCCAGGAAGGCTCAGACTGATAAATTCTCTGGGCACTTTTGAGAGGTTCCATGTTATTAAAAAGTGAAAATAGGTAATGACCCAAATCATTGTTTCTTGTTATTAACAACTACTTTGAAAAATTGCCTTTCTTATTCAGAAGTGCATTTTGAACTCAACAATTCTGAAAACTGTAGATAAAATGTTTTTACTGGATCATATGGATTTCCAACATAATCATCCTCTGTTCCTTTTTTCTTTAAAATCTTTATTTGTATATTTTATTTTGTATAATTCTACTTCACCCATGGCCACAAGGTTTTTTCTGTTGTTGACTTCTTCCCCAATCAGCTACTGAAAAAAGGTTATGCTCTATGTGGTATTTTAGATTCTGCAGGTGTTTTAAGGGTCAATGGAAAAAAAGCCTCCCACGCTGGTGATGGGGATTTCCTCTGTAGCATTCATGGGCAGGGCTCTGGTCTGATAGGCACAAATAACTCTTCTCCCTGGTATTATTAGAGCTTGCTTACACCTTTAGTGAGCTGACAGAACTTAGTGCAGTAATAGTAGCACACTTAGTGCATTGCAGACTACGCAGCAACAGTTCATACCAATCCAGGTTCATTTCCTATGTCTGACTTGTGCTTTTCTCTTTAGCGTGTCTTTCGTATTACAGCAGAAAAACGTCCTGATTTCACTGTGGTGCTTATTGTAACCTGCCTCCTGACACTTGACAAAAGCAGTTAGGACAGCGATTATGTTTTCTTGTTCCACAATAAAAGCCTCTTCCTCAACAATTGAGTAAAAAATTTGGCAGTCATCGGCTTTCAAAACTTGCTACTCATTCCTCAGCGTTCCTAGTCCACAGTAGAGGGCAGTGCTTACACAATGCATGTGCATTCTTGCAAAGTGTTAGTTACTTAGTAGCACTTTTGAAACATCAACTAATGCTTTGCCAGAACACTGGTAAAATAAGTTACAATATTGGTTTTTGACAGATACAGACTGACAAGGCTACAGTGACCTGTCCAAGGCCAGAGGGGTTGTGTGTGTGAGGAAGACAACAGGATCTGATCAAAAGCACTCAATTGAAATGGGGAACATGCAGTTTCTAGGAAGACAAAGTCCTAACTGCTTCAAGTCCTGCAGTTCTTGCACAGAGCTATTCTCTGAAACCACCCTTTATTCATGGTTTCTCAAGTACATTGAGCAAAATGCTACTATCACAGTATATCTGTAGTGACTTCGCATATTTCTTCAGTGTAGTCATTTTCCATCTGACTGCGTGCATGATTCCCCTGTAAATTCAAGTTAACAGAAACCTCACAGGCCACAAATAAGTGGGAACAGGACCCTCTGCTGTCTTTCACCTTACGCAGTCATTTCCATGGGCTGCCAAAGAGCTTTCTCACAAAGTATTCTTTCTTCAGAAACTGACAGCTTGTCTACCATGTATGCCTGTTTAGTGATTCTCCAGTTTGACTCATTCATGGGGTTGTGGAGGGAAGTGTGTGTTGAAATATCCTACTTTGACATTTTCCAAATGAGGTTTTATTGCTGGCTTGAAATGCTTCATTGTGTCTGAAAAATATTACCCCATACTACAAAGGGGGACTGAAAAATTTGAAAGAAGAAAAAAATTGTTGGAAATGGTAGAAACAAAATTTTCCAGTTCAACATGATTCAAAAATATTTTGGGGAGTTGCCATTTTGATGGTTTTATCTTTTCAGGAACCCTGAATCCATTTATAAGTACCCATTCCCTATCCTGCTTTGATGGCTGAGGGAGATGAGTATGAAATGAAACTCAGAATGCTGTCGGTCCCATTCTCTGCTCTGCATAAAGTACTTTGTTTTGTCTTCATAAGTATTCTTAAGTATATTCTTTTACAGCACAAGGGAGTGTATGCATGAATTGCCTGACATAGGATCGTTCCTGAGGCATTTTTACCAGAGGTTGTTCTGTTTGACAAATAGGATCATGGAGGCAAAAGGGATGTAGAAGGCCACAAACGTGTTACATGTCAGTCTTCCTGGAAGTGATTTTGAGGTGGAAGCCAGTTGAGAGCCTTATATGCTGTGAGTGAGATGTGAGAGGCCTATTTTATAATTGCAATAATGAAAAGAGCTAGGTAATGACTTCATATGGTGATTTAGTTCTATTGCATTTATACAGGAGTGTTTATAAGAAAGTAAGATGTTTGGAACTCTTTGCTTGTAAATGCAAGGTAAGAATCTAGCAGGTAGCTTTCACTGGACAGAATTTTTGCACAAAAATCTTGGATACCTCCATTGCTCAAGCTGAAGTGCTAGATCCAAGTTTTCAATAATTACAGATTACTTGGGGGAATCTAGATTTCATTCCCATATAAACATGTGATGTGGAATTTACATGGCAAACCTGGGCATCCAATACCCTGGAGGCACTCTAGATCATCCCTTCCAGCTTCTGCTTTTGAACAATATATTATAGGCAATATCTCAGATACCTTAAGGCATCTCAAATAGATCTAAATATCAGTACGGAGGGCCTCCTAAATTAAGTCCACACTGATCTTCCTGAACATTACCAGGAAATAAAAATCTACAAAGTTATCTCAATATTGTGAGGCTGCACCTCAAATCCACTGTCCAGTTCTGTACCCCTCACTACATGAGGACATTGAGGTGCTGGAGCATGTGCAGAGAAGGGCAACGGAGCTGGTGAAGGGTCTGGAGCACCAAGTCTAATGAGGAGCAGCTGAGGGAGGTGGAGTTGTTTGGCCTGGAGAAAACGAGGCTCAGGGGGGACCTTATGACTCTCTACAGCTACCCAAAAGCCAGGTGGGGGTCAGTCTCTTCTCCCAGGTAACAAGCAATAGGACAAGACAAAATGGCCACCCAAGGAAGTGGTGGAGTCACCACCCCTGGAGGCATTTGAAAGATGTGTAGATGTGGCACATGGGGACACGGTTTAGTGGTGGGCTTGGAAGTCCTGGGTTAACAATGAACTCGATGATTCTTACAGGTCCTTTCCAACCTCAGTAATTCTATGATTCTATGGACATACAAAGCAGAGGCACTCAGAATCACTACAATTCACTTGAAAAATTTAGTGCCTGCACAGATTAAACTATCAACACTATATATTTGTTACTGTTGGGCCCAAGAGCTGCTAGGATGATAACAAGGAAGTGTAAGAACAAGAAAGATGTCATGGTTACAGAAAGAAAGCTTGATGACGGCAGCATAACCACAGAGGAGTTTTGTGTGTTGCCCAGTGGTAGGCTGGCACTTGGTTGTTTTCTTCTTCAACACAGGTTTGCAGCTCATCAGAGAAAGCACACAAGAGCTAACTAGACAGCATGATCCAAAAAAACAAAAACACAAAGGGGTACTTTTTTAACCTCAGCTTCTTCTGCTTTATCACCTACATAACCGCAGCACAGTTTTGCATCTTCTCTGCAGGTTCCCAGGAGAGCAGCTGCTTTACTGTAGTGTAACCTTGCTTACTTTCCTGGTACCTTTAGCTTCTCTCTGCTCACTTTTTTTCAGATCCATTTCCATCCCACATATTATGAATGTAACAACTTCTGTCAATTGTTTTAACAAACAGTCTAAAATAAGTCTTCATCTTGGGTCATCTCTCAGATAGACTTTTGGGTCACGTTTGCCCATTTATGATGCTTTTGTCTTTTCTTCTACTTTTGCCTTTTCTTCTACTTTTGCAAGTTTTAAAGGTTAGGAGATTTTATCAATGAGACACCTCACAGTTGTATAGTTATTGAGTGATTTAACTTCAAATAGACTTATAAAATGTTGCAAGCTAATATTGTACTTCTTGTTGTCATCTACTTCTCTTTGTGATGCCCGTACACTTCCAAGGAAATCACTGGAATTTCACGACGTGAGAGACGTATCTTGGTATGTAGCCTATCACCAGGGTAATAAAACTGGTTCACAGTTTTACTGAGTCCTTCAAAGTGGCATCACGTATATTTTCAGTTTTGGATGAATGCATGTGCTTACAGTCACAACCACCCAATATCCATTGGCGGATCCTTGGTGGGATCTTGAGATACAGATGGAATTTTCTACAGAGTCACCTAATGTGCACATAACCTAACAGTTGTCTACTTTGACATGAAAAAGCAAATTTGAATGCAAGCCATTTTGGCCAATTCTGAAAACATGTTCTATAACTGTAAAAGATTTTCAAGCCTACTTGTTGCCCCTGCACAGCTGCTGTCAAGACAGGGAGCAAATTTGTTCCTTGTCCAGCCAACTACTATAGTAGTGATTCTGTGTGGGCAACAGCTTCCCAAGTGCTACGAAATCTCTGTACTGGCTCTACAAAGCCATCTTCTCTGGAGAGTCGTAGACTGGAGCATGGCCCAGGGAGTGTAGCAGTGGATGAACGTACAGGTAAGTGCAAGGTTACTCCAAACTAAGAGAATTAGATGGTCCTTCTGCTAACTGTGGGTACAAGGGCTACAACTTACACCACCAATGCTCCCATGGCAAATACAGTTGACTCAGAGTCCTGTGTTATAACTCTGGTAGGTAGATACAGCATTTTGTCATTACCTCTGCTATTCTGGTGAGGAATTTCAGAGCCAAGTTTCCCACTACAAAAGTCAGAGATACACAAAGTCTGATAAACTGCATGTCTCACATGTGTCCATTTTTGCATCCTGTGCTGAACTTAGTTGTGGAGAAGGAGCTCATCAGCTGCATGATACTAGTAAATTTATGCACTTTATAATTGAAGAAACTGTTTCTTTTACACAGAGTACAGGGGAAACAAAGAGTACCCCAGAAATTGTTTGAAAAGAGGCACTGTTATCAGTTACATGGTGTGAAGACCCACAAAGGGCTAATGGAGGCAAGGTGTAAAATCCCAAATATTTAGTTGATTCAGCAGATGAAACAGCTTGTTGTGAGCCTTTATTTCCATGTGTATGGGCAGTCTGGATGTTTATGTATAATTCATGTGTGTCTTATGTATAATTGTATAATTCAACAGTGTCCTACTTTGAGATGTCAATACAGAACAATATTGATGATATTCTCTGAAAAACTTTGAGTTGCAAAAAAAAGGTACTATATTGGGGTTTTATATTGTTTTATTTCTAATATTCATGGATTATCTGAATTCATATTAGTACCTATTTTTTTCTTTAATTTTGTCCATCTCGGCTTCGTCTTGCAGCAACTGTCATCAAAATTTTCTTTGTGCTGCTTCAGATAAGTAGTTTTTTTACTCCATCTCTTTAAGGAACTCTGTTTTTCATTTTCACATTAAAACAGCATTGGAATTAACAAAAGGCTTTAGTTTTCCAAGATGTGGCACATACTGTCTCAGTTCACTGGGGCACTCACACTAGAATTTAAGTTGGTGTGTCTAAGCAGCGTTGTTAATACTACCCCTTAATATATTCTACGGGAAATTTGGAGCACCTTAGAATAATTTGGGAAATCACTTATGTTTTAGCCCATGAGAAATTGTACCTGTTGGCTTAAAGTCTGTTATGTAAATTCTATATTTGAAACTGGAAACTACATATGAGCTAAATCTGTATAACATTTTAAAAGAATACTTCCTTGCTTTTTGTTCTCTATGCAAACTCTGTGACTTCATTTCTTCTTTGTGATTAAATGTTGCTTCTAATAATGAATATCATACAGATACTAAACATAAACAAATTGAAAAAAAAAATCTCTAAAGAGCTCACCTTTACAATGTCTAACCAGAGATTTTGGCCCAAATCATAAGCTAGATCATCATAAAGTTGTTTCCCTGACCTTAAAGAAGCTATGAAAGTTTATACCTTCTAAGAACTTCTCATTTTATTATGAAGAGATTTTATCCCATCTATCTTTGATAAACCCTATTCTTTCTAGTACTTACCTATAAGTCAAATTTCAATCCTACAGTCATTTAGTTTACCCTTTCTCCACCCCCATCCACCTTTTAACTGTTTCCTTTAGCACTCCAAATATTCCTGGATACACTGGCAAGGTTCATTGGTTAGCAACTCACCCGGCAAATTCTAATCTTCCATCAACAGCCCCACCAGTAATTGCAGGAATGCATGGGTAGGTATGAGTTATATTTCTCAGCTTGTTCAGAAAAATTACAGGAAAAATAGTAATTGCATTTATTTAGTTAAAGAACAATTAAATGTATGACATGACATTCTATTGGCTTAAAAAATACAGAACAGTTGGGGTTGGATCCCACCGCATTATTATCATGCATATCTGAAGTCCTTTTGAGGTTTTAGAATTTTGCTGGAACATGGTAAGTTATGTGTTGGGGAGGTGACTTTTTTTTTTTTAATAGCAAATCTCTTTGTTTTTTCAAAAAGGCCCATGAATGTCAAGGTTATCAATTCCCAAAAGAAAACTATGTGGAGTTTCTCAGTTGGTCTTGGCAGACTCATGAAACAGGTATTTGCTATGAAAAAAATGGTTGTTAAAAATGGCTGGGTTGACTTAAAAGGCAGTGAGAAGCAAAGTCATGCCATGCCAGCAGGCTGATGCAGCCTGGGACCCTGCGAGCATGAAATCATCATAGCTCCCCATCACGGTCATGGCTGCCTCATGAAGGGAATTAGTCATCTTTATTCTCTTTTGCTCTTCCATACAAGGCAGGTTAAAACTATGTGCCAATATAAGTATTTAGATGTCTAGCTTGTTGATTTCAAAAGACCTGTACACTTCAAAACTGCTGAAAAATCCTTTTCCTTTTGTTAGCATGAAGAGCTTCTGATGCTGGCAAAGGACTAACCTAGCCTTTCTCACAGTGGCTTCAAAACAGCTTTGTAACTTTGTTTCACCTCTCTCCTTTAGGATTTTGTGCTTTAGATTCTGCTTTCTTGTTATCTGTAATGAACTAGGATATGGTGACACTATCCTGAGTTTCCATGTTTTTCTCAGAAATTTATCTTCTCATTGAACTTTTAATTGGCCTTAGCATTCTGTTCACAACACAACACATTCTTTTTCAGCACTGTCAGTGAAAAGTATGCAGAAAAGGCTCGAGGAGATTTAAGGAGCTGCATGGCTTTTAAAGAATTCACCTTGTCAAGAGTTTCACCATTTTGATGAATGCCCTGACTTCCTTTTCTGCTGCCCTCCATCCAGTCACCTCTGCTCTTTTTCTCTTGTGGTTATACTTGGAAAATAGGCAGTCACCTGTAGTCATGGGCTGCTGTTGACAGGGAATGGAAAGATGCAACAAAGTCCTGAGTCTCCATAGTCTAATAAAGCTGAACTCAAAGCAGCCTGATGCAACACTAATATGCTTGGAAATGTCACAGACAAATAAAACAGGCAAAGGCATCTTAGCAAAAATCATTGAGAGACTTCATTCAGGTACCAAAATTCAAGAGCAAAAATGACAGGTGCCACTGTGATATGAAGAAAACACTTCAGTTACTTCCTTTTACTTTACACAGATGTCACTGTGGGTGTAGTTCACAGTGGAGGAATTTTCTTCATTTTTAGTGGATAGCAAGAACAGGGTCCTCATTCTGTGCTAATGGATACTTTCCAGAACTAGGACAGAATCTCCTGACATTTTTGAAGAAGGTTGTGTAGGAATAAACTAGCAAGCATAATCATATCCAGAGATTGCAGAGCAGGTTTTGCCACCCTTTTCCTGAGGTGTATGGTACAGTTCCCTGAGGAGGTGTATCTCTGATAGCAAAACTATAATAGTTCTATGGTCTCACTTGTGGAGTAAGTTAATGTTTACTGAGCTAAGGTGGAAAGTTCTAGGCCTTCATGAAACTACTATATAAAACTACGACGGATGCTGAGAATCTCCCCTCAACATTAGTTACTGATGCCCATAAAAGAGAGATGCTTAACATTTGATTCCTTCCCTTTATAAAATAAATTATAAAAATTCCCACTGATTTCAGGGGTCACAGGTCAAGCTAGACTATAGTGGAGGGGTGAAGAGAAATTATTCCTGTAATTTGGAGTCAGACATTTGCCTCCATGTGCTTTTGATGTAGGACATGATCCCACCCTCACCATTTTTGCAATGGTGGCCCCTTTTTTTGTCTCTTTGCTCATTCTCAAGCAATGATTGTAATAATTTCTCAGAAAGTAGCAAGTGATTGCATGTGGTGGATGTTTTATAGCTGCTGTCTACATCATATGGCCAGTGTCCTGAAGACAACTACAGGTATCAAAGGGAGTCTCTTGTCTACTGCTAACCTGATCTAATAAATATTCCTGTCAAAAGTATCAGCAATGTCAGATAGACCAGGCAGCATGCAACCACTTCTGCACTGCATTTCTATTGTACAGTGCTCCCACAGGACATGCAGCAAAATCCTGTACACCAGTGTCAAGCACTTTGAAGTCAACAGGATTGTATAGGACATGAAGCAGTAGAAATACGGTTTTTTCATCTTTGAATATGAGTAGCGCTTTTATATGTCAGGATTTATTGATACATTTTTACTGTATTTTTATTTCCAGGTAATCTCAAGGTGAAGACAGAAAATTTTATTTAAAGTCCCCTAGAGAAATTGAATTCTGTCAAATTTGCTTAGCTTTTGCATAAGAAGGAATGTTTTATGTGTTGTTTTGTCTTGTGTCCATTGCTACCCAGAAAATACAAATTCAATTGTGCCTCAGGTTGCATGGAAACCTACTGGTTTCACCAGAGTTAATCTAAGATAGTGCTAGATTTCGTTTGATTATTGAGAGAAGAGTTTCACTCTTCAGCAAGTTGCTTTGAAGATTTCAAAAGGTATCTCTAGGTCAAAAAATATTTTTTATATGGGGAGTGAGGGAACATAAATGTCTGTGGTCAGTTTTGTGTCAACCATGAGAACTGGGCATCTAAAGCAGACATGTGACAGTGCTAACAAAGTCTTTCTAGAAGGCTTGAAAGCCAAATCTCCAGCATGATCTTCAGGCACCACAGGGCCTTATGTGCTTGAAAACATTTGGCATGGTCATGACAGTTCTGCACATATACTGTGCAGGTTAGGTGTGAAACAGCTCTGTGTGTGTGTGTGTGTGCGTGCTCAAGAAAGGCTGAAGAAGCTCTTCAGGAAGATTTACCCCACGGTCCTTAAGGGGGCTGATTCTAATACTATGGAATATTGCAAATGGTTAATACTCTCTGTGGCAAATGGGCATAAGCGTTTGTGAAGAAAGCAGTGAGAGGGAAAAAGAATGTTTAGGAATATGAGAACTTGTTTTAGAAGTCTTTTTACTGTCTTCATGTGACTGCAGATACATAGCAAAACATGGAATTTGACTCGTATAAGCACCAAGGACTTTCTTCTCAACTCCAGTTGGTCCTCAGATTTCTTTCAAGGCAGAATAAAAAACTATTATAATTTAGAAAATGTCAGTCCTTTTTACCTGGATAACTGAGAGCCTCTCTGTCTGACAGTGAGGAGGAAGGAAATGTATGAAGATATGCAGACACTTTAAATACAGAACAAAAAATAATACAGAAGTAGGTGTTTGTGGTAGTCCTTATTGCATTATTCTCATATTTATGACTTACCAACACTGACAGTTAAAACCATATTAAGAACAAGAAGAGACATAATTCAAAGTCTTGAAACTTGTCTGTACTAGATTGCTTTGTTAAGTAAGGTTGATAATGATGCTGTAGCTGTTCCATACATTGATAAAAACATTTTGTGTACACAGACACACAAACCTGGACACACATATGTGAATGTATTATCAACTATGAAATCATTACAGGGCAGCAGCCCTTCTCAAGTTATTCTGATTGTGCATTTCAAAGGTGGTTAAATGTCACAGAATGAGATTTTAACCTTTACCTCTACTGGCTTTATGTGTGTAGTGAATAAAAGGAGCCATGTTACGTTCCCTGCTTTGGAGGCTAATTAAGACTGTGTACCTTACACCCATGCTTAAATTATTTTATGCTTAATCTGAAAAGGGAAAATCTAGACAGGGCAAATAGAGGACCTCTACTGTTTATTTTCTGGTGTTGGTGTAGACAATATGAGGAAGGAGCATGCCAGAGAAAGAGAAGATCAAATGCAAATTTGTCAGTCAGGAAGTTCTACTGTGCTCCAGGGGCCAAAATAGTCCAAATAGTTATTCTAATTTGGACAGCCTTGCAGATTCCTCAGAATTTTGTCCTGAGGTCTCTGGTATTATCTGAATACTCTATATTCCTACTCTGTTACCTCTAATGCTTCCTTTTCTCCAGTATAGCCTCCTCCAGGCTTTTAAGGTACGTACATGTGTCAAAATGTTTGTAAGAAGTAGCTTTTTCGCAGCCACTTAAGGGCTTTCTGTGAAGGATTACAAAGTGCGTCAATGGTGAAAGACCCTTTCAAGAGTAGACTGAAGACTTATTGGAAATATTGAAAGGTAGGGAAAATAAACCACAGAGCCAAAAGACACAAAATCCTCAGAAAAAACTAACATCCCTTAACAAAGGCATTAGATCCTCAGCAACAATAATGGGAACTAAGCCTCCAAATCCCTGACATTGCTGTGCAAATCTCAGTCACAGAGGATATACAAGCCCCTAGGGAATGTAAGATGACGGCTAAGCAAGACACTAGGGTATACCATTTCTCCTAATAAGACTGCAGCAGGCTGTTTTTCCCAAAGCGGGGCAGAAAGGTACCAATTCTTGAAATGTCTGACCTACACAGAAACTACTACCCTTCTAGCTTTCAGTATTTTCCATGTGCACAAATCAGCAGTCCCAGATTTTTTAAGAGAAGCTTTCATGCAATCACTTTCTCTGTATACATTAAATTTATACCTATACATGTGCAAAATGAAAGCATATGTAGATGTAGAGGAAGGTTTCAACCGGCTTTTGCTTTTTTTCTTGTCTCCTTGGAGCTACACATGTATACAAGCCAGTGAATATTTCAGATGAAAACAGCCACTTCTGCAAATTTGGCTTATTATGTCCTATCAAATTATTATGCACCATGTAAAAATATTTGCAGATTTGTTACTGATTACAAAGGCTATGTTGTTCTATGCTTGAGAAAGATCCCTATGAAATCTTTCAGAGCCCCAGTTGTGTAGTGCAAAGAGAGATGTGACATTAGGTACAAAGGTAGGAGTTCTCTTTGTGCAATGCAATGCAGTATCACCGCTGTATCTTGAACAGAAGCTTAAATTCCATTCAAACTAGCAGATGAAAACAGATGAAAACATTTTAAACCAGCAGCGGGCTGAGAACGTTGACTGCAAAGACAGATGCCATTGCTCAAGTAAGTTCAGATTGGTTGTTTTATATATAAAAACATTTTACACGTGGCATAATTAACGCATGGTAATCTAAGAATATGAGAGCTATATTTGAAATAGGTGGGTTCTCAGTGGGATAACTCAGCATAGTTTCCTCTAACTTTACAGATTGGTTAAGAGCCAGAATCTCTGGCTCTAATGAGGGATGGCTGTGTCTTAGAAATCCTCTAGATAAATCCAAATTGTGAAAAAATATAAGGATGTTGTACACTTTTTTATACTGGTGGATCAATCTGATAACATTTATTAAGAAAAAAACAGAACTAAACAATGAGGAGGAAAAGTATTTTTAAAGTTGGTTTCTAGTTACTTTCCATTTCTCTGAAAGTTTGAGTAAAGAATAACAATCTCTAGGACTTAAAGACCAAGTGCAAGGGAAATGCTTGTATCCAAATTATAAAGAAGTCCCTCATTTCACCTAAAATAAACTAAAACAACAATACTCATAATTTCAAACACTTGCTTCCCATTAAGAAGTTCTTATGATTATAAAAATCTATGTTTTTTTCCTGAAATGAAAATATAGTATTCCCTGAAATCTCAAGGAGGGAAAATTTTCATGTAGAAGAACTTAAAAAGTAGTAATTAAAAAATAGGTATGTGACACACTCAAAATAAGGTCTAGCCCAATTCTACTGGATGCAATAGCATTGCTCTTGATAGCAAGGATGGAAGGGGATTCTTGCCACCATGTCCATCCTGTAACTAGTACCAGTTGATTTAATCTGAACCCTTCTAGATTCATGTGATTCATGGTATGATGATCTGGTTACTGCTATTTCTAAATTTTCTGACTCTTCCACACTACCCTAAAGAGAATTAACCCACACCTCCTCCCCTGCCCCGAATATCCTTTCACTTGATGCAGTAGCAAATGATATAAAGTATATGTTAGAAATTTTATGAAAGACACTTGTTATTAAATAACCTGTTTTCCCTCAAGTGGAAACCAGTGAATAAATACTTTAGTCCACGGGCAACTTTTGCTTTCCATCTGTTAAATGCCTTGCTGAATAGGTGGTGTTAATCTGCTCGTAGGGTTCATAAAGCAGTCAAATTTCAAGTCACTAGCAATGATTTTTGGAACTGTTCCTTTGAGAACAGATCCAAAAATTGACAGCTAGATGAACAGGAACAGAGTTGGCTTCCGGTGTGTAGTCAAACCACTGAAAAACAATGCTGCTGTGAGAGAAATGGTTTCCTGGGTAGAATTTAGTTGGTTTTCCCCCTACAGCTGTCTAAAGCTTTCTGAAAGTATAGTCCTCTAACGCAGAGAACTTACACCATGCACAAGTCACTACATTTGCATCTTGTTTCACAGAATTTCTCTTTATAACCAGCAGGCTTTGGAAGTTAAATGACTTGAAGTTGTTTTGTGTAAAGTAGTTGTTGGTATAGTGACCATGCTTTTAATTTGATGTGCACAGTAAATAATCATGTCTTAAACTATTCTATTTCTTTCTAAATATCTCTAAATAGTATCTATATACTTTTGTATGCATAGCTACTAAACCCTTTCAAATACATTTATGCATTATGCTGAGTGGATTGATCATAAAGAAGAATTTTGATATGGAAAATAGGTACAATAGAGCAATTATCATGACTCCAGCTAAAGTTCATATTTTTTAGACTAAATTCTTTTTCCTCTTGCTTCTTTCAGAAATACACATTTTAAAAAATTGGTTTCCTTTGGTTTGTTTGTTATTTTATTCCTAATGCTTCTCATCTGCCATCTAGTAAAGGTCATAGAAATATTAATGTACTTCCAAAGCAAGAGGACCAAAAAGCTTTGCTTTCAACATAGCTTAGAGTATGGGGATGCAAATTGCAAAAAATCAGTGGCCTGTATCTTCTCACAGAATTATTTAGTAATGAATATACCAAGTGAAAGAGAAATGTCTGTTGGATAAACAATACACATAAACAACTTCATGGTAGGAAAATAATATAAGAGGCAGTGGTGATCCTAGCCTGAAATCTTGAAAATGACTGGAGAAAATATAATGCTTATGGAGAAGTCAGAAACCAAATGCATTTGATAACTGGAAACTTTGGTTTGTTTTACTGTAGATGGGAGACTCTTTTATTTGATAAAGTGCAATTAAAACCAGAAAAATATCATAAACAAGTAGAGAATTCGTGTTGCTTTGAGAAATTGAGACACTAAGTACGATTTACATGGCGATGCCTGGCAAAGCAGAGGAGAAAACAACGTTTAATTGGGGTATTCCCCTTCACTGGTGGCTAAAATCTCCTTGTTTTGGGTCTCAGAATCTCTTAGCCCTTGCTGTCTTTTCTGCCTCCCCAGCAGTGTGGGACTCAAGAGGCCTGACTTACACTTTAGAACAGGAGTCTATGTTTTCCTCAGTGTGCAGGAACACAAAGCAGCGCTTCAAAGCATGTATCAAGCCATCCCAGAGGAGATTACTCCCAAAACCCTGACCTGAGTGCTGAGACAGGATGGCTGCTTTTCACCTCCTCCATGTCTATTTGCACTTAGAACATGTAATTGCTGGCTTTGCAGTAAGGATTGAGGACACCCCTTCACCCCTTCTCGTGCAAATACCAGCATGTGACATTTACTGGTGGTAAGTCAAGACCGTGCCTCATATGTTCTCTGAAAAACACCAGCTCTGAGAGCAGCCTTAGGAAATAGTCTGTAAAGGCTGAGAAGGGAAATAAGTGCCCAAATCATCCCTCATTTACAAAATGTGATTTTCATTGGGGGCTTCTCAGAGAAATAGGAAGCAAGCCTAAGTGTAGTTGCTTATGGAACCAGACAAAACCTTGCAGCTGCTCTGTCCTAATTACTTAGTCTAGAAATGAGCATACATAGTAAGTTTATCACATATAGGCCCTAAAAGTCGAAGGCCTTTAGGCATCCACATTCCACTGACTGGTAGTTTTGCTAGCCTGCAAGGGCAACTTTGGAGCATCACTGATTCAGCAGCTGGTCACATTGGAATGTCATGAGAGGTGCTCCTGTTTATACTGCAAACCTCTGGCATTATGTATCCACATCTATCTTATTTATAGATAGAGATATCTGCTGCCATAAAAAAGATAATAATCAGGTTCCATCTTCAGATAAAAGGCATTGTATGGCTCCTTGTTGTCATCCTGCATGAAACAAATCTGTATGTGTAAATTACATGTACACTCATTACCTCAGGATTTTGTCATGAACTCCAGCATTCTCAGAACTGGAATAAACAATGAATGTCTCTCAGCTTATTGCTGGCTCTCAGTTTTAGAATAGCATAGCCTTGCTGAATCCTGTAGTATAAACCTTTTCATTGATATTTATATCCTCTAAAAACCCCGTAGAACACTCCCTCAACATCACTTAAGCTAGTTAACTGTTTCATTTCTGGTATGAAATCTAATGCGCAAATATTGCACTTATTCAATAAATATTGCAGTTTTTCAATAAAGTAAGAATGCATTTATTAAATCCATTAATTTCCTTCAACAAGAACCTTTGAGTATTCAGTGCATCCACTAGTTTAAGTTGAAAAATTATTCTTAGACTTTCTCCTTAAAAACTGAACCAAGTTTCTTACAGGACCTCTATATTTTCAAAGAAAGAATGTCCAGTGTATTCTGCGTGAAGTAAAAGTAAAGCTCTCAGCTGAAAACACTCCTTACAGCTTTCTGTCATGTTCAGTTCACCAGTCACAGCCAGTCAATTCAAGACAAAAAGCCTACCCAAGATCAGAAAAAAGTCCTGTTCAGTTAACCAGCTACAGACTTAATTTCCAATTTACCTACATCATGCTCTCGGTTCTCTTAACCTTTTTCTGCTACATACAACACTCCTTTAGTACAGGATAAGAGATCCTTGCTTTGTAAAAAAAGTAAGAATATCAAGGAGGAAAAGGGATAGACAAAACCTAAGTGCTCCTACTATTATTTTTATTGAAATTAAAATGTGAGCTACTTTCTTTTCCCACAGGCTCCAAGTTCCTCTTGCTATTTCTCTGTCTAATTCTAACACTAACCTGGAGAGCTATTACTGTGAAATCTCATAGAACTTCCTAGGCTCATTTACATTTTTTTTTTCTGACAGCCTTGCATGAAACAATTAAATAATTTGGGTAAGCAGTCACCCCAATCAAAATATTTTCCAGTTAATTAACAGATTAGATATCAGTGAAAAAAAGCATATAATTGTATTAGCCACTATCAGTTTGAAAGAGTAAATATTCTAGTATGTACACAACTCAGATAATGACAAAACCAGCAGGCTGTAGATCAAATTAATTTACACTTAAAATAATTAAAGAATAAAGGAGAAATGATTGAAATTACTGAAGATTTTGTAGAAGGCAAGCAACAACACAAATGCAAGTGATTAAAAAGAAAAGCTTTAATGACAATGTCCAATGACTTCAGTGCTATGTAAATCAGGCTGCAGCTTTCCAATGGCTAAAGATTCAGTGCAAGGAAGGCAATATATGCCTAAACCAGAAATCAGATGGGATTTAATTATTCAAATAAAAGCCTGAGGTTAATTCTCCTCCCCATGATATGCATGAAGCTGCACAACTTCCAGCACATCCTGAGGCTGCTACTTTGGCCTGAAAGTTGCCTGAACACTGAAGCTGTGACCATACTGCTGAATTAAAATACATCAAGAGCCATTTGATGGCACTTGGGTCAAGAATGGCAAATATCCATACTGTTGACAAGACTCCAAAGCAAGGGTGCGACAGATAAGAAGAATTGATAGTTTCTGCCAATTTTGAAATTTATGTCTGAGATATTTTTCAGTGTGTGAAGAAGAATGCTGTTCAGCATGAAGCAAAAATATGCTAAACACCAGGCTAAAAATCTAATGGTATAGCTGGTCCTGTTATATAGCCAGGAACAGTCTCCAGTGGCGTTTAATTAGCTCACATAGACAAAATTGCAGAAATTTGCTTCAGATCTTGCACAGTTACCTGATAATGTGCATACATAAGCCAGATTAAGTTCCAGAAATGAACAATGATAAAGAAGCTGTTTTCCCAAGAAGCCTGTCCCCTGAGGATTAGGATATGTCCTTGGAAAGAAGAGATATGGATAGGACTCAAAACTGCAACGGGAATAAGATGGCCATAAGTCTCAGAAAAGAATCATGGCATCATAAAAAAACGTAGTTTGGAGAGGAACTCTGGAGGTCATCTGTATAAACCCCAAATTTGCAATGAGGCCCACGGTAAAGACAAAGCATTTTGCTCAGGGCCTTGCCCAGCTGGATTATGAAAATTCTCCAAGAATGGATGCTCCACAACCTGTCTGGGCAACATGTCCCAATTCTTCCCACCTCTACTTTTGAGTGCATTTTTCTCTTAGTGCCTTTGTTACAGTTTGTGACCATTGCCTCCTGTCACTTGGCATTGAAACATCTCACAAAACATCTGGCGCTGTCTATTCTGTAACCTACTACACCCTCCCATCTGACTCCTTTCTTTTTGATTAGAAAGACTCTTATAGATGGTTTTTTGTTGTTGTTGTGAAGTATATACTCCTAGTATAAATAGGGTTTTATACAGACATGGTAAATCTGCTAGTGCACATATATATGCATGTGTGTGCTTACGTATTGATGTGTATGTGTGTATCTCCCACTGTCTGGGTTAAAGTGGCTACACACCAAGTGCTTCAGACAGCCCATCTTCAGGTTTTCACCTGCACCTGCTGTTCCTGCCTCTGTTTAGGCACCCTTCCCCACATTCCCCCTATTTAAATTAGGGATGTGGCTTTCCCTATGAGAGAAGGTTACCTCAAAATTTGACCTTGTACTACCTTCAAGGTACTTAGGCTTTTTCTGTTTTGCCTCCAAGAGACTGCTTATTATAAGAGAATTTACTTACATACTTGTTTTTGCCCTGCTCTGAGAGCAATATGGTACTTTACAACCCCAACCCTCCTTTCTTAGAGGCAGCTCGGTAGCATGGATGAGATTTTTTATCCCAGACAAGGTGTGAGTTGACTTGCAACAACTAACCTGCCTCCATATAACACTTGCTGGCAGAGTGCTGTGAATTGCTTTTATATCAACTACTCCTCACTCTAATTTACCTTTCAAGTGGGCTAATGAAATGCATTGCTACAGTCCGTCTGTCTTTAAAAATAAAAACCCAACCCACTACCCCAATTCTGCAGTACAGAATAGCAGAGAAAAAGAACCTAATATGACAGAGACAGGCTCCCATCATATTTGTAAAACTTTCCTAGGAAGGAAATCCTGTCAATTTTCAAAAGTTCCTCATCTATCCAGACGTTTCATTTAGACCTCTGTTTTTGTGTATAATAAATTGCTTCTAGTTGGCTGAAAATCATTTTTAGCTCTTATCTCTGTGATCGGTTACCCCTGCTGTTCTTTAATGGCCTTCACCTCATTATGCAACTAGTCATTAAAAGCTTAGTATCCAGTACAATGGTAGCTTATGTAAAGTGATCTATGAGAGCTTTATATAGGCTTACCAGCCGCAGCCTTAATTTTACTCATTCGTCTTAATTTTTTGTAATCATTTTTTGTAAAAAGGGTATAATGTCAGGCATGCTTCCCTGCGACTGACAGATCCAATCTAGCAGATAATTACCATAAGGAAATTGATGTTTTAGTGTGCAGGGGAGAATTTAATTTACTCAGACATCCTACAGTACAATGCATTCCAAAAGATATGAGGATTTAAGTTTTTAAGAAATTAAATTTCACTATTTAACATGATTACTTATGTTGAACATCATTAACTAGCTTTTTTTTTAACTGTTTGATATAATTACAAGAACAGTTATTTGGTCTAAAATCCAAAGTCGTCTTTAAATAAGGGTTAAGGATCCATGAAGTAGAGAAAAGAAGGTTGCATTCTTTCTCTCTCCCTCTCCAACACCAGCCTTCCAGCAACAGCATTAAAAAATCTATAGAGATTAACTGAGCCAATGTACGAACTATAGAGCTTTTTCCAATGATGTTTTAATAGATACTTTGTTATCAGCCCATTCCACCTCAACTCCAGCGGTCAGGAAACTCTTTAGTCCTATTCACAAATACAAATTGCCTATAATGTTTCAAAATGATAGAACCATGAAAGAGTTGTGGATATCCCAATTAAACAAGGTGATTAATTTATGTTTAATTTGGTCCATTTGATTACTTTAATTGAAATCTTTGTGATTTAGAATTGGATTAATTTAATTAATCTCTATAAAACTGTTTACCCTCCATGAGAAGGCATTATTTCTAACATACAGCATGTGTACCTTGCAAGCAGAACTCACAAAGCACAACCAGGAAGGCCCAAAAGGCTGGGTCTTTCGAAAAATAAAATTTTTTAATCTTTAAAAGCCTTCTCATATAAAGTCCAGAAGATTTGCTTGTTCACTAAACTTCCTTATTAGTAATAGTTGAACCAGAGAATTAGAGCAATGGAATTTTATAAGCCTTCTCTTTTTTCTCATTTGTTTGTTTGAAGTTTTGCTAAATATTTGAAGACAACTCTTCCATGTTTCATTTTTTCATGAGGTTTGTACAGTCAGAGAACAAAAAATACAAAACTGTCAAGAGTGTGTGACAAATACTTGTAAGATGCCAGATCTGTCAATAGAATTTGAATAGCATGTGCACAACTGTTGTACAAACAGAGCTAATGCTGATTTAAAATATTCTCTTATGACTCACTTTTCATTCTGGATTGAAGTGCCCTCTCCAAAGATGGGAAGCTCCTATCACATGATGTTCTAGGAATTATGCTGGTCAGAACCTTGACTGATACCCACTAGGGGCACAGTCAGGACAGCGGATCTTCGCTTCAGCCTGAAACTGGAGAAAATTCATGGGCGACTAACCATCCATGGTCTGATGGCATGGTACAGAGGACTTCTGCTCAGATATCATTTTCTCTTATTCTTTATTATTTAAATAAAAGACACTAAAGCCAAAGGAAGAATTATTTTAGTATGGATAGAATAAGACCAACTGTTGGTGCTTCGGATAATCTACTTGAAAATAACTTCTGTCTGTCTTTTCTTGCAACAGCTCTGCAAAAGGCATGCTTTTTGTATTTGCAGAAGAGAAGCTAAGAGACTGCAAATAGAAGGAGGGAATTATGTGACTCAGTATTATTTCTAAAGTTAAATGTAAAACTGTGCCATTTTTAGTTAAAACCAGAGATACACGATGTAAAATGGAAAGAGCACTATGTCAGTAATGACATCAGTGCTAACTCCAAATTAGTTGTTTTTAAGAAGAACTGTGCTCATAAGAATGCCCCAAAATGCAGAGAAGAGCCAGTCAATAACACCAGAAGCACAGCGGATATGATGAATCTGAAGGGACTGCATGGCACTGAAGTCAACATCTCTCCCAGGTCATGGCTTACCTGGGGGTGACAGGAAAGAAGTAAGAGGGAGCAGCAGTGGCTATAGCAGACATTGCCTGCTGGCATGCTGTCTTGAGCAATTTCTATTCCAAGTGATTAGGTCCACTTACAACGGAAAATATTTTCTCTGTTTTTGACCGTAATCAATCTTCTGCTAGCAAAATCCTTCTACAGAAATTCTTAGGAAATTAAAACAGAAAAACGGTAGTTTAAAAGGAATTATTTCTCTTTCTGAAGCTTGCCAAAGATTCACCACCTTGCATAAAAATTCCTTGCTCTGAGAAAAGAAAGAAAAGATCTTGCCTGCTAGATGTTTGCCTGAGCTTGGCTTGTCTGTGATTAAGGCGGGGCCTTGGCATCTGAGGAGATGAGCAGCTGGGGAAGCTACATTCATCATCTGTGCCAAAATAACAAGGCCTTCCTCCCATAGGTGTTTGCAGTCTTTAAAATATCACAGTCCTAAAACTTTCAAAATAAGTAAAGGAAAAATTATAAAATTCAATGGGCCTTCAGTCAGTGACCCTGGCTGTACTTTCTGAACCATTGCCTACCTTAGGCAGTCTAGACAGGAATTCGGCTGGTGTGTGACAGACATCCCAGCTGTGCCTTTGCCAGGCACTGCATTGCCTCCCCTCAAAAAACCTGATTCTCAGTAGATACCTTGCAAACTTACATATATCTGTATCTGTATGGAGAACACACGCTTGTGCATAATCATGCACATTTTTACTGTATGTATGCATGTATAAACAGATATATAAAAGGATACATAGTGTCTAAAGTATGTACTTTGTACACTACATATATACACGAGCATATAAACCCACACTTCAGCTGTTTACTAAAGCATGCAGATACATGCATGTTGCTGTGAAGTCCAACGCAGCAGCCATCAAGCACAGGCAATATTTTTCTCTTTTACAAGATTCTTTTCATAATGATTGTTTTACACCATCCCCAGAGCTGTGAAAAAGCAGTGAAATTTTTTTTAGTCTGTTTTGGAGTGGGGTTCATTCGGTTTCTTTATGCAGAGAAGTGTGTTTTCCTTTTCTCTTATTCTCAGAAGACAGTTTTACCTCAAAATTCCAAAAAATTGTAGCTTCATGCAGAGGTCAGGCATGGAAATTTTTACCCTGAAGGGTAAAATTTGCACAAGCAGTTTAGGTGGGTGACCGAGAAAAGTGGGTTAGAGTGGAAATTATTGCACAACATTGACAGAGACACGTAGGGGGATACCACTTCTGTCATAGACTAGTTTATTAATGAGAGCATGTAGCAGGCTATGCTGTATCCTTTTGGCATCTAGCAAAAAACCTAACTTCCATTGAAACACCATCAGAGACAATTTTTTAAAGTGGTAGATGCTCTTGTCTTTTTTCTTCCTTTGTATTTGTTTTTGTTTTTGTTCTTCTTAAAGAGCGAGCAGTTTGATGTCACTGTTTTTAGTCAGAGAAGGAAAGATGACATCCCCTGCACCTCTGCAGAGCTGGGACCAGACCAGCTGGAAGACCTGAGCCTCACCTCTCTGCCTGAGGTCTTTGAAGACCTGAAGTGTTTAGAAGACATCAGGATGTAGTTCACAAAACAACCCCACAAAATAAAAACATGTGGTTCAGGATGCTCTTTGGCTAGAGCTGCACATGACCAAGTCTGTCACTGCACACTGCAGGCAGCCATGAACATGTCTGAAGGAAGCCCCATTTTGCATGGAAAATGGATTTTAAAGCAGATTTGGAAACTACGAGAGAGTTGCCTCTCACTCAGGAGAGAAGGGCAGACAGCATCTCATCTTGCTTGTTTATGAGGAAACAGCAAATACACTGAGTCTAGGATAAGCTCCTGGAAATGGCGGGCCTCCCTGCCTGTCTGCCATGCCGTAGGCACACATCCCACCCCACAGGGCTATGGCTCCTGGGAAGGTGTTGGGACAAGCCCACAGCCCTGACAGTGACATTTCTCCACCTCGGGGGCAGTACCCGACTGGGCACTGCAGCTCTGCCTGGGCTCTCCCGTTGTCCTGGGGGCAGCCATTTTGCAGCGCTGACAAACCCTGTGCTGGTAATTCTTTTCCTCCCTCAGGGAGCTCCCATAAAATGATGTCAAACCACTGACGGGTCTTTATGGGCTTTGTTCACCCCTGCGCCCACAGGCCAGGGCTCCACTGCAGGCAGCCAGGCAGCCCCAGCTGCCAGCAGGCCCTCGGTGACCTTGCCCTGAGGGGCAGCAGGTGAGCCCCGGCTGGCCTGTGCTGAGGTGCGGTGCCTCTGGAAAGCAGCGGGCCAGAGGCTTTGTCCCAAGCAACACAGCTCTCCCAGCTGCCCAAAGGTATGTGCTTTATATTGATTTGGTTTGGTGGTTTTTCTTAAAGTATGGGCTTGTGGAAAGCTTGCTTGAAAATTTATATTAAGTTAGTCTTAAAAAAAAATTACCACATAACGGATTCTTCCTTAAGGCTTTCTCCGAGTTAAATTCATTTCAATTCTGGTTTTCTTGTCATTAAGTAAACAAGTTTGATTTAATAATTATGTTTTGTTACAACTAAGGATGTCTGATATAGTAGAGGGTGGGTTGAGTTTTTCTCTTTGGCTGTGAACCCCGTGTGTTCCCTGGAGCCTCCCACAGTAGTCTTGACCAGGAAGTGTCAGGCAGCGCCGCCATTTTCCAGAGTGGCAGCAGTCGCTGGGCCTCACTCTGTGAATAATTACACATGCACTTAACTTCATCACACTAGAAGTTTCTGTTAATTGCTTATCTCACTAAATATGCACATAAGCAGGCCTACCAAATGGCTATCTCTTTTCCAGATATTTTGACTTTGCTGGAGAGGAAGAAGTAAGAGAGAGGGGTTGCCTCAGTGAGGCTGCAGGGCTGCCTGAGGAAAGGGAGCTTTCCCAAGTGCTGGGGAAGCTCAAGACTGGCACGTATTGCTGCTTTCCTTCATGATATTATCACCACAGCCAGGCTGACAAGCCTTTCCATGCCACACAGTCACTCCAACAAAACCTGTCAAAGCAGAATATTCATTAGGGCCCACATTTGACACAGCCATGAATCATAACTACTTATCTGTAAATTCCTTACTCAAGGAAGAAGCAGTAAGGGATGATCAAGGTTTGAAGGACAGGAATGAGCATGGTGACAGTGTGGGAAAGAGTGCAACCAAAGTGATGAACCTTGACAACTTTGAGAAAGAGGGAGATGTGGTTGGAAAATACAATGACTGGGGGAAGAAGTGAAGACGAGGGTAAAATGACTGGTGACAGCAGGGGAAGGTAAAGGGAAGGGGTGTAGAGGTGAATGTGAGTTAAAGGGCAGACCACAAATATCGCTTTGTCAAAGAGAGGAGGCAAGTGCCTGGGTGTGTAAACAGCTAGAAAAGGATAGGTGTATAGGCATATTATGTAAAAGTTTATTTCTACTAAGGGCAAAGGCAAAATTCCCATAGCTTTATAAAGAGATTGTCTTGGGTTGTCAAAAAACCAAGAAAATCTCTGGAGAAATTTTGCTACTGCTGAATTCATTGATAACCTTTGATTGCAGAGTCAAGCAAGTACTGACCACCTGAAAATCCCACACACATTATCTAGAGACAGCTCTACTGAAAAATGTAAGATGTGTTGTCCATCACCCCCATTCCACAAATGAAACAGAGAAGGAAGAAAAGGAAAACCCAGCCTCGCTAAGCTGTCTGAAATGCTGAGGCAAAACACAGAAACTGGTTTGAAGTTTTGGTTTTTGTTTGTACTTTGAACATTAGCTTCAAGAGGCGGAGGAAAAGGGTATCATACATATAAGAACTAAAACTGGAAGAGAATACATCTGGCCCAGTAACAACCATACTGCTTGGTTGAACACCTGGAGTAACTTGCATGCTTACTGTGTTCTGAACTCTGACAGCTGGAATGAGCAGTGGGTTGAGTACCACCTTGGTATTTCTAAGTATTCTTTTTCATGAAATTCTATAATGAACTGAGTAGTCTTTTCTTTCAGATGTGTACTGTAGTTAGGAGCTGGAAAAATAATTGTTCAGATAAACCATGTGACTAATGTATAACTTACTTGGATGCAAGGTAGACTTACAATGCCGTGGCCTAAAGCCTGACCTCTTCTTCCAAAGACATGACTTTAAAATGATGACAAAAAAAGCCTCCTCAAGAGAGTTCTGTCTTAATTTAGCATTCTTACATCCTGTTAAATATTCTGATTTATTTGCGTTAGAATTTTATTTAATTGTGATGCGGCCAACCAGCAGAAAAGCTGTTCCTGACTTCTGTGGGCTTGGAACATGCCCTTTTGCTGGCAGATAGATCATGTACTTGAACCATGTCTGCACTGAAAGCAGAGCCAAAGGTGTAGTATCACACTGTGATATCAATTGGTAAAGAAGACTGCCGAGCTAGTTTCTCACTAAAGTCACAGAATTTAGGCAGTGAAATCCCTGGAGCAGTCAGTCTGCTGCAAGCTGTGCAAGTAAGTGAAAAAGAATCAAACTAATGGATTGGTAGCTAGATGCTAGAGAGTAGATAGATAACTGCTTAGGATAATTATTTCATTGAAAACTTAATTATTTTTAAAGTAAATCCAACCTTGTAACCAAATAAAGGAAAATACTTTTAAAAATTGCTGAAATCCTCTTTGCTTTCTATTTCTCCTACTACTTCCCTTTAATATGGCAATTCGCTCTCGATTCAATTCACTTTCTTCCTCTTATGGCAGCAATTTGATGTACCAGTGATCTGTTCTTCTATGCCTTAATTTCAAAAAAATTTCCCACAAATGAAGAAATAAAAATTAATCATTGTAGTCTTCAGTTTGAAGATATCTAAAAGCACGTGAAAATGTTTCTGTTGTGAAATCAAGTGGATAGTTTAGAGCTTGATAAGAGAAGATCTAGTAGATGTATGTTTGCACATTTAATATTGAGTAGCCACTGAGATTTCTCTCCAGCTTGGAGACAGAAGCTCCAAGTTAGGGAGACATCTTCTGACCCACAAATATTTCCCTAGCCCATTGAAAATAGAACATGGAATTGAGACAGCTTTAGATACAAATTGACATGTGTCTGACCAGCAAGGGACTTTCTCCAGAGAAGGAGGTTTGAGTTGAATATCTGGAGATATTTCGAGAACTGTCTGGATGCAATCCTGTGAAATGTGCTGTAGGATGACCCTGCTTAAGGAGGGAGGTTGGACAGGATTGCTCACTGTAGTCCTTTTCCCTTACCCATTCTGAGTCCTCACAGATGAAGAAAACTTGGATTCTGAAAGAGCCCCGTAAGCATTTAGTTACAAGTGAGGTTGCACACCCAATGACGAGGTGCCTGTCTCAAATCCCCAGTCCACATCTCCATAGTGTGTTCTTGGGGCAGGGGGAGAGGTTTCTCCTTGTAGGAAAAACACCTCCTGCTCTCCGAGCTGGGCCTGCAGGTGCACTCCCCTCCTTGGCAGTTTTTGTGCACTCCAGAGAGCCAGCGATTCCTGTGGGGTGCTGTGCTATGCACGGGCTTCTCTGCATGCATGGTGTAAGGATTTGAGTGCCCCAGTCAGAGCGGTGAGCTCTGCTAGGTAACAAGGGGAATGTGTCAGTCCCTTTGCTCTGCAAATGTAGCTTTCTTCCTGTATATCCTAATTCCTCAGCTAGGGAAAGAAGTACCTTCTGGTATCAGGTACTTTTTGCAGATCCTGATTCCTGCTACATGCTTTCAAGTGGGAACTAGACTGTCGATGTGGGATAAATGTCCCAGATAGTGACTCATTCCAGTTTGGTACACAATGAGGAATAGCACACAGTTTCAAGTATCAATCATTTGTGTCTAGTAATGAGCATTTCTAGTTTCAAGATTACTATCATAAAGGCATCTGTGTTTCATTTTATTGCAAAGAGAATCCCAGAAATATAAAAGGACAAGAAAAAATATATTTAGTGATGATTCATTGTGTTCATTTATCTGTGAAAAAATTACATATTTATGCAAAGCACAGATGGGCCACCCCGCTTCCCAGACGTAAACTGGCAGGGCTTTCCATAAAGGTGTTTGATAAGCACCTTGCCTTTACACGGGATGGAGGAAGAGATCCCATGGAATCGAGTTTGCATCCCTGCAAACCAGACTGCCAAAGAAAGCCTGAAACGCAGCAGTTCCGGTCACATCAGAGGAGTCCTAGATTGGATTGAAGCCAGCATAGCAGCTGTGTTGTGCTGTCTGTCTGGTCAAAGAGGCGCCTTGGCCAGAGATGTTCTTTATAACAAAGATTCTCCCTACCAGCAGAATCCATCGAGCCCAGAACAAGCTGTATGGACTCTGTGCACAGCAGCTGGGGCGTGCTGTGCATGATCACAGCTCCAGCTCTGCCTTGATTCAGCCAAGCTCAAGTACCCCGTGCCACTGTAATTAAGTCAGCAAAACATCCATCGCCGTGGGCTGTACCAATCTGCCTGGAGCCCCAAGGGCAGCCAGGGCAAGCCTGTGCTGGAGTCTCTGCTGTTGTTGCAGCACTGCTGGGCTGAAGCTGTCTTGGCTAAGTCAGTCCATGCTAGAGGGCTCTATCTCCCTATGCAAATGCAAACACGACCTGTAAATTTTTAGAGGAGCTCTATCCTACCAGGAATTCTGACTTAATGTCAGCTGTTGCTCCCAGCCATACTCTCTCATGATTCAATAAATACCATTGAGAAATCTCAGGTATGCTGGAAACATTGCCATATCAGAAAGAAGTGTACTCTTCACGTTTTCTTTTTCTATTATTTTCTTTAATATCTCAAGTCCAGTGTGGAAGAAATCCAAAATTTCTGTTTTATCTCTGAGATTTGTCTTTCTTCATCAGTGTGTTTTATTTTGGCAAATCATAGGAATAGAGGCTCTTGACGATGAACTCGTCCTTCCTAGCTTTAAACATAAGCGTCTTCAAAATGCCTGTCTTTTTTAAGATCAACTCAACATAAATTCAGAGTGCATACTGAACAGTGCAATGTTTTCTCTCTGTTGAAGAAGAGAGAATTAATGAGGAAAAGCATAGCTAAAAGGCTCACTGGAACTTTTATCGGAAACCTATCTAAATTTTAATAGCAGAAATCATTAAAAATTCTGCAACTTATTGAGAGTCTCACTACTTCCTTTTTTCAAACAGGCTGATATATTTCTAGAAAAATCTTTCCCACCATATTTTTCACATATACTTCCTATTCCAAACAGAAAAGAACACGGCACAGATTTCTTTTTGATAAGTGTGTGCACAGGCAAATTCCTTAGCCTCCCCTTTCAGGGAAATCTCTGCCTTTGTTTAAAAGCACATGTTCTCTGAGCAGATAGTAATTTACATTTTCAGGATGCCATCTGCACTTTATCTTGTAATTCTAGGATGGGATGAAGTACACTTAAATGTTTGTGTTAAACTTTCAAAACTTTAACTTACAAGAGCGTCAGGCTGTTCTGCCAGTGAAAATTTGAAATTTTTCAACTTACAGAAACTGACTCAACTGCATTTTATCCTAGGGATCTGTAATCAGTTTGATTTTCTTTGATCATGCAGATAAGTATTAATGATAACCAGAAGTAGAAGCAACAAAGAAATAGATTCATATCTATTCTCAGAGTACTTGATCTGAAACTGGCAGATTCAAACCTTGTGGACTTTTATTTCATCCATTGTTTCTTGGTGCTCTGTATTTATGATAGAAGGGAGATGAGAACCTCTGCCTCTGGACACTTACCTGCCTCTTCAAAGCAGCTGCATAAAGTCACAGCACATGATTTAGGGAGGGGTGAAGGGACAAAGAATGGAATCACATCAATTGAGAATTTGATTTATTTTATTGAAAAAAGGATTTGATATTGCCATACATATATATACATTATATATAAATATGTGTATATATATGTATACAAAAATGCAATTTCACAACACTTTAGACAATGTGTTCATTGGCTTTAATGCATTGAAAAAATGTGAGTTAATTCAAAGGTGTTTTCTGTTTATTTAAATGAAATAATATTTCCCTCTTCTGTGTGTTTTAGCATTCACCCTTTCCACCACAGACACAATTTTTGATGTTTTGATTCCTCTATTGCTAGCTCTCTCACTGAAAAAAACATAGAGTATGTGAGAACTCTTACGGTAAAACAGAGCTTTCTGAGCAAGATCATATTCTAGAATTAGGCATGCCTATAGAGTGAGTGTCTTTTAGTGGTCTGATGATCATTATTTTTGCAATGGAGGAAATTACTATATTCCTTACTCAAAACATTCCTACAAAGTCAAGCATGACTATCAACGGTACATTTATTCATGAAAAGAAGCCTACAAAATGTAGGTGTTCCTCTTACATCAGCTTATATCCTGTTGACAACTCAAATGACACTAGGCCCATTTATTAGTTTCTAGTGGTTTAACTGACAACTTTTGGTCTCATAAAATGTACTATAAATACTATCTGCAGGACAGCCTTGCTGTTCAGTGGTACACCAAGTGTTCAGATGGCTGAGAATGCTGTTTCCCAATGGGAAATGTGGCATTTGGCAATCGTTTATTCTGATTTCCTTTGAGGATATGAAGGAAAGATTTTACCAAAGTAATCCCTGAGTAAAAAGCAAGCAACAAAATGATTAATACCAAAGCACTGGACTATAGAATGAATGCTAAAGTGCAGACTTTATCACATCTTTAAAGTAGATAGGGTGATTGCATACTTTTACCTCTATAGGGAAATACGTTTGTGCTTTCCACACGTGTGGGAAAATTGCATGGGTTTGATTTTCCAAGTTTGGAAAAGAGCCCTGGTGTTGAGAACAACTTCACAGCCCCAGCTCTGAACTCACTTGGCAGCATGGATGTAGGAACCTCTTTCTCCCAGTGAAGTCACTCCTGCCAGTGGTTACAACACAAAGAGGGTTTGGCTCATAAAGGACAAATTGTGATATAATGAAGTCCCACCATGGGGTGAAAAAAACCCTGGATTTGTTTTCATCTGGAACAGGACAGTTTGTAGAGAGGGAGAAAAAAAACAGCCAAAGTACTTACTGCTCTTGGTTCCTCTAGAACTATGCTACCCCTATCTTGTCAGGAAAATCAGGGAAATGAAGAAAGATTGTGAAGTGAAGGTTTAGCCAATATAGGATTAACACATTTGCTGAATTTTAATCTCATTTTTATAATACCTAAGTTTACCATGTTCCTCATCTGCAGTGAGTTTATAGTTATCTTCCTTTATTTTTGGCCTCTTTCTTAAGAGCATGATGGTTATGGGGCTGTGCTCCTACACCACCTTAGGCAGCAGGCAAACTCATTGGTGACTTGCAGCTAAAGTTGATGTGATTTAGGGATCACAAGATATATTAAGTTCCTACCAGCCATTTTAGGGAATACATGCCTGTACATAGAAAAGAGTCCAAACCAGTGGCAGAGCTGACCAGGCAATGTATGCTTATTGCCAGGCTGTGTCACCCAGAGGCAGCCACTGTGCACACTGCCTCTGTCTCAGCTGAGTGTGCAAGGGATGTGGAAGGAGAGCAAGAGGAGGGGACAGTGTCAGAGAGACACATGGGAAGGTCAAGGTGGCATAGGAGGGGCTGAGTTTTGTAGGACTAGAACATTTGAAGAATGGGAAATTTCATTCCAGAAGAAATAATGCTTCATGTTCAAAGATTTTTTTTAAAATCTATATTAAATATTCAGTTTCTTTTTCACAATTTCTTTTTTTCCCTGCCCACACTCATTAACAAAGCCTGAGACAACATGTAGTTTGCAGTTTGGGTGGGCTGTACATTTACCTCTGGAAGATTTTAGCCATCACTTAGAAGAATATATTAAAACTCTCAAGAGAAGATGCAGATGCAATGCACTGAAAGAGTTAAATGCTGATCTCAGAATAAGACATGAGACCACAACCCCTTTTTTTTCAGTCTCAGAATAATAGCCTCCCTGCTGAAGCAAACAGAAAATGTATTGCCTGTGCAGATAAGAGAACCTTAGAGTATCTTTGAAACTGTGATTCAGCACACTTGAAGTTACTACTGTTTTACAAGAAGGTGCTGACTCATTTACTAACTGTATGCAAAACAATCTAGAAGTGCCACTCTTTTTCTCCAGAAAAATTTAGACATTACTATCAGCAGCAATCACAGAATCACAGAGTGGGTCAGGACCACAGTGGATCATCTGGTCCAGCCTCCCTGCCCTAGCAGGGTCATCCCAGAACACATGGCAGAGGATTGCTATCAATTACAATCATGAGCAAAGGATGGCCTTTTGGGGAGGCAAATGATTCTATACTTGCCAAAGTTGATCAGCCCATGTCTATTTGTTGTTATTATTGACAAATTTCAGGACCAAATCTGATCACTGGTCACAAGAGGGGTGCTTGTTCATCTCTGGTTCTAGAAACTTATTCTCTCGTGGTGGCATGAGGAAGGAAAGGGATTGATCAAACTTTGAATGTTGTCAAAGGAACCAATAGAGGCAAAGAGAAGGGAGTCAGAAACAGGTACAAAGTTTTTCTTTCTGCTGTTTCATGCTTTTTAAGGTAAACTGGCAGGTTAGGTCAATGACCAGGTCTTTTTTTTCTTCTTTAATTCTTCACGGCAGCAAAGAGATAAAGACTGTCCCTGCAAAGAATTTGGTAAATGTCTATAACAATTTATTTGGTAAGGTTTTTATTGTGAGGCTTTTTTCATAAAAAATAACATGCTAACTGAAAGTTAATTTCTTTCAGATTTCCTAACAGTGAATGCACTAAAAATCTAAGAAATGCCAGTTAAGCAGTCATTAATACCTGGGTAGTCAATCCTGGTTGATGTGGCATTCAACACTGCTCTCAGACTTTATCAAACAGAAGTGATAACAGCATATGACCACCCATACTGCAAACCTCCAGTTGCTTCCACGCGTGTCCAAATTGACTCCAGCTTCAGTAATGTGAGATGTCATATGGAAAAATACTGCATTGAATGAACACACAATGTGCCTAGAAGTTTTGAGCTGTGTTCAAGTTGAAAGGCAGTGCTATGGAGTCCTCCATCACCTGTGCCTTGCTTCCTGATTTCACACCTCCTCACACCTGCTCATACATTAAATAGCTTTTCAGTCATTTTGAAGCTCTCCTGTAGTCTCCATGTCTTTTACTAGGGAATTTACTGAAATGGATGTCAGAGAAGCACTGCAGCAAAGAAAACACAGGTCAAACTTTTCAAATCTGTCCGATGGAAACAGATGGTGAAACTATCCCATGCTCCTTCTTCAAGAGTTAAATAATATTTACCTCAAAATCACTTCTCTTCTTGTAAGTTAAACCATAGCAGGGCAGGTATGGAAACCATGAGCAACGATCAATTTGCAAATGTCAAATCTCAATCTTCCTCTAGATCACACCCAGGGAAACTGTCTCCTCAGCAGACCGGGGCAATGGATTCAAAGTGCTTGCTCTGCAACTCTCAGGGTAGGATCTAAACTTGTATTTTCTGTATTCTAGCTGAGTAATTTAGTTAATTTATTCAGTGTGTAAAGTGAGCCTACTACTGCCATTTGTCCTTTTGTATAGGACTGGCTGTACTAAAAGCTGCTGACATAAAGTAATATGAATCCCACCATGGACTGGCAGGAATGAAGTGCATAGATGCTCAGATGGATCTAGACTCCAGCGCTTGTAAGATGTGCCTGGAGATCGGGGGTTTGCCTGGAAGAAACAAAAGTATCAGTAGGGTTAGTTTGGTGTTGAACGGAATGGATACCAGTAGCACATACATGCTGGATTTGTGTACCACAGTGCCTCCTGTGAATCTATCCAAAGCTTTCCTATGCTGCCCTGCCAAAGTGCCTCAGGTCAGTCCAGCTGGGAGATCAGAAGCTAGGCCACTTTTTATGCTTTTTCTTACAGTTCCCTGAAGGGTTAATTAGTATATAGCGATAATAACTCCTTGTTCTTTTTACAGGACTTTTCATCAATAGAGCCCAGGATTAGTTTTACATTAGGGAAACTAAGGCAAAAAAGCAGATATTTGCCCAAATTCACACATCTAGTGCAGCTTAACACTAAAGGCAGCTTAGTTTTGTGTATTGACTTTTCTTTACACATGCCCTCAAAGTCTGACTTTGGGACTCAAGAATTAAAATTAGCCTATACTGCACATTCCTGAAGACTTGTACTCGCTAGAAATGACAAGGACCACAATATGTTGCATTAAAAAATATCTCAATTGAAACTGGAAGAAACTTGGACAGCAAATTCATTGGAGCAGGGTTTTAATACAAAATAAAAAATGCATACTTTCCCATGAGTGTGTGTACGATATATAATTGTAGTATATCCTTATGACACAACAGAACTGCAGGATACGATACATAATCCCCATCAGGAAATACACAAGCAGAGGACAGTCTCCACTGGAAATATTTCACACTTGGATATTTGGTAATACAGATACAGCAGTGCACCCAGTCTCCTCTGCATTTGGTTTTCATGGGGTCTACAAGAAACGAGACAATGGGAAATCATAGCCCTCCTCTCCATACTCAGAGAAACACAGAAATATTAATCTAGTATTAAATCTGTATCATAGTGATTTAATATTTGGGGTTTTCTGTCAGGAGGGGAGTAAGATTGATTTGTAGGTACATCCATGTCCTCTTGCCATAATTTATTTTGAGGAAACTTATTAAGCACTGATTTTCAAATCTGACCTGTAGCTAATTCCTCAGGTGTATGTCTTTAATGGAGTTTATTGCATCATGCCCTTGGTCTTCTCTTCTTATGGCAAATTTACTTTTTTATTTAGTTCTTTGCCCATCATGTAGCATTTCAGTATTATCTCTTTAAATATGTGAGTCTGTTGAGGTTCTTGCCGTGCTTCTAATTCTGCTAGCTGCCAGGAACTGCTCTGAACATCAGCTAAAGCCTGAGGTTTTTTAATTTCTTTTTTTTCTTGTGTGTCTGTGCCTTGAAAACTGTTAGTTACAGCTGCGTGGCTTCTGCACATTGTTTTTATCATATAAAGGCCTAAAGATAGAGTGTATTTTCTCCTCTAGTGGTCTGCTACCTGGCCTTTTCATTCTCTCATCCTTTGAAAAGCTTCTGCTTCTGCTTCCTCCTAAAGGTGCTTCCTCCCCACCTCTCTCATCCATGATTTCCCACTATGCCTTGTAGCATTTGATCCAGTGCTGGAGGTACTAAAGCTGCTGTAGAAACAGGAAACAGGAAAAGCTGATGCCAGTTCCCCAGCTGTGGAGGATCCTCACGAGGAGGGGAATTCTCTGAGGGAAAAAATGGGAGCTGGAGCTCTCGTGGCTCCACCTGTGCTGCACTAGCAGAATTAAAGGATTGATGGGGAACTCAAGCAAATTTTATCTTGTTGGAGGAATATCTGTTTGAAGAATAATGTGGTAGTAATTCAGAACATCACTTTGGCTGATGCCTCACTGTTGCTTTTTGCTTTCCTTACTGTTCCACATGGTCTCTGTGTGGCACTTACACAAGCAAAAAATAGGTGTTGTTTGCAAAGACTTTCCAGAGCAAGAGTAAAGGGGGTGCTTGTTTCCTGGAGATTAGTTTATAGTTGGTGTGACTCAACCCTGATAAGATCAGCTTATGAGAGGATAGCTGATCATGATTGCTGATTAGATTTTTTTTCTTTTTATTTCTTTAAAAGTTTATTTTTTACCCAGAGTGCTATTTTATAGCTTGCATTATTTCCCTAGAGAAGCCAGAATGCTATTGCAGTCACAGTGGGAGGGTTGGATTTTAAAGGATGGGTCTTCATAACCTATGTATTAGCTCACCTTTGTCACTCAGCTCACCGAGGTGATGCTGCCAAGGTGCTTGTTCTCATACTCAGACTGTATCTGTGCCCCAGAAAAGTCTGTGCCTGAATACTTTATAGGCTTTTGCTTTCAGGAAAGAGGGTGGAATTCAGAGGCAAAGGTGTAGTCTCAAGCTACATAGGACTAGTGGTTGCGTACTCTCAGAATCCAAGCCTAAGGCTGCTTATTCCTCAGTGTCACCTCACTTAAGTCTGTATGGATGAAGTAGGGGGCTTAAAGGTCCGTATGTAATGCAGAGAGCAAGACTAAAATGGGAAATGACTCAGCCAAGTTAGTGCAGAAGTCTGCTTCAACAGGAGCATTTTTGAGCTGAGGAAGCCATCACTTCCAAAATTACCACCATTGCTGCATTAGTTAAGGGTGAGAAACTAACTCCAGCACTGCCACATATATGTGCCAGGGTGCTGCAAACAACCACTGAAGTCCATTTTTTGGCAATGTATGTGGTGTATGAGAAAGGCAGTTTAGGAGTGGTCTCTGTCAGCCAAGGCTGTTTCCAGTGCAGCTGGAGGATTTACAAAATTATAAAAGTCATTTTGGAGAAAGCAGTTTAAAAAAAGAAAAAAAACCCCATGGATTTCTGTTGCTGAATTATTAAGAATTATAATTATATGCAAATTGTTTATGCCTGGTGAATATTTGGAGCATGGAGTAGGTGAGAGAGAATGGCTGAAAAAGGAAACACAAGACAGATGAAAAATTTCAAGTTTTGAAATCTGTTATTAAAAACCTTTTACTTTGTGGTGGGCATTTATTGGCTGGTTGGTTTGGATTTTTTTTGTTAGTTCCTCAGAAGGAAAACAGTTTCTCAGTAAGGTTTGAAGATGAGTGGTACAATGAGAATTGGCATTAGTTATATGACACTTACAGTAATTGATGTTTAAGATCAACTTCAAATTTAGAGTAATATGTAGTTTTTGTTTTTACTGACTTTTCCCTGTGGAGATACTAAAACATTGTGTCCATAGAGAAAAGACCATTCAGAGATGTATAATGGCTCAAGTTTACAAGCCACCCAGTAAATGAGGGTATATTCCAAAGTATTTACGCTAAAACTGTTGATGTTTAGGAAGAGCAACTCTTTTGAGGCAAATCTGAATGTGCTTCCTTCCAAGCAGGATGCAATTCTCAATGTTCTCTTCTCCCACCTCCTGCCCACACAGATTATGTGAGAAACGTTTCAGCACCTTACTATATATAGTCAAGGCTTCTTACTCTCCTGCCGAGGTCAGTGGGAGGTGCTGAAACCGAGATGGGGGAGGAAATGAGCTGTGTGGGAGTGAGCTGGTGCATCCTGAACCTGGGAGGCACTGGGAAGAGATGGGTCGGCTTCGGCCGTCACATCCAGCAAACGTCTCAGTGGTGGCGCAAGGGAAAGAGTTGGTGCAAAAATAAGTGTTGTTAATACTCGTGTGGAGGTGGAGTGGGGCTTTTGCTTTAAATGAGAAGCTTGAGCTGTCTGAATGAAGCTGAGGGGAAAGGTGGGACTGAAAGATGCCAGACAGAGGAAATTGTGAATATGTTTGCAGATCCCATTTGTGAGCTGGCAGAGTGTGTACTGGGACAATCTCCAAATAGGTTGCACAGAAATGATGTAGGAAGAGTCATATATTCCAGTGATTTATGATAGGAAATTTCCCATGGCTGAAAGCTTTGTCATTACTGGATTTGTCTGTCTCTCGTAGTAGGTATTATTGTTATAATCTATATAGTCAACCGGACAATATTCCTCAACACTCAGAACTTTCCTCCCCTCAAATTGAAATCTGGTAATGGAGAAAGACACAAATTTCAAGTGACCTTTTTTTTTTTTTTTTAACAGTTTGGTGGATTGGTTTTGGGGGGTTTGGGGATTTTTTAACAAAGTTGTTTTTTTTTTTAATTGGAAGTGTCTCTCTGCACTAATGATTGACTCTTACTTGCACTGAGATCTAGCTTGTAGGGCTGAGTGCTCCACAAAGAAGTGCAAAGAAGGAGAGCCTGCTCCAAGCATCTCTCAGCCTTGGAAGCTCAGGGAAAAATTATCTATTTTGGGGGAAAATGAGTGGTGTGTTAATATTTTTTTTAGATAGGGAGTTTAAATTAAAGACATTAAACAGAGAAATTGCAGGGGAAACCTCACACAGCTTTGAATGGGACGTACAATTTATTCTCCCCTTAGATGATATGTTAAGTCTGATGGCTAACCATGACCACTGAACAAGGACTAGAGCAGCTTCTATGTAACTTGGCTTACACTTTTCAAATTTTTTTTTCTCAGGCAGAGATTCCTTCTGTGAGGAAGGAATGTTCATCATCTAATTTTGCAAAGGGAAAATGCTTTTGTTCACAGAAGTAGAGCTAAGTGAGGAATTGGACACAAATTTTCTTAGGTGAAAAACCTTCCTTTGCTGGCTTTAGAATACAAGGAACACTTGTGAGTCTGTATATGAATCAAGCGTCACTGGATTGGGCAGTACCCATTTCCAGCTCAAGGAATCTTATGCAGCTTTATGATGTCAAATAAGCAAAGTTTACACATCATTCATATTTCAGTAGAATACACGTGACTGGTATATTCGTTGGGTAGTTTTTTCTTTCAAACCAAATGAAATGAAAAAGGACTTTTGTATTGGACAAAACACTATGTTTCAGAATTAGAAAGGAAAAAAGTGGGGTAGAAAAGAGGAACTGTTTCATTAGGCTGCAACTTGCATTCTTTATTTGGCATCTATTTCATTATCTCCTATTTCCTGATGATAAAATAATGTCCTCTCTTTTCCTGTTACCCAAGCACTTTGCAGAACATGTGTTGCATGCCTGTTGGCAATCATGGACAATTTGACATTCACAGCTTCTTTTTACATGACTTGACATCAGTTCTTTTTCAAAATACTCCCTCTCTCATCAGTGGAATACATCTCCCCCTTCCCGTTGCTGTGTAACCCACTGAAGAGCAGCAAATGTTTCCGGCAATAGGTTTTAAGGCTACAGATCCATTTGTGTGCATTTGGACTGAGCTACCATTCTTGAATATTACCTTTTGGAAGTCAGGGGTGCTTCTGGTGGTCTTGGGGGCATGGGGCAGCCTATGCCTTACTAGATGTTACAACGAAAAAACTCTGTTTCAATTTCTTCCCAGGGTAGGTTTTGAACCGCAGATTTAGAGGAGCTGTAAGGACTTCTGTAATCATGGTGGGTGTCTCACTGCTTTGTGAGCAGTCTAAACCTGTTCTTTATGTGAGACCAAGAGACAGGTTCCCTCGCTTGTGTCAGGTGTATTTCCATATGTAAATATAAAGCCAAGCTGACATCGGCTCTTAAACTTGCTGAGAAAGGTTCCTCTTCACCCTGGAGACTCAATTACCTTCCAAGTATGGCTCCTCCCCACCACACAGCACACAGCTCCCTGTGTACAGCAGCCATGGATCTTGGAAACGTCACCAGCTCTGAACTGCTCTGACTCTCCTCTCCCACCTGGTGCTTGGTCACAGGGTCTATCCTGGGCCCTCAGCAAGAGACAAAGATACATGTTCACAAGACAGCACACCCACTCTCCTTTTCCACAGCCCTCTGCTCCTCTGCTGGGAAAACCTACCCTCCTCAGGGTGTGTGTCAACACTGCCAGCGTGGCTTGACCCAGCCTTACCCTGCATCTTAACCTTTTTGTTTCAAATGTGTGGGTAGTAGATGTTGGGATCCACACCACAGAGACTTTACAGCTTTCTGGTTTTTATTTCCACCAACCTGATGGCATCATCACTTATGAGGTCAAGGGCAGGACCTCCAAAACTATTACCTGAATCTATCCCTTCCCCATTTTTTGTTCAGTCACCCAGCAGACACTCAGTATCTCATCCTCCCATCTCAGCTTGTCATCTTCTTTGAGGTAAGAGAGAAGACACCAGTAAGTACCTTACCAATGGGAGCAATCAGTGACTTCTTTTCAATAATTAGTGGGTTCAGGTCAATGCAGGTCCACAGTCAATGTCAACATTTTCTGACTGATGAAACTTTTCTGATTTCAGTGATGCATTTTCTTGTCAAGTTTGACAGTTCATTTAGCTGGGACTCCAGTGCAGACTGTGTAGTGGTTAGATTTTCTTTGCCACTTCCGCTCCTGCCTTGTGTTCAAGCATTTTTCCCCCATTTTTCATTATTTGTTCCACAACAAATACATTGAATTGGGATTGTTGCGCATGTGTTCTTTGATGGCATCCATTTGCCTTATTACTAATGCTTCCTTTTTTGTCTGGACTGAACTAGTGGCTTTTAGGGCTTGTTTTACAATTTCTTGACCTGTAAAGATGAAATTGTTACCTGGATTTTCTGCAGAGTAAGGCTTGTTTCTTCTGTGACTTTATTTTTAGAGAAGTCTTTTTGGTGCCTCCAACAATGCTGAGTAGGGATCCATGTGAATGCTTGGGTATCTAACAGAAGAATCTAGTCTGCTTTTTTAACTTTGGGTTTCAGGTTGAAATAACAAACCAAAAATCCTGAATTTCTCAGAAGTCTTATTCTACAAGTGGTCACTGCAGTGGTCAAACACAGTTACAGGATATCCTGGTTTTCAGGCACCAATCCTAGCAACATGCACTGCAGAACTGCTACATTAGTTATTTAACTTCCAGTAGGGCCTGAGCTGCCAAAGACCACACTTTGTGTAAAAATGCCTTAAAGAATTAATATGTGGATATTAGATATTACTATGCTGAGCAAGAAGCTGATGTACCCATAGCCAGAGAAAAACTATATTTCATCTGTAATGTATAGAGTATATATTAATCAGCAGCAGTTCCTGAATTGCTAGTATGTGGAAGTTAAATATAATTTCATATACAGTATTCTACTAAATCCCCCAAATTCTTCTTCTTTTAAGTTACCTTCAGGAAGAAGCTGAGGACTTGCTAGGATAAGTCCGTATTTTTGTTTTGCTTATGTATATATTAAGACATACCTTGTCCCTTATGTTTCTTATCAAAGGGAGTGAATAGATCTGAGAAACACTTGTGTGGGAATGTGAAGAATGACTTAGAATCTTGATAGTTCTTCCAAACAGAATCCTGGGGAAAAAAAAGTTATAGTCCATAGATGACATCATATAAAAATATCACATCACATGTCAGTTTAACTACCAAACCACTCTTAAAGTGCCTTCCATAGCTATGTTTTTTTTTTAATTAAGCACCATCTTCAACATAAATAAACAGTTTTCCTGCCTTATGATTGTAAAGTTTGTAGGATTCCGCTCATAATCTTACTGTGTGTGACATTTGCAGTG
Organism: Aphelocoma coerulescens; assembly: GCF_041296385.1. Classification (NCBI taxonomy): domain Eukaryota; kingdom Metazoa; phylum Chordata; class Aves; order Passeriformes; family Corvidae; genus Aphelocoma; species Aphelocoma coerulescens. The sequence goes on from NC_091015.1 coordinate 95,064,071, forward strand.
GTTCAAGGCCTGGGGCCTTAACTGAGGGAGAATCATGTCAAGAGGGCATGGGTGATAGAAATATCTCTCTAAGTACATCCAGCCCTTGCAACCAGGGCAGCTTTCATGTGTGAATCCACTGTTGGTTCCTAAAGCAGCGAGTGTGAGTTTGGGATGACCTGGTCTAGGAACAGAGACTGAAGAACAAGAAATTTCTGTCCATTGGAGTTTTCTGTCTCGTCTGGAACATCTAGTGCTTCAGTGGGTGGGAAATACCATGGCAATAAGGAGGCAGAGGAGAAGGTCTCTAGCTACTACACTTTTCCCCATAAAAGTACACCAGCCTAGTGCAATGATAGGAACAGAGGAGACCTGAATAAAAGAACGCCTCTTGCCCCTTTTGAACTGTATAAGCATGGATCTTTGGCTAGGGCATCTATTGTATTGAACAGAGAGCAGCTGCTGCCAATACGCAGCTGAGAGCTGAAGTCTATTTAGAGAAATAATTGCTTTAGTTTCCAAGATGCTCCTGGAAATAGGATATAAATTTCTTATTATAATCTTACCTGGCAAAATACAGTATGTTCTAAACAATAATTAAAATTCTTAAATGAAAAATTCTCAAAGAAAACAGGTCAGTCTTCCAGGTTTGCAATGGCAAAAAAGTAGGAACAAACAATCCTCTTGTAAAAGGGAGAATATTATTTGTCCTGTTCTCTCACCAGAGTGAGAAATGGAACACCTGCGCTCATCCTCTCTGGAGTAGTGCTTGGGACTGTATTTTTCACTAAGAGTATTTTTCCCTTGAACGAAAAATGTTAAAAACTAAGAGAAAGAATCTGGATACTTTTTTTTTCCCAGCCCACCCCACAGGATATGATGTAGAGTGCTGTATTCTCTACATGTCTCCAAATTAACTATTGCATTTCAGTAATTCTTTTTTAAGTTGTTCCTTCTTAAATTGTTTTTAAGGGATAGTGCTTCTCAAATGCGCCTGAAATTACACAAAGTTTTTAAAAGTGTGGGCAGCTAGCAGTTTCTTGCATCTTGCTGTTAAATTTCCATGTTCCTTTCTTATGCTGATGATCTTCATAATACTTTTTCAGAATGGCAGAACTGAGAGTGCACACAGTGAAGGAACACAGGTAGGGCCCTAAATACACAAAAAATTGTTCATATGAGTATAATCTTAGAGTTACTTCCTAAATACTATCTACTACTGGGAATCAGGACATTGGTTAAGAGGTTGCTAATTCTGAGAATTCATCTCCTGCATTTTATAGTTAAGAATTTCTTCCCTTTTTCTTGTAGTTCACAATAAAAATTTTAACACTTGACATCTCCCTTTTAAGTGTGGCAGCAGGACTAATAATCTTCTCTAAGATTCAGCTGAAAAACAAACTTTCCTTACATGGCATCCAAGTTCTGAATCAAACATAGATGCTATCATTTGTATGTCAAACAAAAATAGATGGCATGGCATTTTAGGAATTCACCTTCTACCTTTTTGTTTCCTTTTTCCTTTCCTGTTCCTACTAGCCCAGATGGTTTAGAACTGGGAACTGCAGGATTAAACCTTCAGCAACAAACTACTTATTTCCAGAGTTTTTATTTTGTTTGCATATCTGTCCTTTTACGTCTCTCTTTTATAATGAAAATTCTACAATGACTTCCCAACAATCCTCTCTTACTCTGAGTGTTCACTCAAGTTTTTCCAGAAGTATGGATCACTTACTGGTCTCATGGTTCTCAGCTGAAATGAAGACTTATGCGTGATTTTTTAAAAAGCACTAGTTTTGATGAGTGAGATAATAAATGTTCAACCTTTATCTCTTAATCCACTGGCTGATGCCATGCAAAGATGTGAATATCAAGGAAGAGAGCCAACTGGGCTTCTGCCTCACAAAGCATAATCGTTCCCTTTGCTGTTTATCACACCAAGAACCACAGTACCATCTTCCTCTGGGAGGAGCCTCCTGATGTGCTACCAGCTGAACTCTGCTGCTGGCAAGTGGCTTTTGGGGACTCTTGTACCATCCACACTGAAAAAATAGCCTCCCACTGCAACACATCTTGTTCCTGTGACACTGTCTTGGGGAAGGACAGTGACAATTCCTCTTTAGGAATACAGTATCAATGTTGAGTGTCCATGGAGCTCACCTGTGTTATATCACAAAGCATAATTAAATTATTGGAAAAAGAAAGGGAAACATAGAGAATAACTGATAGCACATTCCTATGGGCCATCTGTTTTCTTTGGGGAAGAAGAAAGAAATCTATTTTTGTGGGGAAATCTGTTTCCATGCCTTACCTGTTTTCCACCAATGTACACAGATAAGACAGATGGCTCACTGTCTGTTTTAAAAATGGCTGGGGAATCACTTCCTTTTGTGAGTGAAGTTAGCCTTCCCAACAACTGAAGAAGTACCCAGGTCTCCTTTGCCTGAAAGAGCTAAAAAGAAGAAATGTTCCGACAGCTACATGTTTAGGTTGCCCTGAACAGCAAAAACTCAAAGGAAAACAAGGTCTTAAACTAGTGGCGGGAACATAATTTACCATCTTTCTGATCTCTGCCCAGGTTGAAAATCTGTTCATTTACCAGGTGTTGGACCTGTTCTGTAGTTTTTTATTTCCCACACCAATTTTTCCTATCTCAGCCTGTTGGACTGTATGGCAGGGGTGCCGGCAGTGATGCCAAGTTACATCAGCCAGCAGTGAGAAGTGTGGGTGATCAGCATCTCATAAGTTTGGACCTTCTACCAAGACTTTATTGACTGGAGTCAGAGAGCAGGTGCAAAGCACTTTGCCCACAGCCTGATTTGGAGTTCTCTCTGCTTTGAGCGATGCTGAGAGCAGGCAGAGAGCTATAAATCCACGCTGTGCTTCACAAACCCAGCAGCAAAATTGCATCAGTTTATTTGTGACTCAAGAAGGAAGACACAAGAGCAGTTAATGTATAAGCAAGCTGGTCTATAATTACCCCAAGAATGAGTTTGAAAGCATTTTTAGTGATATAAAATGTAATAGCAGTATTACATAAGTGCACCAACAATCATACATCTCTAAATGGTTGCAGACTGCCTCTTTTGACAGCTATGGTAGAAAATGGATCACTGGATGGTCATGAAATGAATATTTTCCCTAATCAGAATGGAGAGCTTTATTACCCTTATAATTACTTGTTTAGCAGTCACTTATTAATTTTTTTTTAATCCATGAGTAATAAAATGGGCCTGTTTATTAAATAACATTTTAATTTGGAATCATTTTTAACATGTGCCAAGCTCTTAATGTTTTCTCCTGTGCAATTACTTAGATAAATGTTTGTATTTCTGATAAGTCCATTGACTCCATAAGACAAACAAAGCCTTCCCTGGTATACAGCTCCTATAATAGGCTCCAGACGCCTTAGCTTCCCTCAAACAGCTAATTTTTAACATATTGCAATAGAATATTGCTTATTTTACTAAATCACTTTCACAGACTCCTGATAGATACTGTGTATTTACAGCTCATTTGAATTCAAATTTAATATTTTTGCTCCGCTAAATTTATTATTGACTGCACTGGGAAGTTTGCATTTAAACATTTTTTTTTTTAAATTTCACATTTTCATTAAAACACACCTCAGAGGCAATGTTGACAAATCGTTTTTCAAATGTCTGCATACTATTTGGCCATGCATAAAACTTGTTTAAAACAATATGAATGTTGATGTAATATTGAGTAAATATTTTAAGTGTTGATTTTGAAATAGTCATGATCATTCTGAGGAAATGAAAAGGTCTTTCTTTTGTCCCTACAATAAAATCTGAACTTCAGGGCCAGGGGAGGTTGTTTGGTTCTTTCTTTGCTCTTATTTTTCAAAGTAGGATCAGCATAATCAGGGTGCCTCCTCGTTTACATAGAGGTATTAGTACAGTTTCTTATTTTGTCCTGAGACTGAAACCCTCACTCTGATCAAAAAGAGGGATAGCTGTCTTTTCACTAACACAGAACGAGTGGATCAAAGACCCTGTGTTGATGTAAGCAAACAAAATAGGCACAAAATGTAGCCTATTTGGCCACATAGTGCACTTAATTTTGGTATAGGTACTGGGCTAATGAAGTATACATTCTGTTAATAGCATGGGACCTACAGATTCCTTGCCCAGTGCCAGCTGATTTTAGTGGGCCTTTGCAGATTTCTGCTCACCAGCGTTTTCACTCTTATTCTGTAAATACATATTTTCCAGATATCCTATTTCATCCCTAACTTGTCTGTACAGGTTTGAGGTTAAAACCAGCCATCATATGCAGCAATAAAAATTGTCTAATGAGACTCAGTTTCAAACATGGACTGTCATGGGTTAGCAAGCATAGTCCCGGAAGGGATGTCCTTGCTAAGGGGTGCTTACAGCTTCCTCTGGGACCTGACAGAACCTATCAGCTGGCCAGTTTGAATATGGACAATTCTTTAAGCCACTTAAAGTTGTGACCGCCTCTGTGACGCACACTTAAGAATAGGAAACTCCGAGGCAGAGTCTCTCTCGTTCCCATTGCTGGGACAGGTGGCTGCGGGCCCCATGCGGGGGCCAGTGGGCCTGGCCCAGGCCCTGCTCGGGCCAGGCCGGGCCGGGCCACAGCCATCCTGGAGCCAATGGGCCCTGTTCCAGCCATGGAACCCCCCACAGCCCTGCTGTGGGCAGCCGGAGCAGCTCGGTTCCCCCCCCCCCTCCTCCACTGCCACCTAGATTGAGCTGAAGCTGCACTGCTGTCTGGCAAAAGATCATGTGAGCAACAGCGATAAGCTTCATTCCAGCTGCAAGGCCTAGGTGAGATTAACCCTTTTATTGCTGTGAAGAGCTGAAAACCTGAGGGAGAAGAAAGAGGAGATGCTTAAAGCTGAAATTCTGTTGTAAAGCTATGATGTATCAGAGTACCCATTGTAATTTCATAAAGGCATGGGGGGTGGAGCATTCAACTTGTACTTGAGAGCAGAAGCACCTGCGCTGAGATAGGCAGATGCTGACGCAGCTGTAATTTCATGAGAAATTTGAACAGGGAGAGATGGAAGCGATGCTCCAAATGGAAAATGAGAAAACCTCAGTTCCTACAGATGCTCCCAGAGATAGCCCTAAAGATGAAGATGAGGAGGACCCTTTGCTCCCAGGGAAGGAGGAGGGCCTCTGTTCTTAGAGGTAAAATGCTCCCAGAGATGGGTGAAGAGAACTTTTGTTTCTGAATGGCTCAACCTTAAAATTTTACCCCAGTAATTTCAAGAGTGGACCCTCGAAAGCAGTTGTGGGAAAAGCTGCAAGTCGGGGGAAGGGACTCACATGTGAGCAGAGAACCAACCTGGGCAGCTGTCTCGTTGTGATAATGTTTTCATAGCATGGAAAAGAGAGACTCCTCTTCCTAAATGGACTGAACAAGGTTATTATGGATGTTGTAAACAGACTGAACATCTCAAGGGGTGTCTTTTTACATTGTCAGTGGGAGAAGGGAGGAAGGTGGGGGTAGGAGAAGTGTTCTGAAGGTGTGGTATGATTTTTTTTTTCTTCTTTTAGGTCTGTTATAATAAACGTCTTTATATTCTTTCAAGTCTGGTGCCTGCTTTGCGTTTCTCCTAATTCTTATCTCACAGAAGGTAAACAGTAATGAGTATTTTGGACCAAACCACTACACTAAATTGGTGTTTCTGTCCAGTTACAAACCAAACCCGCTACATGGGCTCATATTTAAGTTTTCTTTGTCGTTTTTAGGACAGTGAACCTTGTGTCCCAGAGGTATTTGGAATACTAGCCTTTCAAAAGTCAGTGTAGTTTCACCAGGAAACTTTAGCCAGTGTGAGGTATCCCTGTGTAAGGGAAGCCATGTGTTCCCTGCTTTTAATGAAAACCTTTTTTTTGGGATTATCCTAGTATATTAGTAGTTACCATTTCTCAGTAAACACTGGATGCATAAATGCAGTTTAAATCTAGTTTTGAAGGAATTTTGAAGCAAACTAAGGGTTCAAGATGACTTAAATGAAAAACAGATTCTGTTCTGAAATTAACATTTCCATTCACTCACAGGAACAAAGGAAAAAAAAAAGAAAAAAATAACTGAATTTGACTGAGGACTGGTCTGCAGACCCAACTGATGGCTTGTCTGCATGTTAGACACATGAAGCAATTTGCAAAAATTGAGGTGCTTTTTGTGCTCCAAATCCATATTCCTGCAGCTTGTTTCTTCTCTGTTTTTTCTTGGGTTAGGTTCTAGCCAGTCTTGGGTGGTCAGTCTTACCATGCCTTGTGACTTTGTTCAAATCTTCTCTGGTTATAGTTATATACTGTACCATGTAGTAGAAGCACTGGACACAGTAAAATTACCTTCGATTCTTACAAAAGGATAATCCTTCAACTGGCAAAGCTTCCAAGTGAAGCCTTGTCTATATTGATATTTCCGTGTATTTCCTCCCAGTTTATCTCATGACAAAGCAGGGTGGAATTGAACGCACAATTTTCATGTGGTTAGAAATTAGATTTGAGATCTGCATCTGGATCCTGGGGCTTCTTTGGCATTTTTGGATATCGTCTCCAACCCAGAGATGTTCCAGCTTTGAATTACAAATGATGATTTGAGAAGTTCCCTAGACTGCTGCCATTTAAAGTAGACATTATTGTCTCTGTGATGTGCTGCCTAATTCCCAGGAGTAAGAAAAACACCATCATATTGTCTCTGATATTGTCAGAGCCCTTTGGAAGTTTTCTAAGTTGACTTAGATGTTAATCAACCTTAGTTTTAGGGGAGAGATGTAGTGTCACTTGAGCAGAAAAGTCACACACAGTTCTGGGCAATGTTGCTAAACTTTTGAAAACCAAATCCACCGAGGTCATTGCATAAGGAGGGAAAAAACTCAGTTCTGCACATGGCTGTCTTATGGCCCTTTTCTTCATCCATTTCAGCTGAGAGACATAAGCTGGTATTTGATAGTCACAGCCCTGAAATCAACTTTGATAGTTTAGTTTTACCTACAATGTCTGCTTTTTTTTTTCCCTTGTAAAACACAGCAAAAGCTCCTTCTCTCACCCTGCTTCCTGCTCTCCCCACATAGATTTTTATCTGATTGTCCCTGTTACAGCTCTAGGAGGCCTAAGTTTAAGTGTCCTATATGCCTATGGAGAGAAACCTGTATTTGTAGTAAGAGAACATGGTCATTTGACTGAACCGCTCAGGTATTGGCCTTTTGGGGTAATGCTGTCTCTGTCTTGCCTATTAAATCCTAAGAGATTTGATCAAGTGAGGAAGAGGCTTGAAGGCAGGTCCTGTAGCTGAGCGCTTTTCCTGACTCCACAGGAGTGCACAGGAGATGTAGGGATTCAACCAGCAGGGTGCACAAGTAAATCTGAGTTTGTTCAGGCAGAGGAGGGATGTCTGTGTGGATGCACAGTGTGTACATGGTCTCTAACTGCTGGCTTGCAGAAAAAAAAACAGGGTGCTGACTTCACTGGGGAAACATAAACTGAGGGGCTGCCAAATTGAAGTGGGAGATGAGTCTTGATTTGAGAGTCTGGATTGTTCTACTAAGTTACCTAAGCATATAACAGCACACAAATATAAGTTTAAGACCTTTTGTGCATCAGCTTCCTCGACAGTTGGGTCTGAGGCTTGGACCCTGCCTTTGTCTGAGCTTCTTCTTCCTCTCTGAAAAAGCCTCCTGATGTGAAGATTGCCTTATCATGCCAACCTCAACTCAGCTGAGTGTTTGGAGACGTTCTTTAGAAGAGATAAGTTTCCTTTTTGCATGAAAAAAAAAAAAGAAAGAAAAATGAGGAACACTAGTGCACTAAGGATTAATAGAAGCTTTTCTTCTTAATCTGTTTTAAAGTCTAAGAGACTACTACTGTGTCTAGCTGTTCTGGTTTCAAGGAGAGAGGCAAACAATGCTTGTCAAACTTGACTCTGAAAAGATGCTAGCTTTTTCTGTGGTGGTACCCCTCAGTTTCCATTGCACTGGCTTGTCCTATTTTAAATTTGTAATGAAAGAAAAAATTCTAAAGCTGGTAATCATGCGCCTTCCTTGTATAAAAACACATCTTGTTTTTATCATCAGTAACCTGCACTACACAAGAGCTCTGACACATACATTTCAGGATAGATTAGGAATTGCCTGCTCCATTTGCATAACATTAAAATCACTGTCTAGATACACAAAATAAAATGAATACCTTCCTGATTCTCTAGTATGGGCTTGAATGAAAACGATTTTACCTCTTTTTTTTTTTTTTTTTCATGAAAGCAACAGCCCCTCTCTTTATTTAGTAGATTGGAAGAGAAGGATTTGATAGCTGAGTGAGGGGACACCTATGTAATTCATTTTTCATGGACAGCATGCTTACTGCATTAAAAAAAATGGGGTAGGGGACAGGGGGGAAGTGTTGCAAAAAGGCATATGGAGAATGTGACAGACTGGCACTATCTGAGTCCCCATCATTCCTTGCAGCTGCCAGAAGCCAACCGCTCATCTTTCCAAACCACAGGCTCATGCTGGTAATGATATGATTTCCTCTATCTTGTGTTTTGTGTTTGTGCTTCAAGAAAAGCAACCCCTTTTTGAGGGGGTTTTGACTCTTACACAGTCAGTTAATCAAGATAGTATTGGCTTCTCTCATCCTGCTGAAGTGATTCTTGCAGTGCTGGGACAAGCAGCTGGAGGCTTCATCTTCTATCCGAAGCAGTGTTCACCATCATTCATGCTTTTCTTGATTGCCTTAAGCTTTATCCTTCTTCTGACTACTAAGTAGCACCCTGGCCAATTGAAAAAAAAAAAAGAGGAAGGGGACTTCATATAATTTGGTTTCATACTAGTATAAAATGTTTAATAGCTCACTTTCTTGGGAAGGCAATGTACATATTACAAGAAAAAAAAAAGCAAAATTAAGATTTTTTTTTTGCTGCATTTATCACTACTGTTCTGTATTGAGAGCTTTTAAAACGCTGACTCTATGCCTATAAATGTTGGAAATAATTAATGTCTTACCAAGAGAAGTAAGGCTACGCTGGTATTCATATTCACTGATTTTTTATGATTGGAAATAACTTATAGTTTATTCTTCAAACAACCATCTTGTAGTCCACATGAAGCCTTTCCCACTATATTATAAATTTCAGTCCTTCTATACCTATTAAAAACAGGCTGTTGTTTTTAACTTTAAGAAACCTTAATTCTGGTTTCCTCAAGGCCAGAGAATTAGAACTTCAAAACAACAAAGGAAATGGTAGACTGGGAGCTGTTCTCAGTGAGGGGGAGCATGGGTGAGAGAGCAAAGATTCTTGTTTGACAAAGAAATTGCTAAGTAGTGGAGAGAAGTTGCAAAGGCCCACTGAATACCAGAGCTTACATTTTGATAGGCAATAAAGTTTATAGGTCAGAAAGGACTCAAAGAAAACCCCGGATTCATTTTTTTTAAGTGATGGAGTGAATTGTGGATGAAGGTATCTAGGAAAAGATTTCATTAGGTTAAAGGGGCAGGCAAACATAATGATCCCTGTATCCATATTCTGAATGAACATGACTGCAGCTTGTCATGATGAAAAAAATTTATGAGAAAGAATATTGCAGTAATCAAGATACAAGGGGATGAGAACTCAGAGTTAGCTGTTAACTGCTGGATGTATAGAAATAGTTTTCAAGTGTTTGAAATAGTCTGAGTGTGAAAACCATGAGAGAGTTATGAGTTAAGGATGGGGGTTTGGGGTGAAAATGTGAGAAAAGAGGCAGGATGCTGATTTTGCATACTATGATTCAGAAGGAGGTAGTGGTCAGAACTCAAGGGAGGGAAGTGACATCTGGTTTGGTACTGTTGAACTTGGGCTTAGAGAAATATTCTCAAAGACATGTTAGAGAAGGCTGAATTTTCAGTTTGAACAGAAGATTACAGAGACCAGACAGTCTGTCAATATGGAATTGCTAGCTAAAATTTTAATTGGAAAAGCACCTTGCATCTTCCTATTTTGGAGGAGGAGTGTGGGATGAAGAGGTCTAGGACAGATCCCAGAAGTCTGCCCAAAAAAAAATTTAAAGAACACGAGGGACTTCCAAAGATCATAATGAAACTAGGAGGAGAACCTCCTAGTTTCAGCACTGGTTTTGAAGCCATCAAGACAAAGGGAGATAATGTTAAAGAATGCAGACAGGGCAAGAAGGAAAAGAGTAACAAGTTCTGGCTGTGAAGCTGGCTGTAAAGTGATCATTAGAGATTTTGACCAGAACAGCTGGGGGTGGTGAGAAGAATATCACTATATTCTTGCCCACAGTGATTATACTTCGCAGGCATCTGGCTTGGCTACTGTGTAAGACAGAATATTGGGTTAGATGGTCCTCTGATCTGACCGAGTTCAGCTGTTCCCAATTTCAGTGGAGTAAAAGGTGCAGAAACTAGATTAGACACTCTTAGGGTGGAAATGGAATACAGGAAATCTTATCAGTGCTTCCAGACAGTACATGAACATGTGTTCAGATATGAAGGGGAAATGTAGGAGGTAACTAGCCAGGCAAGGGAAGTCAAGGATGGGAGAGCCTGCTGTAGAATTGGCATGGGAACAGGGGAGATGGATTAGCACAAGTAATGAAGGGAGTAAGAATGGGTGTGAGGGAGAGGGAAGATTTGGTGGACAGAGTTACTAGGGAAACTGGAAGAATTAGAGGAAAATAATTGCAAAATTCCTGTGCCTGTGGGAGTGGTGAAGTGAAGTTGCAGGACATGAAAGAAGAAAAGTGTTCTATTGAAAGTGTAGAAGTCACACCAAGCCAATTTACAATTTTTACACCTTAGTAAATTGTGAACAGAAATAACATAGTGAAGTAAAACTGAAGTCATGTTATATTTAATTATTGACATGAGGATGCAATATAAGCACTGTTATGCACCCACAGCTTGCAGTGGTTTGGCCAAACAGCTGTACACAGAGGTGACCAAGTGCCACAGCTGCCTCTGAATAAATAAAGCAAGCACAATTCCCTCAGTGTTTCAGATTTACCTTTGGGGCTGCCAGGTGGGTGTCTCTTCCACTCACACGGGGGGCTGCTGGGTAGGTCCCTCTTCCTATGCTGCATCAGCAGCAGCCAATTTTCCCCCCACTTGATCTCCACTTCCCTTGTCAGTGGGAGACTGCGTGTGTAGATTGGTTAGTCCTAAGCAGTCTCACACAGAGCTCAGAAATCCAGTGTATAAAATGGATTGGCAAGTGCTGGAAGATGTGCATTATACTGAGCAATTCCTGGGAAAACGTATTTTTGGAGACTATTTCCCCCAAAACAGTCTAATTGAATTTTGGAAGCCCATGCCACCATACACTGTCCTTCCTCTAGGCAGTCTGAAAATTCCATCCTGGCCAAAATAGCAACCTTGTGGCAAACTAGTCCTAGCAAGGGTACCTCAACTTGCCACATAGAAGTCAATTAAAACTACCCAAAATACATTGAGATCTCAACTCATTTGAGGAATAAAAATGTCAGTATGTAGGGATATAAATGTATCTGATGAACTGGAAGATGTATTCACCTGGCAATACTGGAGATTGAAACTAGAGGCTCCTCCTCAAAAGCCAAACTCAGCAGACAGGTTCCCACTTTGCTTAACTATTTCTGCAGTAGGAGAGAAATGAGAACCCTAAGCACAGTTCTTTAGAGGATGCAAGTAGCATTTTATTACATTATTTTGCTATTAATTTATTCATAAGACAAATTAAAAGCTGTGCATGCTCATGATTTTTTTTCTTGCTTTGCCTCAAGGTTGTTAATAATCTGAAGTTACTTTATTTTTGTAAAGAATTTCTATTCTTAAATTTGCCAAATATGACAATGCTTCTGATATTTCTTCATGTTCTCAATTCTTCATGGAAGGAAAGGTGCTGAGAGAATAACCATAAAGGGAGTTAAATTTTTCAGTTTTGTATATTTAAATAGCATTCTTAACTTTGTTTCCCTCTGAATTTTTCATTGAAATATTACCATTTTCAGTCTGAGATCTACAAGAAAAAATCTCTTACAGCAGACCAAACTAGCACTTTCATAGCTGGCTAGTTTGCCTTTTTGCCTTACTGAAGTGTGGAACCTAGTTATGTTTGGGAGTGAAGAGTTTTGATTTTATTCTTGGGTTTTTTTAACTAATATTAACCTATAGCAGCAACCACAAGAACAACAAACTCAAAGACAGATCCCAGGATTCCCTGGAAAATTGTGGCTGTTGTTTAAACATATAGACAGAGAAATACTCCAAGCAGTAAAAAATAACAAAAAAGCGGAGAAATTAATGTAGAATATTGACTGCTTCAGCTGAGTTCAGCAAGCACCATTGTTCTCTGACTAAAAAACTGGGTCATACACATGGATGTTTATTATACTGGCTCAGCAGATGTGACTGATAGTATTTTTTGAACCTCATATGCAACATTTTACATGTTCAGTCTGGCTTTTTTTTAGAGCCCTGAACCCCTCAACAGTTGGAGCTAAGCAAGAAAAATATTCTCATTTGCTCTATACCCACTTTTATCCAATTTTGAGACAAACTTTTCCTCTATGTAAGAATAAGTAGTTATTGATTTAAGAAGAAACACGCATATTGATCCAAAGGAAAAATACACTGTACATGTAGATCAATATTTACCTTGCAGGACAAAACATCCTGGTATTCACTTCAAGGCATCAATATATACATATTACTGGATGTTTGTGTCATTAAGTCAGGTAACTGGGCTAGATTTCCATCTAATAGTATAAACTCTCTTAATGATTATTTTTCTAGTCAAATATTAGTCTCCAAAGGGAAGAAGGAGTTAGAGAACCAGAAAAAAGAATAATTGTTCACCTCCCTTAAGATAAATAATACTTTTCATTAAACTCAGCTGATGCTTATCAAGAGCTGCTAGACTGATTATATAATATAAGCAGTGAGAAAGACTCCAAATTCCTCCTTAAAGTATTTACCTGTACCAAGGTAAAATTGGAAATCTAAGCATAGATGTTGGAAGATATTTAGGTACCTAGCTTGTATTTAGTTTGATATCAATTAGCTTGTACAAAAAGGAGCTGTTTCCTTTTAATTTCCAAGGGTGGAACACATCTGAGTTCCCAGAATACCTTTAAAAATTCTGTGCAATCCAGGGCTCCTCTCTCTTTCAGCCTTGCTGCATGCCAGGGGCTTCTTCTGTCTGGAATTCATTGACATAGAGCTAAGCATAAATTATATGAAGATAAACTAATTATAGTGTAATGGGCCAGTCATGGTACACATTTTTTTTCTCTGACATTTCTTTTCTATCCCATAATAGCTCTAACACTGGGTTAATCATTTTTATTCAAATGTTTTCTTTACGGCTAATTTCACCCTAATATCACCCATCTCCATCTTGAATCTCCTGAGGCACTCTCTATAAAGGACACACCCAGGGAAGGGACAGGCATTGGACAAAGAGAAGCTGTGACAGCTACACCCTTAGTGTGTATTCTCGACAGGATCACCATCATAGCAATGTGTAATACGTGTTGCTTCAGACTGGAATAAATATGGTGACCCTCCCTTTAAACAGCCTTTATTATAACCTCATCTAAGGAATAGGCTCGAAAGCTGTGGATCCTTTCTGCATGGCTTTGCTCGGGTGAGGCCCTTCCTAAACCTGTCTGTAGCTGAAATTCATGTTTAAATTCTCATCAACTTGTGTCTCACCCTTGACAAAGACAAACTTGTTCTCTCCTGTTCATGTCCATTCAAAATGCTGGAAAATTCATTGCCTTAGCACATGGTTTGGGGAGTTTTATCTGCTCTAGGCTCTCTCTCCATCCTTGGTTTAGTCTAATACTTACTTACTGTACTTCTGCTGGAAAGGTCTCATATCCCTGACCACTTCCCCCAGCCTGCTTGTTCTCTTTTCAAACCATCATTTTCTTCTTGCAGGGCTGGGAAGGATGTATCTGTATGTTCTATCCCAGCTAATTAATCTTCCCCCTTGAACCTGTTTTTAGCTGTGGGATAAGAGAAACTATACAAATAATACAAAACCTTATAGCAACTACAGTGAGGCCGCACTTCAGTCCCTGGCCTAGTTGTTTGCCTGATAGGATCTCACCTCTTCCTTGAGTTCCCTGAGCTGTGTGCAGCTGTTGGTTATCTGCTGTCTGACTAAATATAGGTCACGAATTGTTTGCACACTGCCACACGTGATGGGCTCCTAGACTCTGAGTGGCATCTGCTCGTTTTCAGGTAATGCAAATAACAAAAATAATCTGAAGTACAGCTTTTTAGAAGCCCAAGTGTAAAATACTGCTTATCTACCAAACAGGCATTCCTGCATCTGGATGAAGGGAAAAGACACAATATTCCCTACCTCTTCTGTGCATCCACTGGTGTAAGCAGCTGTACACTGGGAGTCAGACAGCTGTGCTGGTATCTTCAAGCTACCATCAGGGTTTACATGGCGCAGCTTTGGCAGGGAGGGGGAGCTGCAGGGATGCCTTCTGCAAGCTGCTGCCCCTTGTCAGACAGAGCCAGTTCCAGCCAGCCAGAGCCAAGGCCATCAGCAGTGCTGATGGCAGCTCTGGGGAAACCTATGTAAGAAAGCTGTGCTGCAGCTGTGAGCAAATGTGAGAGAGGGAGAAAACACCAAGACCAGTGAAGAAGGAAGAGGAGATGTTCCAGGTGCTGGAGCAGACATTCCCCTACAGCCCAGGGAGCAGACCATGGCAAAGCAGGTTGTTCCCTTGAAGCCCAGGGAAAATCTCAGTGGAGCAGATACCCACCCTGAAGATGATGGAGGACCCTATGCCACAGCAGATGAATGTGGCCCAAAAGAAGCTGCATCTCATGGAGAGCCTATGCTGAGGCAGGCTCCTGGCAGGAAATGAAATGCAGTCCAGGGAGAGGAGCATATACTGGTGCAGGTTTTCTGGCAGGAACTGTGACCCCACAGAGGACCGAAGCTGGTACAGTCCACCCCTGAAAGACTGCAGCCCATGGAAAGGATCCATGTTGGAGCAGTTCAGGCAGTCCCTCCTATAAGAGGGACTCCTCACTGGAACAGGGAAACTGTGTGATGAAAAAGGAGCAGCAAAAATGAAATGTTATGAACTGACCAAAAACTTCATTCCTTAACCTCCTGCACCACTCAGCAGGGAGGACACAGAAGCATCAGGAGTGAAGCCGAGCCCGGGAAGAAGGAGATGAAGGGACATGGATTTTAGTTTTGGGGTTTTTTTTATTTTTCCTATCCTTCTCTGTTGTTAATTGGCAATAAAATAAATTCATTTCCCCAAGCTGAGTCTGTTTCCCCCCCTCATGGTAGTCAGTGAGCGAGCTCTGAGTCCTTACCTTGACCCATGATCTTTTTAATAGTATTTTGTCCTCCTGCTGAGGAAGTGAGGGACTGGCTTGGTGGGCACCTGGCAGCCAGCCAAGGTTAATCCATCACAAGCTCACAGTTAGCTTGTCATCTGGCCAGCTCAATGTGAAGGCAGAGAAGGTTCAGCTTGCCCTGCAGACATGCCCTTATAATGGATTCCCTTACCACACTTTCTGAAATTCTCAAAATGTTTATGGTGTTTCCTGAATACCCTTGTGAAATAAAGAAGTGTTAACATCACCATTTTCCCCAAGGAACTGTGGTACAAAGAGGCTGAATGGTTCACTGAAAACTGCACAGTGAACACTATCCAAACCTCTTGTTTGGAATGCAGCAGTAATCTCCAGAGTTTGTTTTGTCACTGTTAGTTATAGAAGATAGCTGCCCCTTGGATTCTTTAACAGAAACTCTTAACTGCTATTAAATAAAAAAGGTTTTGAACAAGTGATAGGGACCACAATAGTACTCTTACCACAATGGCACTCTGACCACATACCTGCCATCACTAACTATAAATAAAATAATCCAGAGAGATGTACACTCTCAGCTGTATTGAAACACATTGGAATCGGAAGGCAAGAAGATAAGCTTACTTAAAATGGGTTTGTTTCTCTAGACTCAAGATATTTCCCATATGTGCAGCAAGTATCAGAAGTTATAATTCATTGCTAACTATGCACAGGGACAGTCTCCTGAGCAAGGTATGGCCTATAGAAGGTGGCAGATCTCACAGACACCAGTGCTGTCTTCTAGGGCCAAATGAGTGTACTTATAAAGCTGAATTGAACTTTATTAATAAAAATGTTCAGTGAAGGCAAATCTGTCACAGAATGATTAAGAGGTTCACTAGAATGTGAATATTCTTGCCATTTTCGGACAGTTCAGAAACGGCCATATATAATTCACATAAATAAAACAATTGAATGTTGAACCAGCAGGCAATGCAATTGTTCAGAGGTCTTCATTGAATATTTATCAGTAGTAAATTAAATTAAAAACTAAGGATTTGTTACTGAAGATTTTGTGAGCAGTGTTGTTGAATTGATCCTTCAAGTATTAGCTGTACTGTTAATAGTTTACTCTTTCTGAAAATTGAGAGTAACATACTTCTGAATCTTTCTAATCTGACTTTATTAGAGACTTGTGATTTGAAAAAAAATAGACAAGAGACTTAAAGAGATAGATTTAAAAGAAAATGAAAAAGCAAACCCTATGATCAGTATGTCAGTTCATTAACACAAATCTGCATTGCTTTCTGCTTCTTAGTAGACAGCACTGAAATTACAGCAGAGTTGTATCATTTCACCTTTTCCGGAAAATCCACCAGATATCTACTTTTAAGCTTTTGTATCTGTCCGTATGAATGTTTAGAGGGTAATCATAAGAGTAGTTGAGAAAGATGAAGTGTCCATTTGCCAACCAAATACCATTCTAAATTTCTGATATCTTCCTTATTAAGTCAAGATTAAGGCCATGCAAAAATGGACTTATGTATTTTTCCTACTTCCAGCTACCTTCTCATGTAGGATTAATTTTGGCAATAGTCCCTCAAGAGAAACATTAGTCAGCCCTTACACAACTCTACTAGTGGAGAAATGCCTGATTAACAATGCTGTTCTTGGAATAGATCCAGTATCTGACTAGGCTCAGGAATATCTTCATCTCTGCCCGCGTTTATTAGACCTAAATACTGTGATCTTCACCTTTTAAACAGACAGCTGTAGCACCTCCATGTAATATATGTTAAAAAATAAAAAAAAAGGCAAAACCAAAAAAAGGCACAAACCAAATACTTTGATGCTCAGATGCAATGGATGGCCAAAGGAAGTGTGTGACAAACCCTCTTAAATCAGATTCTTTTGTACAGAAAACTTTTACCGCACTTTTCTGAGAAGAAAATTAGTTGAGAAATTTAAACTGAAGTACAGCCTTAGCTGTATAAGTTTGGAAAGGATCAGTAACAGAAGAATTAACAGAACATTTTTATTTTTAAATTTATACGTATATTTAATGATCTCTGAAATACAGATTATTGCCTTTTTCTTATCACAGGCTCTTTAGATCATCTCATCCAACCCTGTTGCTGAAGCAGGGTCAGCCAGAGCAGGTTGCCCAGAACCAAGTCCAACTGGGTTTTGAATATCTCTACAGATGGAGACTCCACAACCTCTCTGGTAAACATGTTCAAATGTTTGAACACACTCAGAGTAAAAAAAGTACTTCCTTGTGTTCAGGTGAAATTTCCTTCACCCGTTGTCTCTTGTCCTATCAGTGAGAACCACTGAGGAGAACCTGGCTCCTTGTTCTCCCTTCCCTCCAATGAAGTATTTTAAAATGAAGATCCATTTGGGCCATCTATTCCTGAGGCTGGACAGTCCCAGCTCCCCCAGCCTTTCCTCATAAGAGAAGTGTTTTTGTCCCTTCATTGTCTTTCTTGCCCTGTGCTGGACTCTGTATGTTTTCCCTCATGTCTGATCAAAGAGTTCTGGAAACCTTGCAGATACCTTCTAGAAATGTTCTACTAGATACGTACTGCTACAGAAATTATTGAGGTCCTGTTCTGAGGCATTTTAAGAAAAAGAAATATCAAATAATTTTATATTTGTAATTCTGAACAAAGCATTTCTGTTATTAGTTTTGTTAGAAATCTAGAGTAATTATTGGACTTCAGTAGCTGTCTCCAGAGGTAAATGGAACTCGAATTTTATGTATGTTCTGTGTAAAGCTAGTTGCAAAAAAGAAGCATAAACTAAACTTTTCATTTAAAATAGCTGAAGCAGCAAAATTTTTTCCATAGGCCATAGGGGATATTTCAAAACAGAGAGACTGAATTTTGTTTTCAGTTATATTAGACTAAATCCTACATGCCATGTTTTTATGTGCTGAGTAATTGCTGGGTAGTCTTTGAAGCAAGAAGTGTGGTTCCTGCAAGTCTAGTTTTATCCTACCTGAGGATACTATTGGTATTAGTAGTGTCTTAGTCTTCTGTAGTCAGAACTTACCTACTGTAGAAGGAAAGTTCGTCCTCCTCCACTCCCCTGACACCAAGGTATTAATGTATGTAACCAAGTCCCTGACAAGACTGATTAGCCTGTGATCAAGAATGCCCCGTTTTGCTTAACAGACTGGGCAATTCATGTTGCCTGAGAAGACAGCAACAGCTTGTGATAAAGTGGCACCAACTACCTAGCACCTCTGTGTGCTGCCTGAACACAAACAGCAATAACTAGAGTGTGTGTGTCCTGTGGAATGGAGGGGTGGTGTAACTGGTTCCTATCTCCATCATACTAGTCCTGTAGGCGGACTCAAAGGCCAGTTGTTTCTCCAACAGATTCTTCAGGTTACCAAAGCCATCTGAGTGCATGTGTGCATAGATGTGTGCATATACGTACCCATAATCAGAGCATTTGATGCCACTAAAATTGTAAATACATTAAAAGTTGAGATTCTCTGGACAGAAGAGCAGCTGTGATTCAGCTTCATGGTTACACATCAGTCAGTCCACAGTCATACAATATGCATCTCTCCTTGATGCCAAAGTGTCTGTAGTCATATTCAGCCAATTACATTTCCTTACTGCAAAACATTCTTCTACCTTAAAAAAACCCAAGAAAACAAACAAAAACTCCACAAACACCCCCCCCCCTTTCATTCACTATTCCTAAAAAGGACAGAAGTTAAAAAAAACACTGGTGACAAATTTTTACTCTCTTCTTTCACCTACATACAGATTAAAGTCTCACATAGTTGATCATGTCATCCACATTTCCTTGCATTATTTTGACAATTATTTACCCATGTATGTGTTAGTGTCTATAAAGCACTAAGAGTTTCTCTGGCCTCTCAGCAGGAAGCTCACAAAGAAAGAGTGGAGAGGCTGAGGCACAGAAAACCATACGGGGAGGGGGGCCTTTCAAGCTTTACACAGGTGACTAAACCGTAGTATGGTAGAAACTAGTGGAAAATAACACAGCCTGGAGACAGAAAGGGACTTGTAGTTGAGTTCAGGGAGGCCAGCTGGTGAAGGAAGTTATGTGGGAAGAAAGCCTGAAATGCTTATACATAAACAAGATACTTGAATTGTGGGAGAGATCAAGTAAAGGACAATGGGAAGCCAGCATAAGTGGGGAGAAAGGTGAGCATGTTGCAACAGTGCCTGAGGAGTCAGCACAGCAATGCAGAGAATAAAATTACTTGAACAGATTGATGGGAAAGAAAGAAGAACTTTCTTGGTGATATTTTCTATTTATATGTCAGTAGCACAGGTGGTATTTCCCATGATGTGTAAGGAGAGGAGCATGTGGAATTCTGAGATGTTTTTGAGGTAAAAGCATTAGAGCTTTGCTGAGATGTGACAGAGTTCTTTTCTAAAGTTAAAAAATCAGAGAGTACAGGTTAATGACTCAAAGATTCTAAACAAAGATCTATTAAATGTTAGACATTATGTGCAATTGGAGCAGTGATCAATATTTCCTATGTAATATTCAAATACCTGCCAATCAACTGTTTAGTGTGAGGTCCAGTTTTTTAAGCATTTCAGGCACTCCAAAGTATGAAGAGCCATCTGAGAGAAAATAGTCCTTGTGGGGGATTTCTCAGGGTGAGGGAACTAGCTGCAATAAGGACTGTGAAACAAGCTGGTCACACTTATTAGCATTGCAGTAGAAAGCATGGTTCATGGGAGATTCTGGTTGTAGAATACAACATCCATTACCCTTTTGTACCTCTGAAAATCCATCATGCTTCTGATAAATCTTCACCATCCTCACCATGAAAAGAACTATATTCCAAACTGAATTAGAACTTCTCACCCAACAAATTCAGGATCTCACAAGCAAACCCTCTGAATAATTAGAACTAAAATAAAAATTTTGTGATGGAAAGCCAAGAGAAACACCTGCCTGGCACACTCCAGCTGTTGCACCTAATATGCATTCTCTGTGCTTAACACTTTCTTATTGATTTTCAATTTGCAAATCTTTTCTGTTGTACTTTTAGATTTAATTATTAGCACCTGCCTGGTAATAGACTGAAGCAGCATGAATGTGGCATGCTGTCCATTTTGAGGATTCAGGTTGGTAAGACCTCTGTAGGAAAGCAATAAATGGGAAATGGTAATACACAGCAGTAGAAACATAGTACCTCCTGCAATAACAATTATTATTTGTGTTTAAAAATAAATCTGAAAGAAACCATTCATTGTGCAGTCTTGTTAGATGCTTCCCACAATAAATCCAGCAATGGAAAAGCCTCTTTGGCAGATTTTATCTGCCGTAAGATTTATCTGGCAGTGAATTAGACATCTCTAAGTCCACTCTTTGTTTGTTTTTCTTTGCCATACATTGCTCTCCCTTTACAACCCACTTTGTCTCATCCAAAATTCCCAGTAATGTCACTGGAAATACCACAAGAGAAGAGTTGTAGAATCTGATTCCTCAGGCAAGTGCCTGAGTGTATATCTGCAACTATGCCTTAACAGATCTGTTTGAAGCAGGTCTGGGTTTGGGAGACATCACTGGGACAACGAACATCTCTTCACACTGGCCACTGCTGCTCTCCCAGCAAGGAACTTGCTGTAGCTAAGAGCAGCCTGGCACCAGTGAGCTCAGTGCTGCTGTGGCTGTGCTGCTGGTCACTCTCCAGGGTGCCAGTGGTAAAAGGATCTTTCACAACATCTCCTAAGTATAGAGAGCTCCTACAAACTGTTAACAAACCTAAACACAGTGAATTACAGAAGATCACATCTCACAAGATTTGACCTTAGATTTTACTTTTGACACATATCTAGCAACTCAATTCTGACCTTAAAACTTTGTCAAGTATTTAATGGGACATGGCTTGTGCAGTGTAAAATCTGCCTTTAAAAACATATGCCAAATCAGTTCCCCCTTGGTGCGCTGGAGCACACGGGCCCTGTGGCAGCTGGAGAACAGGAGAGCAGCAAACAGCTCCTGAAAGAACCATTCCCCAGTGGAGTGTCAGTCCTTTTACTTTGAAATATCCAAATGTACGTATCTGTGACTTCCCTTGAGTTAGCCAGCTTCTGCTTTTGAAGGTGTCGGTGAAAATCTCCCTGCCTGTATTCCCGGTCCTGCTGAGGATGATCTCTTTGTGATTTGCTAGAGAAAGGTGCTAACTGCAAGACACATGGTGGCACCTTTTTGTGGATCTTTTGTAAATCTCTTTCTTTCTTTTTACTACCTGGGAGTGCCAGGTATTCTACTCATCAAATGCTCTTGATTCCCTGTGTGCAAACCTGCTGAAAGTCATGGGGTTCTTCTGGAATAAATATGAGGAGAATTTGCCTCTGAGTTTCAACCCTATCAGATCCATAAAGTCTATTTAAAAGTTACAATAAAATGAGGGTTCTGAATCTCTTTAAAGGTGCAGTGTGAAAAATCAAAAAATTGAGAAGCACCATGTATACCCAGATACTATCCCAGTCGGTGAAGCACACAGCAGTCACATCTGCAGAGCTTCTCTGAGGGATGGAGTGCCTGAAATAAATCCCCAGGTACAGTCTTGCCATTTCTGTTCTAAAAAAAACCCCAACTTACCCTCGGAGACCTTATTTTGTTCTATAGTACAAACTTTTAGGAAGTAGTAAACAGTTTCTGTTTCAAAGAGCTTGCATTCTAAGCTCCTGATCTTTCCAATGCGTACAAGTTTAACTTTTTTCCTCTGAATTAAGTCCAGTTTAAGTCCATGAGATTATACACATACATAAAGCTATCCCTAAACTTTTGTCATATGAGAGCAAAGATAAAGATAGGGTGTGAGATAGGAAGTATTTGTTATCCACATCTCGAGGATGAGGAACTGAAGCACAGCAAAAAAATGAGATCTTGATCCTCCACAGAGTGTAAACGTGCTTAATTCTTAAGCATGAGTAATTTCCACCAGGTTTGCCATGCCCTCCGGACTGAAGCATAAGGTCTGGATTTCAGTGACTGTCTCTGCCACCGATTCTACGTAAGTAACTTAAGTTCTGGTCCGGCGCTTAAATTCAAGTGCATAAAAAGCGCGGGACGCGTTTTGCACGGGATGCGAAAGACTTGGTTGAAGTAAAGCAGGATGATCTGACCCCTTAGCTCTGGAGCGTTACAGGTGGATGTCTGCAGCTGACGGCCTGTGACTCCCGGCCGTATCGCTGGGCCTGGTCGCTGCCTGCCGTGCGGCGACACCCGAGTCCCGGCACCGTATGAGCCCGGCCCCGGGAGCGCCCGTGGGGCGGCGCGGAGCCTGGCCCCTCTCCCGCGCTTCCAGCTGCGCGCAGCCAGCGGGGCGCCCCGGTAACAGGTACCTCGGCAGGTAAATGCTCCTCCGCCCCGGGGGCCGCCGCTCGCCCGCCGCCGCCCCAGACACCGGCACCGGTGGGGCGGGAGCGTGCGCGGGTGCGGAGCGGGCGGCGGCCGCGCGGGGCGGAGGGCGGGCGGGCGAGCGGGAGCGGCGGGGGAGGGACCGGGCGCGGAGCCGCCGCCCGCGGGGCAGCTCCGGCACATGGAGCGGCGCCAGCCGCGCCGCGACAGCTGCCGCCCGCCCCGGCCCCGGCGTAGCAGGTACCGCGGGGCGGGGGGTCCCGGGCGGGCACCAGCCCCAGCCCCCGGGGCGAGCGGGGGGTCAGCCCCGGGCGACTGAGGTGCGCGGGTGAGGAGGGGCCGTGCGGAGCCGGTGCTGCCGCGGAGAAGTTGCCGGGCGCGTTAAGTGGGAGACTGCGGATCCCGGTCATCCCATCCCATCCAATCCCATCCCTTTCTTCCCCTTCTCTCCGTCCCACACGCTTTTTTATTTTATTTTATTTTTTAAAATTTAAAACATTTAAAACATACAGCTCGGGTGTAATCCAGGCGTTTTAGAGTGCTTCCTTAAAATTTCAGAGATGAGTAGCCATAAGGAGCTGCCCGAGAAGGGGTGTTCATTGATTCAAATGCGGATTGGTCTCTCCTCGAGTCAGCTACAGCACTTCAGTTCATTCAAAGCCCGCGTTCCAAGTGCTTGCGCCCGTAGTTTGCAGAGGGGAGGCAGGTACGGAGGTCGTAAAAACTATTAGGAAATTGTAAAATTAGCAGCCCCAGTGCGCTTGAGGGGAACGGCATTAGAGAAGTTGCTGACTTCCGAATAGCGGTGGCACCAGAAGTTTTCCTCCTTGCCATACAGTCTGTCACAGCTGGAGAGTTTTTTTCACCCTGCTCCGCAAAGTAACCCTCTCTGTGAAGGGACGGTTTCGCTCTGTTGTCGTTGCTAAAGAAGATGCGCTTAGTTAGAAACTCTGTGTGTGAAGAAATGCGTTCCCACTGCAGCAGTCAGTTCTAAGGAAACTTTTAATTTTGTGCTTCAAGAAACCTGATTACTTCTTGGATTACTTTTCTACCTTGGTTTAGAAGGTATGGTAACGCTGCCAGATATTGTGCAAAGCATTCTGCTTCCAAAATTGTTAAAAGTTATTAATACTGTGTCAGAAAATATTGTAGTGTATGATTGCAAATTATCTTCAAAAAGTGATGTTTGGTGGGATGCAAGAATTTTTAGACTGGTATGGCCATTGGTTTAAACTATGTAAATTGTTGTAGAGGAATAGAATGCTGTTTCTTTTTACTTTTTCTTTCTTTCTTTTTCTTTTCCTTCTTTTTTCCTTTCACTGAGTCTTACACATGTACATGCAAGAAGTGTTTTCAAGGACTTTGTGTGGAGATTAGGATTTAGAGCTTCTTGACTACTTATTTTACTTTCCAATATCTGGATGCTACCAAGGTTACATCGATATACATTTACTGTCCAGATGTCCAAACCCTACCCAAATTAAATAAACCAGGTATATAATCCTGATTGTATTTTGTGCAGTCACATTAAGAACCCATTTCTAGACTTTAATAATTTTGTTTTTAAATTCAAAGCTGTAATGCATTGTAAGGTCCAAATCTTCTAAAAGACACACTTTGATAGTTTCAGCTGACTGCTCACATCAGTTGTAACTTACATGCATGCTGCAGTACCAGGGAGTATGACTGCTATTAAACATTGTAAATTATCGTTGAAATGTAAAGAAAAAGAATATTAGTACACTGCATTTAGAAATAAGTACTAAAATTCCTTTCAAGTACTTGGAAGTACTTTCTCTGAATCAGCTAAACAGGGGCATGTTCTGAGTGGCTAGTTGCACTGCTCTCTCACCTTGCTAGTGAATTGCATAGTTTAAGGTGTTTAAAGCCTTAGTGAAGTAGAAAAATGAAGGATGGGATGCCTTTAGCTTCTGAATTTTCCAAACAAAATTTTTACACTTAGGTAACTTTGTTTATTCTTTGTTCTCTTCTCTACTGAGGGAAAATGTAAGTCCAAAAAGTGAGAATGGATTTGTCCATGTTACCATGAAAATGCCCCGTTTGTGGGTTAATATAAGAGTAGATACAGTAGTTGGTACTATTTCTCTTTTCTAAAAGGTTTCTTTGCTCCCATGAAGAGATTTCTTTCTAATATTGGCATGCTCTGCTTTGATTTTAACTCGTAAGTGTTGGTGAAAAAACTGAGTAAAAAGCACTGGACATACTGCTTAGACTGCCTTATGCTCCCACCCCCTCAATACTTAGCAAAAGTCTACCAAGTTTTAGTTTGATGGCTGTATGCCTTACTCCTGTATCAAAGCCTTTGAAACTGAAGCCTGTGGACCTGAGAAACCAAGTGCAGACCATGTGCAAGACCAAGAACTCTTAAAACAGTACATGTCCTTATGATAGCTGTCTGTAGCAGAACTGTGGGGGGGAAGTGTCCGAAATACTGCAGAGCTCTGCACTTTATGTAGTTCATGTTTCTGTTGTCCCAGACTTGCTTTCAGCCTTA
This sequence comes from Aphelocoma coerulescens, assembly GCF_041296385.1. Lineage (NCBI taxonomy): Eukaryota > Metazoa > Chordata > Aves > Passeriformes > Corvidae > Aphelocoma > Aphelocoma coerulescens. The sequence continues at coordinate 95,089,244 of NC_091015.1, forward strand.
AAGATTTTCAAGATTTTCTCACAAATCTTAATATTGGTGACTATCCATGTGCTTTTTTCCTTTTTTTTTTTTTGGGGGGGGGGGATAAAATAGGTAAAACTCAGAACATGATATACTGCAAGTTTATGAAAAAAAAAATAGAAATAGAAATTATATACCTAATTATAAGGTAAATTTAAGATAAAAGCCAAGGAGAAATCAGGTATCCACTGAGTGAGAAGACTGGCCAGACTAAAGTCAATGGAAGTCCAGTGCTGGACATCTACAGCACCCAGGATTTCAAACCTAATGCACTGATCCTTGCAAGAGTCCTCTACCTACTGGATATGGCTTCCAGGGGAAATGACAGGAACACAGAAGCATACTGTGAAATTGAACTGACTGTCCTAATTCAGTCAGGGAGGAGTGATGGACCCTAGGATTTGAAGAGGAATCACTAATGTCTCTGGGCCAATGTAATGATGGGAAGACAGGGCAGAGGACTCTTTTCTCTTTGCCCTTCATGCTCCCAGTAACTGGAGAAGCTTAGGCGCTGATCCTATGTGCGTCCTTTATCCCAACTGAGTATTTCTCAGGGTGGCTGCTTAACTACAAGTGACCAAAGTGACTTGGTGCATTTTTAGTAGGTCCCATACTCATGAGTTGCATTAGAGAGACAAGATTGTCGTATACCTCTGACTTTCCACCCCAGCTCCCAGCTGCCAGTACTCCCTCCAGAAATGATCTTGTTGCTTGTTTCCCTGTATAAACATGAACAACACCTTTCTCATTTGTGTTGCATGCAGTGTGCCATTAAAAAATGCAATAGCCTCCATCTCGGCATTACTGCAGCAGTTTTCCTTTCCCTTGTGGACCTTAATACCAAAAACCTGGTCTGCTTGCCGCTTCCACTGCATAGCAATGCAGAACTGTAACTGGATAACCAATCCACAGAGTTTTACAACAATGCAAAACTTCTTTCTCATCATTAAAACTGGAAAACTCCAAAATGAAGCCAAAAACATTTCCAGACATATTTTATTTGAGCTTAGGTACTTCTTACACTAACACCACAATTCTGCAGAAAACAAGGAAATGGGTCCAGTCTGTATTTCAGCAACAGAAAACAAGGGCATAATGAATCATATGCTGTTCTGGCAGATCATTTTTGGTGATGTACTCTTAAAAAGTCCAGAGGATATCAAAAGTCATGGATCACAGCCTAATTGTGTGGCTCTTTGTCAGGAAAAACTTCCATTGAAGCCTTCTGGGACTTTTTTTTCTCCTGTTTTATGTGCAAGAAGAGCTGGGTCCATAGTAATTTTTGTTTTTTAGTCAAGATTCACATATGTACTTGATTACATTTTGACCAGTCATTACTTTCTACTATTATTAAAAGTAATAGAATTAGACCAAAAAAAAAAACCCATAGTAAAATAGTAAAATTTAGTGTAGCAATAATGGGAAATTTGGAAAATATTGTCATCCTTATGAGAGTAAGGCAGGATGCGCTGCTGGCTCCCCTGGAATTCCCCTCCCAAGTGACAAACACCACTTTTCTAGCAAGTATAAAATTACTCAGAGAGGAAGAATACTGGGAATACATTATACCAGTTGAGAAATGGAAGATAAGGACTCTCATCAGTTTTTCTGGGACTATGATTCTTTGGGAAATCTTTTAAAATGCATGCAACTCAATGCAAGAGTCAAAAGAGGAAAGATCTGTTCCTCACTGGTATTTTTTCTATAATCCAAAGATTTTTTTTCCCCCCCAACACTGGAGTGGAAGAGTGTTCACAGATGCATGTGAATGCCATCTGAAGCAAGGCAGACAGCCTCAATCTTGTCAGCTTTATGGCATTTTTAAAACAGGAGGATAATTTAAATACCTTCCACTCATCCAAAGTAGCTGCAGGAGTTTTCTCTCTCCAATGGCTATCCAGAAAAGTGGACTGACTTCAGCTGGGAAACTCACTGCTTCAGAGGTCAACTGTGGCTTCTTGTCCCTATGTCTGTAATCTATACATAAACCTAACTACAACTTGCAGTTAACAAGAGTTTCATTTGCTGCCTAAATTTAAACAGAATTATGTGTACCCCTTAAGGTATGGTGGAATGCATCTTTATTAAAACCCCAACAACTTCTGCCTCACCCTTCTCCTTCAGAACACAGCTTCCTCCATGCTTTAAGCTGGTGTACAAGAAGAGATTGCAGGGGGTTTTGCCCTAAGCAGGTTACTACCAACACTGTGGTGGCTGCAAAAGTAGGTCCTAGTTCTGAAAGGACACGTGCATGTTCTTAGCTTTGTTTGTACCATTGCAAATTCCTGGGGATAGGACCGTGCAGGTTTGGGAGCACGCTCATGCTTCCTGTATAAAGCTCCCAAAGGCCGGTCAGACTGCAGGCTTGGATGAGCAGTCACACTGAAATCACCATGTTTTTTAAGCAATGGGAACTGTCCACTTATCTTGCTTATTTTGCTTATTTCATGTGAAAGATGTACATTTCTTCTTCTGATCCTACTTGCTCTAGCTTTCTTGGTGAAAGAGAAACTTGCTCTGTAAGAGAGATCAGATTCCCCACTGACTTGCTTCATTTTTCTGCTTGTGAGAACAGCAGAACAATCGTAGTATAAACCTGGAATTGACCATAGTGGATCGGACCCAAAATATTTGCAAAAGCAGAGTGAGTTAACTGAAATATATAGTCTGGAGGAACTTGCTAATTTTTTTAATTTTAGGAGTTATTTTTAGGTTTATTTAAGGGGAAAAAAAATCACACCAATCTCTAATATATTTATTTGGGCTGGTAATGTCATTTAATAGTCTGTAACAGCCTGAACAGTTTGAAGGGAAATTAGGAAGCAATTCTGTGATCATGAAGGAGAGTTACTGAAACCTTCTATAATTTGGACAAATTGACTACTGATATATTGTAGAGTATACTTGGCAATAACAATTCTCAACATAAAGAGATGCTTTTATGTTATCTCTGTTGCATATTTAGATACACTGTGGTGAGGACATCCTACGCTTTTTAAATCAGATAAATAGCTAGATAGATACAAAAAGTACAATTCATCTGCTGTTTGCCTCCCGTTGAGTGAGAGCTCTGAAAGAATATACAAGAGCACTATTTGGCCACTTGAGAATATGCTGTGTTCTTAGATTGAGTGCCTTAATTTACACCCCTCACCTTTTATAGTCAGTTTATTTATAAGATGGAAGTGTGTACATTTTCTTTGTCCTGGTGAATTTATTCCACATTTCTGCTTGATTTTTAGTGAATAAAGGTGACAGGGTTTAATGAGTTATTAAAACTTGCCCTTAATTAAGAAAATTACCTTCATATTTTTTTCATATTGTGGAAACTATTTATAGTGACTCTGGTTGCAATTCAAAAACTTGAAGGAAGAATCTTTTTCATATTTGCAATGATATCAAGTCCAGTAATTTGCACATAAAGTCAATAAAAGAATGGATTCTTTTATTATCTCCTTTAGCAATGAATTGTTACATAAATATAGCTCAAGCACAGAAAATGCTAGGAAGGACACATATGGAAAATACATACATGATACAAGATGTGCTTTTTATCATTTGTCAGTGATGTGAAAAAGAATTCCCAAAGAACTGAGAATTATGTAGGATCTTTGAGACAACTTTTTTTACACCCTCACAATTGTTCCCTAACATGGAAATTAATTTTACATGTGCCAGACATTTAAATGTTTCACATCTGCACTGTTAGCAGAGTTCTTTTCTTAATCTTGTGTGTTGAATTACAGTGCTTCCTTCATTTTGCAGACAGGAGCTCTCCATTGAAATTTCACTGTATGCTCATAATTGTATTGTCAATTCGTGTAGTTAACCAGCATTTACACTAGGCAGGAATAGAGAAATGACTGAATAAACTAAACATCTCCCTAGACTATGTAGAAAATGCTGAATACAGAATTAATGCAAAGGGAAAGAAATTGATCCACTTAGTTTTAACCTTTTTTCTGTTTTAATGCAGTCCTTTAAAAGACTTGGAGATGTTTGTTTGGTTTTTTGTACAGAAATGGGAGGACATTGAAGTGCTCACTACTACTCTCAGTTTTCAGAAAGGACCACCCCTCATCTTGGTAGTTATTATTTACATTGAGCTGTGTGATGAGGCGGAAATTAAAAATAGAATTAAAATGGTTCTAAAGTAGAGTCATTCACAGAGATTGTGAAGTGTAGCATATTAAATTACAATAATAAACCTAATTATCAGCTGCTTGCTGAGATATTGAATGCTTTTAATTAAAACTAGTTTGTAGAATTCTAGCAGTTTTCTTCAAGTATTTGAAGATTGGTTATACAATACAGATTACCTTTTTTCCATGTTTAACAGTCTTCCTGTTGCATGTTCAGTCATATTTAGCACATTTCTACATGAAGTTACAAGTCTGTTTATATATATATTAGCTCTTCCGTTTAAAATGAAGCTAAAAGTTAAATCCTTTTACAAAGGTGCCTTTATTCACCTCTCCTCTTGGTTGTTGCCCCATATTCCTTGACTTCCTTGGATACAAGAGGCTTGGTTCTGTTAGGTTGAGACCGTCTGGTGCAATTAGAAATGCAGCTGTACTATCTGCAGGCAGATGCAACTCTAAGCTTAAACCCCAAAAGACTGATGACACATACATGATGATGCCATTCCTAACCTGTTTTTAATGTGCAAATTCTCCTGTCAGGTATCTTAAGGGCTATAGGAGTTTACCGTGTTTTTCAGGCTGCAACCTCCTTTTCCTTTATTCATTTATTTCTTAAACTTCTCTTTATGTGTCTTGGGTGGTTGAATGTAGGACCTATTTTAAGAGCTTTGCTTCAATTTAGGTTTTAAAGCAGGTTGAGCTTTTATGGTTTTGGTTGTTGGTTTGGAGTCTTAGTTTGCTAAAACTGCAGGCTATGTGCTGAGGAGCCAGTGAGACGTGTCAGAGACCACGAAGAGAGACGTGCTCACACACAAGCACTCCATTAGAGCCAGCTGCTCTAGTGACCAGTGTGAGTGGTCCCTTTCCTGCAGAGGGGCTGCTTACAGAAGTGGGGGTTGCACAGTCAGGCGTTTCCCCAAGGTGGCTGTGGAAGTAAGGCTGGGGCTTACCTCTTTGCTTGTTTATCACAGTTAACCCAGAGCTGCCACCACCGAGGAATGCATGTTCCCCTCACATTTATATTTGCAAAAGCACCTGCAGAGCACCAGGTCCCTTGTAGAAAGTTTATTTCCCCTCCCCTCAAGACTTTGTGAGTGCTTATTTTCTGCTTTGAGGTTTCATGGAAGTGTACCTGCCCTTGTGGGCTGCACTCAAGACTGAAGTGCTTCTTCAGGGACCTTTCTGTCTGCTCAGCATGGCTACAACTACGAATTGTCAGGAAATGTGCAGCTAGTTTTGGTGTACGTTTGTGGAATCCTTGCAGCACCAGAGGTAGGGCTCTCTGTAGATGGGAGGACAGCTCTGAGTTGAGGTGTGCTGGTGTAAGACCAAAGTGGCTCCACAAATGCCAGCCAGAAATTTGTGATTTCATTTCCTTACCCTAAGTGAGGTTCTATTGTGCTGAGTGTGGAGCACATTTTGTCCCAGAGAAGTCAGTACATACGTAGCTCGAGAAACATAGAAGAGACAAAAGGATAGCTCGTCTTTGGCCTTGGATTAGGTCATTCCATTGAATCACATCAGTGGCCCTATCTTGCTATCTTTTAGTATCCTAAGAGAACAGGGTTGTAGGAGGACAGACATACTTACACATGCTTTATTTCAATTGATGAAGCACTGTATAAATGCTAAGCATTCATTTCTTGAGAAGGAGGTTTACTTTTGAATTTGCTGGGAGATGAAATGATAAACCAAGATTTGCAAATAATTAATTTGCTGTATTCTGAAAGATAAGAAAATCTTGACCTTACAATGGCTTCTTCATGTTTACACCTGGAATTCTAAAAGGTCCTAAATCTGCTTCTGGTTGTAATTGACATTAGGGATAAATGGAGAAGTATTTCGAGTGATTCATGGGGTGCATTTTGATATATTATTAAAACATAGCATGAGTTATATTGTATAGAAAGTTGCAAGGAGGGAAGTCCGTGACAGGTCAAATTTCTTCTGGACAAATGCTGACTAACTTTAATCCAAAATTTTTGTGTGAGCATGGTTACTTAGATGCTTCCTTATTTAAAAAAAAAAAAAAAAAAAAAAAAAAATCAACCTAACCATTCAGGGGGGTGTGTGTTGATTATTGAGTAATTTAAGGTTGCAATATTTGATTCTTTTTCAAAAGGACTGTAGTAGCTTAGTTTCTGAATCTGGTATTCACAGTCTGAAAAGGAAAGCATACAGGTTAGAGTTCCTTATCTGAACAGCCTTGAAGAAATAGTTTTATCAATTTTAAAAGGAATTTTATCTATTTTGTAGCTCTTGTAATAAGGAGCCAAACTTTGAAGCTATTTGGATTTCTAAATAGAAGAATTATTTGTTATCAATTAGGTGCTAATCCTTGTCCTGCTATAAATGAGTGAGAGAGATTCAGAATTTGAGAGCAAAGTTTTTTCAGTCAGGTGCCCACCAAGCTTTTGATTTCTAACTTCGGACTCCCAAATTAGCTGATAACCTGAAGAGATGTGACTGCATTGAAGACAATGAAGCCATACACACTTCTTATGCTAGTGAAGAATTTGATCCATAAGTAAAACTTAAACAATGAAAAATTACAAAACATCTTTTTCTTGTCAAAAAGATGTCAGAAACATTTCTAAAACATTGTTCTTTTAGATAAAAAATTATAAAGGTTTATTAATTTACAAATTGATAACAAATAGATGCATTAGTACAAATCCCCATATCCATACATATGATCTCCTATTTTCCAGACAGTGACAATGTTTCTGCTGATTCTAGAGCAGAGGAAAGGGAGAAAAATCAGGGCATGGTTTCCTATTCATAGATTTACCATACCAAAGGCAAAGGGGTAAATTCTACTCTTAGTACTTAACATTTAGCCCAAGACCTGTTATGCTCAAGTCTGGTGTGAAAAACCTTTTAACAGACGCAGAGCCAAAACCTACACGTGGCCCATTGCAGAACTGAGATGGGGTGGCAGGTGTCCTGTCATGTATTCTTTGCTGATGCAGGGCCTAAGCTGAAGTTAGTGGGATTTCATTAGTATTTGCCAGATACAATAACAATATAATTTTCCTTTGGGAGAGATTCAAAACAGTTTTGAGGATTTTTTAAAGTTTTTTTTTTGCTTTTATCT